>NC_055684.1:26790103-27497603 GCF_017639745.1 Melanotaenia boesemani | reverse complement strand
CTAATTTGTGCAGTGGATTGAAAAAGATTGTACATCCCTGGTCAATTTGACTTAAAATGTTTCGAATTAGGATAAAATTACTGTCAACATATTTATTTAATGTTTTAATTTCTGTTTTCATGTTCAGATGTTTTTTCTTAAATTAACAGAAAAGGAAATGAGGTCAAAGCAAAACCTTGGGGACCCAACCGCAGTTTGTAAACAATCCGATGTAGCCCACTAAGAGCTTTTTTTTTTTTAATCATCTTAACTCATCATTCTTCCAATTCTGTAAGATTTAGTTGTGCCCAATAAATTAAAAGATGGATTTGTCAGTGAACTCACAAATAAATGCATAGAAAGAAGAAGAAGAAGAAGAAGAAGAAGAAGAAAAATAAGAAGAAGAAGACGAAGAAAAGAAGAAGGAGAAGAAGAAAAGGCAACAACCTTTTCAGGGTTAACTTTACTTATTATTTCCTATTATTTTATAGTTCACCAAACAGTGACTGAGAGTGAAATTGAAAAAGTTTTTAAAATGGGTAAATAAGACAAACCCACAATGTAAAAGGCAAATAGAAGAGAAAGAACACCTATCAGAGACTCATATTAATCACACTTAAAATCATCATCATTTCTTGTAATATTGCTGTTGTAATTAATAAGGCACCATCAAATATTTCTGCTGTGTCATGGCACTTTCACCAATTAATCCCCTTTGCCTCAGAGAAGCTGCAGGTTTAGATCAAAAGTAGTTTTTGATGTTGTGGGAACAAGAATTTATTGCAATACACTGCAATAGGTTACTTAAGTTTATAATGGAAGAAGTTATCTGCCAGCCTACATTTCTTTACAACATTTTCATATTATTAGATTTTTTTTATTTTGTAAATCAGTGCAAAATAGAATTCAATAATTTTACCAATATGTTGAAAAGACATGTGATTTGATAGAAATGTGATATGTTATTCACTACTTTTATGTCTTTTGGAGACCAATTATTCCTCTCCTTAAACTTATCGGGACTAAAAACTAGACCAAGCCTTTAAAGATTAGTGGGGTGTCCTTTAAATTAATGATAAACACAGTGTTTTTTGACAGTCTTTAACATTGATAATCACAAACAGTTTTTAATCAGCTTAGAGTATTTACTTTTACTGTAGTAGTTGGAACATGCTAATTTAGAAACAAAGCATTAACCAAATAAAGTGGCATCTATTGTTAATTCAACATTTAAATTATCAGTATAATGCCAATAAAATTAATTTGATTTGATTTTCTATGATTCTTGGCTTATGAAATGTGATGATCTGAGGTCTGATTGGCAGATGTAAAAGCAAACTCACTGTCATAGGCCGATTTCCAACAGCAGTTTGTGTGATAGTCAAGATGGTAAGAGGTTTTAGGTATTAGTATTATTTTAACCCTCTTAAATAGGATGAAATAGACACTATGAGAGATCAGCGCTTTGGGCTCTACAGTAAAGATCATATACACAGAATGAAACACAATTGGTGTCTCCATTCAGCATTTCGGAGTCAGTATTTATAAGTATTTCCCTCTGCCAGGAGTAGGTAGGCAACTCTGGTCCTCTAGAGTGCAGTGCTGGAGCTTTAAGATAATTCCCTGCTCTAACACACCTGATTCCAATTAAATGGATTCAACAGCTTATCAGATTCTGCTCAATGACTCATTCGTTTGAATCAAGTGTTTTAAAACAGGGAAGCATTTAAGCCTTGTAGGACTGCATTTCTTGAGCACCACCTACTCCAGCTCTAAGCAGACCTCCCAAGGTGCTGTCTCTCAATACGAAAAAGCAAACAAGCAAACCAAGTTAGTGATCACCTTATGGTGGACACAATCAGTCACCAAAAATCAAAGTATCATTGAATGAACATACTGAAGAAGTAATGACAAATGAAACAACTTTTTTTCTTTAACAGTCAAATTAGGAAATTTTGGCTTACTTGCCTTTTTCCCCACAAGTTTTTTTTTCCCATTGATACCAAGGAGCAACCACATCTAACAACTCAACACATTTAAACAAAATCAAATACAATAACAATAATAAAAAATTGTTTAAATCAGACATTAGTTATATAATTTTAACAATAACTTTATATTAAATTTACAATATCTAAATAAACAGAAGTACCACATTAGAATATCAGAAAATGCTTCAATAATGACACATCTGATAAACTTTTAAATCAAACCCTTCAAGAGAAGCTAAGCACGCTGTTTAGATGTATTTTTTCTGATTCTACACTTTTTCACATGCTTCACACATTGTGTATTACAATTCAAATAATAAACTGTAGGTTTGGTGTGTTTGACAGGTCAAGTTAAAAGCATCAAGCCCAATCATCATGCTGAAACAACCACATTATTTGTACAATGAGTGCATGTAAAGAAGAATAAGGATGAGATAAACAAATGAAAACAATAGCTTTCTGGAAACATTATGCTGTAATGAGCCTTCACAGCTAAAGCAACTAGTAGGACAGTCAAAAAGTTACAGTATCTTATGTTGTCTCTTATGAATGGTCCTTGAAGAGACATTCTATTTGATTTCCAGAATGTAACATTTAGAGAGTATTAATACATTTTATAACATTATAATCACATTTTCCGCACTATATTTCTTCAATGACTGCATCAACTTTCACTTTGAGCAAATCTACGTTTGTAAGCAAGTCGCTATCTGGCCTGATATAAATTACTTTGTACAGGTAACATGTCCATCATCTTGTTTCCTTCAGCTCTCAGAATGTAATGCTCACAGGTAAATCAGTAGCGGCACAACAAACTTTTAGCTACTGAAGACCCATCACCTCACTCTGCTGTTGACTTTAAAACTCTTCTCACATATCATTGACAAAAATCCTCGGTCCTTGAGAAGCTAAGTTATTCTCCCTTTCATAAATAACTGTTTTGCCAAGATATGTCTGTGGTAAGCTAAAGCTGACTTGTGACTGGTTGGTGCTAGCTTGTCTTTGGATCTGCTTACTGAAATCCCCCTTTGACTGATTGAAACTGTCTTGTCTGAAGGGACCAAAACTCTCCTCTGGCTGGTCGAAGCTGCTCTCGCTGTAGAGTCGCTGTCGCATCTCACTTGAATGTTTCCCAGAAGCACTCCTCGTTGGGTATCTCTGACCAGTCTTGTACCAACCTGTCTCTTTAAAGACAAACCAAATATTCCCAGACCAGAGGACAACATTAACAAAACCAAACACCTGCAGATAAAAAAAGAAACGGAGACAGGTGTAAGTGTATTCTTTTATACACACCCTGTTTTATTTATTGACTAAATACTTACAGCAGATGTATTAAGACGAGACCAGAGAGGCTCCTCTGTAGCTGCACACCTGTTTTCCTGAGCTCTACAGGCGGAGATGAGAAGAAGCACCTGCGTTGGGTTTGTAGCCGTCTTGATATCAGAAAGAGTTTTAGCCCAAAAGCAACTGCTGACCAGCCACATGAGGGAAAAGATGACAGTAACAACAAAATCCTGCTCAGGACAAAAAAGAGACACAATAATTTAAATGTATTTCTTGTTGCAAAATATGCACTGTGCTCAAAGACATTAGAGCAAGGATTGTTCAAAACACAAACTCACGAACCACAAGTGGGCCTCTGTTGTTCTTCAGATACTTGTTCTGGTAGAAGATGTAGACGATGGTTGCCAGAAGGGAGTAAAGAAAAGCAAAGACACCCACAGTCACAAAAAACTGAGCGGCTGAGGAGAAGTCACCATCTAGGAAAATGACCTCTTCTCTCTTCTCCTCACACAAGGGGACCTTAAAGTGCACCTGATGTAATCTGCAAGACAGAAAATTAAGACTTACAGAGACAGGCAAGAAAATGGTTGCTGTAAAATGGACGTGTGATTCATCACGTGCCACTCTTTTTGTCTGGTACTTTATAAGCACAATCAGTAGAGCTAAAAAACACAAGGTTTAGGGAAACAGTCTTTAGTGCTTTGATTAAATGAATAATAAAATAAAATAAGACCTTGTTTTTCCAGGACAAGTTTGTACAGGAAGGATTGTTTTTAAAAGATTTACAGAGTAACTGTTTAAGAAACAAAAGACGATCCCATCTGCAGGCTTGTCTATTTAACAAAAGATTTAAAAAATGTAAGTACAAATGAAATCCAATTAAAGTATCTAGATTTTTTTTTTCAAAAATTATTGTAGAAAATAGACTAATAATGCACTCAGAGATACAACTTAGTTATTTTTACCAGGTTTTATAAAATATAAAACAATACTGACATTCTCAGCCTGTCAAAAAGGTGAAACAATGTTATATTTAATTTATACTCACTTAAACACTATAATTTCAACTTGTCCAAACTGAAACAGGTGTGGTGGGACTGAGAGATGTTCAAAGATTTAACCCTTTAATTCTTGGAGTCAGGGAACAATTGTTAGATTTGTCCAGATGTGTAAATATAGTATATGTTCATAATGGATAATCAGTGGAAATCACACATAGTATAAATGACAAAAGCTTCAGGTTCACAATACTATGGACTATTCAACTCTACTCCCAAACCTCCACCCCCCTGAAAAAGCTATAATCTTTTCCGTTTTTAAATGTTTGGTGATAGCAAGTGTATAAACACGGGAAATGGGACCACATACAAAGATAATGAGTAAAGAGAAAGGGAAAGAAGAAGAAAATAAAGAAACAAAAAAGAGCAGGCACATGTTTGGTTAGGAAATAAGATATATATGCAATTTTTGCATTGGGTACAGTAGATAGAAAGAAGGAAGAGAACCTACACACAGACACACACACACACACAGACACACACACACACACACACATATATATATATATATATACGTTAAATGTGGTATTACATATTTGACTGTATGACTCAGTAAGTTAAGATAAATTGTCATCAAGTAATAGTCTTTAGTGGATTTCTTTGTCCTAGACGTGCCAACTTTCAACTTAAAAATCTTTTCACTATTTCATTAATACCTATTTGTGAATGTTTAATCACTTTTGACTGCAGCCATTTTTAAATGTTTGTCACCTAAGGAAACACTTGCTGGGAAACTGATTTATAATTAATTATCAATTGCCAGTTCTACTTCATTGACTTGCAGCAAAAAAACAGATTTTTCTTTAAGGGGCTGACCTAAGAAGATAGCATGGACACAGGAAATGTGTTTCAGTCACTCTAAGATTGTGTGTCTGCAGAAACAGAATAACTGAGACCTTTGCAGATTGACCCCAGCCTGGTCAGTCAGGTGTGACTGCAGCTTGTCAGGATCAACAAATTTGTCTTGTCCACCTGTGAAACAGACCTCAGCCAGCATCACAAAGCTGTTGGAAAGCACAGCAGATCTGGGACTTGAAGTGCAGGAAGGAGTTGTTTGGAGGGAAAGCTGATTATTGGCTCCATTTTCTTGTCTTATATTCTTAGCTTTGTTCTCATTTAATGAAAATATGTTTGTCATTGTTTCCATTAATTGGCAAAATGCAAAGTTAATTTGTCAAATTGCTCTTTTTTATTTCTAAATTAGACAGTAAATATTTGTGTCTGTCAACAGCATTTCTAACATCCTGTCTGGCCTAAGTGAACACACTAACAGTACACCGATACTCTAAAAATACTGACTTAATTATTTAGTAATCGTTTAGTGTGCCCCTGGGTTGGAGGTTACGTTTTTGCCACCACCAACAGGGAATTAGTTTGTGATAAATACATGATTATTAAAAACAGAATTCAACTTTTTTTGTTGATAAATGAAAAAAACATTGATCTAATTATACCACTTTAATTAGTATAAATTAACTGCATTTTTTTTTTTTTTTTTGCTAAATCATGCTGCAACAAGAGAGGCACCTCTTGAAGTGATGTCTTGACTGAGAGGACCATGGACATTTGTGCCAAACGATGAAGGGAAACATTAAAGACTTTGGGGTATTAATCTGGGTCAACTTCCTGCTCATCTGTCCATCAGCCCCATTTTTGATTTGGTGGAGAAAACAGCTTCTGCTTTTTGAGCCAATCAACAAGCTGGAGAAGAGCTGTGCCATTTTTAAAAACTTTCTCTTCTTGAAATATATACATATGCTTACTATGTGCTTACACTTAACATTTTTAACAGTATATATAGTTCATTGTTTATTGTTTAGATATAATGTAAAAAAGAGCACAATATATTTACCTGAAAGGATAGGCAAAATCAATGTTGATACTGAGGTTGCTCTGTCTCCTGTCAGCACAGTCCACTTTAACCTGGAGATGACCAAAGTATCCTCCACATGTTGCAAATGCACAAATGGCAAAAATCTATTTAAAAAAAGTAGAAAAGAATCATAAAAATATAATTAGCAGTTACCAGGTAATTAATGTATCTGGACCCCAAAATCACCAAGTCAATGTGAGGGCATCTAACTGCATAATGAATGCACATCAATAAATAACATGACTGATTATTAGAATACATAATCAGTACGAAAACAAAACCTGAATAATTTAAAAGTAGGAAGATAACTAACAGAGCTGCTTACTGTGCGCTGGAGGGAGGCCACAGTAGTACAGTGACATTCAACTTATAGGGGTAATACACAACTCTGATATCTTTCATTGTTATTTTTCATATTTCCTTCAGTTGCAACATATTTATATATAAAAAAGAAGATGATTTTTACTCTTTGTCATCAACTTTACTCCAAAAAACATTAAAAAACAGTGACTCAAACACATTTTGAAGGATTTTAACACTTGATACACTATAAGATCAAAACCACCCTGAATTGAGCCCATTGTCATACATACTATGTAATATGTGCTATAAGAGAGCAGAAATCATTGAAACTAAAGTACAGACACAAAAACGTATAGAAAGGAAACTTACCGGAGCAAATATAACCATACACATTTAAAGATCACAGAGACCCGCTTCACAGTGCTAGCTGCTGAAGACATCAGAATGAGATGAAACTGGTGCAGAAGGAAAAAACCAGAGCGACTCTTCCAGCAGAGGGGAGGGCTGACAGGAGGTGTCGTCCCTGAGGAGGAGTCTGAAATTCTCTATAACCCTACATTCAGTCATTACATGTAAGTATCAAAACAAGTTCAAATGTATGCATAGCTTATTTATGTGTTATGCCAGATAGACTCATTCTCTTTGTGCTTCCATATTTATTTTGATGGAAGACTTAGAATATTGTTTTAATAAAATCTGCTCCAAAATAAGGCTACAAACATAAAACAAATCCTGTATCTGGGGCAGCATTTTCATTAGATGAATTATTTGTTGGATGTCTGAACTAATTCTTGTGGCAGCACAGAGTGGATGTCTAAACATCAATCAGTGAACTTCAATGTCAAATTTTACTCCAATTTGATCAGATTTTGTTAGAAATTTTTGGTTTTTAATAATGAGAGATACTTTTTAATTTGTCGTCTTTTGGTTTAGATTGCCACAGGTTCAAATGTAGAAACATAAAAGAAATGACAATGAGCTTGTTAGATTACATTAATTTCTTTAAAAAGAGTTTACATCTGTAAGGCAAGTGTTTGAAAATATACATTTTTAATGTGCTAGAATAAATGAGAGGATTTCAGATTTTTTGTGAGAGGAATACAGCTGTAAATACTGACTAGCCTTTTAGTTACAGTACTTTCTATTCATTAGGGACATTTATACTTTCTAATAACCCACTGATGTACAAATCATTTATGTGCATAAAAAGGTCTTTAGCTGACCTCTTCTGGTGAAAATGCTGTACTACAGATTTCTAAGCATGAACGAAATTGTACAGAACTGCAATCAAGACTTTTAGCACTTTACTATGAGAGGTAAGATTGCAGACAGTGCAGCTTAAACTCTGCACACCAGGGAAATGTTTAGTTTAAAACAATGATTTGGGGAGGGTTTTGCAAACAATAACATTTTCACAGGTGGCTGTTTTAGGGGGGAATTATTCAATATGTGTCACTAGAAAAAGTAAATGAACTTCATAGATTAGCAGTTTTTTTTAGGATTAAAAGGGAGGTGTGAATGTAGGCAATGTTTTAAAGAAAGATTGATCTAAAAGTGTGCTACTGAAGCACAATAGCCAAGAACAAGAGTGGTGATCTCCTTGTAAGGCCCACCAGCAAGCTTTGTATAAACCTTCTCAGGTGAAGCCAGTAAACTATTCAGAACAATTCAGTTCATGCACCATTCAGTACATACAAACAAACAAAAGAACAACTATGCTGCTACCTTAAGGGTAGTATGGTTGCAGAGGAGCATAACACAGCAAAGAAAAATGTGTGATAGTCCACAAAGGAATGCATGTTAATATCTGAATAATCCATCCATCTATCTATCCATCCATCCATCATGGTCATGGGGGCATTTGACTAAGCAGGGAAGGCCAGACTTCCCTCTTCACACTAAATGAGTTCATAAAAAATCAAAGAAAAAATTTGTGCTTTGGGTTCCACATTGTGAATTAATAATGGTTTGACACTGACTACAAGTTAATACATTTAAATATTAAATAATTAGAATTAAAGAGAAAATCTTAGGATTTATTTGACTTTACATGTTGCCATAAATGGGCCACTGGCATCTTAAAAGCAATACAAAAATCAACCAGTACTGTAAAGTAATAGCTGAAATTCTGATAAAGCTGAGGAGATATGAAACATCAACTTCAGAGCAGTGTGTTGTAAGACATTTTACAGAATCCAGCCTATGTTTTAAGATGTTTCTGTAAGAAAATGCATTATGCAGAACAGACTGTCTTTGTGATAGAATGAATAGCAGCTGGCACAGACATTACAGAATCATAAATATCAGCATACCAAATCCACATCAGTTGCAGTTTTTCAAACCAGAGCTGCTTGTTATACCCATTGTTTATATGTTAACTAATCAGCTGCAACATTAAGAGCAACTCTGTCATGTACCTTAAACAGCTGTGAGTGTTTGTCCTCAGTCTGTAACAATCTGTAGTTGGATTTATGTGTCCATGTAAATACCAATAACATATTATTTTCTGTTGTACCTGTGAACTGAGAGACCTCAGTGATGACAGCCTGCAGTATAGAGTGAATGATGCTAGGAGAAACAGTGATAGACTGTTGCCTGTAGCATCGACCTCTGACAGCTCCAGTAAAACACTGACAAAAATATCTTATTTACTTTCAAAATAGCATTTTTAGATAATTTAAAGGAGCCTATCATTTTTAAAGACAAACATCACTGTTTGTAAAGGAGTCAAGGAGACAGGATCGCTGGACATGGAATGGGATGCTGAAGCGCTGGATGGGACCTGGGTGCCGGCTTGGAATTCTGGAGATTCTGGAGATGATACAGGAGATGTGGGCATGAGAGTTGGAGACCAAATAAAGCTGCAGCAACAGGAGCTGTCTCCGCAGCCAAACTTTAGCTTTTATAATGCAGTTGTAGGAATATGCTACTGAATTCTTCACATTTTGGCCCAGTTTTAACTCCGTATCTTGCTGGTCAATATTTCTGAACGATTCTAGTCAAGTTAGATAGTCATGAAAAGAAAGAATGCCATGTCCCCACTATACATATGCTATTGCAGTAGTGGCATGACATACAGGTGACTTTTTATTGTCTTCTTATTGTGAATTGTCCAATTTAAATGCATATTGATTTTTTTTTTTATTTCCTTCTAGCACTAACCAACTATTTTTCTTCTTCTTCCTTCTTCTATTCTACTCTCTGCATCCTTTAACTCTAATGGAGAGCTTTCTTGAGGCATTATTATTATTTTTTATTCAGTTGAGCTAAAAGGGACAATGCACATTAATCAACATTTGTATCTGAATGTAAAATGTAAATGAGCCAGAGTTGCAAACGAGCTAATTTTCATCTGTCGTCCCTTGAAAGGTTAACAATTTAGAGTAACTACATTACAAAAAAAAAAAAAAAAAAAAGCAATATTTAAATACATTTAAATACTTAGTGATATAAAAAAGCATATTAAAGTATGGTAAAAGATTTGGTAGGCTCTTTATTAATGAGTTCAAGTTGGATTACTTTTAATCCATTTCTTAAGTTTGGTTTTAAAAATTGGATAGCTGCTGTTTTCTCCTACTTTACTGGGATGACTATTCCCTTATATAGAAAACGTTTTGCCTAAATTTACTATGTCTGTACAACACATTCTCCTCTGGTGACTGCCCTGCCGCTGCTATCCTTCTACAGATGTGTTAAGTTGAGTACATTACCATGCACCTACATGCATGTTATGGCATGCATGTTATTTGGCCAGCAGAGGGCAGTACATAGCTGTTCTGACTAAGATGAAAATCTTTTCTAGTGATGAGCTCTTTCATCTTTCTCACTGCATTTGATCTCTATTGTCTTTTCAAATAGTATGTGTCTGCTAGCTGAACATTAAGCTAAATATCCTGCAAATTATCAATACTGTGTGTGCTTGTCTGGTAAATTGTATACTGCAGTTGCTGCTAAGCTTTTGCTGGTCTAACAGCTGTGGGTTTTTTTTTTTTCATCATGCTAAAGTGATGAAGCTCCAGCCTCTCGCTGCATTATTAATGAATCTTTTTCTGGCATCATCTCTACTCTCTACCCTGAAAACTGTTGGAGGAAGAGATGGGCATAAATCTGATGGTTGTCATGAGGCCCACCTAGCAGTAAAGAAAAGAAAACACATATAATGTGCACACACACACACACACACACACACACACACACACACACACACACACACACACACACACACACACACACACTGTCCAATTTAGTTTGCTTCTTTTACTTTTTTGCCTTAACACAAGTGGAACATACAAAGATGCAAATGAAACTGGGATAACAGATAAAAAGTATGATGAAAAGGATGCATAGACCATGATGATGATGGATAGACAATAGATAGATGATGACGATGAATTTGGACAGATGATGATGATGATGATGATAATGATGATGATGGACAGAAATACATATATATATGCTGGGACAGGGCAACAGGTCACACAGAGTCTGGACTAGTAGACTAAGATACAGTTTCTTTTCCAGAGCAATAACCACATTAAACAATGCAAAACCACACTAATAAGAACTGCTGAAAAACGTACAATAAAGTAGGTCCTTCTGTGCAATAACTGTCTGAGACGGCTGTTTATATTCTCTCCATCTGCACTATTTACTATTTTGGACTATACCATTGTATATTGTCATATCATTGTCATATTTTGTCATATTCTGTTTTTTAATGGTTATATTTATTTAACACTTGTAAATATTTTAAAATGCAGCATTTTAAGGAGCAGCTGCTCAAATAAAACAATGCTCAATGATAATAAAGTTTCTGAGTCTGATTCAGTCTGGTATATATATATATATATATATATATATATATATATATATATATATATATATATGTGAGTGTGTGTGTGTGTGTGTGTGTGTGTGTGTGTGTGGACAGATTTTGTGTTATTTTACAACTTTGGCTGTGTATTAAAAAAAAAAGAAACCTGCAGAAAGAGAAGACTAAGTGTGTTCTTCTAGGAGGTGGGATGCCTCCTTAAATTCACTGCAAGATTCATGTCAAGAAGAAAGCAGGACAACATTAAAATAGCATTTTCTATTTTCTACCGTGGTGGGTTGGGGGTGGGGGTGTAAGACAGCGTTATGTAAAAGGATTTGTAGATTGTAATTTCTTCAGAACTGGTTTCTCCTGAGAATCAGTTACATTATATACTGTTTTAAACTGTTAAGCATTTCACTTCACTATGCTCTATACCCAATAATGTTACTTTTGAAAAGACATTTTTATGTTAAATACCTCAAAATGACAATTTCCCAGTATGTCAGCTCATTCCTGGTGAGAATGTTGAACATCATCTTTTACTGGGTGGGAAACCCTTTCTAAGATGGCTATAATAGCTGCAGTGCTGACACTGACCCTATTCCATCAATCTCACATTAAAACGCTCCAGGCAGTTAAATATTTCAAAGAACTCCTCAGTTAAGCCCAAAGAAGCTGAGCCTCTGTCTTCCTCTGACAAACTCTTTATTTATTTTTTAAATGCTGTTAAATATAGATCTCATTGCTCATGACTTAACACTAAACAGATGCCTATAACAAGGAATTTGGCTGTCACTGACCTGAACTGAAGAGTACAAGATGTATCTCTCACAGCAAAAATAGTCACACCTTTTCTCTAGCATCCTCTCACTTAAACTTTGTCAGTCTGAGGATATGCCTTTAGCCAAATAAACTTGTTTCGTATGAAGAAAGAATAGCCAGAGGGATAATAAATGAGAACAAGTGATAAAGGAAAGTAATGAATATACAGTATCATCATGCAGTTAGTATGTAGTGTTTTAGCTGTGCAGGATTTGTTTGCTGCATCGCTCTGTACTTTACTGTCTGTGTCTGTGTTAGGGTGTTATATTATTGTTTGCCGTACACACTGTTTTCTCCATGTAAAAGTCTGCAAAGTAAAGACTAATAGTGTCTCCCTGGACTGCTCTTGATACTGATAAATCTTGTTTTCTTGTTTGTAGTGCAGCCTTTTCCTCCTTCACTGTCAACACCACCATGCAGGATCATATCTTCATGCCAGCCTTGTGACTAGTTTGGCAGGCCTCAAAGAATGAGCAACTATCTCATGCTCCATCACTTTTGATTAATCAGCCAATAATCAGAAAAGATGTGGTTCTGTTAGGTGTGCTGTGAAGATTTTTTTGGGAAATCTATAGTGTATTAGGATTTTAATCGTACTTATTAAAAAAAAACAAACATAAAAAAAAAAAAAAAAATTATGCTGGTGTCTAGTTTGACCATAAATAATTCATAAAACTATATTTTCTGTCAACAAGACCCTTGAGAGCAAAAATTCTCACTCATTGACATTGTGAGTGCAGTGGGAAGCTGAATGTTTGACATGTGTAAGCCTATATGTACACTATATACATGTGCCTATATGTACAGTAGTGTTCTGCTCAAAATAAGATGTTGGGATGACAAGCAGAAATGTATGCTTAGCCTATAAGAGCAAAATAATATTACTGAGAAGCTGGTGAAGGAGTCAGAGTATAACACAATGCACAATGAATAAGTGCAATATAGAAACAATCAGTGTGAATACAATTAATAAATGAGAGAATAAATGTATATAATAAAGGAAGTAATTATAAGTGTGATCATAATATATAGATCATAATAAGTAAAATTTCTTCCACAGTTTTTAATTTAACTTTGGCTTCATCCAGAATACATTATTAATGGTGAGAATCTCACTTATGAAAGCATAAAATCAAGCATGGTTTCAGGGGTGGGACAGGTGGTCCACAGCTTTTTAGTATTTGCATGAAGTGGGTCCTCAAGGAAAATAAGTTAGGGACCTCTGCTCTAGAGCAGTGTTTCTCAATCCAGGCCCTGAGGACCCACTGCCCTGCATGTCTTAGTGTTCCTACTCCAACACTCTTGATTAGGAATCATGGCCTTCATCATCCAATTTTTTTGCAAGCCAGTTAACGAGCCATTCATTCCATTAGGGTTAACTCTAAAGCATGCAGGGCTGTGGGTCCTGAGGACCAGGAAGGAGAAACCCTTCTCTAGAGCAGTGATCCCCAACCCTGGACCGAAATGCCCATTATCCTGCAGGTATTAAATATTTCCCTGCTGCAACACACATGACTCAAATTAAATTGATCTCTGACATGCTCTGCACAAATCTGCTATTGAGCCATTCATTTGAGTCAGGCGTGTTGAAGTAGGGAAACATCGACCGTCTGCAGGACAATGGGCATTGAGGACTGGAACTGGTGATCTCTGCTCTAGAGGACCTTCTGTCCTACCTTCTGTGGTAGTGGCCTCTAAAAAAGACAACTGGTAACATTTGTCCATAAAGTTCATACTAAAGTAAAGGTGTTTAAATTAAGCCTCTTTTTTCAGCAGGTTTTTCCCAAAGTGATTTTGTTCTTTTTGCTTAATTGTAGAAAAATAAATTAAACAACGGTTGATGTATTGTGCAATAATTTTATAATGACAACAGGTGTAAAGTTTAAGAAGACAGAAGAATAAACTTCTTTTAGGAAGAAGAGGCATAGCAGAAAAGTACAATATGTGAAAAATAGTTCTTTTTTTACATTAAAGTTTGGAAACCCTACTATGATACTCACAAAATTAAAATCTGAAATTGCACTGACCGTAATATGTGCCCTTCAATCTTCATAAATTCTTTAACTTAGAGTTCATGAATTCTAAAACAGCAGTTGAGAATATGGCCTCACTACAAGTTCATTTTATGCCTTCAGTTATGTCATTTTCAGCACCAGACAGATGTTTTCCTGGTGTCTAAAAGCATGCTAAAATAGTTCATTATTTTCATGAATTACAGAGCAACAAGCCTGATGAAAAATCTACAGTGCAATGATCTTTTGTCTCGGTTTATAGTCTTTTGCTTTAGTTTTGCTTTAGTTTTCACCTGTCCCTTATTTCTAATTACCACACGGACATTGCTTTACTCATTACTCCCTTTAGTGTATTTACATCAGGTTTTTCTTTGTTCTCTGTCTGATCCTCTTCTTTGTTATTCTGTATTGTATATCAAGTTAAGTTTTTGCTCTGTTTACTCTTTGGATATATGTCCTCTAGACTTCCTGTCACTGCTTTGTCTTTTATTTCTAGATAAATTAAGTATTTTATTCTTCTTACCTGACTGCATCCAGAGCCTCAGTCTGCTTTTGGGTACTCTACAATGCACAATTGTGTGATACACAGATGATGTATTGGTTCATCATGTTGGAAGCAAAGCTGTGGATTTACTTCAGTCAGTACACTTCAACACTCACATCTGGTCCTGAGCTATAGATATTGACAACAAGAATGACATTACAGTCAATTAGCAGACACCTTTTTCTAGAACAACTTACATCTGAGAGTAGATACTAGGGTTAAGGGTCTTCCCCAACTGGAAGGTGTTAATATTCATCCCATTGTAATATGTCCCCTATAGGATTTGAACTCCAATCTCCTGGGAAACAGATACCCTGCCCACTGAGCTATCCAGCTGGTAGATAGTGAGATCATAAGTAAAGACAGCTGATATGAGCCTCTTCCAGAGGGTGATTGTGGTCACCCAATTAGGATGAGGAGCTTGGTCTTCCTTTTAACTGATTAGGATGCCTTCCAGAAACCTCTTATGGAAATAGTTTCAGGCATGTCTTGGGGTTGCCCAAGACTGGCTGGCTTAGAGATGCTGGATGAGATAGGCTAAGATGTGGGTTGGGAGGGGAGGTATGAAGATGTCTGCTTAGACTGTTGACCTTGAAACTTAAAAATGGATGGATGGATGGATGGATGGATGGATGGATGGATGGATGGATGGATGGATGGATGGATGGGTGGGTGGATGGTCTTCATGACCCCATGGTCAAAAAATCATTTATGTATTTCAGAAAGTAGTCTTACACTAAACATTTTGAGGACCATAAATGTTTTTCTCTTAAAAATGCAGACCAATATAGCTCTAGTTGCATGTGAAAGGATTCTTTCCCACACTAACATAGGTGATGTAGTGCCCTAAAGAACATCAACATTTAATGTATACACATTCTAGTTGAAGTAAAGGCGCAGGGCCAAGAACACCAGTCAATTATTAATGTTTAAAAGGTTTGGAGAGTTCTGTTGCTGAGGTTAGTGCTAGTCCTTTCCACGTTTCCTCTCCATGTGCAGTCTCAAAGAAATGAACGATGTGAGTTGTCAAATTAACTCACTGAAAAAAAAAATCATGCTTATTTGACCTTCATTTATCAGTTTTAAACGATATTTTGCTTTTTTAAATTACAATGCCACATTGTTTGGACTTTACATGTTTTTTTATGAAAGATGTTTTAAGAATAGCATTAGTATCCACAAGGCTGTGAGAGCAAAAGCTAAAAGACTATTACGTGTCAAGTCAGGGCAACTAGAGATCCACTAGAGCAAAATTGGAGATAAAGAGTCCTTGAAAGCATGGTTAACTGCAGGGAAAGAACATCTGGAGCTGCAGTCAGACAATCCAGCTGTCAAAGTCAATTTAATCTCAGAGATGAAGCATACAGGCATGCTCATTATTTGTGCTTGATGAGTATAGAAGCTGTCTGGAGTGCTGGTGCTATAAGTATTATAAGTGCAGATGGAACTTCTGATGGAACTAATAATAATAATAATAATAATAATAATAATAATAATTAATGCTGTCAGAAATAACATGTTAACAGTGGTAACTAATTTATGTAATTAATCGTGTTAAAAATTTGAACAGATTTGATGCATGCACAGCATCCCTCATTTATGACGGTGAAACATGGAGATTTCAGAAGGTAAGCTGGTTCACTGTTTGTATGGATTTGACGGCGTCATACAGGTGGGGGATGAAATGTTTAAACACCCACGCTGTTTTGCTGAGAGGGTTCAACATCCTTACTTTTTGCCTAGTGACCTCTGGTGGTGGAACAATCTACCAAACTCCGTCCGATCCGCAGAGTCCATATCCACTTTTAAAAGCAAGCTAAAGACTCAGTTGTTTAAGGAGCATTTTCACGCTTTTAAAACCCTTCTGCTTGTTTACAAATCCCAGAATGGTTTAGGCCCAGAATACATCTGTGATATGTTCAGAGAATATAAACCTAGCAGAGCTCTTAGATCCAAAGACTCTGGTCAACTAGTCCAGACCAGAGTCCAGACTAAACATGGAGAAGCAGCATTTAGCTGTTATGCTGCAAACAAGTGGAACAAACTGTCAGTGAGATTAAACTTTCACCAGACATAGACACTTTAAATCCAGGTTAAATATATTTCTTTTCTCATGTGCCTATGCATGAAATCCGCACAATAACTTTCCAAATTATCTTTCTTTTAATCATTCAATGTAATTTATGATTTTATTGTGATTCTTGCTATTTGTTGCTGCCTTTTAATATTTCTTAATATCTGTAATGCTTTTAATATTTTATGTAAAGCACTTTGAATGGTCCTGTACATAAAATGTGCTATACAAATAAACTGCCTTTCCTATGTATATATATATATATATATATATATATATACCATTTTATTTTATCCTCAAAATATTGGAAGCCAAAATGTCAAAGAACTGATTGGAGAACCTAAACACATGACACAAGAGGCAAGTTGTGAAAGCAAATTTCTCTTACAAAAGCTTCTAGGTTACGATCAGGTAGACCAAAAGAACAGGCTGCGGCAGATTCCAGAGATACAAAAACAGTAATTTACTGATGGAAAGTCGAAACACTGAACACATAGACAGTCAGCATACGTACCCAAGGGGAGCACAAAATCCTGACTAAATGCATGACAGAATAAATCAATAACAAAATGGCCAAAGAATTAAGAGAAAGAGGCACACTTGAGTTATGTAATTTCATCTGGGGCACCAGAAGTCTCACACACCAGGAAAATGTTTCATCAGCAGGTGGATTTGCAGCATCATTGTCAATAAATACCAGCCATGTTATCAATATTCTGAGTGTTTAACTATAATGCAACATCAGCATTTTTTTAAGAGATATCAGCATCTCCTTTCAATAATATGCAGTATGTGTTTTTGATTCATGTATGTGCAGGTAAAGCCAATTTTTCAACAAGATGAAACGCAGCACAACATGTAAAAAAAAGAAAAGAAAAAAAAGAAAAGGAAAAAAAAAAAACAAACAAACAAACAAAAAAAGAATTCAATGATTTGCAGTTCATTTAGACTATGTATTTGATTAAAAATTGTTTAATGGCAGCATGTCAGAAGTCTTTTATTTTTCTTTATTATAATTTCACTGTTAACAGTGGTACGTAATAAAAATTTTTTTTCTTTAATATAATTTTCTAGTGTGTAGATGTGTTTTTTTTCCCCTGTATTCCTTTATATAGCCTAGTCAGATTGTTTTGAATGATTGAAAGGATAATTTTATTCTCCTATTATCAACTCAGCTCCAATATTAATATTGATAAGAAGAAAGTGGGACACTAAACAACATAATGGCCTGCTGCCACAGGGAAGACCATCCATTTTCTTCTGCTTAACAGAGTCAAATCGGGGGGGCGGCAGGTAAAACTTTCCCTTTCTGCTGCCTCTTCTTCCAGCTCACCCAGAGGGGATCCCGAGGCATTCTCACACAATGTCATCCCTCCAGCGTGTCCGGGGTATTTCACAGACCCTATTCCCAGTGGGACGGGCTGTAAAACCTCATCAGGGAGGTGTCCAGGAGGCATCCTAACCAGGAGTCTTACACACATGGACAAAATTGTTTGTACCCTTTGGTTAATAAAAGAAAAACTCACAATGGTCACGGAAATAACTTTAATTTGACAAAAATAATAATAAATAAAAAATTCTATGCAATCAGTCAGTGGGTCTATATATAGAGCTACAAGTAGTCACTGTGCTGTTTGGTGGCATGGTGTGTACCACACTCAACATGGACCAGAGGAAACAAAGGAAAGAGTTGTCTCAGGAGATTAGAAAGAACATTATAAACAAGCATTTAAAGGTAAAGGCTATAAGACCATCTCCAAGCAGCTTGATGTTGCTGTGACTACAGTTCACAAGTTCAGAAATTTAAGCTCCATGGGTCTGTAGCCAACCTCCCTGGACGTGGCTGCAGGAGGAAAACTGATAACAAATCAAAGAGACAGATAATACGAATGGTAACAAAAGAGCCCAGAAAAACTTCTAAAGAGATTAAAGGTGAACTTCAAGCTCAAGGAACATCAGTGTCAGATCGCAGCATCCATTGTTGTTTGAGCCAAAGTGGACTTAACGGGAGACGACGAAGGAGGACACCATTGTTGAAAACAAATCATAAAAAAGCCAGATTGGAATTTGCCAAACTACATGTCGACAAGCCACAAAGCTTCTGGGAGAATGTCCTATGGACAGATGAGACAAAAATGGAACTTTTTGCCAAGGCACATCGGCTCTATGTTTACAGACGAAAAAATGAAGCATATCAAGAAAAGAACACTGTCTCTACTGTGAAACATGGAGGAGGCTCTGTTTTGTTCTGGGGCTGCTTTGCTGCATCTGGCACAGGGTGTCTTGAATCTGTGCAGGTACAATGAAATCTCAAGACTATCAAGGGATTCTAGAGAGAAATGTGCTGGCCAGTGTCAGAAAGCTTGGTCTAAGTTGCAGGTCATGGGTCAACATTGGACTATTCTAAAGTGGCCTTCTATGAGACCTGACCTAAATCCTATTGAGCCTCTTTGGAAGGAGCTGAAACATGCCGTCTGGAAAAGGCTCCCTTCAAACCTGAGACAACTGGAGCAGTTTGCTTATGAGGAGTGGGCCAAAATACCTGCTGAGAGGTGCAGAAGTCTCTGACAATTACAGGAATCGTTGGATTGCAGCGATTGCCTCAAACGGTTGTGCAACAAAATATTAAGTTAAGGGTACCGTCATTTTTGTCCAGGCCTGTTTCAAGAGTTTTTTTTAAATAATTCTATTGACGCATGGTTGAAAAGCAATGTCTGACTTTCACTGGTTAAATTTCATAGAATTTTTATTACGTCAGATTCGTTATTTCTGTGACCATTGTGAGTTTTTCTTTCATTAACCAAACGGTACCAACAATTCTGTCCATGTCTGTATTTGAGCTGTATCATCTTTGCAAACCTAAGATGCACTATGTGCTTTTTAGAGAATAACCCTGGAAAGCAGCCATACTTGTTCAGTCCTTTTCTTTTATCTCTCATGACCTTTAACTTTATTATGCTACCCTCTTAATTCTTTTGAAAGCAGTAATGGTGTGCTCACATTTTCACACTGCTTCTGCATTTTTGCTTTGTTTTTGTTAAATAAATAATGACAGTGTACGTAGTGTTCACCTGAGGTTGTGCTGAGATTAGTTTAAGACCTGGTCAAGCATCAAATTTTTTTTTAAGCCTTAAAATTTGTATTTTAATGTGTAATTAATTTGTATGTCATGCATTTGTGTACAATCTTCTCTTTATCATATAAGTTTAAAAAAAAAAAAAAAAAACAGGACAGAATGGATATTTCTTTTTAAATTATAACAAATGTAAATAAAATTTATGACAAAATGAAAAGTGTTGCTAGCTGATTTTAATAAAAACTAAAAACTGAACGTGTCACTCAAATATGTGCAATTTAAATGCAGCCTATTTGTGATAATTTGTCTTTGAAGGAGCCTCTGTTAAAGACCTGTAGAAGTCTGAAGTCACATGTTATTTCTATATCAGAGACCCTTATTCCTTTATGCTGCTGCACACGTCAAGTATAAAAAAATTATTGCATTTAAATATTATTATTAATAGGGCTATAAATCAACTAATTATGCATCACATTATGTTGGACATTTACATTTGGCCAGTAACTGTCTGAAATTTAGCCAGCAGGTTTCTACTCAGCTTGGATGATAAATCTTGCCCGTGAGGCTGCAGTGTGGTGCAAATTCCTGACAGGAGATACCAGCACATGCTGCATCAATTAATTTCTCTCGACTAGAAGCCTTCACACACACACACCCATCCACACACATATTCACACACAGTTCAATCCTTATGACTACCCCACCCTTCAACAACATGGGGCGGCACAAGAATCACTGAAAATTTACACCCACTGCTCTGCATCCTGTGTTCTGCCCATATCCTAAAAACAGTGCAGTCCAGTTCAGTCAGTGACAATATGAGAGGAATCATGTGTCAGCCATCTTAGGTGTAGTCTACCAGTGCAGGATGTTATGATGAGCTACTGTGGAACGAGCATCCTTCAGTCTCTGCTCATGTTCTGTGGTCAGGACCACGGCCAGCTCAGGTCGCCTGAGTCCTGGCAGGAAGGGAGAGGCCATCTCCCGCTTTCACGGAGGAAAAGCAGCTCACCATCCCTCATCTGTAGCTACACTACACTCCCCCTGCCCCTCCCCTCTGCTTCCTTCTCACCTCCCCCCTCTCACATCCGCAGCACCGACCGACCAATAAAGTACAGAAAATACGTAAGCATCGACGAGTGCTCGGCGCAGGCGGAGAATGCTCAGTGTAGCAGACTAAACCTCTTCCAGCATCACTCGTACTGCTGACATCTCTCAGTGAGCGAGTACTATCACGGCCTATCCCTCTCTTGACTTCGGGCGCATTATACATTATATCAAGGCACGGATAAGACAACAGCAAAACTATCATCAGGGGATTTATATAAAACTCAATTTGCAAGGCTAGGGTATCTGTAGGCAGGCATTACTCCTATAGAGCAAGATGTTAGATCCGTCGTCCAGCGAGGAGGAATCTGATGGGATAGTGGAGGAGGAAAGCAAAGAGGCGATGGCACCTCAGGCCGGATCTCGCATCTCTCCAAGCAGGACCAGCGAGAGCTCAGGTGGACTAGCACCCAGCAGTAGTCGCAGCAGCGCCCGTCCGACCAGCCCGAGCCCGTCAGCCGTCAGCGAGGAGAAAGAGGACCTGGAGAAGCTGCACAGAGAGGAGGAAGACCGCAAAAAGAAGCTGCAGTTGTATGTTTTTGTGATGCGATGCGTCGCTTATCCGTTCAATGCAAAGCAGCCCACAGATATGGCAAGGCGACAGCAGAAGGTAAGGGCCCCCTCGATTCAAAAGCATAATTAATAACCACATGATGACGAAATAACTCCTTTCGTTCCGCAGATGTTGTCATTGATGACCTACATAAGCTCGAACACAGGGGGGGTTTGGCCACTAGGCCTATCCGATAGCGCATGAGTCCAGCACAGACCCCACTGAAAACACATTTTTTCCTCTCTCTTTTTAAATAAAATGTTGCAAATCCTCTGAACATGACAGGAACATAGAGGTACGACTCCGGATAGTGAAAGGACTGGTGGTGCTGCAGAGCTGCAGGCTTGAGTACTGCCCATGCTCCTCCAATGCACAAACCCTTAAGTGTGATCGCTACATACCAGCAAGCCCATTAATGGAAAGGGCGTTCAGGAGATGGTGGATGACGATTTACAACAGGACGGTGTCATTTTCTCAGTTGGGCTAATCTTATCGAAGTCCCTATTTCCATTAGCTATACAGCTGCATACTGGTTAATGCACTGCTTTTTTTTTTTTGCAGATATAATTTTCAAAGCGTTTGCGCCATCACTTATCCCGTCAATTTGGCCTCCCAAGGTGACTTTTAGGCACAGACCTCCTGAGGAGGGTAGCTTAATAGCCTTTCTCCTCTGCAGACGAGCTTGACTTCTGATGGTGGGCTACTGTAAATAAATTGCATTAAAAACATTTTCTGCTTCCACAAAATTGATTTTTTTGTTACTTACTACATATTGTCCAGTTTTTGAGGTTTACAAATGTTACTGAAGGGGAGGAGGCCCTCATCCTAGTTTGAGACTGCTGCTGAGCTCCAATGATGCTGGAGCCAGTTTTGGGTCATGCTGTCCTTACTGTCAAAGTCACCACAAAGACCTTACTTTACTGAAGGAATATCAACTAATTGTTGGACAGTATCCCCCATTTATTTAATGTTTTATCTGTTGTATTGTCACACCAGAAATTGTCTTTTACTTTGCTGTTAATTAAGATATATGTGTAATACTGATTAGCATTCTTTAGGGTATCCATCACTTGGCAGTGAGGGTCTGATATATTTCGCAAGGGCAGAAGCTAGTCTAATGAGCTTTGTGAACCTATAGAAGTTTCACTCCAAGCATCTAGGTCATGTGTCACTCATTCATTTGAGTTATTGTAAACAATATTGTAGGAACTGCTTTCGAAACTGCTGGTTTAGTTTAACCTGCAGAGTACTCGCCTTTCTCAGGACACTGTTAAGCCATATGGTCTGAATTTTCTGCTGACTCATGTGCAAGTGCATGTGGGAGGCAGAAACCACAGTGTTTTCATCTATTTGTTTGTTTGTGGTCCTGTTGAGAGTAGGTTACTGGTAGTCTGATGCTGGCTTACTAATGCACTTTTTATATCTAGTAGCTCAGGCAGCCAGCGTACTCTGCTGTGCGTGAGTGAGTATCTGGATAAACAATCTGATGTTTTTAGTCAGCCCTGGAAATCAGAGAGTGTCTGTCTGCCTACAGTCTGCATAGACTTTGATTTGGTCCAAATTTGCATTCAACTGCAAAAACCAGTCATTACAACAAAAACTATAAAACACCTTTTGCAAAATTGAATGAACATTGTCTTTTTATCACAGTGAATTGCTTTAATCTAATGAGTTGATGAGGATAATTCATTGCACTGAAAGATTTTTACAACAGAGAGCACTGAAGCCTCAGCTGATTAGCCTACTTGATGGCAGTATTGTTGATTTATTCTTTTAACACAACACATTTCTCTCATTTGATTATATTTTTATTTCTTGTGCTTAGGAAGACAACAACTCTCATGCAAAACATTTTGACAAAAGAGGATGCAATGCTGGTCCAATAATACCCCTGTAGGTTCCTCTCAGCCATAAACATCTAATGAATGCATGCTGTACAGGCATAGACAAACAACAAGTTGTAAAGAAGATTCCTTTCTATGTGGGATACACAATTAATGTAGCCTTTAACCATTTTGGTTATTATAGATTAGACACAAAAATGTGATGAAGCAATTTCTGTAATGAAAAGACTTAAAGGCCTCAGCAAAACATGTGGAGTGGCTCCACAATAATCCGTTATTAGAAGCTCTGGCACACAAACGGCAGTGATGGGCTATCACAGAGAAACAGGCCAAGCTGCAGCCTTTGTAAGCTCTGCTGTTGCTTCTTGGGATGTAATGCCATAACCCTGTGAAAGGATAAGCCAACAGGGCAGGAGCAGGCAGATGTCTCTCTTTGAGGGACAAGGGAAATACAGTGTTTGGTTTTTCAGTGTAAAGGCTGCTGTTTTGTACCAGTCATATCAGTGTTCATGAACATTTAAGACATTGCACATGTTTGCATGTAAGGCTAACCATCTATGGGCACACTTATACTAATGGTCCCTTTACAGACAATGAGTTGATTATTGAAATTACATGCAGATGTAGGTTGTGTTGTAATGTATGTATGTTCCTTGTATGTAATAATTTTAATTGTCCTGGAAGGGGAAAATCTCCCTTTATTTAATCACAAAAATCAAGTTAAACTGCGCAAACAGAGGAATTCAACACGGTTGTGCAAGCAGTGAAGAAAATTTGCATTTTCTTTTCTTTTATTTAATTCTGTTTAGTCTTTAGTTTTTATCATACAAAGAAATGATTATGCATGCGTAAGTGTTTTAACAGTTGTTTTAAGACAGTGTTAGTTTGGTGGTTGCTAGTTAATCTAACATGTTGATGTGTGAAGCACTTCTCTGCTTAAGTTCTCACAAAGTCTCAAGAATAGGTTGAATCCTTTCTTTTTAAGTAACAAGTGTAATTTATCAAGAAAGAAATGCAAATAAAGCTATAAAATTCTTAATTACTCACAAATTGGTCAATTTACTCAAAGAGAATAGACATTGATTAAATTTCTATTATCAAACATGTATGTTTTCATAGATCAGAATGTATTTCCAAGCTGAGTAAATGCTTACGTGAAGGATTTTCCTATTTTAAAGTATTCGGTTGGACGCCCCAAAAGATTATACGATCCAATCAGTTCATCTGCCAGCAGGTTTACTTAATATTGTGCCCCTTGGCTCAGCATTTTAATATACAGTAGGGCCATGGAAACTCTGAGGGAGAAGAGGTGTGAGCTGTACAGCAGGGCTTGTGATGTGAATTTGAAATTAATGCCTCTTTGGTGTTTAGTACAGTTGGCAAAGGAATTTGGAAGTCACAGCTTTTAAGGGGCCTTTGTTTCCTTTCCTGTTCTAATATGTTAAATCAGGAGAACAGCTTTCTAATGCCCTCATTGATAGCTAACCTTTTTAGAACCAGACCTGTCCATATGGGCAGTTTTCTCACTTCTGAATTGCTATTTGTGTTTGTGAAAAAGAGAAGAGAGAGCTCCAGGAAAGGGAATCATACAGAATTATTGTATATTATACTATGTGAGCACATGTTAATGATGAAATTGCAAAGGTTTATATGCATCAGTTTAAACATACAAAGAGGCAAGCATCATTAAGGTCTTTGACAGGGCTCAGCAAGATGTTTGCATAGATAAGTCCAGCATATTAAAGGTCATACCTGGACATAATTGTCTAATCTTTGATGATGACAGAAATATACGTGTTTATGATAACTGTAAAAATGGCAATTGCATTTGAAGTGATGAAGGATAGATGACACAGTGGTATGAAAATGGAAGCTAGATGATGGAAATATGAATGAAGCTGGCGTAAATGCAGCCTCTGTTTTATGCATTGCACGATTTAAAAGGTTCTTCTGCATATTTGTTTCACTGAACTATGTATTTCCTAATTTCCCCTCTCTTTTTTTTAAAGAAATGAGAGGTACAAACACATATTTAAAGTGAACTTTCCAGGCTCACAATAATCATGAAACACACAGTCATGTAGACGAATGAAAGCAGCAGCAAATGGAGAGCACAAGTATGACACTGAAATCATTTGCATTATTATGTAAGATCTCTAAATGCTATTCTGTCTGAAAAAAGCATCCTTTGACAAAAGAAGACTGGCAGCGTGCTGGCAGTGTGAAAGTCAATAAAACATGTCAATCAGGATGTGAAAGCTGATGTTATTCTCTATCATGAAGCAGCGTTTTCTATTGCATAGTTTAAATTGCCTTCGTTGGTGTAATTTATTTTGCCCTCGCTTTTACTTATTGTAGATATTCTGCACCTGCTTAATCAAACACACATGCATATCTGCCTTCCTTTTTTCTAGTTTTTATGTGTAATGCCCTGAAGAAGGGTCTGGCTGGTACATGTGGGCTTTTTTTAACAGCACAATTTACGACATGCCAAATTAAATAAATAGTGCCTTTGTTTCGGAGATCTTTTATCACCAGTTATTTCTTTGAAATACCGTAGCGTGTTTTAGATACAGTAATACTGAAGAACAAGGGTATTCATTGATAGTATAAACATGAAAGTGGATTTAGAAAAGGTGACAGCTGAAAAGCAGCAGGTGAAATACCCCCTCACCCACAGTCTGTGCAGCCTCCTGTAACAAATCACAGTTTCACAAATTACACATCTCCCTCCCTGTTCAGGCACCACCACAAGGAAAAGATATGTTTTTGTTTGTAACTATGTTGTGTCTGACAGGTTTGATGAAATGGAAAAAGGGTCAAATCGGCTCATGTTTGCCATGTTAGTAATCCACTACTGCAGCCTTATTCTCGTGAGGCAACATAGTGCTCAGAAAAATAGCTACACAGTTGCAAATGTTACAGCACAAGAGAGCTTGCAAGTGAATGTAAAGGAATTCACTGGTAACATAGGAGGTATTGTAAAGAGATTAATCTACACAGGTGGGCAAAAAGAGTGCATGATCTAGCTTAAAATACAACTTGTTTGCTTTAAAAAATAACGGTAAGCTACTCGTGGTACTGTGTTATGAAACTGAATGCTTCAACATGACGAGACCATGATGGAATTTGATGTAGAAGCTTTTTATTTTCTTGATACCATGTCAGATCGAGGTTGTGAACCATGTTCTGCTGGTAATGATTATTATTGCTCAGATAGTCAAAAACAACTCTTCACACATGTTTTCCAAACATGATCAAAACCAAAGACTGATTGAGGACGAAGGCAGTAGTTATGTCTTCATACTGTGAGGATTAAGGAAGATGGATCTGCCGGGTCGTGTAATTCCTTGTTAGATTGCTGTAGAAGAAACTGTAAAAATCTGTACTGTCACTGCTGCACATCAGCCCAACCTAAGATGCAAAATGAAGGCTGGTTTGTTGTAAGAAAGAAAAATTCATAAAGAAAGACTTATCACTTGTGCAATAACTGCACTTGTGCATTTACAATTATTAGGCAAGTGACTTCTATGACCTAATCATTATTGCCATGCACACTTTCCAATTTCAAACAATATAAACTAGAATGCTAATTGGATTTGATCATTTTCAGGTTGATGTGCATTCGTGTAATGAGGAAGGATGTAGCCTCAAGGATTCATAACTTACATCCTGCTTTGCATATGTATTAGAAAGCATCATAAGCTCAATTATAATGGATCAAAAAAGAGATTTACCTGACTCTGAAATGACAAAAATAATAACTTTTATATCGTGTGAAACACTCTTGAAACAGCTGAACTATTAAGGCATGACTACTAGACAAACATTTTCTTGCAAATAGTCAACAGGGCCCGTAAAAGTGCATTACCCAGAAGAAAATGCAAATCAATAAAAAAAAAATGTTGGGATGAGTTTAATGTAAAGCTATTAAACTATATAAAGCACCACTACAATCAGTAACTGTGTACAGAAGTGCAAGAAGTCAAGTGCTCATAAACAAAAAGCTTAAACTCATCCAGCTTTGAAAAACACTCAAAGGTTAAACTGACTCAAAGTCATAAAGATTGGACCAAGTCTGATGACAAAGGTTTCAAAGAGTTTAAAAAGAAATTAAATGAAAGCAACTCTTGATGGAGCAGAAAGATGAGCACATGGCAAGATCACTAATGGATACAGGGCATCACTTAAAGTCAGGAGCCAGTGGGATGGACTGAGAGTACCGGTATGTGCAGATATATCATTAAGAGTGTTAATAGTTGGACCTTCTTGGATTGAAGATGGGCTAAAAAACAATTTCACAACCTTAGAGGATGCAGTCTGCAGCAGTCATTAAGGCCAGGATCTTCATGCATCCAAATGCAAGCTGTTTGGCAAGCCAGCAAATTCTCAAAAATGACTGAGTAAAGACCTAAAACACCTCCTCACCTGACTTTGATTATAATAAGCTCTTATCAAATATGAAAGTCACAATAAGGGAAGACAACAAATCTCTTTGAATAAACAGAAACTGACAGACTGCATGGATAAAGCTTCTCAGCAGTGTTAAAAAGCAGACTATATTGGTCAGTAAATCAACAAAATGAGCTGAAACTGTCATTTTCTGTGGCTTATTAGCTCCGTCAAGGCAGAGTTTATGTTTGTGGCAGCATCTGTCTATCTGTCTGTTAGCAACATTGCTCAAAACGTTTTGGAGGATTTTGTAGAAATTTTCAGGAAATCTAAAAAATGGAATAAGGAACATGTATTTATGTTTTTGGGTTATCTGGACCCCCACTTGGATCCAGGAATTTTTTAAAGGAGTCTTCACTATGGGGCAAAGGGATAATTTTGCCATTAGAGCTTTTAACTAAATAAGCATGCCCACAATCATTGGCAACCCCCCCAAAAAAAAACAAAAAAACAAAACAAACAAACAAACAAACATTGGCTTGGCAGAGGTCTGCTCTCTGAGCGCATCTAGTTACGTATTCAAAAGATCAAAAACAAAATAATTGGGGAAAATTGGGAACATTAATTTTAAAATGTGCGTATGTTGCCTTTCAGACATTTCCACTTCAATTTAAGAGACAAAAATTTTGAAATGTTTTACATTCAATAACACTTTTCAGATTAACTGAGAGCATTGTCTTTGCCTAGTTATACAATTAATCCCCATAAATTCAATTTGCTAATGCACCATTTTTAGGTTACTGACTTAGTTCATCTGAAGTAAAACTAGTGCTTTCATGTATTCATAATTTTGTTAATCAAATGACAAAAAAAAAAAACAAAAAAAAAAAAAACATCAAATTTGTAATTCTTCCCTGAGGCCTGATGAAAGAGTATTACATCTATGGTCAAATATGACCATGTAAAATATGTGACTTTTTTAAAATATTTTTTTTATGAATCACCAGTTAATTATTAAAATAGTTCACAGAATTTCTGCAGGAAGGTAACAGTGAGGACCCTTGTATATAATCTGCTAAATGTTTGTCTCAATATTAAAATCAATTAAACAATAAATAATCTTTGTAAAGAAAAAAAACCTAAGTAAAAGAATGAAGGTGCCTGATTAGTAGAATAAAGGTAAAACCTCAAGCAGAGAAGGATTTATAAATATATAAAAAAAGTGGCTAAAACATTTATTCATCGATCTTAATGATGTACATTTCTCTACTGTATGTTGAATTGTTAAACCAGGAATATATATCAAAGCAAATCAAAGTCAAATTAGCTGTGAGCTGTTCTAATCACATGCTTTTTTCTACAGTGTAATTGTGACCTTTTTTCCACATAATTACAAGATAGTTTTCTCGTAATCGTGAGATTCTAAGTTATAATTAGGAGTTATCAAAGTTTTAATCACTGTGCAAGAAAACTTTTGTGCTAAACAAAACCTCTGTCCTCTAAAGTGAATTTGGGCAGATGTTGGTGGTCATTTAGAGTTCAAGAATTTGTTTTCGAATAAGTGATGCTATGAAACATTGCTTCAAAGGTAAAATTGTTAAGGCATGAATATGAAAGGACAAAGAAGAGTGAGGCTGAGAGGGAGATTAGTTGTGGTGATTTTCCACATTAAAGACAGAGGAGCTAAAGCAGGACCATTACTGCAGTCCTCTCTGCCTCGCACTCTGATGGCTTACTGAGGCATAAAGAACACAAAGTGGCATCAAGCAGACACAAGGCTGCATGTCAGGTAGATACTCAGTTTGAGTTTCTTATCCTGGGTGTTACATGTTCACGTCACCTTTTCTTTGAAAATAATCACTGCTGCTCTCTCTTTCTGACAGATATTAAACTAAAATGTGTTTCAGATGCACTCTTTTTGCTCAGGATCACTGCTTTGATCTCTAAGATTGGGGTAAAATTACAGCGGAAGCACTACAGTGCCCACATCAGTGCAATGTGAAATACAAATGACACTTTAATACAATGGAAAACCTACAGATAGGTGACAAAATAAAGGATAAATCTGAACTGGGTGTGAACCTCTTCGGGATGACAAGGCTCCAAACGGCAGAGTGCAATTAAGAAAAGAATGTTCAGCCTAATCTTTAGCCTTCGATGTCACCAGGGATCACACTTAATCACCAGGGATTTTGGACTTACATGTTCAACAAATGGGGGCATATCTTTTGGAAGAGTTTCTCCAGTACATCTTCACAGACTTATAGAATCAATGCCAAGAAGCAGTGAAGCTATCTGGCCGTGCATGGGGGCAAATACATGAGTAAGCAGTCTAAAAAATGTGCAGTAGTCATGAGATAGAAAACTCTATACTTGTGATGGTGTGTACAAAACATCTGTCTGGAGCGGAACTCGGCAGCTTTGAACCCATTAATTTGTCCAGTGACATTTTTACAGATGCATCCTCACTTCAGCCGTTTGCCTAACTTTAACCAAATAGTTTTTAAAGTGTAAAACAACAATGATACTTTTCCTGGTAACAAAAACAAAGTTGCTTTTAAACATTAATGGTTAGGAGCCAGACTCTTTGCTTCATGTCACTCCCCAGCCCCCCAGACCACCAAATATGGACTTTTATTACTCCTTAAATATGATGCAAAAATCATTTCATGACTATTTAACAAAGTGATATTATATTGTCTTTCTCAGTGAAGTTATGTTCTTGTTCAGTGGCATGAAAATTGTCTCTATATGGATCTAAATTAAAAGATCATGCTTTTATGATTACCTCACATTTTTCTATGAGACTGAACTCAAATGAAATTTTTATTGTTCTTCCCAAATTACTCAGTCATCTGCCACCATAGCCTGATGATTGTCTGGATCCAGTAATGTGTTAAAGGATTCATTGTTATGGGGACATATGGATAATTTTGCCAATACAGCTTCTAACTCAACAGATAATGCCCAGAATATTTTCTGAAACAAACAAACAAACAAACAAAAAAGTTACAAGATGACATCATGGTAGACGTTAATTACAGCTAACCCAGATTCCTGCCGTTAGAGAAAATCAAAATTTCTTAAGTAACTTCAAAACTATTATAGCCATTTGGTGTGCTTAGGTGTATAAGGGTACATTTCCAGGGTCAAGAATTCTAAATAAGATGTGGCATCTATCCAGATGATGGAAATGGTGATATTACCCTGTATAAGAGTGGAGTGCTGGCATGGGGTTAGTAACTGAGTGGACTGCTGGGCCTTTTGGGGTTTTTTCTCAGGTGAGCGACCCTCGGGTGAGCTGCTTGGTGGAGGTCTGCACTCTCTGATTGCTTCTAGCTATTTTTCTTTTTACCTTTTCCCCCCACAAGCCTGACCAATGCCATCTGTTTGATCTCTTTTGAACATGTTTGGACTGCTTCCTATGGATGACTATATGCAATGCAAACGTTATTGAACATCAAACAAGAGTTACCAGAGATAATCACCTTTGTAAGCAGAGTGAGAGTTAGAGAGAAAATGAAAGAGACAGATTACAGAGAAAGTGATTTGTGATGGGAGGGTGGAATGAAAGGATTTATGTCTGAGTCTTGATGAGAGTGATGCACCAGAAATGGAGACATAACCCAGTCAGCTTAATGTGCTACACAGTATAGAGTAGTGCTATAGTATGACAATGTTCTTAAAAATAAATAAATAAAAAATGTGAAAAAACAAAAACAACAACAACAACAAAAAAAAACAAGTGAGCATTGTCTTGCTCTTTCTGTTGATACAATACAATAAAAATGGGCATATTTCAGGCATAGTCGCAACTAGGGATTAATCATGATTAATTCATTGTAAGTTGTGATTAATCGATTAAAAATTTGAATCACTTGACAGCCTTAGTGTGTGTTTATATATGTTATTGTAATGTATGTATGGTCAAGGTTTCCAATCTAAAAAAGTTGTTTAGCTATAAAGGAAAGAGAAAACTGACCGTAGCAAACAGTTGCTGAAGCTTTGCAGCAAAGTGGTAAACTTCCAGGAGTCAACATAAAGGTAGGGTAGGAGATCCCAGAAAAATGGTTTGAACAAGCTACATTTTGAAAATTCAAAAGTCCAAACCTCGTTCTTCAGACTTCCCCCCCAAAGCCACTCCTCCAAAGCACAGAAACATACAACGCTTGTTCCCGAGTACTGGGCAGCATCGATTAGCTTATGGGCTCGACACACAGGAGGCAGCGTTGCTCCTTCTCCATTCATTTTCTATGGAACCTGCGTATTGAGGCTAAAATCGCTGCCCTCCTCCAGCCAAGCGACAGGCGACATTCGTGCATGTGAAATGTTGCGCTCGATCATGTAGATGTGCACATGTAGATGTGCACATGTGCGACGCGACACAAGACAATAGAAAAATGTTCAATTTTTGTCGCTGTCGTTTGGCACTACAACCAATCAGCGAGGGACTTCATGGTCTGACCAATGAGAGCAGACTAGACAGCGCAGTCTGCAAACACTTTGAACATGGAAGAATAGATCATTTTAGCCTAATAAAAGGCAGCCGCGTGGCACCAGAGTGAATTAGTCCAAACGTAGGTTCTGGATTTATCTGGATCAGCCTAGAGGTCCATCAGATGATGATATTTACGATGCTGTTTCCTATTTTGTAAACTTGGATGAACCCAGAGTTGTCTCTCATTTATACAATAAACAGCGAGATTTGTCAATTCCTGCAAAATCTTCTGACTCTCTATCTGTCATACTTTGTCATGTCATGGACTGGTTTGAAATGTTAAAATCCCCACCAATATCATTACCAAATCAAATTTCTTGGAGAAAAGTAATCTTAGAGCGCGATGCACGACACTGCTGCCGTCGCTTTCGTTGGTCGCCTCCTGTGTGTCGAGCCCATAACACTCTACTCTTACTCGGCTCTCCTTCAGCTTTTTTCTTAGAAGTAGCCTTTTTCAAAACATTTTTTTCCCGACTCAAATTAGGCACCTTTTCTGCCATAATGTTCCTTACGTGTGTACATTTAACCGTATTTTTATGTAGTTAAGCCATGCCCTGGCTTCACTTCATTACCTCTACAAGTGTTCCAAACCTCTGAGAGTGAGCAATTCGTGCACAAAGAGGGGCACGTACAGGGAGTTTGAGGGTACAGGGACAAATGGCAGTTGAGTTTGATAGACATACATCAACCAAACTTTTAGAATGGACCGAATAAAATAATTGGATGGTGTTTTTTCAGTCCCGTCCGTTCCATGGTGACTACATTTTTCTATTTTTGTGTTAAAGCATTTAATTAATTGGCTGCAATCCTACCCTACTTTTAAGTAGCCCAAAGAAAATTTGTCCCAATTCATCATTCTGGTCCATGAGCCTCTATCTGTAATGGAAAATGCAGGAAAAGTCTGCAAGTTAAAATGCTGTAATCCTGCTTGGCAATGCGACTCAGAAGAAGAAGGTGAAGGAATCTCCAATTTGGGTTGTTTTGCTTATATGCTGCAGCTAGCTGAGCATGATGGGCTAATTCCACAGTGCAGCCTTACCAATGCTTTAACTTATGTGCGTAAACCAGTGGGGCATTTTAAACATTCACAACTTACACAGTCCCGTTTGTAGGAGCTTCAGACTGAACTAAAGGTTCTTGCAAACTGGCTACATGAAGACATTTTGGCCAGACTGATCAATAGCTTCTATGATCACAAGTTCTTTTCAACAGAATAGAGTTAACGATCTGTCTGCAACGCTGTCAGACTATCTGAAAAAAAAAAAAAAAAAAACGTTATCACTGCTAAATTATTACTACTTTTGTTTTTATTGAGATTATGAAGCAACTACAGACATTGTCTTTGATTTATTTATTTTTGTTTGTTTTTTTTCCTTATAAATTATTTTGTAAAATTTAAATTGGATTAATTTTATTATCACTTGCTCTTGTATAAAGAAGTGATGTGTGATTTACTACAATAAAAACAACAAAAATGATGACAATCACAATAATGTTCATGTAAACTGATTTGGTATTAGAAGTTATTGGCATAGGCAGATATTTCCATTGTCAGATATTGAAATCAGATCAAAACCCCCAAAAACGTGGATTGGTGCATCTCTAAAAATAAAAGTCTCAGACAAAACAGCAAGTTTCTTCTTATGCATTTGGAATGTTACCAATAAAGAAACAAGCTTTTGCCAAATATAAACACAAATATATTAAAATGTCATCAAAGTTGATAGATTTTAATAGTTCCATGGAACTTGGTATCATTTGTATGATACATTTGTATGATTTGTATGTATCATTTTAACTTGTAGACAGTGACTGAATGAGATGGGGAGGAAGCAGCTGAGCTGTATGCCTGCTACCAGTGAGTTGGTGGTGTGATAATGGATGACTGTTATAAGACGGGGCTTTACTGGATGTGAACACAGTGTTCTCCTGGATGTAACAGCAGTGCCACAGCGATAGAGTATGACAACAGTGTGAAGACTGGTTAGAAAGAGCCAGAGTTCCCTGCATCATCCATGTTTGCAATGTGTCAAGCTTTGTCTGTAGAATATACACCTGGCTGTTTACTAACCCAGTGGAGAGATATGTACTCTCACTATGTGTGTGTGTGTGTCTTTAAAATGAGAGTCTGGTTGGGGATAACAGCTTGTGCATCTGTCTTTGTATAATTGTAGTTTCGTGACCCAGTCACTACACAATGCTGGTGTTTTGTGTTGGATGAGGCCTGCTGCTAGTGGATTTTGTGCAGCTGTCATTTAGTGCTTGCTCCCGTACTCATGCTTGCTGTTTACTCAGATGTGGGTCTCTGGTATTATCTGCAAAAGGAATATAATGCTCTTTGTGTAGTGAGTAGATCCACAGACATGTTTGCTTAACACCAGTTTATGCACTGGCCAGGATTTATGATCAAACTGGCCTAACAATTAGAAAATTTTCACCAATTTTTACATCTTATTATACAAATATTATTATAATACAATTATAATGTGAGGAAAACTCACAGCTGAACAAGTCTAGTATCCTTTAATAATGAACAGCTTTTCTTTAGCAGCATCTTTAGAACTTATATTTTATACAACTTAGATTTTAATGATATGTTTGACTCCTTGGTCAAGTGTAACATTAAGATATACAATTTAATTGCAACCGTATCCACCGCTGCCCCCTTTGTTAAAAACTGCTCATTAATTTTGAAGCAATTTAATTTAGTAAAAAAGCCTAATTCAACTTGTCCTTTCAGCGTTATGTAACTTCTAGAAGAAGCTCAAGTGTGAGTCAGCAAAGCAGAGACTTTACTGCACTGACACGCAGTTGCTACTGTACGCTGCATTCAATTAGCTAATGACTCTTCACAGGGCAGCAAGGACAGCTGACCAAGCTACCTCACAAGTTGATGACATGTTGATTCAAAATTTCAAGGTGATAAAATGATCAATATATCACATTTTGTACTGTTTGATCATTGTAAATGACTGATGTTATGTAATCTGTATATAAAAGAGAGTTATACTAAAAATATATGAGATTTTGCCCCATCCCACTCCCCCCAAAAGCCCCAGCTTGGCGAGTGCTTATATTTAAGAATGATCTATTCAGATCTAACTTCAGATATTAGCTTAATGTGTATTAGACATAACTACAGTATAGTGATGCTACATAAAATATAATATATATTTCTCTACATGCTTGCTGATGGGAAGCAAAAGTGACAATATAGATATGAAATTGAATTTGTGATAATTTGTCTTCTTCTGATCTGCAGGATGACACTTACAAATTGTGCACAGATAACATGTACTGATCAATATTAATAAATAAATAAATAAATAAAACTTAATCAGACTTTATTGTCATTATATGTGTGCATATAATAACAATAAAAACTGCATCTGGTACAAATATAATAAATGAATGCTTTACATGTAAGGGATAATGCCCAACAAGGTGTCCATTATCATAAATTAATGGACGATGCAGAGGCATGAACTGTCCGTTCATACATATATATATATATATATATATATATATATATATATATATATATGAACAGTAATATAATAGGGAAAAAAAAGATGTCCCCTAAGAGTTCTTGAAATTTCAAGATATAAAAACATTAAAAAATAAACTATTATCATAATTATGAAAATATAATTATATTGCTATTTTTTTTTTCTTTTTTGCCAATGATTGTGGGCATTAGTTTTGAGTTTGAATGTCCTAATGGTAAAATTATTCCTATCTCCCCATAGTAAAGAGTTCTTTAAAAACATTCCTGGATCCAGGCAGCAATCCGGACCACCGGCAAAATCTAATCACTTGTTCAGTATTGCATTTATTAGATTTACTGAAGATTTAATCAAAATCCATTCATAACTGTTTGAGTTATATTGCTAACAGACAGCCAAACCAACGCTGCTGATTACATGACCTCCGCCTTGGTGGAGGTAATATGTGAAATGATTTGCATTTGCCCTGTGAAGAGAGTTTGAAACATTGTGTTAGACTGACTGGAAAATCAAAAATTTACATTATATTATATACACTTCTATCAGAATCACCCCAAAATACTATGGTTGTTAACTTCCGTCTGTAGTAGAATTGTGGGAAAAGAGCAGTATCAAGGAATATTAAGAAAAAACAGTTCTCACTTTAATGAAGATGTGCTGGTGTTCACATCTGTATCTGATGAAACTCAGCACGATTCCCTGTTGGAGCCTCAAGTTATACATTTTGAAATTATGTTCATTTATATCCAGAGAGATATATCCAGTAAGGGATATCATGTATTAAAGAAGCAATTGTAGGATGAAAGTTTAATAAATCTGAAGTTCAGATGTGTTGAAAATATTAAATATACTACAGTAAGTATGCTTGAATCAGAAAGTAAAATCCCCTGTTTAAACTGTAATGACGTTGCGGTACATGTGCCTTCTTTCTCTATTGATATGTGACGGGTGATTAATGTCACTCTCTACTTCATTGCATGCAAATGAAACACTTTGTAACTCTGCAATCTTGATAAGAGCTACAGAGAGAATCAATATGAGCAAAGAAGAAAAATATGTCTCAGGAGTCTGGCTATGCTGATGAAAATGGAGGCATTTTCTCTCATCCATCAGCTTGGTTGCTAATCAGCACAGTTCTCTAATCAGCAGTGAAATGAAAAGCATTGAGGCTGAAAGTCATAAATACTTAATGCACTTGAACTGTGCTTTGGTGAGGAAGTGCACACGATTTACCTGCTTTACTGCTTTGTGCCTCTGTGTCAAAAATGCACCCAAACACACATGTGCATTGTTAGCAGCTTGATGTGTTGAGATAAAACTGTCAGGAGAAGCCAAACTATAATTAGCTTTGACCTTTAGTGGCAAAACCTTCAGGTTAAGCACAAATGTGTTCTGTCAGTAGAGCTCAATACCTCATCTCAGGTTTTGCTCAGGCATCTGTGTGAATATGCTGCAGCTACATATGAAGTTAATAATATGGGAGGGAAAAGTAAGCCACTCAGCCACTGGCTGCATAGATTACAGCTAAGGCTGCGAGAATCAACTGTTTGCAATGTTGATGTATCTGAACATTATATCTGAAATTCTCAGATTGATCAATTCAGTATCAGAAAATAGTGGAAATGTCACATAATTAATGAGAGAAGCAGCAATTTGTCATTTTGTTTGAAAAATGACTGTAGTCATTATTAAATGGGAAAAACCACTTTATTAATTTTCTGTCAGCTGATTCTTTGACTAATTGTTTCACCTCTAATTACTTCTGCTCATTAATATGCAATTCATGTGATCAAAGATCCATTTAGTCGACACAGTGTTGTTACTGCTTTTTAGCAAGCACTCTTTGAAGGATGTCAAAAGAGAATGCAATAGTTATTTATGCAAGCATTTTGGTTGGGTTCAAGAAAGCAAAAGTTTGGGTGGACAATTTATTCTCAGCATTATTTTCAGAAATGGACAAGCAGGTGTCTTGATAGATCAGACTAATTTGCGTATTTGATGCCTCAGGATGATTCTTGAACACCAAAACATATTACAGCATTGCAGAAACGGTTCCTACTATCTCCTTACTTCCTCATTTAGCTGTTATAAAGACGAGCAGAACGGAGATCTTGAAGCAGAAATATGGGTATTGATCTCTGATGTTGTTGATGTGTTGTTTTATGTTGTGAGAGGAACTTTTATGTTTTGTCAATAAGTGGTATATTATCTTGACATTTATTATTCCAGAACCATTATGAAAATGTGAAGATAGGAGAGATGTCTTAGTGAAATAATAATATAATTTTCACTGCCAGCAATAGTGAGGTCAAATCATAATCGACCTCTGGTGAAGCTGTTTATAGTATTTTGGATGTGTGGTCTTGCTAAATACATTAAGCCTTTCTTATTCTGGCATTTTGTCTTGGCTCTAGATGAACAATTTTAAATGAAATTATCCTTATTTTTGAAGTATTATCAAAGAGGGGTTGGGGTAGTAAGATCGACACACAGATGGTGATGAGATTGCCTCACAGGAACGATATGTGGTACTTTCCCATCTCACTCCTACACTAAAGTCTGTCATTTGCAATGTACTGCAACAGTAATGCACATCACCAGCAGGTCCATGTGTTTGTTGGATGCATTCGACAACTTGATCTCTGAGATTAAAATATGGGCACAGTTTTCAGTAGAGAATTGCAAGTCAACTGACTGTTAGGTTCACTGACTCTCTAACTACTCTAAATATCAATCCAAGGACATTCGGGCTGATGCAAAGTTTAAAACTGAAGCAAATGGAGAAAAAACATTTCAAATATGTTAAATATTAGAATTTTGGGAAATTAAAGTAAAAAAGCCTCATCGTTCACTGCATTTGAAAATGATACTGTCTAATTGTTCAAAAGGTGTTTCAAAAAGAAAATGATATGTATTTATGTAAAAAAATTAATTGGTTTAATGAAATTGTCCCTTCTCCACAGTCTTGATGACAAAAATCCTAGAAACCAACCTTAGATTATGGACAAGCTACTGTAAAGTCTTTACTGCAACTCTTCTTTACTATCAAACGCTAAAAAAGGAGTTGCTAAACTGCTAGAAATAATGTTAATAGTATAACAGGTTTATTTTTTTAACATTTACCATTTTGGCATTACCTGAAATCTAAATACAAGAGACAGCATATATATATATATCTAAGTGTGATTTGACTGCTCCTGTTTGCCGTATTCGTGGGTGGGAAGACAGAGTTGAGGCCTGAAGGTGTCCTGTTGGATGATGTTAGGGTGGCTCCTTTTCTATTTGTGGGTCTTTTCAGCTTCATTGGACCATGATTTACAATGCCCACTAGAGCAGATTTCCACTGTGAAGTGTGTGGGTTGTGGTGAATTGCTCAGTTCAGGTTAGTGGTGAGGAAGTTATCCAGATAGAAGATTTCAAGCAACATGATGTTTCAGCCATAAGCAATGGTTAAAAAAAAAGTTGTGGGTGGGTGAGAGGGGATTGGATTAGCCATCACAAAGGGAAACTACATGTGACTCAGACTGGTTAAGACAGAAAAGTTCCCAGTTAAACAACTTAAATTACCACTCTCACATGCAGTAACAATCGCAGTGCAGGTAAAGAATGAGTTTGTGGCCATAATTGACTGAAATGAGGTTCTTGAACTTCATATTACAGCTTGAGGCAACTGTGAGTTTTAAAGGATCTCATTATTCAACTGCTGGATCTAAAAACTGGATGAAAAGGTAAGCGTATAGAAACCACTGAGGAAGTTTTCCCAGAGCAAAGAAAAATTCTTAGAAAAACAAAGTTTCAATTGATTTGTTCACCATGAATCTAACCAAAGTGAACAACTGGAAGTTGGTTGGATATTTCTTTTAAACGGTATGTGCTTGTTTTGACACATTTTCCTGTACTTTTTGTCCTTGCCTCCAAAGATAACCAAGCAGCAGCTTCAGCAGACCAAGGATCGCTTCCAGGCCTTCCTCAATGGAGACACACAAATTGTAGCTGATGAGGCATTCATCAACGCTGTGCAGAGTTACTCTGAGGTAATAACACACCACAGCAGCACATTCACAGTCACATCCACTTTTTTATGTATGCACCACAGCTTAATGCTTTGAAATCAGTCACTGTAGTTTGCATTATTGTAACATTTTTCATTTTTAATGTAGGATTTTCCATCTACTTTTTTTTATATAAATGCAGCTGAGTATCCATTTACATTACACTGTGATGTAAAGGGTTTGTTGTTGTTTCTCTATAACATTTTTAACCAGCTTTCTATTCAAAAAATCCAAAAGCGTGACACAGTCCTCTTGCTTTTCCATGTCAGAATGCCTGAATTCAGAAGGCTGAGTGGTAAAATGGTGGCTGAAGCTTTTCACTGCACAGATTATGAGTCAGAGCATGTGGTTGACACAGCCATTTTTTTAGCCTCCCTATTCAATCTGCAAATGAGAAATTCATTATTATGCAAACCGTAAAATTCATGATAAGAAACAAATACTTAAAATAAAAACAACCATGATGAGATCAGGACACAGAAAGTGGCATTTAAGTATGTTATTAGACCATCTGTTTTAGAATAAGATGTCTTGTCTTGCTCACCATATACTGCATAGAGTGCATATCATCACATACAGAACATAAAAATAGCCTTTTGCTTTTTCTTTTATCATAAAGGTGCACGACATGGAGCATGATTCCTGCTGAAGATATTTTACTTAATTCTTGAAAAAGTCTTAAGCTTGATTTAACTTGCTATAGTTCATTAAGACATGATCACTGAACACAATTCACACAATTCACACACTTACCAAAGAAGTAATGTTGATATTTGATTTATTTAAATTTGTTTGTATTGGGTTAATTCACATCCTATCTGTAGTGAATTCTCCCAGAATCTGGAGCAATACTTTCTGACTGATTCACATCAAGTTCATCCTGCAAATCTTTGTTTTTCAGTGAAACATAGACTGAATAACGAGGGTAACGCACCACTAAACCTCGATGTTCCAGAAGCTGCTGCCTTGTAACCATAATGAATGCTAAGAACAGAATGTGACTGTCAGAGTGACAAAGCCGTCAACTCGGATAGTTACTTCACTTGATGTGGTGACAATACAGTCTTGCCTGCCTCTGTCCCTGTTAGCTTGTTAACACAGGCGCTCTGCCTCCTGTTAAACTCCAGCAGCACATACAGACATTTGATTATAACATGCAACATTTTTCTGTTTTTATTTTAACGATATACTTACATAATTGATCCTTTTTATTTGCACAATTAATTTCTTGTATTACAAGTTTACTAAAATTGTATGTTTAAATATGCAAAGATGCAAAATTGCATAGATACAATTTAAAAATAACTGCTTATTTTGGATGTTTTGCTTCCCAAAATATTTGTTATGGAAGCAACACAGATCAAAATTTCAAATTTATAAAAGCAATGGTTTAACTTGTAGCATGTCAACCTGACATATTACTATTGGTGATAATTGTATTTACTTTCTTTGAGCTTATACACTGCAACTAGTGATACACTTCTTCTCACATAGGTGTTCCTAAAGAGTGACCGCGTGGCTAAAATGGTCCAGAGTGGCGGCTTCTCAGCCAACGATTTCAGGGAAGTGTTCAAGAGGCACATTGAGAAGCGTGTGCGCAGCCTACCAGAGATCGACGGTCTGAGCAAGGAGACAGTGCTTAGCTCCTGGATGGCCAAGTTTGACACAATCTATCGAGGTGATGAAGATCCACGAAAGGCACAGCAACGCATGACTGCCAGCGCCGCTTCTGAGCTGATCCTGAGCAAGGACCAGCTGTACGAAATGTTTCAGAATATCCTCGGCATCAAAAAGTTTGAGCACCAGCTGCTTTATCAAGCCTGTCAGGTGAGTTATCAAACATGCATGTGATTTGCACATAGACTCAAGTACTGCAGCATTGAAGTATTTGACTGTTATTCAGGTTGTTGGAGGCGTTCCACATGAAACCGGCTTTCAGAGCAGAGCCTCCCAGCATCATGCTCTATTAAAGTTATTTTCCAAAAAAATCTCCAGCAATAGGTGTTCGCTTTGCATTGGTTTATCACCATAACTTTTTTATCTAGTTTTCTTTTTAACTTATTATTCTGTTGTTCACATACACCACAACATTTCTTTCCTATTAAATGATCACAACATAGTAAGCCATTTACCTTGCTGGACTATAACAGCACCGAATTTAGTAGCCCTGAACTAGAGACTAGACGCCTTGTGACAATATGTCAATCAAAAGGTTTATACACACAATATTAATGATAATAACAGCAAATTAATGAACATATTTTTGTCAAACATGTATTTTTTTATCAGCAGTAACAAAAGGAGCTACTATAAAATCAAATGAGTAGCTTTGAGATATATCCCATAATACCAGGCCAGCAATAGTTCATTGTCTGGGACATATTGTAAGATTGCTGGTGGATAATAGTGACCTCTGGGGTGCTTGTGTCAGACATAACTCTCATTCCTATGCTGTCTTTATTGCTCTCTGTGGGAATGCTGAAAGCAGCACTAATGTTGTCTTTCTACTGACGATTGATTAAAAGTCTTACCCCAACAGGATTTGGAGGAAGTCTCTGACACTTATACATCTGCTTAGTGTTTATAAAGTACGTACCTCTCCATTGAATTTAGCTCTATTAGGCATGCGCTTTGAAGGCCAATTAGTTTTTGAACAGCTGAATTTCCTTGGCTCAAGAGTCAGTCTCCTTTCACCAAATGCTAACCTATAGATCTAAACAGATGGCATGAGTTGCTGTTAAACAAATTAGACTGGTCAGTATTGTTTGAATGTCTCAGTTGGTAAAAATCAATATAGGCTCTGTTCTGCATGAGTGTTCATTAGTGCAAACCTTCTAGTGCAGAGGTGCAATATATCGCCACAGTTCTCATATCCAGTGTGTATTTTCCCTCCCATTCCTAACCTAGTTTTTTCCCCCCTGTTTTTTCTCTTTCTTTTATTAATGCTTGCAGCAGAGGTGTTGGTATAGTTTCAGAAATCTGCGTGCAGAATTTATTACTCTGCTCTGTACAAGAGCAAAATCCAGACAAGCAGTAAACAATGCACTATCATGAATGCATTGTATATGCGACATAAATGTACAGTGCACAGCTTTCACTATGATGTGTCACACGGCAAGTGAAAAATGGGACATGGATACAAGTTATAGTTAAGAAAAGGAGCAGATTTGTTTTAAATGCATATCCTTACATGAGAGAGACCAGAAAGAAACAAAAGAAAATAAACACAAAAGAGACTTTTCTAATTATTCTTGTCATCGTCTTATCGATTTTTGTTGCAGTAATGAATATATGAGACTCTACTAGCGGTGACTTAAGCATCTCTCAGGAAGATATCAGTCGTCATACATTGCCCTCTACTCAATGATAAAATCCTCACCAGCAATCCAGCCTGCATGGTGCAGGGCTGCCTGGATCAAATGAAGGTTTTTAAAGATTGGATGGGATAAAGATAGCACTTTTTTAACTATTATCACTGGAGATTTGCCTTTTTTTTTTTTTTTTTTTATTTTGAAGTCCAAGTAGTCAAAGGAAAGTACTGATCTTTTTATGTCTCATGCTGAAGTTAGAGCAGCCCCTGAAAATGACAAACAGACTGATTAGACTGGTACAGCCAGCTGCTGTGCTAACCTTTGAGTGCGCTCTACTCGCTGACAGCTACACAGTTATTAAACAACAATGACACCGAGCATCACTAGATAAATGTAAGGGAATACATTTAGTGAAAACACATCAAAACAACAATTGCTCTGTTGAAAATGCTTCAAAACAGCTCTGCTTTTGGCTTGATTCCTTCATTTCCTATTCAGTTAAAAGGCAGAGTAAATAATATGTGTTCTGATTTTGTTGCAGTTTGTTACAGAAAAATCTGAATTAATCACTAAGCCAAACATAAGCATTAAATTTGGTTTTAAAATAAAGAGAAAATTACCAGTGATCTGTGCTGTTAAATGCAGTGGGCACATCCAATGAGGACACTGACAGATTTCAGACCAGCTCAGATGAACCACATTAATAATGTGGAGTTTGTTTTAACCAAATCAAAATACTTCAATGTTACATTAAATGTATACACTACAGATATTGTATATTAAGTCACCTTTCAGATTTGGACAGAGTTATCAACATCATAAACTGCAACTTATGTTCTCCTGGTGGATGCAGCTAAGATATCGACACAGCTCAGCAGGTCAGGGAGAAACTGCTTTAGCGATGCATTGGTGAATCCATTAATCCCAGCTGTCTTTGGTCTGTAAGACTATCTATTGATAAATGAGATAGGTGCTGACAGTGATCCTCAGCTATTTATACGCTACTATGAACAAACCTTCCACTGAAAAGAGTTAAACTTCTAACTTTAATTGTTAGAGTTGTTATGTAGTCCTGTAGCCACTGGGGCAAGGTGTGGGCTCTTTACAAAATTAGCACAAGGTAACTTCATTAAGCAGTGGGCATGCTGTCACTTAGCAGCCACAGTACAAGGTTATTAACATGGTCCTTCAATCCATCAAGCATGTGTCTCATTCTCTGAGCTGGTGTGTCGTCTCTTCTGCATCTGCAGTGCCACGTTTTAACTTACAAAATTAATCCAGTTCTTTTCTTTTTTTTACAATTTTATTTTCATTTTTTTATTAAATTTAATATAGCTGCAAGTTTAACTTATTTTGGCATCTAGAAAATATGCATTAATTCAAGGATGAAGGTAGAACAGCTGGATAGCTAGTTTTCAGTTTTCAGCATGTAAAGATTAGAATCAAACCTTTTAAAGAATTACAGTGTCTTCATAATATAATTTCATGATGTCTGGATAAGATGTTAACCCAAAAGCCACTTATATCGAGTTATACTGTTAAATATGATACAGAGAAAATGCCATTCCATTATGTTATAATGGCACATTTTCTGTTAATTTATCAAATTATTCAAACATAAATAATGTTAACACTTCTTAGAGATTTCATTTCCAAAGACATTAAACTAGAGATATTTATTCATACCAACAGCTTCTCACCCACATAAAATTATTCCCTAATATGACATGGCTGATTGAATTACACAAGCCTGGGAGTCAAAGTAAAGCACAAGCATGTCAGGATGAGCTTCCCCCCCCATACTGAGATCTAAATCATAAACCCCCGCCACCCCCAGAGACTGGCATACCATATTTAAATTAGCTCTCCCTTTTACAAATTTTGAAGGAGGCCCCTCTTTTTCCCCTTTAATTTGTCTTGTCAGCGACTGTTAGTTGGGAAATGAGTCCTGAGCGCTTCCTGGTTTAGCCTATAGCTGATATAATTGCGTAATGGAACCTCTTCACTGCACAGAGGCTTGGGAGAGGATGAGAGTGTTTGCCATGCCTGGCGAGCCACCTCTAAGCTGAAAAAGCAGTGGTGCTGAAATGCAGGGTGAAGCTTGACTGCACCCGCTTTATAGAATCTGGACAATGTTTATTACAGGAGAACAAAAATGAAAGATCAAATTTGTACTTGATAGGTTGACTTGAAAACATACAATCCCTATCTCTTTTTTTTCTGCTGCCTATGGTTGCATGGGAAACTTACTGAACTTTTTTCTTTTGTTATTTTAAAAATCTGATCTATTGGTTGTTTCAAAGGATTCTTTCAGATCTTTGATATTTAATTTTTGGCCATCTTGAGACAGAGCAACATACTGTAAAAACAACTATTGCAGCTTTAGAATAAGTTGTGGTAAATTTAATTTTCCTTTTAATATGGGCACAGACAAATATTAGCTAGCATTATTATTTATAGATAGATTGTTTAAAGTAACCTAATAAATATTTCTTTAACACTTCTCTTATAAATTAGTTGTAACAACTTTGGGAAATATCTGTCCCTTGCTACTTTACACAACCAGCTTAACCAGCATGTACTGTAGCTAACTAAAGCAGTGGGAAAATTGTGTAAAGAACGACCAGGGTTGTTTATTGTTCCCTATGCTGCTGCCCTCTCTAGCTGCAAGAAAATTATTGACAGTAGTCATATATTATTGTTTACTCAAAAAACAGAACAGTGAAGTAGATGTTTCTGCTCCAAAGAACTAAAGGAAATTATCAGGTTTTCCCCTTTGTATAGTAATCCAACCCACTGCCAAATAACTGATGACGATTACTTTAAATAAGAGTAAAAGACAGAATGAATCACATTTCTGCACAATGTAAAGGCAAACAGTGATGATTATAAATTTAGAATTTGAGAAAGAGATTTTTTTTCTAAAAAATGTAAACAGATAAGATTTCCCAAATGGTTGTGTAATGCTACATTCACCGAAGATAAGTATTATCTCACACTGTGCGTTCTAGTATACACATGCACACACAGCAAGTCTAAATATAGACTAGCTGCTGCAACTCCTCCAGGTCCAAGCTAGCCCTGCTGCCTAGTCTCTGTTCTTTGCAAGAATCCCCCCTGGCTGTGTTTAGTGTCTGCAGCTAATGTCCCAACCACCACCTGAAAATTTGTCATCAGCTGGGCTGTTAAATACCCTCCCGCCTCTGTTCCCTCACCTTTAACCTGCTGTCAACTTGGCTAACACTAAGGTAGTGTCACTTTCATTTAGCAGCTCTGCTGTCAGCTTCAGCAACCTAGTGAGAAATTTCCCTTTTCACCAGTCTTATTTTCAGATGTGTTTGCCTGTCCACCTGTATTGTGCCTGTGGGTCATTGACAACTATGACCTTTTGGTGGTTGTTTATTTGGGTGCGGTGAGGCTCTGTAGGTGGTGGGTATTAGTTCCCAGAGACCACCCTTGTCTTTTCTCCCCTTTCAGAAATAGGACTATTTTTATTTTTCAATTCTGTCAAGACAGAGATCACTGTAACAAAATAAACTGCTTCCATCCCTCTTTACATTTCATGCTCCACAGTCTCTACAATCAGCTACAATCAGCGCATGGTCACACAGACCAATCTCATCTGCTGCCACCTTTCTCAGTGTCAGTTATGGATTTTAAAGTCTTAAATTTTCCTGGACATATGGATTAAGGTCTGTTGTGTTTTGTGGGTTACTGTGGGGGCAGGGAGGACAGAGATAGGACAGTAAAAATGCACTGTCAGGCGCTGACAAGCCAAGTTGCTCATTTTCAGATGCAGCACTGACAGTTCTTATGGGATTGCACGTGTCAGATGTCGCTTGCACCACAGTCCAGTAGTGCATGTAGCTGAGTGTTTTGACACAAGACTGCCAGCAGCATGGGAAAAGGAGCAGCTGAAGCACAAAATCAGTATAAGAGTAAAAGTCACCGTTATGTTTGTGGATGTGTTTGTTGTTAGATTTTTTTTGTTGTTGTACATAACAAAGCTTACCATTTTTGTTTTTTCTATCACAGTAGGCTAAGCACTCTGTGGCAGATCTGTACTGAGTACCACTGTGCTTTCTGTGCAGACATTCTGCTGCAGCTGGTGGCAAAGTCTGATTTTGTGCTCTACTAAACAGGAACTCTGGGTTATGTAGTAGGGTGGTTGTTCAGTGGCCAACACTGGTAGCACAAGACATCTGGATGACATCAATTCATAATGCACACATCAGTAAACAGAATCAAATCCAAACTGGTAGGTAAGACCCTCCAATCATGAAATGCTTTTCTACTGATTACATGACTAAGTTGGTCATAATTCCCATAAAGCGGCTGCTTTTAACTATGTTTTTCATTATCCCTTCCACTGTATCTGTGTCACTCTCTCAGCTGCTGTGTATTTCTTGCTACACCCCTCCCCATCTGTTACTGGGACATCAGCTCATTCTCTCTTAAAAAGGATTGCGGAAGGGGCAGAGAATCAATATGGTAAAGCTTGAGAGACGAAGCCCGTTAATGTAATAGAAGTGGGTGAAATACCAAAAGGCACAGAGAGGTCAGTTCTGGCATGTGTCCCAGCAGCAGGAGACCAAAGAAGTTAGAAGCTCTTTATTAATAGAAACAAGTGTTCTGTGCACTATTGTTGAAGATTTTTTAAAGTGATCAAATAAAAAAAATTAAATATGTTGTACTACCTTTCTTCAGCACACCAAACTTTATTCCCTATACTCATTCATACTTAGGATATCTCTAGTTGTTCCAGGTTTCTTACAGATGACACATACAGCTGGCTACACTGTGACTACCAAAGGAAACATTACTAAATGTATTTATACAGACAATAATACAATTGTATGGTTGAATGGTTATTCTAAGGTTCAGCTCAGATCTTCTGATACAAATGAGCGTCAATCTAGAGGAAAAGAATTAAAGAAAAAACGGCATTAAGTGTCAGCCATATTGGATGGCTGAAAAACAGTTTATCTTTGATCCCCAAAAGAAACAAACGGGCAGCATGTTTCTGTGGAGGTAGGGCCAATGTCAGGAATTGATATTAGTGAAATGTCATTACAACATCTTAAAATAAAAACACTTTTCTGGGACTGTACCGGAGGGATGGCGCATTGGTCTCCCAATACTCCAATATTCCTGAATCTCTTATCGTTGCTATCTGGTGGCTGGGAAGAAAATGGCATTATTCAGATAAGTTCCTTCTCATCAAATTATTCAGTGACTGCCTCACAGCTGGTGGGTGGGAGCATTGTTAGCCTGGAAGGAGTTGCTTCCATCAGGATTGAAATTTTCCTCATGAAATAAACATGATTTCTTAGAACAACTTTGTACCCATTTGCAGTGAACCTCCCCTTTAAAGGTACAAGTGGTCCCAAACTATGTTATGTTAAATCCAACACACAGCATTTCAGAGCCTCTCTGCTCAATATAGGTGTGAATTTCTCAAGATTTTTCCTTTAATTTGTTAGCCATCAATATGTGCTCCATCAAACTTAAGACACTGTATTTTCCAGCGTTTTTATAAAGCATGTAAAAAGAATTGATGTTACACTATAACAATGAGCCGTGTTTCATTTTCAATGTGAACTCAGGAATATATGGAAATGTTTGTGACTCCCAAGGTGCAACTGTGCTACATATATGTCTCAATTAGGTCACAGACCTCACAGAGTTAACACTGCTGACTGGTGAGTCACAGTATCCAATCTGACAAGAATGAGATGTGGAGAAATAAGTCAGGAAATGTGAAGCATATACAAGAGGAAGAAAGAGACATCAGGCATCACCATGATTTTCTTGTCAGTTCATGTAAAACTCATTTATTATTGATATAAGAGAACCACTAGTATCTCTGCTTTTAATTACTGTAGGCCAAGTGTTCGGTTAACAGATGTCAGACATTTGTGTATGCCATTAAAATCTATCAATACAGGCAGGTTATATGTTTTCAACTGCTGGTTTTTATAAAGAATGTCAAATGTCCGATACCTCATTCAAGGCAAAGCTCTTTTTTATGGTTGTCACTGGTAGTTTTATTTTTAGTGCCCACTCAGCTTCACCATTTCAGAGAGCTCAATTATTTATTCTGCTGGCTGAAATCAGCAAGAAAAAGAAAAAAAAAAATCAAAGTACTTGACAGGAAACAGCGTCTGGTCCATTCATGATTTCTGTTGTAATGGTAATATATTTCTAGTGAGAGGAAGAGGAATTCTTTTGATTTTCTTCTGTTCACGTAGGCTGGCTCACCAGGCTTCCATGATTACAGCGAGGCAGAACAAACTGGAGCTCTGATTAGCCTTTTTACGCCCTGCTGTAAAATTTCTTATAACTACCAATCTGCATGAGAATGTTTGGGAGGGCACGTCACATTTTTGTCTAACTGCCCATCAGTATCTTTGGCAGCCCCTAAACATTGGGATGGTCTCCCTCTTTCTGTGAGGTCTGCTTTGTCTAATCTTTTTTCTTTTGTCTTTTACTGTTTATTTTATCATTGTTTGTTTTTTTTTTTGTTTTTTTTTTTGTATTATTGGTTTACCTGTGCAGCACTTTGGGTAGCTATGTGAAAGCACTATTTGATTTAATTTAGCTATTACTATTCCCAAGTCATTGTCCAAGTTTGCTTTTTAATTTCCCATTTTTACAAAAGTGAGCTTCCCTATCTGAAATAACAGCTCACAGAAATAAAAATCACAAACATTTGTCAGTTACATTTTTGTGTCTAAAACAAATTTATCACAATTATAAAATTTTAGCAGTCAATTATCATATTAATCTAATTGCAATTAATTGTTCATTTTTGTCCATTGGTATAATATAACCCTGCTAACAATCCTATACAACATTAAGCCCTCAACTTTATCACTTAGAGGTAACTTAAATAAGTGAAATAAAACACCTGATTGATATTATGATTATTAAGAAGATTGTTCTAATTATACAACAAAATTATTATTATTATTATTATTATTATGAGAAAATTGAAATATTCTGTTTGTGTCCTAAAGATTTCAGTGTTTCAGATTTAATTCACCACTGAAATCTGAAAACTAAACCAAGTCTGAAATGCAAAATTCAACTAAAACATATAACTGATCAGTTCACTCACATTGTTTTACTATTTTTAAAACACATTAATCAGGGTATTTCCATTAAAGTCTTAATTTAAAGTCATTCTTAGATGTTTTACAACACTGTTTTTACAGTGTAATGTGTGAAATTGTGATGTAGCGCTGCTGAATACATTTAATTAAACCAATTACCCAAAGCCATGTTTTTAATGTTACATGTCAAAAGCAGGGCGAAGAACAGAAAGTAACGGCACTGGCTGACTTTGTTAATTTGTTATTAACCTTACAAAGATTAGACCAAAGGGCACAAAGCTTGTGTCACCGTGGAAAAAATACTCAAACCTAATGTCTTGATAGGCTATTGTAATTAAAGGAATACACACTCACATGTGTTGTATTCAGATTAACTGTCAAGACTTAACTTGACCAGATTCCAGCCAATGTTTACAAGGCACACAATACAGTAGTTGAGGTAATTTGTCTTTAGTTATTTAATAAATTTCACTATTAATTTCACTGCAAAACAGATTTAGTTTCTATTATGAACATAATAAGCAAAAGAAATGATTTTAGATGTATACTGAAAAAATAGTGTTCTCTTAATAATTAAACAGCACATGAATAAGTGATTTGTGTTTCAGAATCATTTGCACGAAGCTAGAAGGAAAATAAATGAGATGCTGAATATGAAGAGGAAAAACTACAGAGTTACTCATGTATGAACTAATTGCTTTCATGATGAAAGGCTTATTTCTCTTGTCTGAGTTTAGAAGTTTCTTCATTTTACTGATGTGCCAGCAGCTATAGCTGAAAGCTTGCGTGAGGTTATGGAGATATTGCCCACATGAAGGTTTTATTTGTTACTTATTCATGACAGTTTGACAGAGCTCCCTAAGACAAACCTACTTTCACAGGAGCATTTTTCAAGATTTACTTCTCTCCTCAGCTCATTGCCTTCAAGTCTAAAAACTTTCTGAAAAATTAAGTTGCAAATCCTTAACTATGTCATTCAACTGCAACATCTTTCCCAGTCTACAACTAAATTTTTAGTAACAGTTGAATGATGCAGAAGATGTTGCACTTTTACAATAGAAAGATCACGTACCTGCATTTGTCTTTAAAAATGATGACATACATGCATTTTGTAAAGCCTGACATGTGAAGTAGGGGAAAAAATAATGTGGTCTATATGGAAACTGCTGATTTGACCTTTAAACATCTGAGCTTTTTTTTATAACTATTTGCATAACCTTTGGAGGCAACCACTTTGAAAACTAAACTGTTTTCTGATACACTGTCTTTAAACTTTTTACACTGTTAAAAAGATCCCAAAGACCTACTAATATCTGTCTTTTGGGTGCAATATCGAAGTGTTCAGTCAACATGCAGTCCCACTTAAAATGGCTGCATAACAACGTTTTTTATTGGCTCCATGAAACATGAAACCAATGGGAACTTAATGCCCAGGTGCAAGTGCCAATTTTCATGTTGATTCTGCAGTGAGGCCAACAAGAACTGTTACACTCCAAAAACACACTTACCTACTGTTACATCTCACATGGAAGTGCTAAAAAAGTATCTCAAAAGACTGTGATTATCAGCAAATGTGGTCAGTGTAATGTTGCTTCATGTTGTCATAGCTACAGGCTTGTCCCCTGGAAGGTCATGACCAACTGTAGCCGTATAATGAAGATAAACATACATTTATTAGCAGTTGGAAATCATTTAATTGGCTTGTTTTAATGGATTTCCCATGTTTAAAAAACAAAAACAAAAAAAACAGAGTACTAAACATAGTACTCTTGCTGTAAAAACGGCACATGAATAAGCAAGAGGAGGAGGGTTGGTAATTTTAATCCAAGAAATGTCACATAACACAGTTTCAAGCCCCACATACAGTAATGCAATATTGTACAAAGTTCTGTTGCTTTCCTACTTCTCTGTTGCTGTTGCTGACAACAGAAAAAGTTGCTACATTGCTGCTAAGTTCTTTTTAACCCTCACAGTGACACCACTGTGTTTATGTGATGTGAAAATGCAGATATCATATATTCTGAAGAGACACTTGGGTGGGTTGCCAGATCTCTGTGATCTGCTCATCATGTTTGCTTGATTGCTTGACTTCACTGATATTTTTTTAAGTGATTTATGACTGAGAAATATATTTAAACATTAATTACAACATAAAAAATGTATCATTACCAAACCCCAAAACGATCATTAAAGCAGGATGGAGCTAATGTTTATGTTTTATTAAAGGATGTTTCTGTTTTTAAATGAATGACTTGGGAGATTGGATGACGTTTCATGCTGACACCTGGGTTTATAGAGTATTGCATGGTCCATAAAGTAGTCCAAACTGACTTTCTCCTGTCTGTTTACCAATAGCTGGACAACCTGGATGAGCAGGCTGCACAGATCAGACGAGAGCTAGATGGTCGTCTTCAGATGGCAGACCAGATTGCCAGGGTGAGTCAGACTCTGCGGGGGTGACTCAGATTGTTTTTAATATGCTTTGTTATATAGTTAATATGTCATTAATATGGTGTAACATTATAGTGTTAGTGTCCATGAAGAGTAGTGCTTTTTTTTTTTTTTTTTTAATCTTCCACTGAGAAATTTCTCCCTGAATGCATGTCTTTTCTGGGTCTTTCTTGTTTTTGTTAGCAGGGTGGAAAATTCCCCAAATTTGTGTCTAAAGAAATGGAGGCCATGTTCATTGAAGAACTCAAATCTTCAGTCAATCAGCTGATGGCCAATCTGGAGAGCATGCCTGTGTCCAAAGGTGGAGAGTTTAAACTGCAGAAGCTAAAGCGGGGCCACAACACCTCCATCATCGATATGGGCCAGGAGGATGAGAACACATTGTCGAAGTCTGATGTGGTCCTATCATTCACTCTGGAGGTAATGATGTAATGAGCATATGCAAACATCGTCATGCATTACTATGTTTTGGTCATTTTAAAGTCAAATTGTGGTGCAAAAGTTTAGGGCACTAAAAGTAAAGTAAGATCATGTTGTTAATAGTCTTTTTTAAAATAAAGTAACCTGATATTGTGTAATAAATACAACATGTTCAATATTATTTCAATAGTTTGCAGAACTGGCCACAGCTTCACTCCAGATTGAGACTTTTTAAGCCTCTTCTAGATTAAATCTCAATACTAAGTGGGGCCTTACCTCTACAGGACACTGATCTCAAATCACTTCTAAATTATTTGAGATCAATGCCCTGGGGAGCCTTATCAACTTAGTAAGGGCCCTTGTTCATTTTATCAGCTAGCTTCAACATCTAAATTTCTCTGAGTTTTCAGCTGTAGCCGGAGGGCACAAACTAAATCCTGTTAGAAGATACACTGAGTGAAACTACATCAGCCTTAACCTGAGCTAATAAAATCCAAACTGTTGTCAGGTAATTCGCTGCTACGGACTAAGTATAGAACCAGACAGCACACCTGTTCAGGTGGATGAACAGACGCTGCATGAAGAACAGATTGACACATACACACATACTTATACGCACAAAAAAAGCCTTTTACCTGCTCCTTAACGGGAAATATGACTCATCTTGTTATCGGCTTGGCTGAGATGAGCTATCACCACAGTGCAGACAGCAGTCACACCTCTCTCCTTATGATGCAGTGCTATTTCAGAATCAGGAAGCACGTAATGTACAAAGATGTGCAAAGAATGTGACCCTGTTTGGTTGCTCAGTGGTGGGCAACACATTTGAGAGATCTTTGTTTCAATTATTTGCACAACAGGGAATATTTGATCATTTGTCAGAAAGAGAGTTTCTGTGTGGTTTACCACAGAAGCTGCTTGAATTTCCTCAACAGCTGGGACGATCTTTTGTTGGAATCATATTGATATCGCTTGGTTATTTTCATCGTAAGTATGACAAAAACTAATGTGATGATGCTGGGGAAATACAGTGAGCTGACTTCTGTTTTATTTACGGTCCAAGTTAGCACAACATGATGCACAGGAAATGGAAATCTTAGGAAATCAATGCAAATAAACCAATTTTATGCTATCAAATTATAATTATTTCAATGACATTTTCTATAATAATGTACCGTAAATAAAATTCTTTAAACAAATGTATGAAATTAGTCAAAATAAAACACAAATTCAACTATATTTTCAGCTTTACGGGATTAGAATTTATCACTGAATGATGGTTTTAGTTGTTTCCAGCTTTTTTCTCAGAAAACATTCAATGAAGACAAAAAAAAAAAAATTGTCTTAAGTTCATCAGATATTATAAACACATTTAACAATTCCAAAAACTAGAAGACAATTGGCCAAGAAATCTGTTTCATCAGTTTGGAATTGTACCATAAAATTTCACTTCATAAAACTCTTCAGATGCTTTTAAGATCTGGCACTAATACAGAGAGAGAACAACAAAATGCAAGTTATCTAATGAGTTTCAGGCTGACCTGGGGCAACGTGAGGAGAAGGGATCAGCCTGTACCACACACTGCACACTTAATTACTTCAGGCTCCTGGGGAAAATGAAAAGACACAGAACTGATGGCTGCAAAAATGCTTGTAGATTAACCAGAGTCTTTCTGATGTACTATGGACAGATAGACAGATACAACTAAAGCTGAGTTTATAGACAACAAAATTAAGCTTATAAGGAAAAAGAACATCCTTCTCACAGTGAAACATGGTGGAGGCACCATCATGCTATGGGGCTAAATTGCTGCTCCTGATATGGAGGATAATAAATATATCAAAGGAACAAAAATAAAAAAAAGGTTACTAAGGCTTTTTATAAGAAAAAATTGGTCAGTGAGTCAGAGAACTTCATTTGACAACCACAAACACACATAACAACAACAAAGGGAACTATTTTGTTTCACTAAAAACCTGAAGACAGCTGAAATCTTCCATTGTTCTCTTTTTAAAAATCATTTGTTGCTGTAAATGCTGCAGTTTACAATTTCAATCTGTCTTTTTAATTTCATCAGTCTTGAACAAGTGTTATTAATTTGCATTTAAAATTTCCTTTAATCTGATCGCTTGTCTGTATGTGTACTCACAGCATCTTTATGTCAGTCAGCCTTATACAACTATTTACTTTTGCCACAGCTCAAGTGTTTGTATTGGATTTTTGGACTGATAGTATATAAACAGCGGCAGTGAATGAAATATATTTGCACAATGAGGACAGTGGATCAAGTGGAAACTTTTATTGAAGGTGAACTCTTCCCCTGATGTTGCATATTTTTGCCTTAGGTTGTTCCACTGAAATCCACTTTTGCAATATAAAAGTTACTCCAGGCAGTGGGGTTGCTGCATAGTATTCAGTGAGCTGTTAAAGACCTGGTTTAAGACTTTTGTTGGCTGATAAAGCCTGCAAGCCATTTCAAGGATAGAGAGTTGCAGTGTCAAGAGAGGATATCTGCAATCTTTACACGCTCTTTTAGTAGCAAATCAGCCAGAATCTATTGTAAGGCAAAAACACTCACTGCAAGTGTGAGTAGTCCTTGTAGCTAGAATAGTATTTCTGGATAGATTTGTTGCTTTCTCATCTACTGTTGACCCTTCTGCTCTCTAACCCTTCTCAAGAGATGAATCATTTCTCGTCTGCATCCTTCTGTGCTTTCCAGGTGGTGATCATGGAAGTGCAGGGGCTGAAGTCTCTGGCTCCAAACAGGATTGTTTACTGCACCATGGAGGTGGAGGGAGGCGAGAAGCTCCAGACCGACCAAGCAGAGGCATCCAAGCCAACGTAAGTGTGCACACATGCACATTTGTTTTTCACATGTCTTTTATGTGAGTGTAAACAATGTTCATAGTAGAATTCACAGTCTACCACATTTTAAATGTGATACAGCTCCCAAATGTTTAAGGCTGAACACAAGCCTGCTTTTCAAGGAAAATAAATCATCATAAAATATTTAATGTTGCTGCCTTCTTTTAAAAAAGCCAACAATAGTTTTTTGTTTTATTACATTAAGGGCAAGAGGCAGGATGATAATGACTCAGAATCACATTAAATTAATTTGCACTAGAGGATGCACTTGAAACTACAGCAAGCATGTGGTGCCAAACTTTCCCACATCTTAGTATTTATCTTTGTTGCAGGGAGACATTCTCCATGCTCTTACAAGCGCTCTCAGTTGCCTCATTCCCTCTCAAAATGACTTTGCATGTAAATGACTACCTTTGAAGAAAATGGGCCTGTTTGGTGAACTAAAGCTTCTATTTGCTAATTTTCTTCTCTAAAATAATTTATTATGTCTTTATTGGTATATATTTTAAACCTGTACCTTTAAAACACCTGCATCTCATCAGTTTAAAAATGTCATCTTGTCAGCAGATCTCTGAACCTTTCTCTGAATCTCTCTCTTTGTTATGTTAAAGCTGCTTGAGCCATTTAAATCTGGCTTTTTTTACTGGCTGATTTCCAATGCAATCAGTTTCAGTCTGAGAAATTTTTGCCACTACATAAATTGTTGTACAAAATTTAACTATTTGATGTGTGACTGGTGCAGTTGACACTGATCCTGAACTGTTTTGTCACCATATTTCTTGTAATGACATGCCACAAGACTACACCCATGTATTTCTCGCTAAATATAATTTCCCTTTATATGACTAAAATACAAGTGTTGTGCAGTACAAGATATAAGAGAAATGTTCATGAAACATTCATGCTAATATGAGCTATTTTAAGGTCCGCACATCTTCCTCCGATCTTCCTAATTTAACAGCCTTTTTATGGAAAGAGATGGAGAGACATGAATGAGAGCAGGGATTAGAGGAGAACAAGGGAATGTGTGTGTATGTACTTGTGTTGCATATGTTGTGGGGACATAAATCTATTCACACTATCACATTGTGTGAACATAAACTTGAAAGTGAAGATGTGGTTTATGGTTAGGGAAAGGCTGACTTTATATTGTATTCAATTTTAGGTTAAATTTCCATAGAGTGAATATGAATTAATGGACATGTGACTGGGTTTGTGGCCAGCTAAATGGTTGTGTAGAGAACTCAAATGTGCATATGCACGCACACAAAGAAAGTAAGACAAGATGGTTGTTAATCTTCACACTGCTTCAGGTTATTTGCATACAGTAATTAGAAGTGTTCAGCAACTGTGTGCTCAGACTGACATTCAGCTTACACTATTGTGACTACATTAAACTTTGATGCCTTGATGTTCAGGTTAATATGGTTGATTTTGCTGTTTTCCCATTTGAGCCACTTCAGCACACACAGGGTTTGATACATTTAGGAGAAAAAGCGGCAGGAGCTTGGTACCGTCATGTCCATTAATAGACCTTCCATTGAGCCACAAGGTCACCTTCATGCCAGAACAATGGTTCCATGGGAAATCAACACAACTCACTACTGACTACACACTGTCAGCCAGCAGCGTTGCTCCTCTTTCTCTATATGCTGGAGCAGCAGCATCTTTGTGGAAGTTAAGTGGGAATTCATTATGAGTGCTAGAAATGCTTACAAAGAAAAAAGAAACAGTCTCCAAAAGTTAAAATGAATACCATTTTCTTCATGCTTCACAACACAGCTGGAATTCAATCATTTATCCATCCACCCATTTGCTATACCGCTTATTCCAATTTAGGGTACCGGGAAAGCTGGAGCCTATCCCAGCAATTAGCAGGCGAGCGGCAGGGCAGATCCTGGACAGGTCGCCAGTCCATCACAGGAAATTCAATCATTTATATTATATTTCCAAGGCTGCAAAAGGAAGTATAAAATGCTATCAGCCACAGATGTCAGCATGAGCTATAGAAGCACACATATGATGTGTAAAGTGATTACAATAAGAAAACTTCAACTTATTATTATTCCAATGCCTTCTGCATAAGGGCGTACTGTAGCCGGTGATGAGTTTTAGTTTTTATTAGTAGTTTCCTGTCAAAAGATTGGCCTAATTTTTTTAAAACATATTTTTCTTTCTATACTTGTCACCTATGCACAGTACTGCACGAAGTAATACACTTGCATTTACTGTTTTCCTGTAACTTAAAGTGAATACAAGTGGATTTTGCCTGATATGATTCTCTTATACTTAAGGAGTATCACTTTAGGCATTTTATCTGATTTCATACATTTCCCTCTAGATCAAGAAAGGCTTATACTTTTTATTTTTGCACCCTCTGATGTGGAAAATCAGTAAAAAGAAAATAAAAAATCACACTTTCTGTTAAAAACAGTACACATTGTCATTCTAATTCTTAGTTCTTCCCATACATTACACAAATTAATCATTTTGAAAGTAATAGTTGCTTGTAGTTTAATCACAGCTACTTTAAAAGGAGACTTTGGGCATTTTAAATAGGTATCTTGAGAGGTTTTAGCCTTTTTAGTACCAAATGTTATAATTCAAACTAAAAATTAACAGCAAAGAAAAAAACTTGTCCAGGGCAGACATCTTTTAAGCTGTGGAATTTTTTGGGTCGTATTACTCAGAAAGGATACATTTACTAGATATTATTACAGTTGCAAAAACAACCATTTGTTATTTAGAAATATAGCAAATACTCTTATGCATGTTTTAATCCACGATTGTCTGGTCTATGCTTTAATAGCCAGTCCCATCGCCAATACTTGTTAGTACATATGATTCTCTCCTGTCGAACCCAAAATGCTCAGAGGTGACTCACTTTTTTATTATCTTCTAGCGAAGAAATCATGTCCCTCCACTAAAAAAGCCCCAGACAAACAGAGGGTTGAGTCTACATTGTTCTGGCTCTCCTGAGATGCTGAGCCCTGCAAGCTGCTAAAGGCTCCTCAAATGCTACATCCAATTTTGTATATTCTATTCTCACATTTGACTCATAATTCGGTCTTTGAACACCATGTAAATGTGAGTTTCCTGCAGATTTTCCACTTTCCACCCCAAGAAGGATGATGTACAAGACAGCAGGACTGCTGAGCCTCTCTGACCTCTCACAGTGTGAAAATGAGCTTCAACGCGTCCCATGAAGTGTTTAATGTGAAACTGAGCTTCTCGTTTCATTTTCTTTTCTAGTTGGATATGGATCAGAGCATTTTTTTTCCTTTTCATTTTGACTTGCTTTTGAGATCTGCCTGAATTAAAGGTTTTTTAAGACAATAAACTTTAAAAATTGGAATCTCAGTTCTGCTCTCTGTTGCAGACCCACAAATTCTCACCAAGTACACCTTTGAGTTATTATGTACATAAATAGCATGAGTGCATTTCAGTAAGTGACAGTGACAAAGAGGAATAAAGTGAATGTGTGTGTTTTTTTTTTTTTTTATCTTTCTGTGGTTATATCCTGACTTTGAATTGCTGCAAATCCATGTGACTGCAGTGTTTATTCTTCAAAAAAAACACCTCCAACCAGTCCCCCAACCTTCTCCTTTCCTGGTAAAAAGACAAGCAACTGTCTGCGTATGTGTCCAAAAATAGCTACCTCTCCTTTAATGTTCTGTATATTTCAATCCCAACATCTCAAACATTCATTTAAGTTTGCATTTAAGCATGTTTTATTTCTTTGATTGCTATCATTTGTCTTTGTGGACTATTTTTCTGACATTGTGTATGTGATTCTCTAGTAATAGTTATCAATGACGGGAAGCTGCTCTCCCTGACCAAATTTAATCATCAACATAACAGATGAATTCACTGTATGGCAACACGGCCATCATGCTGTCATGGAAGTTAACCTCTGGAGTGTGTTATGTTGTGTCTTTTAGCTGGGGGACCCAAGGGGACTTCACCACCACACACCCTCTGCCTGCTGTCAAGGTGAAACTGTTTACAGAGAGTACAGGCGTGCTAGCTCTGGAGGACAAAGAGCTGGGCAGGGTAACACCTTTGTTTATTTTTTCAGCAACACACAAATGCTCTGACCTCAACACAGACATAGAAAAGAATAAAGAGGGCTCCCAAGTCCCAGAAATGAACGCCATAACTTCTTTTGTTTGTGCATACACCTGTTAAAACATTTATTGTCATTACTTTGGTTATTTTTTTATCCAATTTAATTGGTTTAGGTTAAGGTTTGGTTTAGGTTAAATAAAAAAAAAAAGAAAAAAGAAAAAAAAAAGTAGAATCCTATTCTGATTTTCATAGGCATATTGCACCTGTGTTATTCAAGGAATAAATAAATTCTAATAAATTCTGTTACATTTAATTACATTTAATTAAATTAAACATTTAATAAAAAAAAAAATACCTATAACCTCAATTTTCTGAGCTTATATTTATGTGTGAGCATTTTTTTAAGTACAGGATAAATCATCAACACATTTTTCTTGGATGTTTACACCCAGCAAGTGCTTGTGTTATACCACGGCTAACCTTAATTATACTTCTGCACTTTAGTAGCAAGATCACAGGAGACTGAAAAGAAAAAAAAAGTAATAAAGACTTTCTTACAGCAGACTTTTTTTTGTTTTATTCAAATTTCTTCCAACTAAATCTAATACAAATGTCAAGGGAACGGCAACAGAAATCTGTTCTCTGTGTAAAAGTGACAGGTAGTTAAGGAAGCGGTGTTGCTGTTTTGCGTTGGGGCGGCGGCGCCTCAGACGTCCCTGTGGTGGCGATGACCTTGGCTGTGACAAGGCTCTTTGATCTCCCACTGCAGCGGAGTTGGCAGGAAAGCAAGCTTCCTCAAAGCTCTTTAAGTCAGCAAAGAGAGATTAGGCCTCCTCTGCGGGAAGGCTGAGCATTGCGCTGTTCTGTTACTCCATCACCACTCACTTTATTATTTTTTCATCAAGCATAAACACACAATCACCAGCCACTGCAAAACACTGACTGCTGCTCCCAAATCTTGCAAAGGATGAGATGTAAGATAAGCTACCTGGATATCACTAATAACATCTGAGTCTTACATTTGTGGTCTCTTTTTTCTTTGCAGGTTGTCCTTCATCCAACACCTAACAGCCCCAAACAGTCAGAGCTTCATAAGATGACTGTGACCAAGGCTTGCCCTGATCAAGATCTCAAGATCAAACTGGCCATACGTATGGACAAACCACAGAACATGAAACACTGCGGGTAAGAAATCCACTGCCAGGTCAGATGCATAGTGATCTTCTTATGTACTTTTCATTTTCCGAGCCTCTCCTGTGGAACTCCATCCCACTCAGCTGCTTGGCCTCATTTCTGTTCATAGTGCTGTGGAAAAAATACTATGCAGTGCACTACTCCCCCTGGTGGACACCAGTGTGTAGTTCTTCTTTTTTTTAAGAAATTTCCAACACTTTCAAAATATTTAATCCACTTTTAATAATTTGTCATTTATGTAACCTATATTGCTATTTAGCTTAAAAGCATCAGTTTCTATTGTTTCTGTTATATAGCTTGTCATAAATGAATTACTGAGATCTGTTAACTACATGTCACCACACTGTTTTGGCAGGTATCTGTGGGCTTTTGGAAAGAATGTTTGGAAGCGCTGGAAGAAACGTTTCTTTGTCCTGGTTCAGGTGGGCTGTTGATATAAAACTGAGTTCAGCCTAATTGTCTGCCTGTGTTGATGTCTTTTTTGTGATCAAAATGTAGCCCATTGATTGAATTTTAGAGTGTTTCATATAACCCCTCTAAGACATAATATTGAGAACATCCTTAGAATAAAGGGCTAGTTGTGATGTTGTGTGAAATGCAATAATAAAAATCCAACAAAATTATTTGCAAATTAGTTGAAACTTACACCAAATCAAAAATGGAATAAGGAAATTATATTAGACAACTTTATTCTGTTTTGGCTCAATGCTTTTATATCAATCTTTGGGGGGTTTTTAACCTTCTTTTCTTGCTTTACTTGTAACTTTTCAGCAGTTTATTTTTTTATTTTTTTATTTTTCTATTCCTGGATAATTTAAACAGCAACAATATAATTTTGCTTTAAGGGACAACACATTTTTAAATTAAATGTTAAATACAGACTCTAAGAAATGTAGCTTGTTTAAAATTATTTATCAATTTTAAATCAGAGGCCAAGAAAAGATAATGAAAACTATGAAACAGATTTTTTTTTTTTTTTTTTTTCGTAAAACTATTTTTAATGACAATGACTAATCTTGACTGCAGGCAGTGCAGTTTAGTCCCAGTCTTTAATACTATGCATCCAAGCTATTCTAATACTTGCAGAATGAGATTCAGTTTAGCTTTTAATGAAATATGCAAGTATTTCCTTGTTTATCTTTATTTTTCTTTGCATTGTAAAATTTAACCTGTTTGTTTTTTTTATTATTAATATTAAATTATCATTTCTTGAGCAGAGAATAATGATTAAACATTATATATTATACTTATTAACAGCTGAATACTTCTACCTGGACTCTCTCACATCTTTTCTCCGGACAGACTCGGCCTCTCTGTAATGCTTTTTATGTTGTTTGATCTTGTGTGAAGAACCACAATAAGATTTTTTATCTTCTTCTTCTTCTTCTAAGGACACAATTTTCTTTCTTCTTGCATCACATCTCCATCTTTTGCCAAACTTTTTTTTTTAAAGAATATTTATCAAGAATATTTATCAAGTTTAATAAAAAAAAATATTCAGAACAATTTTTTTTTCAGTTTTTGTTTTGTTTTGTTTTCAATAAAATGTTAAGATTAAGTTATTTGTAAATCATTGCATCCTTTTTTGTATTACTTTTCTACCTCTTTTACTTTTAATTTAATTTTTCAAGGAATAATCAAGGATTTAACTTTCTCTTTTTTTTTTTTTTTTTTTTTTGCACCTGGTTTATGTAACAACTATCCCTTTGTGTTGTAGGTGAGTCAGTATACATTTGCGATGTGCAGCTACAGAGAGAAAAAATCTGAACCGCAAGAGCTTCTCCAGCTGGATGGATATACTGTAGACTACAGTGACCCACAGCCAGGTGAGACATTAAGAAACAATAAAACTGCAGACACACATATGCACATTACGTAAGCTACTTTGTCTTTGGTATCATATTTTCTCAGGCTTAGATGGCGGCAGGGCTTTCTTCAATGCAGTGAAGGAGGGCGACACTGTGATCTTTGCCAGTGATGATGAGCAGGACCGCATCTTGTGGGTACAGGCCATGTATCGGGCCACTGGCCAATCCCACAAACCTGTCCCACCCACTCAGGTCCAGAAACTTAACTCCAAAGGGGGTGCTTCAGCACAAATGGATGCCCCCATTTCTCAGTTCTGTAAGTAACCCAGAACACAACATGGTCTTTTAAGCAGAAAGCAGTTTCCAACCACAAAGCAGTGAAAGCTCTAACCCATAACTGTGTCACGCCACTCTGCAGTCACAAAACGTGCTAGAAAGAACTAACACACAAGCACGCACACACCTGCATTGATCTCTCACAGATCCCTCCTGCATCTGATGGACTTCCACTCATTTGTCACCACTCCCACAGTGTTTAAAGGTGCAATTCCATGCTATTCCATCAGTCTGCTCACCAGGACCAACCAACCTGAAAAAGACTCCATTGTACAAAAGCAGGAAACTCGCAAATTTTGTACAGATATCAAACAGATCACCACACATAAGATTTGAACATTCAAGCCTGCTGGGGTTGAATTCTGACTGACAGTGCCAGGGTGTGCTGCTTTTGTCCATATCATGGGCCTGTTTAAATCCAGTTGCAGCTCCAGGGGGCTACTGTAATGCTAGCTGTGGTCTCAAATGCTTCTACAGCCACATTAGATGGCCAATCCAGACATGTTTAAAGTTTTAATCAATCTGTCACTGTACTTGCACCTCTAAGCAGTCCCCAGGTCAGGTAGCAAAGTAAAGGTAAGACTGTCTAAGTCATGTGGCATCTGTACCAACTTCTGTTGTAAATGTCTCTTGTGTCCCTCCTCATTCAAGAAGGATTTAAATTCAGGAGTTTTTCTTCACTTAATCTGTATTTAAGCAGGTTGGTTTTAATGCAATCATTCTGTCAAAATTCTAACTTTAATTGTGCCTTTGCCCGTGACAGCACTAACATGGACCTCTTACTAAACTTAGTATCACATATTGATTAACAGCTCACATTAATAGATCCTGCTATTCAGAAACAAACTTTTTATGTGCATCTTTTGAGTCTTTAGGCTAAGAACAACTTCTTTTTCAACTGCAATTGAAGCTCATTCGAAAACAAAAAACCAACTTCCAGGGTTGCACCTAAATTATTAATAATAATTATAAAAATCCCCAAGTTTTCTCCACTTTTTGTCAAATGTAACAAAAGACAAAAGTTGGGTCAGTTACTCAGAATCCTATCACATTAAAGTCTATGTTGTTCCTCCATTGGTTTCTTTGTTCAGTATGTGATCGTTCTTGTGGTTAGTTAACTCCTCTGATGCCAGCTGTTGCCATTCAAAGCCTCCTCACAGTGGCACAGACCTCCTTCCCCTCCCTGAAACATTATGGCACACCACGCGTACATGTTTCACCCCCTGGTGGTCTTGAATGGCACTGGGACCATAACATACACAACCCTTATGACTCTGCTGCAGTGGAAAAAGAAAAAACAAAGAGTTCTATGAAGGTTCTGAGCATGCCGCCCTCACTCCATCCATGTTATTTACTTTCTACATAGCAAAGTGCTTTAATCAACATTACATGTGTTCTATTTAACAATGTGTTGGACTTTGTATGTTGCAGATTTTATAAATCAAATTAGTTGAATAAATTCACATCCTTGTGGTCACTGGTATTTTGTCAAAGTTTTAGAAAAATTTTTTTCCTCTCTTCCTCTATCTCCCTGTCAGGTTCGGCACTGACATATAAAGACTAAAGAAAATAAGATTACAATAAAAATAATAAAAATATTAAGGGCAGCCATGTATATAACATGTCTCCCTTGGTAGAGCAAATCTGTCAAGCAAAATATGGCACACAGACCACTGTTCTGTATGTTAGGATGCTGGACAGGACAAAAAAAAAAAAAAAAGATAATTTTATGCAACAAAAATTTTTAACAGCTAACAGGATGTGCAATAATACGAGACATTAAGGGGGCCTTGTAACTGCATTAATCTCACAGTCCCATTGGGTGTGAAACCAGGCAGTGCAAATGCATTGTTTCTGACTTTTAAAGAGCTCAAGTCAGCAATTAAGTGCTCTTTGCAAAGTTTGAGACAATTTTGTAAAAAAAAATTTAATTAATGAGGTTGAGATAGCCTGAATTTAGTAGTCCTTCTTCAGGACCCAAATATGCTTCTGTTTCCCATTTTAAATAACAATGGCTTTCAAATTCCACACCTATGTTACACCTGTCCACATAATTATGACTTTTATTTCGCTATAATTTTTTTTTCTTTGTCCTGACTTTTCTTAAATTACAAAAATACATTTCCAAAAAAAAAAAAGAAATCAAGTTGTTATTGGGATTAATAAGTATCTGGATTTTTTTCTTTTGGGAAGGGGATCAAACAGTGATGGTAATGAGAAAATATTATTTTTTGTCAGATGAGTGTGAGTGAAGGCTCACCTGATTGAAGTTTTAAAAACACATTTACTGACTGAACTGTCTCACGCTGTAGCTTACAGTTTCGCAGCTGGCATTATGGTCGGCAACTCTTTTTTAATCATGAGGTACAGGGTAGGCTCCCACAGTTCAGCCAGATTTAGGAAATTGCTTCTCAGGAAGTTACACTCATAAGGAACTGTGAACCACCACAGACTGCAGGATAATTACTGCCATTCCTTCCTGCTTTAGAAGTATGTAAAGTTATTTTTGTCATTAGGAGAAGAAAATAAAACATGTAAACACAGCATAAGAAAGGAAAGAATTGTATTTACATGTGTATTTTGTTGTGATCAAATATTTGCTTGGTTGAGGTGGAAAAGAGAGTCCCATTGAAAAAGACACCTCACATCACGCTTGAATTTGTTGCTCAGACTGAGATAGGTTAATGTGTTTTTTTAAATCATGTTCACGTTCTCACTTAACACATTCATGTGATGCTTTCCAGGACCTTCATAGTCTCTTTTCCTTCAAAAAACAACAAAAACTAAAAGAAAACAAAAGATAAAGGGATCTTTTACACATCAAACTGCCTGTCGGGTCTCACTTTCTGGTGTATGTGTATGTGTTTACCCTTGTCCCTTTTAACAGGGAACCTTGTGTTCGATCACACCGTGTGACAGTACTTAATGTGTATCTCTCAACTCCTTAAGTACTTGTTTGCAATCCAGAATAAATAAACTGCAGTAGAGTGATGAGGATCGTAAATTCTGTCTTCCTCCCTTTCTCTCTTTCTCTCTCTCTGTTTTCCTCTTCTCTCTTTAATATGCCTCAACATCTGTTGTTCACATATCCTCACATGTGCTCACACACCACCACCCACAAACTATCATGTTGGTATAGGTTGTTGTTTTTTAGTTGTGTTTTCTTCTTCATGCTTTGCCTGGACCCTTTTTTAGTAATTCAGCTGCTAGGTCAGGGTCTCTCGTGATTGCTCTCCTCCAGCCTTGTTGCTAGTCTTTATGTTATTCTGGTTTGTCCCTTCTTACCCTGCTGTCTTCTAGCTGGACTCAAGGGTAAGTGCTTCCCTGTAGCCGGCACTGCTCAGATAATCCCCGCCGATTATCTGACAAATGCAACGTTCTTTCTCTCTTCTTTCCCTCTTCTCCTTTTTCACGTCTCGCTTCATGTCTTAGATATTAGTTGATTAATTTTTTTGTTTGTATTGTTTTTAATGACCTCAGCTTGAGGATCAAAGTATAAGCATCCATTCGTGCCACTATAGGATGCATGTATTTTATATCTAAGAGCTTAATTTTTTACTTAGTAATGACTGAAGTTTATATTATAGTTGTTTCTGCATAATTGCCTTCTCTCTTTATGCTTATTGGTGACTGGACCCCTCAGAGTAAAGCAACCAGATAATGTTAAATGGTGACTGATAGATTAGCTTGGAAAGTACTTTTGCAGAATAACAACATATCCAATTTACTATCAGTGATGCGAATATCAAGAGCTGAAACTTGTCTTTTATAGCAGTTAATATTACCTTAAAAACATCAGATTTTTTTTTTTCTACTCAAAGATAGAAATCAGTGAAGCAGTGACTTTTTTAAAACATATTTGATGTGTTAGTGTTTATTTTCACCATGCTTTACTTCAGAGGGCTCAAATGCTTTTAATTCTTTTTCTTTGAGCTTTTCTTGATGAGAGTTGGCAAATATGTATGCGGAGTATTCTGAATGCCAAAGACAAGGAGTAGCCACTGCCGCCCCTTCTTAAGAAAAAAATACTCCGGAGCCCCCTCCCCACTCCTTCCTCCTGTAGTAGATGGGCCTGTAGATAGAGGCTAGACCGGTCTTACACCTCCAGAAAGGAGAGGTCTCATTTTGATTTCTTTTGACTGCCCTTGTTTGCCTGAATAGGAGAACACCTGTGTCATGTGTCCATACTTTCATACAAATACAGGAGTTTTTGATTCATTCCCCCATCTCCCAGAGAATGATACAGTTTTGCCTCTGTCGGCTTCATGCTATTTACCCATGTATTTGCACCAAATTGTATTGCTACCCTATTAGATTTTTCCGGTAGTGGTATGCCTGTTAGTGTGCTCCTTAGAAATCATGAATACACTGCAACATATTCAAGTATTGTCAACTTGCAAATGCGTAGAGAAGAAGAAGAAAAAAAAAAGGAATGCAAAAAATGAAGGAGATACAATGCAAATCTGAAAATGGGTCTGCAGATGTGCATGACATTTAAAAGCTTACTGAAAGTCACTCTGTTCTCCAGCATGTTGTACTTTATAAATGTTTGCAGAAGGAATTTGATGATTTGTTTATTTTAGTTATGGTTATGAGTTATGATAGTGTTACTGTAGAACTGACTGTCACTGGACTTAAACTTCAATGTTCAATCCAACCAATGGAAAGGAAGCTCACCCACTGTGTCTCGTAGTGCAGCTCCAGGCACATTTTTGGATGTTTTCTCACTCTTCACTACAGTTTCACTTCCTTTGCAAAGGTCCCGGAGTGAATTTTGCTTTCACTGTCCACCAACACTTCTCTGTCCCACTAAAAGTTGGAATCAAGTCCCCCTTTATCTTGTCACTGTCTCTCATGCAGCACTTCCAATGCCACCCACCATCTTCTCTCAGTGTTTCAAGACCTCGTGTGTTAACTATCCATCTCTTTCCTTCAGTCCCTGTCTTGTCCCTCTTCTCGTTTCTATTTCCTACTTTCATTGTCCGCATTTTACTTATCTTCTCAAAAGGTTTTCCTTCTGAAATTGACATTTTAATACGTAAAAACAAATGTAATTATTTGTAGGTATTTGCATTTATTAATTTCCTCTTTTTTTAGTCAATGTTTAACAGCTATATTACACCCTCTCACTGACCTGGAGGGTGACAGATGTCAATATCTCGGTCCTGCCTTGCTAAGATCAGGCCCCCACCTCCCACACTCAGCCCCCAAAATCACCATCACTCATGTCAGTGTATCTTGGACATGACACCTGTCACTCACACTGAGGACATGACTGTGTCTCTTATCTATTTTGAATCATCCTTGTCTTCATCATTTTGTCATTTTCTCTCTGATAGCACTATTATTTACAGAGCAGAAATACTCAGGTTTAATTTTACTTTGTGTTTAACAACATGAGTTTCCTCTTGGTACAGAGAGGGTTAATGGCAAAAGTTATGAAGCAAGACAAACATGAAAATCCAGGTAAAGCTGGACTAGAGCTCGTGGATGAACATCAGAGAGAAATCTGCAAATATCATTTTTTTCATGCAAGTTAACATTTCTTTCTTCTATTAGCTCTTTATCTTATTTCTTTTTATTAGCATGTCCAAATGAATCAGTCTTTTGCCATATTTGCATCTATTTTACAAGCACAGGTCTCAATATTTGTCAGGACCTGAGTGACAACGATTGCGAATGGCAGAATCTATTGAATACATCAGGAAGAATGCAACAAATTTAATTTCATAGCACTTCTTCAAACACTTTTGGATCACTGAGGATTTACCTCCCCTACTAAATAACAGCAAATGTGACATACTAAAAAGCATGCATGCACATACAGTAGAAGCACCCTTCCCTCTGAGCTTAGCTTCAGATTTATAGATTCTTATTCACTAATACAAAAAAGAGAGAGAGAAATAAAAACTCTTTACGCTGTCCAACACAATGCAAGTTGACAATGTAAGCTGTAAGTGTTTATTATTTGCCCTTAGAAGTAGCCATAAACCTCCCCTGGTGGTTCATGTGTTTTACTGAAGACTTGTGTGTCTAAGCCTCACTGATGTCCTCCTGTGAATCGTGTGCTTTTCCCTGTGCCGTTTGGCTGGATAGACGCTGACAGAGCTCAAAAACATGGCATGGATGAGTTTATCTCCGCTAACCCCTGTAGCTTTGACCACGCCTCGCTTTTTGAGATGGTGCAGCGACTCACGTTGGACCACAGGCTCAATGACACCTTCTGCTCTTTGGTGAGTGTCACTTTGCTTGCTTCAACATTTCCATCTAACCACAAAGGTGTTTTTGTTTGCCGCTGTGCAGTATCGCAGTGTCCATGTGTGTTTGTGTTTTGCAGGGATGGTTCAGTCCAGGTCAGGTGTTCGTCTTGGACGAGTACTGTGCAAGGAACGGAGTTCGAGGTTGTCACAGACATCTGTGTTACCTGCGTGATCTACTGGAAAGGGCAGAAAATGGGGCTATTATTGACCCCACTCTTCTTCACTACAGCTTCGCTTTTTGTGTCTCCCATGTCCATGGGAACAGGTGTGCCTTCTTGTTTTTATTGAAATAATTTGGGAATTGTGAGTTGCATTCAACAAAGGTGCTGAAATGCTTCAGCTCTGTTTCATGTTATTTCTATTCACTATATCCCTGTAAAGCTGATGTCTGTAAAACAGAGTTATAGTTCATTTTTAGGTATAATGTCTTTATCAGCTGATGATTTATAATGTCACACTACTAGCAGGATTTTTGCATCATCCAAAGAAACCAAAGATGCATCATATGATGTTTTATCTGATGGGTTAGCAGCTTGATTTGTCTCATGGGAGTAGTCATATATTTTAGCATTTTATGGTGCATTCCAGTTGTCCTGTAATTCTAAACACCTGAGAGTTGGTGACGTCATTACCAAGTAGTTGGCTTTCCCGCTGCACCAACTCAGAAAAAACAGCCAACAACTATGCCGTATAAAACTAGAAAATAACTAACTGGCCAATTTGGGTGATGACGACTAATAAACCAACGTGACATTTCTCGAACAACCTCACCTTAACAACGTAATTATCCATAACAACAGTGTTATTTACACTAGAAACTTAGTGGATGTAAAACATATTAGAAAGAAATTATCTGCAAAGACAACTGGAATGCACAATTACTCTCAAATGACATTAACAACAAATTTCGAAGCAAACAAAAGGTGTATTTTGGCTTTATTATCAGAGTAAATCTTTCGTAAGACTGGATGGGAGGAAAAAAGGAGACTTCAGCCTCATCAGAAGCATGTGACGCATTTTCTGCTTTTTCCCATCAGTTTATTTTTTGTCATATTTATGTTTGCTTATTTTTATGTTATTATATATTTTGCTGTTCTTTCTTTATGTTCTCCATGCTCCGTTGTTAATCACTTGCATATATCTACACATTTCCTTGTTTTCTACCATTTTTCTTTGTTTTTCTTTTCTCTCTGTCCTTTGTTGCCATAGTCTCTTACTATCCATATTATTCATCCTCCCATGCGTCCGTTAAAGTCAGAGAGGGCAGCAATTACTGGGGGCCACTGGGCTATGAGGCCTTAATATCCCCAAAGAGCTCCCAAAGCCCAGACCCTGGCGCTGCCTCTAAGCGAGCACGCATATTCAAGTTTAGAAAGAAAAAGGAGTCCTTTCAAGGTGATAAAAGGTGAGACTTAAGAAGAACATCTCACACAATTTTCTGTGAGTTCCTCGGGCGCTGTAAGCAGTCAGTCAGTGTTATTTCTGTTATTCCTTTTGCCGCTGTTGGTCTCAGATGATAGTTTGTATAAGTTGAACGTTTGCAGGGCTACAGCTGGGTTAAAGTGTGTGGGTGTGATCCTCGCAGGCCCGACGGGCTGAGCACAGTGACTGTAGATGAGAAGGAACGCTTTGAAGACATCAAGGAGCGGCTGCGTGTGATATTGGAGAACCACATTGTAAATTTCAGGTGACCTCCAGTTCACCAGCAGCACATTACTAGTACAAGTATTTTTTTTTTCCATTACTACAAGTTTGGTTTATGTCTTCATTTGCAGATATTTTTTCCCCTTCGGTCGTCCAGAGGGTGCACTAAAAGCTACGTTATCTTTGCTGGAGAGGGTGAGTATACTAAAAATAGAAAAAGAAATCAAATAAAATGAAGATTGAATGAAGATTAAATTAAATTAAGGTACTGAGATTACGTAATTGCTTTTTAAAACAGGTCCTGATGAAGGACATCGCAACCCCAGTGCCACCAGAAGAAGTTAAAGGAGTTATCCGCAAATGTTTGGAGCAGGCCGCTCAGCTCAACTACGAGCGGATTAAGGACTATGCTAGAATTGAAGGTAACCAGAACAACACAATGCAGCCACACACAATGAATGCTGGCCTTAATGTACTAATGCAATAAATACTAATACTAATAAATAGTGTTCCACTGGTTATTACAGTGTGAGTGTGCAATATCCATTTTGTATGATTTCTGGTTGAACTTACAATATAAAACGACAAGAACTGAACACAATGTTTTTTCCACATGTTTTTCTTACACCAGTAAGAGACTGTGCTCTTCACTGTTACCTATTTATTTATGCATGGTGAAGTCACTTGGCATATGGTATATTTATCTCCATATCCCAAATGATTTTGTGACAGTTTGTCAGTCACTTTCTGTCTCTCAGTCCAATAACTTTCTCCTTTGTTTCAGGCCTGCTTTAGCTCTGTGCTGTTCTGTAGGTCAAGTTGGCTTTTGTGTAGAGGTGTGTGAGTAAAAATGCATTCAAATCCAAAGCCCTGAAATCTGTCGATGAGCTGATCTCTCTTTGTGCCTTGACTGTTCAAGCTGTGTGGTCGCTGGCCCCTGCCATCAGATGACTGGACTGTTATCTCAGCTTAACTGAATGTCCTCTCAGACTCCCAGTCGGCACACACTCCCCCGCCCTCCCACTTCTTCACTGTAGCTCGTATGTCTCTGATTCCTCCAGCTGATTCTGCTTACCCCTCTTTACACCTCCCCTTGCCTGGAAATAGCAGCAGCTCCCCTGTCACTTTGTCTTATGCTCTTGCTTAAGACCACTATCTTCTGCTTCCTGTCTGCTCTGCTTTTCTCTCCTCTTCCACAGTTATTGACTTTGCCTAAGATATCAATTAGTTTGATCTCTTAAATGTGTTATAAGTGGCTTTTATTTACCAAAAGAATGCTGGGATTGAACATATACTGGTGGTTTCATAGTTTGTAAACCCTTTACAATTTTCTTAATATATAAAGAGGACCCACTTTTAAATTAACTGCTAATTCTGACACCTGTGGACTTGGGAAATTGAATAATGGTCCTTGATAAATGAATGACAAAGTATACTATTTTTATTTCCTTTGTTTAATTGTATTCTCTCTTTTTTTTTACTTATAACAGTCACAAGAGATGTTTCAAGTCAGATCTGTTCAGAAACATTGTAATGTATAAAGGGCTCACAAACATTCAAACACCATTGTGCAAACCAGCAACAGACATCTGCATGTGCTTTGAGACATAATAACATGGCCTTCCTTTATTGGCATGAATTTCATTGATTGAAGAAAAAAAATCACATACAGATATATAATGTTCAATTCTTTCAGTTATTTCTTGGTAATGCTTATTTGATATGCATATTTATGTGGAAAACTGATGTTATACATGCCTTTAAGGAAATCCCTCAGGGTGCAAAAGATGCTAAGGCTTCAGACCTTACTATCTTTTCATGCTATATCAACTTACTTCACCGTCTTTGTGAGACACCTGGTTCAAAATGCACCAAACATTTATCTTACTATTGGGCGTCTTGCCCAGATCAGAATGTCGTTTTCACCTGGACGGCCCTCTTCCCATCAGCTTCCGACCTGTAGCCTTCCCACTTCTGACCCCAGCCTCTTGCATGCCCCAATCCTTTTTTGTAGGGAAAAAGAGGGAAATGTATGAGCACCCTGTCTTCTGCTTGGCCTCTCAAGTGATGGATTTAACCATCCGTGAGTACCTTCATCACCCACTCCCTCCTTCTCCCTCTTCTTTTGAAAGCACTCTTTCACCTCATCCCTCTTCTGCCTCCTCTCCTCCTTCACAGATGTTCCTGCCCATGCTTGTTTTTATCCGTGCCTTTATGTGTGAGAGTGAGTGGGGAGCGCACCAGTCGAGAGATCTGTGCAGTACCACACTGAATCAGTCGGGGGTCCTCTTTTTTAGCGCAATCTGTTTGTTATGGATATGAATGAGCAGTCTGGTTCGTAAGCTTCTTTCTTTTGGTTGGACGCCCATTCCTTTGACTTGAATGCATTTTTAAATTGCTTACATTTATATATCCTCCAGTCATTCGGTCTGATCATGTGTCAGTGGTGTGCTGTGCTGAACAGGTAGACTTTTTTTTCTCGCTCTGCCACCAGCTTTAGTGAAGGAGCATCTGTTGATAGAGCTATTGAATGGGAAAGACAAGTGAGGGTGAACGGTTTTAACGGCTTCAGTTGGTATTTTAACCTGACTCAAATCAGCTCAAGTCATTCAGCATGTCCTGTCTATAATCCTAAAAAGTGTATGTATGTCTGCTCTGTTTACAGTTGTCTTGTTTGTTAACAAACATCTTTTCACTTTTTTTCATTTCTGGTTTTCCACAGGCCAATGTTTCAGTCTTTCTGCTTTTTTTTTTTTTTTATTATTTATTTAATTGTGTGTTTGTGACATTTGTCAATAACCTCCGTCCCTGAAGCTGAAACCATCCCAGCAGATTTTTTGAAAGGGTGACATGATGATGAACAGCAACTCTGAGCCCCAACCCCCCCCCCCTCTCCTCTCCCACCTTCCTACTATTGTGAAAATAACAGAAACATGCTAATTCTAAACATTTGCTCTTTATCTTTTCTCTCCTTTCCTTTTTCTCGCTGAAGTTGAGAAAGGTCAAAAGGATCAAAAGGATCCAAAGGATCCAGGTGAAGCCATGTTTAGCTTATAGTTTAGATACAGCACACACACACACATATACAAAGACCACCATACACACAGACCTTACTCCTTACAACAGGGATGTCCAACTCCGGTCTTCAAGGGCCACCACCCTGCAGGTTTTAAGTGTTTCCCTGCTTTGATTCAAATTAAATGGATATCTCCAACAGCTTCTTAAATTCTGCTCGAGCTTGTTAGTGATCTAATAATTTAATCAAGGTGTGTCAAAGCAGGGAAGAACCTAAAACCAGCAGGATGGTGGCCCTTGAGGATGGAACAGGACATGAACAACTACTGAACACTTGCATGCATTTATCAGTAGAAAATATTTCATACAGTAAAGTATAAACACTAATGTCTTGGCATGTTTTAAACAAGCAACTCTTTGTATAAACTAAACACTGTTGGGATTGTACTACTTTATATTTTTACCAAATAAAAAAAAGAACTGTACTCTGGATTGCACTTATACATGAATGAAATCCTAAACAAAGCTTGAAGAATTAAACAATTGTGTTTTTTATGTAGTTGTAATGTGATAAAGAAGAAATTGTAAAGTGATACAATCTCTTACCAAAAGTTTGAGTCATATATTTTCTTTAATGTTAATACTAAAGATGACAAAGACTTAAGTCATATTGTAATGTTATCCACATCATAAAAAAGGAAAAAAAAGAGAATACATGTCATCTTAAAATTATACTAGTTAATTGGATTGCACACAAATGTGCATATTTTTAATATATATTACTGTTGTATGATCATTAAAGTCTGTTGTGTTGGGTACTTTAGATGTTTAAAAGGTTAGTTTTCTAATATCCTAAAAAAAAACAAGTGACTTCTTTCTGCATATATACGGATAGATGTGATTTTATTCCACTTTTACTACACCATGATATAATTCTACCACTGGAGTCATTCGTCTCATAGTCAGGTGGAGCTGAGACATAAACATGAAGTACATCTTTTCCCCAATCCACACCTCGAAGCGTCCCGGGGTGAGATGCTGAATTCCCAATCCAGTTGCCAGGAAAATGTGCTGCCATTTCTTTAAGCATAAAATATTTGCTGAGATTAAAGTACCTATTGTCTACATGTTTATGTTTATATTTTATGTTTATATTTTTATCTTTGTAGCATGCCTGGATAACTGCCAGGTTAGGATAACAGACAGGTTGAGGTGCTTTTTCAGACTTTTTTTTTTTCTAATCCAGGAGGAAATAGTTTTTTTTCTACTTGTTTTATGTTACTACGTTGGCATTTAAACCTGTAATGAGCCCTGTCAATGACATTTTGACCTGTTTTATTAACTCTTCTTTGGATTTATACAAACATCAAACTACTTGGTTAAATGTAAATGAAAGCACCTGGTTGGTATGGAAATAAAATGCCAGCCTTGTAGATACTGTCTTATAAAAATGTCTTTAAAAAAAACAAAAATATCTACTTCTTGATTATACACAAGAAGCATATTGCTGGTTTTCAGAACTGTAAAATGGCAACATATTTTCCAGGGGACTGAGCTGTAAACTCCATATTTCCCCTGGTGTGCTCTTCCATATGGAGAAATTGGAATGAGTTTTCAAATTAGTGCTTGTAAATCTTTTGAGTGATCAAGAGAAGTTAAATTAAATCTACCTGGATGACTTAATACAATCAGGGTTTTAATTCTGTTAACTAATTTGCATTTAGAATTTTCCCTTCAATATTCCAAAGTAGTTAGACATATATGTTAATAACTCCAGTGGATTTATACCTTTTAATTTGTCATTATTATGCACCAGTGGTGCCTATAAGAGGTAAACCACTCTGCTGCTTCTGCAAGCCCGATTTTGATACAAACATTGTATAGATGTGCTTCCAGTGATTTCTAATTTAGATGATATGACCACAGAGTATAAAATTACTGCAACCCAAACCCATGTGATCCATCCATTAGTGGTAATGAAAAGACGCTAAAACACTGTTAAGATTGCTCTTATTTCCCTTGCTGATAAACTCTGTATAACAATTGATAGTATAGCCTGAAGCACCAGTTTAGGGTTTCTTCAAAACCTTCAAAACCACCATTTTGTTCTAAGTAAAACCTGGTAAATATATAAGAAAAAGTCAACTTGTAAAATACTATCACCCTAAAAAAGACTGCCAGTCAGAGCTGCCATGTAAAGACTGCTACAGTTTGTTTTGTTTTTTTTTTTTTGTTTTTTTTTGTACAGTTGCGTATTTATGTGATTTTGAGTTTGGTTTGTGTTGCCATTAAGTTCCATGTTCAGAGTTTACACGTATCATTTCACAAAGTCGTGCTGTTTAAAACAATCCCATTTCATAACGTATCCGTCTTATCTGGTGATTTTTTTCAGCAAAACAAGTAGAAACAATTGTTCTGTAGCTCATGCGGATTAAAAAGAAAGGTCACCAGCAGATAAATGAAGGGAGGCCACAGCAGCTTCATATAAAATCAATCTCCAGCGCACTGTAAGAATATTTCTTAAAACACTCTTGAAGTAACTTAATAGTTAAGTACATGAGTAAAACAGTTCTTTCTGAACAAATACTTCATTTAGCTGGGATGGATGTGAAATGTAAAATAAATTAATTAAAAAAGAAAGTAGAAATAATTCTTTAAATTGAAGTTTCTCAATCATTAGAAAATGTTTAATAATGTCAACCCTCCAACAAGTTTTGTTTAAAAGCCATATTTTTAGTCATCAAATACATTATTGAGCGTGAAATGAATATCCTACTTTACTTGATGGAAGACTTCAAAGAGAAACACTGAAATATTTTTACAGTGTGTGTTCATGGAGTATTCTTAGCCAAGCCATGCGACAGCTCCTTATACAGATGTTTTATTCAGTGCTGCTTCACAATATGCATGTTTTTGATGCCACATTGCACCTCCATCTCAGTGCCACTACTGTTGTGTCTGATACTCGTCCAACATAAATCTGATTATCCTACAAACACATCAGCTCTGTTGCTTTATGTCATGCAACCCAAAATGCATAAACATTAAATGAGATCATGCTTTACTTGTCATGAGGGGAAGAAGTTGGGTAAACATTAGTGTAAGTGCTGTGTTTATCATTTCTTTAAATGGTCCAAAATAAAAAATATTATAAAAAACAAAAATCTTCTGAATAGTCATAAAAAATCCCCCTTGGAATGCTTTTCTGTGCTTGACTAACCACTCATCCTTTTGTCTCAGAGAACGTAGGCCGCTTAGTCACGCCTGCCAAAAAGCTGGAGGAAACAATTCGCCTGGCGGAGTTAGTCATAGAGGTCCTCCAGCAGAACCAGGAACACCACGCGGAGGTGAGTGAGAACCCTCATCTCCTCCCCTCCTCAAAGCACTCTCCCTCTATACTCTCACTCTTATCTCACTCGCCCCACTGCAGGGAGTTAGTCTTATCATCAGTCTGCTATAAATAAAGCTGCTTTCATCTATGGGTAACTCAAAGAAGAAAAAAATATCAAAGATGAATTTAATTTGGGAAAGCTGTAATTGGTGTTCAACAGACCATGGCTACAGGGAATCAGAGTCTGAGTATAGGCTGTAAATAAGACAGGAGGCGATAGATAGTCTGCATCTCGTTCCTCTGATCACATTCCACACTGTTTCAGTCTGCAACCCAGTCTCACCACAGAACGTGTAAGACTTACATTAGTCCACAGTGCAAAACCATGCTGTTTTTACTAAAACAGACACAGTTTATTTCACATTTTATTATAACATCAACAGTGCAGCTTCTGATTTAGGATGATGTAGGGTGTATTGTGGTGAACCCTAGACTCCTACAAAACATTCCCAATAGTCAATTCACTTATTCTACTTCCCTCACGCTCATGAATTATTAGTGTTGGGAATTAAAAAATGCAAATTCCATGCTTAAGGTTAGAAATACTTAAAGTTAGAACATAAATATTTTAATATCTATATGTTTTGGCTTCCTTTTTGTCATGTATGCTGCCCTGCAGCTAAGGGACACTGTCATCATACAGTTTCTAACCATGTTTTGTGATACTGACATTTTCTAGTCCTCCAACTGAAGTAGTCATCTCTGTCACTTGTTTAAGATCTTATGTCTCCTGTAAAGTACAAGCAGAATGAGTGAGATAAATATATAAATTCACTTATTCTACACTTATTCACTTATTACACATCAGAGCAGATGTTGCTGTCAAACCTATCATTTAACAGGCCAACAATTCCCAAGGTAAAGTAAATAGGGGTTGTTGGATGGAAGGAGAAGCTAAATGCTGCACTTTTCAACTATGGCCAAGATGTGAGACTGAGAGGATTATATGTTTTGTCAGTAAAAAGAAGAACAAACAAACAAACAAAACTATTCCTAGCTGGGTTTACACAAAAAAAATAGACTTCTGTAGAATTATAAAACTATAATAGTTTGAGTTACAATCAATGTTTGCTAACATGGACATCATTGCCATGGTTACATATTAACACAACATCATGGCAGACATTTGTCTTTTCCTAGTCACTAGTTTAGGATTAGAAATGAAAACCTGCTTGGTTAGGATTAGAAAATGATCTCTATTATAGCTAAAATACAAGATTTTTACAATGTGATCGTCACCGTCCAGGACACATCAGCTTTTCCATTCACATGCATTTGCCCTTTGATTGTAGTTATAGTCCATATCTGCCTGCACGAACATGGAAGGAGGAAAGCGGTTTCTATTTTTAGAGCTGTGGACAAAATAACACGTGATCTGGTCAGACTGGGCTCCACTGAAACATTGTCCTCATTCATTGTCATGTGGTCAAAAGCAAACAGAGGATATACACGCATATTTTTAATAGCTTGTGTATGTTCTCAATATTGTTCTAGGTTTGGATTGTTCCACTGACAAAGCAACCAGTTCCGGTAAAAGTTCATTTACAGTGAAGTAGAAGTACTCCATTAGTAGTCCTGCAATCCGGATCCAGCTTAATGTTAGAAAAAAAAAAAACAACTTCCTGTTCACCAAAACCTTGATATCTTGGATAGACTAATAATGATAATGAACTAATACGAAGTGGTACAAAGTTCTGCTGCATAGTTTTATATTATGTCTTGGACATGTATTTGTTTCTTAGCTTTTTGTGAAATAGTAGATAATTTATTCCTCCTTGAGGTCATTTAGCTGTTTAAATTATGTATATCAGAAATTGTTGTCATATTTAATTTAATATAAAAGCATTTACCAGCTGCAGGCTGAGAATCTATAGTTTGATATTGAAGCTGATCTATTATGCTCTTCACTGGGTCTACATTTTTAATCTTACACATCAAAAGAGTAACTTTTCAGGATTTACAGCTATGTTGTATTGTCCCTTTATTGCCCCTGAGTTCACTTTCTAAACCAAGTTTGTTTTGTTTTTCTTTGGTTTCTGTCTCTTTACCACAGAAACCTTGCTTGTGCTCATCACTGTGGGTGCTCTGAAAGCTAACTATTAACCTGTTAAGTAACAATTGCAATGACAACCTCTAAGTTATCTCTTCATGTTCGAGCTTGAATCCAATCTAAACTCATAAATGAGAACGAATGCGCTCAGACATCCACAGGGTCTGTTTTTCTGGAGTTAATATGTTCTCCTTGTGGATTTTTCCAGAAATTCTAATTCCCCAACAAGTTTAAGACATTCATGTTAATCTTATAGGATATTTTGAAACAAGAGTATGTGTTAAGTTTTGGTGGAAAAGTTTTTGTTTGGCTCTGTTTTGAGCTTGTAACCTGCTCAGGGTTTCCCTCCTTCTCACCCTGTGATAGCTCTGATAAGCTCAGGCCCCTTGAACTGAATATAGTGTCTATAGAAAATGGATCAATAAAATACCTGCTTATGACAACATCATATTGGATTAAAAGTTATAAAGATATAAATAAAATTTACCCACATTTGTCCATTGATTATTGATAAAAGTTTCATTTTACTTTACTGACCTGCTGTATCTGTAGCTTTTAGTAATTATTTAAAACTCTGTTCATGTTAAATATAAACACTCATAATTTCAGCACATATAGAAAATAGGGAAGAGCATAATAGATTTGTTTTTTATTTTTATTTTGTTGCCTGGACTTGATAAAAGTACTAAAATAAAATATGAAAAGTAATATCTTCCACCCAAATGTCCAAGTTAAGTAAGAATAAAATTTCTTTCTTACTTCAAAACACTAAACATAGCTGCCTTATAGTATCATTGTAGCTACCATAAACATCAAGCTGATAGAAAGAGGATGAACATGTGTCGTTGTGTAGATCTGCAGGTGATCCACTGTGGTATTAGACTATGGCGATAAAGCAGATTCATTGTATCTCTCTGAATATGCTTGACAGGCGGCAGTCACAAGTTCTGGAGATCAATCGGTACAGTATTTATATTTCTTTCTCCTCTTCAGTCCCCATCACAACCCCCCTGTATGGCATGTGTGCCACTATGGCAAGAGGCACCTTTCTAAGCAAAGAATCATAGGAACTGTAGCAATGGGTGGGTTTGTAGGCATAGACATGAGAGCAACCTTGTTTAAAATTTGAAAAAAAGGCACATTAGCTTGCACAACATAATTGTGATCATAAAGCATGTTCATCGGGCCATGAAGAGGTTTCCTTTTTCTCCAAGCATGCTGAACCAGAAATTTTCCCAAAGTATGCTCCATGTGAACCTTTGAAGTTTGATCCACCATGAACATTTGTTCCCCTTCCATCCAATGATTAATTTCACAGTCCACACTTGTTCAAGCATTACTTCTCCAGCTTCTCCTCCTCCATCCCTCTCTGCTGTCTGTTCTGAATATACAAACCCTTTCAAACAAATGCCTCAAAAGTACATTATTGTCCTGTACATCTCCCTGTGTTTTAACTGTCATATGATTGGTGACTGTCTCAGCAGGGAAAAGAGGTATGTAGTCAAGTTGAATGAGAAATCCCCATAATGCTTTGTGCATGTAAAGTAGATGATTCCACATATCCTCCCCCCGCAGCATCAGCACACTCCCTCAGGACTGATCCCTTGACACGGTTGCATTGTTACAGCATTACAGTCTATGTGGTTGAACACTGAGTATGGCATAGAGTCCTCTGGGTCCTGTATGTGTCCCTTAACCCTATCAAAGGTTGGAAGCTACTCCGCCTTTGAGCATTTGCCCTTCCCTCTCCTGCTGGGAACTTCTACCCTCTTTCCCTTAAGCTGTCATGAGAGTATCTTTTCTTGAATGTGTTCGAGAAGAGCATTGTTTGCTGCCTGTTTTTTAACATTAGAGCCATCATGCTTTTTAAATTTCGGGAGTGGACGGGTAAGTAAACAGGTAAGTGATGTTTGGCTGCTATTAAATCAGGTGGGAATATAACTTTTAAGGAAAGCTGTCCAATAAAGCATGCAGCATAACCCGAAAAGCTCAAGCTTCAGTTACCAAACCTGGCAACATGTTAGTCTGAATGATAAGCAAATAAGCCAAGACTGCCAGCAAAGCAACTGTTGTACTTGTGATGTCAAAGTGCAGGGAAGTCCTGGCTGTGCCAGAAAATGGTCAGCTGAATCTCAGAGAGTTTTTAACTAATTGGAACGGACATACTTCAGCTCCAGAGATGCTGTGTGCTGCAGTCTTTGGTATGCCTAGTCAAAGATGTGCATGAGTCATGTTCATATCCAGTGGGCTATGGGGTTGTTGCTGATGTGAATGGTGGACCCCCTCACCCCTCAGCTTGGGACAAAAGCATGCTGGGAGATCCACGTTTGCATGAGAAATGCACTTTTGCCTTAGTTGCACAGAATCTGTCCTGAACATAGCAAGGCACAAATATGCAACACTACTGTGCAAATCCCACCTTAACAGGAGCAGGGAATTTGATCTGGATGTATGTGATGGGAAAAACATACAAATGCACTAATCTGAAACACACATATCCACTCAGAACCCACATGGTGAAGCCATTCAGTCCTATAGCTCCTAAACTAGACAATAGAGAATATCTGATGGTTACTTGAAGTAATATGAACATTTTAGGAAATGCACCAATTTGCCCTCTTGCAGTGAGTAAGATGGGAAAATCGATACCACCTCCTGTCTGAATGCTGAATGTGGATTGTGAATCAGAGCCTGAATAGTTCAGTTTAACATAAAACACTGGAAACAAGGAGAAACAGCCTTGTGCAGGGTTTAATGACCTAAGCATCCTGATGAGGCCACTGAATCCAGAGTCATTGCACCTGGACAGTTACTTGCTGGAAATAGTAACAGAACCTGAAAGCTTGTTTTTTTTTAAATTCTAGAAGTAAAACATGTTAAACAAAACACACATACTTAAAATGCAGTTTTATATTTATTTATGTCCATGGCCAAATAATAAATTATAGAATTATAAAACAAAATCTATGTTTGGTTGCAAAAAGTGTAAAAACCTTGAGATATTAACAAGCAGTCTATTCCAAAACTAGTTATATGTTGATTTTTTAAAACCTAAATGGGACTACCTGATAAAATAAATCTAATATAAATGAAAAAATACATTCAGAAAAAAGTGTTTAGCTGCAAATTGTATGTCGTTTATGTGTAGATTATTTAGCAGGAATTATTATCTAATCCAGTGTATTTGTAGAGCTTTGTTTCCCATTAACTTGAAAACAATTAATGAAACGAACAATTGATTTGGCTTTAAACTCTTAGACTAAGCGAACCAGCTGCTGTTTTGGCTTTATTTTTAAAAGACAAGATTGAAGTGGTATCAACTCTCAGCCAGCATTTCCTAAAATATCTAAGAAAATCTACACATAAACACACTAATACATGTAAAGAATCTTATATTTTTCTTTCTAAATGAGGTTCTCTTTCCTCTTCAAGCCCTCTCATCTCCAAACATGAGGTTTTATTCATCTTTGTGCTCTCCCTCCTGTTGTGTCTCTAGGCGTTTGCATGGTGGACCGACCTCATGGTAGAGCATGCAGAAAACTTCCTGGCCCTCTATGCCATTGACATGGATGCCGCTCTGGAGATCCAGTCCCCTGAGAGCTGGGATAGCTTCCCTCTTTTCCAGCTGCTCAACGACTTCCTCCGGACAGACTGTAAGCTCATGCACTTGTTTCACAGTTACACTAGGCTGTTTCCATTAAAAGCTAATATGCTAACATCAATGTGCTGCTGCCTCTTTTCATCCACAGATCATCTGTGCAATGGAAAGTTCCACAAACACCTTCAGGATCTGTATGCTCCTCTGGTGGTTAGATATGTGGATCTGATGGAGTCCTCCATTGCACAGTCAATTCACAAGGGCTTTGACAGAGAGTCCTGGGAACCTGTAAAGTAAGAAGCCTCTGTGTTTCTAAGGCTGCTTGGAGTTGTGAGGCTTTTCTATTCAGATGCAGTGTGTGGAGGCAGAAAAATCTGCAAGAGCAGCTTAAATGTTCACCCAAGCTTCATGTAGGTTCACTGTTAAAGAATGAGCCAAGAGTGGGCTGAAAAACCTATTTTTTTCCTGTGAAGGAAATAGGTTATTTATTCTGGAAATAGTCTTTGATTAATGCATGTGTCTTGCCAATTTCTTTCCGACACATTGGGGTCAGAGCAACATGTAATGTTTCTGTTGTTTTGTTTGTGAACTAACCTTCATAATGTGTGCTTTGACATGATACCAGAAGCAAGATGCCTTCAGTCTATTACTTTCCTGTTATAATTTATTTATTGTGGCTTTAACATTTTTATATTTGCATATTTTTCATTGCAAAAATTATATATAAGATTTATTAAAGTAATTTTTTCTTGTCTTTATTCATATTCATTGTTTTCAGTATTACTTTGACTCTCTTTTTCACCACATTTAACACAGTTACATGTGTTCGTCCAGCTTTTTTGACTCTGTAGGCATTTCTGTATAATGTGCATCTTTGACTATTATTGTCCTGTTTATGTGTGATGCTGTATGTTTCTGTCTTCACCTGTTTTCAGACTTTACTTTGATAATGAGTGTTACATGGCTTTCTGCAGCTCCCACACCACTGTTATGGATTCTTTTTTTCTTTTTGTCTGTCTTTTCTGCAGGAGTTTAACAAGTAATCTGCCCAATGTGAATCTACCAAATGTGAACCTCCAAATTCCCAAAGTACCAAATCTGCCAGTGCCAGTAGCAGGACTATCAGTTAACCTTCCACAAATGCCTAGCTTTTCTACCCCGTCATGGATGGCTGCTATTTATGACTCTGAGTGTGTATTCAACTAGTTTACTTTAGATTACATTGAGCTGAAAGAGAGTAACTTGGTATGAAGATGTTTCTGGGTGACAAACTTTCAGAAGTGCAGTAAATGTTTGGCCTCCAACTGTGAATAAATGCCAAAAAATCTTAATTTAAAGCAAAATTCAGCTTGTGTCAGTGTTCATGTTCATGCCAAGGTCACTCTGAGAGGTGTTAGAGTAGATGGGAAGCTGCTTTCTGAAATGAGAGGCTGAAAGGCTCTCATTTGTCTCAACATGCATGCTGTTGAGCTGAGGTGTGGAGATACAGGCCAAAAGAACAATACATAAATTTAAAAAAAAAACAAAAAACAAAACAAACAAAAAAAAAAAAAAACATTTGCATTCTACTCTACAGTTCATGTATCTCCCCAAAGATGAAATCCACAGAAATTTGCTGTCACGACCTGGCTGAAAGGCTGCAAAATAAAATGGAGAATGTCAATTTATAAAAATTAAGATAGTTTGATTAAAAAAGAAACAAAGGTTAAAGTCAGCAGGGATAATACATAAAAAAATTGTAAGATCCATCAGCAACAGCTGGGATCCCTCACTGAAATGCCTTCTTATCCACATTTTCAGAGGTCCGGCCACTTAAGGCAGGTCGTAACAGAAATGGGGGGGCCTGTCCTGAACAGCGCTGCTAAGCAATGTGGCCATAGGTTCATCTCTGACCTTTACCGCCTGCCAGTAGTCTGATTGGGAGGGAGGACAGTGTTGTCCATTGGGGATGATAAAGTGAAGAGGCTTGGAGGCAAGAGTCCAAACCTCTCTGTTTTATCACATCTCCTACCCACCTCTGCATATTTCATGTTTCCCAATCAGCTTCACTCAGGATGCTCCAGTAAAGGTCTGCATGGTTTATTTGGTAAATCTGTCAGGGGCCCCACCAGCCTGGGGACATGGATGTTGAGAGAGGGCCTGTGATAAGTGAAGCCCTTATTAAATAGATATATTTTTTTTCTTTTAGACTCATTTTAGTATTTTTTTTCTTTTACATGCCCTCCCTCACGTCTCCATTCCCTTTTCCTTTGTCTTGATACAATGTGAGCAGCTGCTGTATTTACAGTGATTTTTCCTGCATGTGGACACTTCACATACCAGTCAATAATCATGCTCTGCAGTATGGTTATTGATTTCTCACAGTAAACCCTACTTGGACCTCTTCACCCATACACTGACTGTCCAGACACATCTGTGCAAAGAAGAAGTGAGACATTTGGACAGAGCCGTCAGTGTATGGTCAGAGTAAAATTTCACTGTGTTTGGGTGTAGAGGAGTGGCATCTCCTCTGCACCTGCCACACGAATCCCCATCCTTTTTCAACCTCTGAGTCGCTCTCTGCAGCAGGGTGACCTTTGCCTTCTGACCTGTGTGTCTTCATGTGTTTGGCTCGATGGCAGTAACGGCTCTGGGACATCAGAGGACCTCTTCTGGAAGCTGGATGCCCTTCAGACTTTCATCAGAGACCTGCACTGGCCTGAGGAGGAGTTTGCCAAACATCTCGAGAGTCGCATCAAGCTCATGTCGAGCAACATGATCGAGAACTGCGTCAAGCGGTGCGTGACTGTGCATGAGACAGGACAGAGGTCTGACATTTAATAATGCTTCTCATTCTTTTTTTCCACTTGCATTTTTAGGACCAGGATGGCATTTGAGTCTAAGCTGGCAAAGAGCAGTAAGTCCACAGATTTTCGCGTTTCTCCATCACTATGCACCATGTTCAATGTAATGGTGGATGCCAAGGACCAATCAGCTAAACTGTGTGCCATGGAAATGGGCCAAGAGGTAAAAACATGACCCAAGTCATAAATCACATGTTGGAGGATGACTCTTCGGGGTTTTAAATCTGCTCACATGAATATTTTTCGTGAAATTTCCAATTTATTTCTTGTAGAAACAGTTCCACTCCAAAATAGATGAGCTGATTGAGGAGAGTGTGAAGGACATGATCCAGCTTCTGATTGCCAAGGTGCAACTGTATTTCAGCTGTGGCATTTATGTCAAGTTTGTCAAGCAAAAGCAAACATTACATTAATAATAGGCTGATCTTTTAAATGTTTTCCTTATTTCTCAGTTTGTTGCCATTCTGGAGGGAGTGTTGGCTAAGATTTCCAGATATGATGAAGGAACTCTCTTTTCTTCTTTCCTCTCTTTCACGGTGAGATGAGACTTTAGTCTTTAGTCTCAGTTTATTGTCACTGAATCTCTTCTTTACAATTTGTGACCAGAAAATACTACACCCATCCTAAGGTTTACACAAAATACAGTTTTGCACTAAATAATAATAATAATAATAATAATATTTTGTGTCTCCTGATATACTGTAACATAAAATATATGAAAAGTTTTGCTTAATGTATGAAATAAGAAAGAGTGCTTGTAGAAAGAAAATTGATCTAAGAACTGTGGCTTTGCATCAAAACATGTTAAAGTTACTGACATCAATGGTTGTTACAATTTCCTCACCCAGTAATGAACAGTTTCTGCTCTGATTTCAGGTGAAAGCTGCCTCAAAATATGTGGATGTACCTGTAAGTTCAACAACATCCCACCATTCTGTTTGCCTGCAAGCTTGTATGTTTACAGCTGAGTAAAATACTTGTAATCAATGAGAGCGGTTTCTGTCACTGGCCTTTTTAAGGTAGTGTTCGAGTGGTCAGTCATCTCTTGAGTCATGTCCATGTTGTGCTTCTGTTTTTACAGAAACCTGGAATGGATGTAGCCGATGGCTATGTGACCTTTATGCGCCACTCTCAGGACATGCTTCGTGATAAGGTCAATGAGGAGGTGTATATAGAAAGGTTATTTGATGTAAGTAAGATGCCTTCTCCTCCACTCACAAAGGGAGGGGCCTTCCAAAATGTGGCAAAACAACAGGGCAGTGAGGGATAAGTCCCATTTTGAGACCAGGAAGTGTACTTCAGCCTGGCTTAAGAGGCTTTTCTGATCCTCTACTCCTCTTGACTTCTCTTTTTCTGTCTGTCTCTCTCCTCTCTGAATCACAGTTGCCCTCTGCATTCTGGTGTGCATCACCACTGTGCTTTTGGGCCTTTGTGTTAAAAAAAAATAAATCTTCCATTTACAAAGAGTCCATAAAAGCATATCCAAAAAAGAAAAAAAGAAAAAAGGGATTATCTGAAGCAGTGCTCTCTGTGGAAAGAACAGAACTATCCATAGTGATTTCTTGCCAGGATGCCAGTATTTATTTTCTTTTTCCTTTCTTTTTTTTTTTTTAAGATCATCTCTGTACTTTCAGCTTTCAGATACTTTCCACTTAGAGCATGTCAGCCCCCCGAGGAAGTGACACTCAGTCCACAGTGAAACCACCCATGCATTTTCTCTACACAATGTGAAAATGCTGGATGGGCCTGGGTCACATCATGATGTCAAACTCAGAGGCTGACATGTCATAAAGCTCTGATCTGTTAGAGCAGTGGTTCCCAACCTGTGGGTGGAGACACACATTGAGGGGTAAACATGAGGGGCCACAATGAAGAGAAACAAAAGGAGAGGAGACTACATTCAATGTTTCTGTCTGAAGTGCATCATATACAACATTTGAAGCTGTTTTTTTTTTACAGTGAAGGTGGTCACATTTAAAGTAACTTTGATTCATTTGCTTTATTAATCATTTTCTGTGTATGTTTGTTGGATCTATAATTAAGGCAAAGCTGCAGTAACTATACAGTTTACTTTTTCTATCTTTGTATTTCACCTGAAGAATAGTTTAGCAATAAATGACAGCTGCTCAGGTTTAGTAGTATTTTGTAGCATAACAAAGCTGAACTTTACTGTTTCATCTCTGAGCCTTTAAGGCGCCAAAAGGAGAATAGATTACACATGTGTGCACACAAAAAAACACCTGTTTCCACATAAAAGCTGTGTTTTTCTAAAGCCAGATCATGCATACCTCATGCATGATTATTTGAAAGCAAACTAAGACTCATACAGACTAAAAATTGCACACGGACAGCTCTTACACTCCTTATTATCATAATATTTTTCAGTCCACGCTCACAGACAGCTGTATTAATAGGTGCTATTACCAATTCAGGAACCGCATTGTAAATAATTGAGTGTGTACTAAATTTTATCAGGCCTTTACAGCTGCAGCTGGGTGTAATGTTCATGCGTAGGGATATATGTGTTGGCAATGTTAACAGACCTTGCCCATGCGTCTATACTATCATTTTGTTCTTACTGCTGCCAGGGTCCTGTGCTCTGAACATATAGAGTTGATAACCTTCATCAACGTTTCCCCTTCAGAAGTGTTTGCTCTGTAATTTGAGAACTGTGACCACCAACTAAAACACATTTCCTTCTCTCCTCTTCCTTTGTGTAAATAATTTTCCCATTGCACCTCTTTATGGCTATCACCAATATAATGCGGTGCAAGCAGACTTTTGTATGCTAGTGCAGGGAGTATTTACCCTTCATTTATGGCTAAATGTTGGGGGGTGGGAATCAGACTCATGCACATGCATACTATTTCATGACTAAAATTTATAATGGAACAATTAGCACTTATAGATTTTTTTAATCTGATGAGAATGATGCAGATCTCTGCCTTTGTGCACGCACACAGTTTGGTCATGGAGCCTAAATGAGTTTTATGCATCTGGCCCCTGAGTTCTAAAGTTAAATTAAAGCCATTTAAAAAGGAAAGCACTCTCGGGTTAATGAGAATGACATACCAAAGAGCACAGACATGTACCAGAGAGCCCCAGCCATAGAGTTGGGAACCAATGTGTTACAGAGTGAAGAGAGCACTGTCTTATCAAACATAATCCTAACAGGATACATTGACATGAATGTGTCCTCCATGTGTGATTTGATCGACACATAATGCTGTGACGTGTGTGCTTCATGTCATTAACACAGACCTGTGTCTGCACAGGTGTGTGACAGCTGTGTGTGTTTGACACTTTTTTCTGTGAGGCAGTGACGTGAAGTTTTTATGTCTGACAGACGCTTGGAAGCCTCCCTTTGGTTTTTCTGTTTTTTTTGTGTTGGCTGTAGAAGCAGGAGTTTTGTGCCAAATAAACGTAATATTTTTTTCCTGTCAAAGCGTGAGGAGTGAAGCTGTTGTGAAGTGGGTCTGCTTTCGTCTTTGAGGTCGACACCAGGTCCCCTGTCTGTTTGTCAGTATTTTTAACGTAGAGTTTTACCCTTTGTGTCCTCTGTGTGGCCCCAAAGTGCACCAAAATACTACTCAGCACTGTCATGTTCAATGAAAGGTTTTTACAGCTGTGAATGTTTCAGTTTTGGTATTTTAAATTGCATGCTAACCTAAAGTTGTCAGTGTTGTTCTTTTCTCTAATTTAATGCATGTGTCTTCATCCATTTGCATGCATGTGGAAGTTGTTTCTAGATGCTGCACAGGCTCTACTTTATCTCTCTTTCTTTCACTAATTTATTTCAATCCTTTTTAATCTCTTCTTTTTCTGATTAACACCATTCCTGCTGCCTCCTTCTATTAAAAAAGTGGCACTTATCTCTAGCGTGGCGTTGTTTTATCACATTATGTTGGTTGGCATGATTTTAGAGTCAAATAATCTTCCTGTGTACATCTTCTAGCATGACCCTCCTCCTCAGAGTTCTGCCTCATCTGCACATAGAGCAGCCTTCCTTAGCACGTACTAAGCCACTCACCTACCTGCGAGGTCTGCATGCACTGCACGCTCAACTCGACTGTGAAGTGGACAGGCATCTGCATAACCAGACTCCAACCATTCTCCAAATCCTTATCTAATTAAACCTCAAGTAAAATCTCAACAGCCAAACAATTTAACTACACACACTTCTAATTTGGGCTTCACAAGCTTCTGCTTTCCTGCCTACTCACAAGTTTAAAGTTGACTTCTCTTCTTGGAGGTATGACAACTGTTTCTTTTAGACATGTGTGCTGTTCTCTTGTAACTTTAAACTGGGAAACGATGACCTAAAGCAAACTAGAGAAAAGCTACAAGAAAATAGCACCCATCTCCCTGCCTGCTAACCATTTTCTCACTTTCATTCTGTATTTCTTTTTGCTAATGAATTTGTGTCAAAACTATAATTTCCTTTCCCCTGTAGTAGTTTCATATCTGCAGTGTAGAGCATTTTAGATGCGGCTCTGCATTTCCATTTGAATAAATTATACATAAAGGCTAAGTAATTGCCTTCAGTAATGGATGGGCCATGCAGATTTTGCAAAATATTGATTTGAACATTTTCAAGTCGTTCTAAAGGTAATTGCAGTTTAAAACAGATAAATCTGTTAACACTTTATGACTTCCCTCTGTTTCATTAATTCCTTGGAGTAGCTGTAGAATCAGTGCACTGAGTAAATGTCTCTGAAATGCCTCCTTTCAGCCTTTCAGAGTACCATACGAGAGGTTTGTGTGTGTGTGTGTGTGTGTGTGTGTGGATGCCATTCTGGTGTGTCTGAGAGTGTTCTTTTTCAAACATCTAAGCATGAAACTAACCAGTTTACCTTCACAGATCAAAAGAATTTATTTTGATTTTATGTAAATACAGACAAGACAGTCAGTACTTTATTGATGTGCATTTAGGTCTGTAAATTCTCATACATACTCATCAAAATTTAAAGGAATTAACTTTCTTCAATCAGGCTTTTTCAGATAACCTTTAAAAGCTCCTTTAACACTTTTGGGAAATAACACATGTTTCCAGTTTGAATTAGAAATAGATTTACTGTCTTCTGTTTGCTCAAAATGAAGCTTACTCTAGTACAGTGGTTACCAACCTATTTTCCTGTCTTCCTTCATGCAAATACTAAAAAGCCATGGACCCCCTGCTCCACCCAGTGCAGAAGCCTTACTTGGTTATATGCTTTCAAAAGTGAGATACTCACCATAAATAAAGTATTCTGGCTGAGTCCTGTTCTTTGATGAGGCCAAAGTTAAATTAATAACATATAGTCTTATTTTTCTTACTTGTAATAGGGCTAATGTGTGGACATTAATCACAATGGCTCTAAATGTTCAAAGCCACAGGGACCCCCTGTGCTCTTTGAGGGAACCCCTTAGGGGGTCCTGGACCCCAGGTTGGGAACCACTGCTCTAGAAGACAATTAGCTGTGTTTAGCATTCAGACAAGAAAAAACCCATCATGCAGCAGGTAACAGCATCTTCCAATCGGTATCTCAGCTTGACATAAATAGTTTTTTTTTTTTTTTTTTTTGGTTTTATTGGGGTTTTTGCTCAGGAAAGTTCCTCACTGAGTGAAATGACCTGGTGTAAGTCGCAGTGGTGTTAAGAACTGGTTAAATTCTTTAAATATTAAGGACAGGAAATCCAGTGCTGCCTGAAGTTTCTCCTTTAGCAGAGGAGACTGATCCGATCCACAGAGTCCTTATCTACTTTTAAGAACAAGCTGAAGACTCAGCTGTTTAAGGAGCATTTCCTCACTTAGCTTAACTCTTCTACTCGTCAGAACGAGTTAGAAAGATTTCTCCAGCTCTTCGGCAAAACTCAGCACTTAATAAGCTGCATGCACTTACGCCCAAGATGATATTGTGTGATGAAATCGTGATCTCGTAATTGAACAAAGGACTATAGTAGGGAGGGAAAGGGGGGGAAAAAGCACTGCCTCTAGCACTACATGACAGCACCTGGGTCCAACTGGACTCACAGCAGTCTGACTACCACTTAATTATAATGTCGCATCTTGTTTGAATTCTTGCTTGTGTTGTTCCTACTCACAGATGTAAGTCGCTTTGGAGAAAAGCGTCTTCTAAATGACTGTAGCATAGAATAGAATTGCAGTATTTCTTTTACAGGTTCAAGAAAATGTGTTTATGTAAAGATTATAGGACTTCATTCTTCTAGTTATTTATTTATTTTTTAAGTAATGATTTTTCCACTCAATCTTTATGGTGTATTAACTTCTGTGCTACTTCTGAGTAACATCTGAGTTTCTTCCTCAAAGGTTTAAGCTAAACTACCCACAGATATCAGAGTATAATAGTCTCATGTATTTTACAGCAAAGAAACAAACATACTGTTTTCAATAAATATAATCAGTCCTGTAACAAAAACTTGGAGCAGTTTTGAGAAAATGGATGTTTTAGAAAAGCTGGATTCCACTTCAGAAACTCACACAGCTTTGATGAAGATTAACTCCTTTGTAAATTATACCTTTATTTCTAAATTCAAGCTCTGTGATTGCAGGTCAGTATTTTAAATGAGATATTGTTAGTAAGTGTCCGTGAAGGAGATGAAGACGGAAGGCAGTCTCAGTGGTGGATTCAGCTGTTTAATTATCCAGAAGAGCAGCAAATGTTACTGTCGCTCAGAAGTCTGTTGCAGAAGATATTTACTATAAATTTGATTTCCTTCACACGTAATGGGAGACTGTTAAATTAGACGAATTATGACTAATTATAACCTATGAAATGGAAGACCTGGCTTATAGACGGATTGAGAAACAAGTCCTCATTCTGAGGATTAAAACAAAGAGACCATGAGACGTATAGTAGGTGTAAACCACGCAGATAGAATCTCTTTTCTGTCTCCGATTGTGTGTCTTCAGCTTATTTTGCCTCTCTTTACACTTGCTGTCTGTTCCATTTCCGTTATTTTCTTTCAGATTGGTATCTCCTCGTGGTCATTTTCTGACCCAGTTTTGCTGGTTATATGTTTCCTTTTTGCTCTGTTGTTTAACATCTTAAGGCTGTTTTTCAGTTGTAGTTATTTTGCATCTATAGTGGGTTGTCATGCTTCAGTTTCGTAATCTTGTGTCATTTTATTTCTCAACTTGGTCCTTTTTTGTCTGGTTTCTTGTCTTTTCTGGCCAATCTTTGTCCTTTTTGCAACTGTTTACCATCTGTTGGTTATCCTATCCTTTATAATTGTTTCCTTTTTAGGTTTCTGTTATATTTTGTGTCTCCTTCTGTTACATGATTTATAATTTTGTATACAACCAGAGGATCCTAGGCCAGGTTGGCCTATTCAATAATCTTTTCATGCTTGTGAACTGGGATGGAGACATAGGTTTAATATTTAATATTTCTCTACTTTCTAATATCTCTCAAAATGATGCTTAAATATACATTAATATAAAAAACATGAATAACAAGATTTACTTAATGTGTTTAGCTGTAGTTTATGTGTCTCACAGGTTAGTTTTACGTCATGGTGTCTTGAGTATGTATGTGGGTGTGTGTTTTGCTGGAGAGTGTTGTTTATGTGTTTCAGCAATGGTACACTGCCACCATGAACCTGCTGGGGACCTGGCTCACTGAACGCATGGATCAGCAGCTCCACGTCTACCAGCTCAAGATCCTCATCAGGATCACAAAGGTAGGCCAACAGGCAGGGGCTGAGCTTACAAGACGCCCAGAATTCCCGCCTTGCTGACGTCTCTCTGTGTTCCTGTAGAAAAAGTACAGAGACTTCCGGCTGCAGGGTGTCCTGGACTCCACCCTGAACAGTAAGATGTACGACACGGTACGCAACAGGCTGACCGTGGAGGAAGCCACTGCTTCAGTGAGGGAAGGAGGCATGCAGGGCATCTCCATGAAGGACAGCGATGAGGAAGATGACGATGACAACTAGAGCCTGTGCACTGACACTTAAGCCCGTCCGTCTGTCCAACCCCTCCCGCCGCCTCTCACCCTGACCCCCCTTTCACACTTTTGACTTTAGCCTGGTTACCGATGCATGTAACAACTCAGATAGCCACTATAGGACCTCTTTGTCAGCTCGAAATGCCGATGAAGGAACTATTAACTAATAAAATAGAACTTATAATGAAGAAAATCAAAATAAAAATGTCAAAAAATAACCATGATTGGCAGTTTAGCTGTGTCATGAAAAAGATAGCACCTATCTTTGATCTTCATTTCTAAATTCATTTTTATGTGTTACTAAGCAATATGGAGAACCATTTGTTTGACAATGTTGAGTGAGATTAATAGGTGTGTCCCTGTCCAATGCAAACCTATATGGCGCTTCTTTGTCGTATTCTACATTCATTAATGGTACATTGTCGTGATGATGAGTGTGTGGACCCTTTTCTTTGTCTCGTCTGTTTTTAAGTGAATGCCAACTGCTTCAAACTGAAAATAAAACCTCTGTATTTGTTTACGGCTGTTAACAGATAAACTGTTGTCTACTCACTGTTATTAACATTGACAGTAAGTCTAGACCTGCATTTTTATCATCTGTCAATGCTATGTGATCTCATCTCAATTACTAATTAGACGCTGTTCAGCAGTAATATGAACTTCAGCGAGTGGGTATTCAGGAGATGCAATATCCTCATAGCTCCATTTTGATAACTTGGAAGATTCTATTTTTATTTCAACATTAAAAAGGCCTTGAAACAGGTTCTATTTTAATTGAGTTGCACTTTTACAGAGAAAAGAGCAAAAATAATTTTTTTTATTGAGAAAAAAAAAAGTTGGTCTGTCCTTGTTCTGTAACTGTGTAGAATGAGATGTCTGGCATTTGTTTGGGTCTCACTGTTGTTTTGTATATATTATATAAATATATATATAAATATAAAATGCTGTACATTGCATTCTGAGCCATCGCTGCATGCCTGTGGGTTCCCAACCTCCCCAAACGCTTTCTGTTTTTTGTGTGAATTAGCTGGTGGATTCATTCTTGCTTTTGCCTTATGAAAGCCAACAGTTGTAATATGCAAGAGCTGTGGCCTCTAAATAAAAATTATTGTACATGTGCATCCTCTGTCATGTTTACCTGCTGCCCCTCAAGACAGTTGGAGACACACTGATCTGCATATAAAGCAGCAGTGGAAGGTACCTGCATTAACTCAAGTTCCTTAGATACCTGCTGTCTGGGTCCAGCCGCAGACTGAAACAGTGTAGTAGACACATTTTTAGATGCAGAGTGACTTTTGCACTCTGGAGATGATACTCAGCTGTGACAGATGTCCATAAATCAGCATAGAAATAACAGAAAATGAGCCTGTGTAAAACTCCAGAACTGAATCAGTATTTTCTTCAGCTGTTTTAGTAGTCTGTATTCAGACAAGCAAACAATTCTATTCTACTTCTTATGTGCACTTTACTTTCAAATGAAAATATTTGCACTTCTTTATGTGAGAAGGAAAATGATGATGAAACAGATTTAACATCAACAGCAGGTGAAGCACTGAAACTTGGCTCCATGTGAAAATAGTAAACAAAACAAAACAAAAACATTAAAATAGTGTTGCTTTACATGGTATAGGATAAATACTTTATGACATTATAAATAATATGTGTGATAAATGTATCAGCCACAGTCAAAGACATTAATAAAGAGGAATACTTTAAGTTGAATCTCTAAAATCCTAGATTTCTACTATCCCTTCATTTTGCAGAGGCAGAGGTAAGCTGCTCTTTTCTCAGAAGTATCAAGGAATATTGGTGATCCAGCTCTGCAAATGCCATCCAAAGCCCCAGATGACAGGCTACATCACCCCCTCTCCTCCCCAAAATGAAAGGGTAGGACCAAGCGGGAGGACTGGGACCTAGCCTTGGTGTGCCCGAGTTCATAGGGCAGAGTTCCAGAGACGATCTTCCTTTTTCACAAACTAAAATGCTCTCCGTAGATGCTAATGAGCTTGATTTACATGCAGTTTACATGTTAGTACTGTAATATTAACAATAATAACAATAATGTATTACTTCAACTTTTACACAATCCGTGTACTTTATCTTGCTGTTTAGTGGCAAACTGACAGCAGGGGGCGACATGAGGTATAGGTTTCCTGCTGCCAAATGTTTCATGTGATATAAAGAAGCACCGTACACCACACACTCATTACATACCAGCACAATCTCACTATTAAATAACATTATATTATGACATATAAATTGTAATAAGAGAGTACCTCCATGATATTGTAGTATAAACATGACATGATTGACTAGACCTTTTTCCTTATTAATTTAACCACTGACCACAGCCTAAATGAGCCAACACTGCCCCCATGGAACCCTACGTAAATGCCAGAATAATCTGCTCTACATCCCAGCAGGGACCTCAGAGGAGCAGCTATGATTACTGGGATTTTGCTGTGGAGACTTAAAGAATAAATTTTCTGTGAGAGTAAGATCCACCACAGAGCCATGCAGCAAACCAAATCATTGCATGAAAATGTATAAGGATGTGATCAGAGAGGTTACAGAATTTGTTGCTGCAGCAAGTGTCTGCACTAGTGTAACACTGAGGATTAAAAAATAAAAAAGTCCGTAAGAGTTGTAGTAAAGAGACATTTGAAAGTGAACCCAAGTGATCAGCAAGCTGAACTTTAACTCAAATGTTGGGAGAAAATTCAAGATTGTGCAAACCCTCCATTTTTAGAAAGGATGCCGTTCACTGAAAAACTGAATACATATAAATAAATCAAGAAAGAGCAACATCCAGGGTTGAAAAGGGATTATAATTATCGCCACAAAATAACGCAGAGACGAATATCGGCCCAAATAAAATACAATTTACAGTCTGGATTTGAAACCTTATTTTCTAATGTGAGGAAAGCATCACAAAGTCAGATTATCTGGAAGGTGAGTTCCTGAGGCTTGAACAGAAACATGCTTAATTCTGGTTAAATTCACACCTTTGACACTGGAAATCTGTACTGCACGCTTTTAACAATTTTGATTTTAAATTCTTGTTGATTAAATAGATCTCAGGACAAAACCACTTACATTGTTTCAAACTGGAACCACATCTTTGGTTACAAATAAAGCATCATCCCACCAAAAAAACTACAGTGTATAGAAAGTTTTCACCTCCTCATTTTTTCATGTTTTATTTATTTACAGATTGTTTATTTTTTTTTCTCTTTTTTTCTGGACACTGATCAGCAGACTTTTATGTCAAGGTAAAAAAAAAGAAAAAGTTGAAAAGAAAAAAAAAAAAAATTATATTAATTCATGTATATTTGTGGGAAATCAACACTGAAAAAAATTGCACAAATCGTGAAGAATCTCCCCTTTTCTGAGATTTAAATCATCACTGGTTGCATAACAAGTTACACCTCTGTGTGATGACATTTTTTTCAAAGTCCAACAGTTCCAGTTTCTCAGGACAAAAAAAAAAAAGGTCTTATAAATGCAGATGAAAACTCAAAAGAAAATGCTGATGTTAACTTAAAAAGTTCCAACATTGGACAAGGATTAACAACATTTTTTCAAGGCACTGAATAGCATCTTCACCAGGAGGGCCGGAGAGGATGCTCCTCCGCTTTAAAATCTACTAAAACTGCGAAACGTAAAGAATTCCTACAGGAAACTGTGCAAGAGCTGCAGCAGTATTTCTGCAGGAATGTCTCATGTCCTAGAGCGGTGAAGTCGGAGCGTAGACCACAGTCCAGTCGAGAATTAGAGGCAAGTCTTTAAAAGATTTGCACATCACTCACAGCAGCTTGGCAGCATTTCACAGAAGAACGCTTAAGTATCCAGAAGCACAAAGCTGATAGACACGTCCTCAAACACTCTTCTACTGAATACGAAGGAAATAAAAACTTTTGGGCTGACTTGATGTTTTCCATTTGGAATTAATTTTGTTGAGCCCACCAACATTGGTTTTCACCTTGACCTACAGCTCTTTTTGTGTGTTGATCAGTGTCAAAACGAAATGCGAATTACATAAACTGTGTTAAAATGCTGTAAAATAAAACATGAAAAACTTTGTGTGGAGTGAATACTTTTTTCTTCTTTTTTTTTTTCTTTTTTTTTTGTAGGCATTTCATTGTGTCGGTACAGATACATGGGTTATAACAGCTGAGCTTGGACTGCTGAGGTTAAAAAAAGCAACAACAAAAGCTGGGAAAAATAAAAGGACATGATTAGAGATTTGTAGGCAATACATGAGAAGCTACAAAATCTTCCAAAATATGAATCATCACCAAGGCCAGTGGACAAATATGCAAAAGATGTGTACAGAATGTACAGAAAAAAAAAGGAAAAAAAAAAAAAAAAAAAGAAAAACATAACAGCTGGCTATTAAGGATATAATATATGTGTATATATATATTTATATATATATATATATTACAAAACAACAATATAAATCCCTGTAAAAAGCAATAAATGTTCACATTAGATGTTGTAACACACTTTTAACAAAATAAGCCATTAAGTACATTTTACAGACAGCAGTGAGATACTGGGACAATAATGTATAGGCAGCTATGAGTCTCTTCATGTGTGAGGAAAAAAAAAAAAGACTTCGCCCACGTTGAGCAGAGCCGCAAAAGAGTATGACTGAAGTGAGAAAATACATGCTGGGCTATGTTAGCAGGTGATGGAGTGTTTTGTGTTGAGACTTTATTGGAAGTGGGTTGCCTTCCCTCGTCCGGATCTTCATGCTTCAAGGTCTCGATGCGGTCCAAGATCCCAGTTTTGTTGCGATGCCGGAATTTAAAAGTTTCACTCACTGGGTTTAGGCAGTAACACTGATAGTATAGTGCAAACTGGACAGAGCTGCTTTTTCCTCATGTCAACTTAAACAGGTGCAAATGCTCAGCAGGAGAACATTTAAGACAAGAAATAAAGGACAAAAACATAAATATCAAAAAACTTTTATCAGTATAAAAAGTAATAAGGTTATTCGTTTAATCAATAGTCTGGCAAAAAAGGCCTCAGAAAAGTTCTTGGATTTTTACAAATTAAGTGCCTGCATGAATGTCCTCAGACGAGAGACTCCATGCTCTCTCCAGGGTCCGACTCGTCTGCAATCACCACCACCCCATTAGTGTCCATGTGCATGGGGCTCAGGCTGCACTCTCTGTTACTGACCAGGCTGAGCATGGCTTTGTAAAGGTACTGGTACTGCTCCTGTGCACACAAACACAAACATGCAACAGATTAATAACACTATCCATCACTTTTCACTGTAATCTCTTTATAACTGGATGAGACAAAACTTTGACTGGAAACACTGTCTGTAAATGTAGCTGAACACATTCAATTATGGGAGTTTAGCTGGAAGCGCGCCTTCCCTCCAGCTGCTTCCTGGAATTGTGAGTCATCAAAGTTAGGCCCCAGTTCAGTCAGTAAACCCCCCCCAAAACTCAGTTTTTGCTTCTTTTCCTGTTTGATTCTCAAAGGAGGGCAAGATCCCACCTCTTCTTCACCATTTGTCTCGATGAGGTCAGCTCAGCTCCGTATCCAGGACCTCTGGACAGGGCCTCTGCTCTGATTACTGCATGTTCTGCTAGCACAGACTCGTTTAAGCTTCTCTTATGGGAGTGACAAAGAGCATTTGCCTTACAGCAAATTTCAGTGCATGCAGTCACACACAGTACTAGAAGGGAAAAACTGGATTCACCACTGAGACCTCAACATTTCCCAGACTGGACTGATGCGTAATGTAACAGGAGAGCAGGTTAAGGAAGCTTTTTTTTAATGAAAGGAAGGTGGTAAACCAGCAAAGCTGTACATTGCATAGCATGTTAATTCTTATATTGATTTAGATCCCCAGTTTGGTCTCCTCATATACATAAACATGAAGCCAACAAAGTCAATTGTTTATTATAAAAGCAGAAGCTGAAAAATAACAGGTTTTTACCAAATAGAGCCTCAAGCTTCAGACAGCATTTTAAATTTAAACTCTGTTAAACAACACCGTTAATGCAGGCATGCTCTTAAAGTGAGATTTAATATGTTCTCTGTATCTGATCTACTGTGTGAGCTATCAACCACTGCTATTCAGAGCTCCAAACACCTCAACCATCACTAGTTATTGATGCAGGAATTCCGGTTACCATGACTAAACATTAATCAGACATAAATAATTTACTTGGTACATTTAATGAGGCTGAGTTATTAATAAATCAGCTTTTTTTTCCTTCCTTCAAGTTAAAGATTGGGCCCCAATTCTGATATCCTTTTTAATCATTCAACTTTAAAATCTTTTTAGAAAACAGATTTTCTGAGTCTGCCTTTAACACCACAGTAATCGTGACAAAATGTCCAAGGCCTGTGAGTTGTAGCATCATTAAAACCATCATACTGGAGCCTTAAAACAAACTGGTGCTACGTTTGAAAAAAATAAAAAATGCTTTGTATACCTTTAACCTCCCACAAAAAATTTACATAAATGAATAACATTGAAAACCGTGACTTTCTCTGCACCAAATTTAATTTAATGGGTGATGAACACAACTGAGCATTTAATCATTGAACTCCCAGTTGTCAGGCGCTCCCAGAGAAACACTGAAAACTGAACTTGAATCTTTTGAGTGGACTAAAAAGGAAAAAAATCAGCTCTTAAGAGATGTCAATGTGGCTCCATGTCCACTGGATGAATGTGTGTTTGTATCTACTGACTTGTTTTTTCACTACCTAGGAAAAAGAAAAAGAAAGTGGGAACTTCTTTAAAAAAAAAAAAAAAAAAGTTCACCATGAGCGCAGATTTAAACTTCATGCATCATCGCTTCAAATTTTTCAGCTGATACCTCCAAAACCCCCGTTTGTGTTTACATCAGTGCAAACTTACTATATCAGTGAAGACTCCCGGCCTCATGAGATTGATCATCTTAGCCACCTGATAGATGTCAACAAGCCCCTCATCCTCCAGCTGCTGGGACAGCGTGGTGAGGGCGCACAGCATCCCCGCTGACACTGCTCCATACCTGAGTGAAGATGGTCAAAATAAGCTCTGAGTAACTGTTCTTTATGTCTGGTGTTCCTCCGAGTCTTCCTTGTTTTAAATGACAGTACAGAGTGTGGCTGTTTTCTTGTGTGTAGTTTTAGCAGTTGAATGCCTTCATGTTAGAATCCTGTAAAGTAAGTGAGGACAAATTGTCGCCTTATTTATTCTGGGATGACTTCAAAGAAAATTATGATTGAAGGAAGACCAAGAGATGAATGCTGCTCAGATAGCTGAAATTCACACTAATAGCAGCTGAGCTGCTGCAGACTGATGCATGTAGGGAAGACATCGGCTGGGAGCGTGGATGCTCTTGTGGTTGCCTAGTCCTTGCCTTGGCCCTTGTTGTTTGTTCTAGTGGTGACATGTAGATTCTTAGTGCTGGCATACACTTAAAGACTCTGTAACCCGAAGCCATGCAAAGCACTCAACATTTAGAGCTTCTTTTCCTTCCTACTGGTGCAAACATGACGACTAAGAGGGGGTAATTAAACATTAGGGGAGACTTTTATTTCTTCTAAGCCTTTTAAATCCATAGCGTGCAAGTCCAACAGCATCTGATGAAATCAGGCACATAACCCTGGATTTAACTTAAAATCGAGCCTAAAGAATATATCCGTGGTGAATTCTCAGCTGTGAAGTGACAAAATAAAGGTAAACACAAACGTACTCATCGTGCACAATGGTGGGGCCATCTCGGGTCATGGCTTCCTCCTTGATGACACTGATGAGCTCAAAGGTGCTGCTGAGAGGAGCATCGGGGTTTGGCCATTTAGGGCATTGAAAATGTCTCACCTCCAGAACGTAGTCATCCTGTGTACAAACACTCAAATTTAGGATATAAAAACTATTGAAAGACCCCCTAGAGGTTGTAATGATAAAACCTTAAGGAGGCAGGGGAGCAGGTACCTGTGTGGCCTCTAAGATGAAGTCATGGATGATGATCTGCTCCTCGTTGGAGAGGCACAGTCTATCCTTACTGATGAGCGTGACTGTGAAGGTGATGCAATTCATTGCCTCTTCCCGACTTGGCCAGTAAACAAATTCATCCTCAGCCTGCAGGAAAACATTCAAACTCGTCTTATTGAACTTCTTCACTTTTTTCTCCATAGTATTCTTTCCCCCCCCCCCCTCAAAAATGTTTTAATGATCATGTTTTTTGCTGTTGCTTACCAGACCCTGGTTGTCAGGCAACATGACAATAATCTGAGCATTGTGGTCCCAAATCATCCTCCAGAAGTCTGTGGTGGTGTGGGGCAAAGGATGCTGGGTCACGATGAACTCGTTACTCCTGTAATAGCCCTGAGGTGACAGAGGTGAGACGTAAGTCTTTTTAAATGATAACTGTGACTCATTTTCTACAGCATCATTTTCAGAAGCACAACAGGCAAAGAGAAAGAAACGCAACTCATTAATTATCAACACTGTACCATTATGTAGGATGCATTAATGTAATCTGTTCCTTTCATGCCAGGCAGAGTGGTGAGTCCAACCCTCGCTCGCTCCGCTGTTGAGGCAGAGATAGAAAAACATGCTTTAAATCACAACCCAGGCCTCTTTTATATCACAGTGGCTGATAATGCACACATTCGTTACTAGTCCTGACCGTTGCTATAGCAACAAGTACCTCCTTTTCCCTCCATCAGTGTACCGACAACGCATAGAAAGATTAACTTATCGGATTAGGGAAATAGATTCTATTTCTGGAATAGGAATTGTTTTAATAATTTACAAACTGAAAATTAAGTACATTTATGAATGTTGTGAGTTATTTGCTCAGCCTCAAGTCCATTGTAAGGATCTTTAAGTAAATACTCACAGGGAACCACTGAGGAATTGCGGTTCTTCTCCTTGTTGCAGTCTTTGTGGGCGCTGAAGCACTCCACAGAGCGTGTGTTGCACTGAGTCAGCAGCTGGAAGGAAAGAAGGCAAAAATCAAATTTTGATCTTGGAGTCACTGTAAATTCAAATCAAACATGATGAATAAGATATAACCTTGTTTAGTAACCTGAAATTAACAGCACGTCTTTCAAATTAATGATGAGTGTGTGAAGCTCGGAAAGAAGTGACATTATGTGAGCAATTATTTATTTCTCTCTTGATGTTGAAAGAGCTGCAGCTTGATGAAACATTCATCAAACTTTGCATAACGCAGCAGGGGTGACAGACATGACTTTATTAAAGCTAACATCAAAGACACTTCCAATCTCTTCATGTCTGGAAGTGGAAAGTCATCGTGCATGCTGCTAACAAGCTTCTGATCCAAAGACCACCTCAAATACAGCTGATGTCATCACTGTAGACTGTGACAACTGGTTGGACAGGACCAGTTGGACTCACCCTGAACTGTTTCTCCAGCCGTGTGCGGCCAGTAGAGTTGGGAGTGAGGATGCTGCTGACATAGCTATGCAGCTGCCAGGCAGGCACCTCTGTCTCTTTGCTGAGGATGGCCTCCATCAGAGCATCGTGGATGAAGACGTACTGCTCCTGACAGGAGATAAAAGGTGTAAAACGTTTAGATTTATCTTTAGGAGCTCATAAAGTCTTATTTTCTTTATTGCAAACTTTCCAGAAAAGAATTACATGAATAATAAGTAAATGCATTTCATTTGCATGAATTAGAAAGGCAGGTTATTTTTAAAATCATCGGATAGAGAAGAAAGCTGACACTAAAGCTTTTCTTTAAATCAGTGGGTTTTTTGTTTTTGTAGCACACATAAATGTCAACATGTCTAGTCCAAGGATGACCCAAAGATTTGTTTGACTCCACTTTGTAATTTCCAGGGATTAACAGAAATGTTGATGACCTCCATTAGAAGAGGAACCTCTCCTAATTTACAATTCAATGAAAGGCACTCTTAAATTCAGATGTTCCTACACTCATGCTAAGTGTAGGGTGGTGCCGGCTCAGGTTAGTAGACCTGAACCAATCAGAGCAGGCCCCATATTTTGGGAGTGGGTGGCCATCCAGCTTGCATTTCTAAATGGAAAAAAGTACATATGTGGATCTTTGAACAGGAGTTTTAAATGTTCAAGAGGTAAAACTTGGGGGGGCGTGGCCTCAGAAAAGCCAGAGTGCACCTCTCTGGTGTGACACAGTCATCTGGATCACAGTGAGTGTGTAACAGTTTGCACTCTGTGCTGCCCTGAAACTGCAGTGAATTTGACCTTTATCTGAGCTCAGAGTATCAAACTAAATAGATTTCATGACTGCTTTACCATCTTAAATCACAGCTGACCTTTAGAGAAGGAATCCAGTTTCCCAGAATACCTGATTATTTTAGGCATCTTACCTCAGTCTGGACTAGGTAGTTGCGTTGTGTGCGTATATGTTTGAGAAAATCCAGGACGCTGACTGTGCTTTTGTCCTTGATCTGTTGCAGCATGCTGTCAATGACGATGTACGTTCCCGTGCGCCCAACCCCTGCACTGAAGAGCGGAGCACAAACTAATATGAGCGGATCCGCAGTGGGAGCTTTAAACTAAGTCAGCAAATATGAGTCTTAACAATCGTCAGCAACAATTATTAAGCCCAGGGGCTCAGTAGTAATAATGTACCTGCAGTGTACCAGGACTGGACCCATGTCTGTAGTACGAGCCGATGAGGAGCGGTTGATGAAGGTGAGGACGGGAAGGGTGTACTCTGGTACTCCCATGTCAGGCCACTGAGTGTAGTGATACTGAACCACAGTGCGTTCATTTAGCTTCCCTTTTGGATTCCCCTTCTGACCCTGAAGCATTAAAACAGAAACATGATGTTGCTGAGAATACGATGTACTTCACTCTACTCTCTCACCATGGTGCAACAGAATCAGACGATGTATATTTCACTGGAGCATTTTATTTCTATTCCTCTGTGTGGAATTCATTGAACAGAAAAGTCTCATTTTTAAAAAAAACAAAGAAAAAAATAACATAAATGCTTTAAAATTATTTAAAATGATTACATTGATAAATAGAATGATAGTTTAAATAAAAATTATGGAAAATGAAAAAGCTAACTGGTTTTATAAATACATAAATAAATAAAACATTCATTCATGTCTGTGACTATAACTACTTGTCCAGCTAACTATGCCTTCCCTGTTCTTTTCACCTCTTGTATTTATATTTTATATATATTTTACACTGTATGTAAAACAAAATGATACCTTATGTTGTGGTTATAAATAAAACAAACAAAGAAAATTAATAAATTGTTTAGAGAATCTTGTTTTCATGTTAAGAAGAATGTTTTTCATTGGTACATGTAAATGTTTTGTCTTTGCAAGCCAAGCCAATAAAAATAAAGATTTTCTAGTCCAAGTTTGACTCTTATTTTACCTTTTTAACCTTAGTGTTCCTGATAAGAAAACGGCGCAGGGTGTAGCAGGCATGCACTTTGGTGCTTTTCAGCGTCACCACAATGTTTCCATACTGCTCGCTGTTCTCTGTTGGCCAATACTGGTCACATTTCCTCTACAAGACACAACGGGCAGGATGACTAATGTGTTAGAAAGTCTGAGATACTGTTATCTCTGTTTTTTATACAAAGATTGTGAATGATACAAGCAAACATACCCTCCCTTTTTCCACAAGGTTGGTTATCATGACAATGATTCTAGTGTTCTGCTCCCACACCATCCTCCAAAAGTCCTCAAACGTAGACTTCAAAGGACCCTGAGCAGCAATATAAGCTCTGGGTTGGTTGTAGCCCTGAAAAAAAATGGAACATTCTTAATAATTTTACTAATGTGACTTGATTCTGACTTTGATATCTCACTTGACATTGTCATGAGTTTATTTCAGAAACAATGAAACTTACTCTGAAAGCTGTAGCAAAATGATAATTAAATATGGAAATAAATGAATAAAAACTTGAACCCTGAGCTTTGAGTAAAATGGAAAAACTCACATCCACATAGTTGGCATTGATGTAATCTGAATGTTTGGCATCTTTCCCTGCCAAAGCTCGTAATTTCACCCTGCTGTGGTCATCTAGGGAAAGCATTAACATTATGTGGATTAATAAAAGGATGAAAACCTGATTTAAAAACATTATTGAATCCTATGGCAGTATTCATCTTAATCAGATTTTACAGCTGACTCACAGGCCACAATGTTGATGTATCTGTTTTTGTGCTTGTTGTCGGGATGATTGGAATGTTCTGCTGTGATTTTCAGGTCGACTGTGGAGCGTTGGACCTCCTGGAGTGAGAGAAAATAGACAGAAAAACGAATTTTATTAAACAAGAAGAGAGGAGCTAATGGAATTAGCCTGCAGAAATTTACCTGAACTGTACCAGTGCTGTTATAACATCAGCAATTTTTGCAACACTATTGGTTTTAAAAAGGAAACTTTTCCCACATCTCTGCCGTACATAAGGGAGCTCAGGGCTCAGAATGAGCTGAATCTCCAGCAGGAGTTCAGAGTTTCGGTCAAGGACACTTCAGCGGAGCAGATGCTAACTGCCACTGGGGCTTGAACTAAAGCCTGCAGTGGAACAGCCTTCTCCTTTTCCTCTTCACTACACCACAGCGCATTCACCCATCCAAAAAATTCAGTCACTTCCAATGCAGCTTCATCCTGGTGCACTGGAAAATCACGCACACCAGTCTCACATCAAATGACCCCAATTAGAGGGAATACTCCAGGGGTGAAGCTTTTGCCTCCTTTCTTAACCTAGTTACAGAGAAAAAATGTGTTCCCATCCAGTCGACTAGCAGAGAGACCATCTCTAATTAACCTCTGCCTCTCTGATCTTTCTCCCCATCTTTCTCTCAACCATCTGGTCAAAATTACCAACCCTACATACAAATACATGCATGAGAATATGCACAACCATTGTTTAGATGCAGTCCCATTAGCAGACATGTGCAAAACTGACAACCGCTATCTGAGCTCAGCAGTTTAACTAGAGGAAAGGCAAATGTACTTTTATGTGTGGTTTGGTTCATTTATGCTGTTGAGAAAACTGTATTTTAAACCATCACAAACCACTTTTTATCTCCTAAGTAAATTAATGCTCTGAAAACATTGCTTTACTTAGCAATGTTACTTAGCAACATTGCTGGGAATATTTACAGGATTTAACATAAAACCGGTGTTGAAAGTTGTACCTCAAACTCCTCAGCGAAACCTTGCATGTTGTTTTTGTAGAGTTCCATGATGTGTTTAACAAAATGCTTGACAGGGATGGCGTCCATGTCATCTGCAGGAGAAACACACAATAGTCATAGCTGTTAGAAATGTGCCCATTACTATGCATCAAGTCTCTGTCCATCATGATCAGGAAGTGACTTCACCTACTGGGTTTGTTTTGAATAAAATGGAAACATGTGCCTGAGTCTACTGTTGTTATTATTATAGAAATCAACATCATTTATCCGGAAATAAAGTTTTCTAATGCCAAACCAGTCGCTGAGCGTCAATTTCTTAATAAAGAATCATTACAGACTAACCTCGCAAACGCCTATATCTGGTATTATGAGCTTTTATGGGAGGGACCATCTGTTTCAACTGAGCCAAATCAGTCCCAAATCGCACATGAAGGATCGTTGATGAGACTGGTTGGCATCGCGCAGGGACAACAATGCATGGGACTCAGCTGTCAGTGCTGCTGATTCTGGCCAATGTCTTAACTAACAAACCCTTGCAGCTGCGGCCCGAGGGGCCTTTGCTTGCTTCAGCAGTTAAAGCATAAAGGTGAGCTCTCATTTATTAATCTGGTCATTTATCAAAGTAGTTTCAGTAGCTAGACAGTCAAATGGACTACAGCTGATTAAGCTGTTAGTTCTTTTATAAGCATGTAAAAGTGTGCTTTGGTATGTTTGCATGTGTGCTTGAATGTCTCATGGCATAACTTTAAATATGTAAAAACCTACAAATATATATATATATATATATATATATATATATATGTACAAGAAATAACATGCATATTGTGAGCACATAAAAGCCACTAGTTTAGAAAGGAAGACCAAAGCAATAAAAGCAGAAAGAATGCAGAGTGAATATTAGCATTAGCCAGATTCTAACTAACTATCACTGCCTTAAAATGAGCTTTAAGAGACTGTGATAGTAAAGTCTGATATCGACAAGCTGCCACTGCCCAGCTGCCTGGGATATTAAGGACAAAAAACAAAGCCAACAACTTCTTCAGAGCCTTTCAAGGAGTCACTTCAAATGTAAATGAACAGAAACTGTGCAAACAAAGATGTCAAGGTAATTGAAGAAACCACTGGAAAGCGGCTAATGAGTGTGTGTAGAGGTGTGCTTTTATCAATAGACGTAAATCTCCACGGGTAAGCCAACACGCCATCTGAATACTTAGGTTTAAAGACATTTTCTAAGGGTCAACATGACAATATAAATATTACATCTAAGAGAAAAGATTTAAATTGTGGACAGACTGGAAGATCTACAGCAGTAGTTACATTTCCTAATCAGATCAGCCCTTCACTGACGCATCACTTATTTCATTTAATGAAGAATTACCTTTCAACAACTATTAAATCTAAATTATTTTAGTCAGTCGTCTGGTTTTTCTGTCTATACTGTCTGTTTTTTTTTTTCAAAACCAGACAGTATAGGAAACATAGTAAGGCTCACCTGGTATAGGAATGATGGGAATATTCTCATTGGCCACCACCCGTGGAGAGCTGCTCTCCTCCACGTAGAAATGAGCTGTCTGGAAAAACCTCCTACAGGGACATAGAGAGATAAGAATGGTGATTCCAGCACAGTAAATCCACATACTATCAGCACAAGTGATGCAGTAAAGTGTATTAGGGAGGCATCCTCAGATGTGGACCGACAACATCAGCATGTTAAATATTGAGTAGAATGACAACAGCTGAAATCTGCTAATGAAAACCCCAGAGTAACTGGGACACAGCTGATCGCACATGGATAGAGCGAGCGGCTCAGGGAAACGCAGTCTGAGCCGACTACAGGGAACAGGTAAACAACACACAGCGGCTCACTTAGTCCTAGTGCCAAGTTTTAGCTTCTTATGGAAACTCAACACAACTAATCCAAACACATCTCCTCTACTTATTACTTTTAAGATTTCTTGCAAAACATGGAAGACAACAAAACCAACTTTTCTTTTTTCTCATGTTAGCAGCAGTTTAAAATTCACAATTTTAGAATTCACCACTCTTTGCTGGATCATCTAAATTGCTTCAAAAGCCAACACTTTTCAATCCATCTTGAACAACTTTTCACAAATCTAACACAGTCCAAGGTCGAAAGTTTACATATTAAAAAACTGCAAGCAGCCATGATCTTTTAAATTATTTAGCTGGGAATATTTCAGGTCTGTAAAAAAGGGCAGCTGTGCATTTTTGAGGTTAATGCATTCCATATTTAAGAAATCCCCCTCTGCCATAGGAGATAAAAAAATTTACAATTCCAACAAGACTGAATACAGCAAAAGAGGAATATTTTAAGTCCTGCACACCATGCATATGCACCACCTTTTCTCACATATAATGACTACTAATAAATTAATAAAACACATCAAATTTCAGTGCGATCTAATCCCACGTTTTAATCCTACCTGTACTTGCTGCAGAGCAGGGAACAGATGCTGGTCATTCTTGAAGAGAGATGAAACAAAAATAAAAAATGTTGCCTTGCATTTAGATGGAGGGAGAGTGACAAGAGAGAAAGCAAGAGGGGATGCTGGCAAAACAAATGGGGGAGGAGAGTTTCCCCCTGGTTTGCGTCACAGGCTCCTAATCTAATGGCTTCCTTGGAGTGCAGATGTGGTCCAGCTACCTAAGCAGCTCTCCTTGCTGCTGCCTTTCTCCCACAGTTTGTTTAGGTGGGAGCAGAAATGGGGATGAAACAGAGGCCTTCCATTCCACACGAGCATCGGCAGCAGCGAGGCGCTAACAAGAGCTGGGATTCGTTCTCATTTCAGCATCTGTCCGAGTTCCCAACTAACACCTCGAGCATCAGAAGCTTCCAGATGTGTACTCTAACCCAAGCAATTAATTCCACTGTGGATAGGCTCATAACCTGAGCCTGGCCGAACAAGCAAAATAAACCAACTAAAAATAGGACGAGGCAGCTAAATGTCAATAGAGCCCACTGGCTTTTTCTTTTCAAATAAACGCTTCGAAACTAAAAGGATTGTGTCATCATGTTGATAATGTGCAAAACATCTGTAACCAAGGACACTCACTGGCTTCAATAGCTGCTCTGTCACCAAGAAGCTACACAGAGGACGAAGACTTAAGAGAGTGTGAATTTCATCTTTCATTGTGGCCTTGTCCCCAGGGGGAGTAGACATTGTCTGAACTGTCTGCATTGTCACAACAACAGCTGTTGTAATCTCAAAGCTGCCCCTGCATTTCTACTTGAATACCACAACTCTCTGTAATTCATCCAACTGAATCCGCTACACTCATCTTGTTTCCAGCTGTCTGTTTTTTTTTTTTCTGTTTTTACACCTTCATGGAGCTGATAGCCAGGCTTGTATTTATATCACAGCTTTATTATCTGCCACAGTAAGGTGCTATAAACAGTTGCTGCAGTGATTTCATAAAGCAGTCCTATCAAAAAAAGAAAAGAATTCAGACCATGAACAAATAAAATCTCATGCAAGTAGCAGCAGTAAATATGCCTGGCACCAGCTGAGGAAGTGGTCCGTAGTGCTATTTGTTTCTCATTAACTACCATCCGACACGTGCAAGTGGCCTGGCCTGTGTAATTACTGGAACTCCAGTGCCGTGACTGGAAATTAGTCCAGCAGATGAAGACACAGCTGGGACCTGTGCAGGAACTGCAGGGCCTTTAGGTCTCTTCCCCATCACCCATGTGGGTGATGGGCTTAATAAACAAAATTAAGGCAAAAGGGCAGCTTTACTACCCCACCGGTTGAGACTAATGTATGTGCATTTAAAAAGGCACACCCAGATTATGGTGGGCAGACTGGAGCTTCCAGAAATGCATGAGGGTGTGTCACTTTAAACAAAGTGTGAAAAAATATATGGGTGAAGCCAGTGTGTGTGAGGGTCAGGCTCATCCATAGCCATGAAAACAATATAGCTCAGTTACAGCCAAGATGATCGTTCACCTTCCCAAGCTCTCGATTGATTCGTTTTTTTTTTTCAAACACTTCCAGCAGTATAATAATGCCTCCTTAATGTGATTATGCAGATTTATTGAACTTTTTTCTCACCTCCAGTAGACCATCACAATTAGCAGCATGATGAGGCACAGCAGAGTAAGAGCAGAGACCACCACCAGGGGGACGATCCACACCATCCTGCCCATTCCAGGGTTTGGGGGCCGTGTCATGTTGGACAGGGGTGTTCTGTCTGCAGAACAACACATGAAAATATGTTGCATAAGAAGTCACATAGATATATTTTTCTTTTTAAATATTCTAGTGGTTTTTATTGAAAAAAAAAAAGATATTTCTTGGTCTTGTGCAGCCAGAGTTATCTCTCCAAGTGCTTTGTCAGCACTATAGAACGGTGTGGATGCACCTATTATCATTCATGGCAGAGTCAAATAAATACAGCTTTTTTTTCTGTACACCAATCACAGCTGTTGTGGGCACTACACTCAGGAGACAAGAACAGAAGCCCAGTAGAATAGTGCGGAAGGATGATATGCTCTTTGCAAATGTTAGGCAACAAATATTTTCCTAGTTTCTTTTCTTTTTTTAAGATCTGCACAATCGTTCCAAAAAAGAAGCAAGCACCCCGGTCCTACTGCATGATCCAAATCCTTGTCAAAAATGATCAAATTTAATACGCAGGCTACTAGCTCATAAGACTGTAAGATAGCGAAGAGGAAGATGAATGCTGCACAAAGTCACCACAAGCTAAATTCCAGCTTACTTATTTTTCATTTTGGCATATTAACAAAGTGGTTTATGACAACATGGCTGGTTTTATGACAGGATCTAGGATTGGCTGTAAAAATTAAAGCCTCTCTGGAGCTCAATATTTTAGGGAAAGAAAATCAAACAATAAATAATAATAATTAGAAATAAATAAACCCTATAAGGCTATTATGGTAAAACATAAATTGTACCATTAAATGCTTATGATGTCAGCCCAGGAAATAAATCAAGAATGGGTGCATTTCAACGATAAAGTAATTTCAACCCCGACCTGCTACAGTTTACCCCCTGCAGATCCAATATAACTGCAAAATTATCCTGTTCTTGTTCAAATATTAACTTAAAATTAAGCACATCATAAATATTGACTGCCTAACAATCTATGTTCATGGACTTGTCATTTTTAACACTGCAATAAATAAATAAATAAATAAATAAAACACTTTGTAATCACTCTCCCTTGAAGCAAACTCTTTTGAAATATGCTTAAAGGAATTCCTTGAGGCAGAATCCCTCTGGCAGACAGACATCTTCTTCCTTCAGGCCTCTGTGTTGTAGTGACACAAAAGCCTGGAGCTTTGTCTTTGACTAAGATGGTAAATGTTGTAGTTATGGTCTTATATCAAGTTATTTGTTCTTCTAAATTGGGCTCTATAGCTAGTGGTAGTGTTTACAGAATTCTGCTTTGGAGAAAAGCCGCTCCTCGTAAGATAGCTGACTACAAGTGAAAAAAGCTTGCTGAGAGTTCAAAGTGTTCAAGTTCTTTTTTTTTTTTTTTTTTACGTAATTGATTTTAAATGTGCAAATGTGTCTACTCTGTGTGAAAGAAGGAGCTCACCAGTGTGGACAGAGAAAGGCCAGGAACTCTTTCCATGCCTATCAATCTTTGGACGTACTGTAGAGCTCTGGGGGATCTGCATCTCGGCACTGTCATTACGGGGCTCCTGAGTGGAGACTGCATTTGCTTCTGTAGGTTTCTTCTCCATGTTGACCAGCTGCTTGTCACCAGTGCTTACAGGAACTGCTGTACCAGTACCTGTAGGTTTGCCGCCTTCTTTTTCTTTGGCTGTAGATGCGGGGGAAGGAATTAAAGGCTCTTCAACTACAGTACTGTTCACTTGCTTCTCCTCATTATCAGGTGAATTCTTGTTCTTTTTCTTCTTCTGGTCATCTTCCTCCTGCTCTCCTTCATTCTCCCCTTCCTCTTCTTCCTCCTCCCCTTCACGGGCAGCCTGTTTGTCCTCAGACTGCTTGTCTGTCTCAGCACCCTGAGGTGCTGTCTGTTCAGTATTGGCCTTTGCCGGTGAGGTGGATGGATGTGTTGGGTTCTGGGTGGCATGCGGCGCCTGTGTGGGTCCAACTGAACTGGGCAAAGAAGAGATGACCCCTCCACCGACACCCAAGCCTGCCAGCAAAGTGCTTGTTACCACTGATGCCACGGTTGCCTGGCTGCCACTAGAGGATGGTCCCATCCCAGTTGCCATGGAGACAAGGGAGAAGTGGATCCCAGAAGATGTCCAAGTGGAGGAACCAGAGCTGATGGGAGCCATGTCTGCTGAAGAAGCTGGAGAAATTGTGGGCTGAGGAGGACATGCCGGAAAAAAATTAAAAAATGGTTACATAAGAGCTACACATGCATGACACCACAATTGAAAAAGAAATTTGTACTGCCATCTTGTGGCCAACTAACCATCCCAGTCTTCACAATGCGGGATCCTTCAAAGATTCTCGTTGTATTTGCTGGACAGGAAAGAAGAAAAGGGAGAAAAATCTATTCTTCGTGTTTGACTTCAAGAAACTACAAATCTAAGAAACATCTGGCTCAATGGCCAGCGGGTAGGGCTGGGCAATTAATCGAAAATGAATTGAAACCAACATTCAGTACCAATAATCACTGCTATCGCTTGTGTCAATTATTTAAATTATCTCTAAAAAATGTTAAAATATTAATTAAATAACCATATATAGTTCAGCTGTGTGTACTTATTTTCACTGATTATAAACTCAATATCTGCTTTTCCGTTATGAAAATATTTGCAATGTTAGCTATGAGGGCTAAAAATGAAACAATACTAAAATAATTGGTAATTAATTGTAATCGAGGTAAAATGCTTAATTTATCATGATACTGATTTAAGGTCATATCGCCCAGCCCTACTGGCTTGATTATGTACCTCTGAATAACAATGTCTGACTGAAGTCACTGCGTAGGTCATGCTGGCATACTGCCTGCACTCTGAACAGGTACAGCAGGTCAGGGGACACGTTAGTAATGACTGCTTTCTGCAAGAGAACACACAGATACATTTGCAAAAATTAACGCAGAAGTAGTGAAATTACATTTGAGAGCTGGGATGTTGATGCCTTAAGTGAAAATATATTATATGAAACTACAGTTCTGTCAACAGTCATTTTCCTGTCTAATTTAATAGTGTTCACAGATGGCTATACTTAAATTAAAATTGTCCTCACAATGAATGGGTGATTGCCTCTACTGTTGCAGAGCTAGTTTTTTTTTTTTTTTTCCTCTGGAATAGCTCAGATAAAGTGCCCAAAAAATAGAAACTGAAAATTGAAATGGAAATGAAAGTGGGCAAAATAAGTAGGGACTGACAGAGGAAAGAGAGGTGCACAATAATATCAGAAAAGTACAGATACAGGTTCACCAGTACATGAACACAGGAATCAGCCTTTCAATCAGCTCTAAAAAAGAAAAAAAATATAAAAGTGATGATTTTAATGAAACAAAGATACACAAAATAAATAAATAACTGGAAAATAGTTAAAAAAACTGGTGGAGAAAGGTGTCTTTATAATGTTTCACCAATTGGATCATGGTGTTGTTTAACTCCCTAAACAAATATTGTATCATTTGCCAAAAAATGGTTCTCCACAGTACACCAGCCCTAATATAGACGGCTCAGCCCTCATGATGGGGCCACAGAAAACAGAGATATGACAACTGTACGGACCTGCATCTCCGCCTGACAGAAAACCAAAAGGTTCACAGCAAACTGCCTGAAGCTGAAAATAACCAGCAAAAGAAGATTGCAAATGAAATGTTTACTGTTTAACATCAAACAAAACCATTTAGGCAGATTTTTAGAGGAGCTGCAAGTGAGACATGGACTTCTGAGGGTGCAGTAATCTAACAGAGAAGAAATAAATATTAATCCACCTTAAGCTGAGCACAGCATTAACGTAATTTGTAAGGCAGTCCTCAACAGCAGGAAACCTTTTTGCATATTCATCTTAACTTACTTGTCCATCACATTTAAGCTTCTGTGACTAGATTCCAAGTTAAAGAATCCTTCCAGGCATGTTATACGGCATACAGAACGAAGATGAGCTGCATGGAATAATAAGTTGTTTGAAATCTTTTTCTCCCCCCACTAAATAGTTCAATTACCTGGTAAAAAAATTCTTAAAAAATTACATCCCCTCCCTCTCCTCTTTCCAAGAATGCATGAATATTCAAATCATGCTCGTTTCAAAGTGTAACTGCTTAGCTGCACATATCTCCTCTTTCATTTACAGCGTATGTGCGGTGGAGGCATCAAATGTGTGTAAGCTGGATATTGGACCACAGTATGCTTGTAAACCAGTTTCAATGTCACACAATGATCTTGTAAAATGTGAACAGACTAATGTAAAAACAGCAGTTTAGCGTGAGACTGCACATATCTGGAGGAGGTTATTATCCTTAAGGGCTACCTAGGTTTTTCTTTCAGATTTTGCCCTCTCTGTGCAATTTCCCCCCCGGAATGGGAGTCACAAAAGCAGCAACTATTCGAGATGCTTCACCAGCTTCCAACCTATGACAATGACAACCGTGTATTTTAAAATGCATGACCACGCCAAAGGTAGTGGTGTCACCAGGGAACTGAGCCCAGGTTTCTGAACTGGTGGGTGTGTATTTTGACCCGACACTGTTTATATCTAAAGAGGCAGTCATGCAAACTATCAAGACAGCTGGAGGTCAGCAGGCCTTGAAGAGATGCACAGTTGGGTGTTAGATTCTCAGAAATGGATAGATATGTGACCAGGGAAAGAATATACAGTGTGAAAAAGCACATCCCAGTAGGTGCAGCCTCCTGCAGGGAGCAGATTTATTTCTGTAGACACGGTGCATATTCTGCTGGTATGATACAGTAAGAACTGAAGTGGTATTTCAATGTTTCAGGCATTAAATGATCACTGGATCAAAGATCTAAGGGACTGCATTTGCTCTGCATTTGTTACCCAAGAAAGTCTGTGTTCAAAGAGCTGTCTCTGCTGCCTTAAACCAGAACTGGATTTTTCAAACTATCCTTAGTTTTCCACAATGGAAAAATAAAAGTGCAAATACTATTTTGTTTACTCTGCTTTGTTTTGAATTAGCTTCTTGACCCTGTAATACAGATACCTACTTCAGAGACTAAATCAAATTTAAATTAATGCAAAAAGAAAGCAAACAAAAAAGAAATCAATGGATGGTGGAAAATGTTACATCTGGGGAAAGGCCACAGGTGCATTTGTCAGCTCATTATACATATATCAGTTGTGACACGTCAATGCCTGCGACAGACCAGTGTTTCTATTCTTAGACAGGTGAGTGACAGGGAAGCGTCTGGGTCCTCATATCAACCAACAGCCACATGCAGAGTTCATCACAAGCAATCTCCCCCTTTACACACTGTCACTGATCCAGACAACCTTTTATCCTGACAGATACTGTACATCTGAGGCTCTGCACACCAATCACAGCTGTTTAAGCAACACAAATTGTAAAAATGAATAAATAAATAGATTTAGACAAAGAAAATTGGATTTTCATTGCCTCTGCTTTGGTCTGGAATGAGCAGTAGTGTGTGATAATGCTCACCATCCTTTGGTCCCCAGTCTTGGTGAAGGTCTTTTCATCTGCAACATCACGTTTCACCCAGCTGTAGGAGACCATATAACCGGTGATGGGCGGGTGGTAGATTGTCAGAGGGCGTTCCCAGCTCACCATCAGTGCCGTCTGGTTCAGCGGCTGGATCTTCATGTTCACTGGGGCACTGCTGCACACTAAAAGGCCAGAATAAAGAGAGGAGTATGAGAAGGAGGCAGGATGAAATGAAAAAGTATGATATAAAAGAAAGCTTTTTAGTGACTGTGTACAGCTGACAGATGAAGGGGTTTTTTTTTTACCCATTTTTGTGTTTATGCATAATAATAACCTTACCACTGGTTCTTAAAACTATGTTTAAATCCATTTTCAACTACAAAACTGCACAATAATTCAGGAACTCAAATGCAAACAAAAAAGAAATATCCTGAAGGCTTGACTGAGGTTAGACTCAACAGCTGGTGTCATTCTGTACAGCCAGTCTTGACACTGTGCATTTTTCATGCAACAACCCAGCAGGAGATCCCAGGCTGAATATCAAATAGCCAGATATAGTGCTACATAGATGGTGCAGATAAAACTAGCATCTTCCTGTCCATATCTAATTTGTAAGCCCTCCTGAGTATATCTAAGCAGTATACATGAGGATAAAGTACAATATATGAGTCAGGCTCTAGGTGGCAGTGCAGGCTGCAGCATGGATATTTACAAAGAGATCCATCAGTATGGCTAAGGGACAATCTGGACATGCCTCTCAGCACATCAGGGCAGTAGCAATCAGAAACTCGTGTCAAATGACTATGTGCTCTCAGAGTTTCTGCCAAATTGAAATTGTCACCACAATTTTCCCCATTCACACAGCAGGGCTATGACGCAAATTATGCACCATGACATGTGAGAAAGAAGAGGAGACAGGGAGGAAGGGAATCAGTCAAAGGAACACAGGGGAAAAAAAACAACAGGAAGAGAATCTTAGGGTGTTGATTAGGTGTGACAGGTGCGAAATGCATCATAACCTGTCTGGTGTTCTTTGTCAAGTTCAGTAGCTCAAGAACAATAATTTAATAGCTGCAGAATATGTCACTGTGTTTCTTAGTGCCTGCATTGTTACTGTCCTGGCACTCACCTCCTTTTTTAAAATTAACACTTGCATATTAAAAACCATCTACGAGTCACCTTTTCAATGCCTTTTTTTTGCATTTTGCAATGGTAAATGGACTTGTACTTATATAGCTCTTTTCCAGTCAGCTTGACCACTCAAAGGGCTTTACACTGCATATCACATTCACCCATTCACACACACACACACACACACACACTCATACCCCGATAGGCACATCAGGAGGCAACATGGGTTTAAGTGTCTTGTCCAAGGACACTTCATGGAGTCAGGGAAAGCCTGGAATCCGGTTGGAAGACGATGCTCTTCCTCCTGAGCTACAGCCGCCCCCTATTTTCTTTCAGTAAATCATGCTTGCAGTTTTTGGACTTATACATATGCTAATTTTAAACTCCAATAATCTACTAAAGTAATTTGTTTTCACTCATCAGAATGTTGCGGATGTGGTTCTGTCATTTAATCTAAATCTATTCAACTGTAAACAACAGATCAGGAGTGTAACCCATAACCAAATGTTTTGTCAGAGTTAAAATGATAAAAATACTAATGACTCACACTAGTCATCTGTGAATGCATCCTCTGTAACCTACCAAAATAAGCCTCACAGAGTTTTCCATCTCATCTTGCAATACAACTCAGAGAAGAGCACAAATCTTTTTTTTTTTTTTTTCTGGCAGCTTCTACCATGAAGGAGATGAATCGACTGTTGTCAGCAAGCAGTTCCACTACATCTCGCCTCTTAAAGCTGCATGGTATGTTAAAAGCCACCGTGTGTCGATGTTGGAATGATGCGGAGAACAAGAGTTTGACTAAAAAACACAATGAAAGACATAAATAGTTGATCTGAACATAAACTGGCATTTTCTGAACTTTGTAGGAAATCCATCTGAGGGTGAAATATCAACACAGAAACTACTATACTTATTTTATGATAATGTGTGACACTTGGTACAGATACCACTGCAGAAAAAAAAAGCAAAGTAACATTCTTTGTTTGTAAAAACTCCAGTGTGAGGATTTGCTGCTTCCCCGCATTTTACATCTTCGTACACACTGTTTTTGTAGCATAAATGATACAACACAAGCTATCACATGACATATCCTTGAACCCTGAGAAATTGTGTTTGGCATTTTCCAGTATTTTGACATTTTACAGGCAATCGGCTGATGGAAATAAAACAATAAAGAGTGCAACTTAAAATGAAAATAAAAGTAATACCAGCACTGACAGAATGAATTCATTTCCAAACAGAGGGTAAACTAAATCTGGTCTGCTTGTGAAACAAAACACAGACAGACACTCAGTACACAGCAAACACAAATGATAAAATAAATGCTGCCTTATTGATCTTGAAATTATTATTGGACAAACAATAAATCTGCGCCACACAAACTAATCTGCAATCTCTGTTTTGCATTTGAAAGGTTAGCTCTGCATTCTTAATGGCCAAACAATGCTGTAAAAGCCACATTCAGTCAAGGTGTGGCCCTGCTTTTCATAATATTTAAAATCAAAGCCACCATTTATTGTATGTGAGGCAAATATTACTCACGATACAACATCAACAGTAGTCACACTGTTTAATGCCTCCAATCACTAACAGATTCTTAGATCTCTGCCCAAATAGAAATACTCTAAAATAAAAGAGAAAATAAGCAAGATGGAGTGGAGGTAGAAAACAAAAATTGAGATACATTGGTCCACATTTCTTTTGTCTAGTGACACAACGCCACAAAAGCAATTTCACAACTTAATTTGTATGGGTCTATTTTAGCTGTGCCACATATTAATGATGATTGCTGATCGGCCGTTTTAGAGTGCTCCAACTTCATCACAAGCATTCCCAATCAATTCACCCCACCAGACACCAAGAAACCAACAACACCAATTTAGGGAGCAGCAGCCTTTCTCATTAGTCTCCTTAGTTCCTGCAATGCTCTGTTAAAGCAAGCACAGCAAGATTCACACATAAAAGAGAAAGACAAACAAAAATACTGTGATCAAACACCACATGAGGTCAGTGTTTGGTGTTATTTTGTTCTTTGAAGAATATGTCGTGGTCGTGAGAGAATAACATGTGCCAAGCTTGTTCCTGAGCGTTTCACATTTGTAAATACAACAGAATGTGGTCAATCTGTAATCAATTGACTTCTATGGCCCTGATATTTGCTCAGTTTATATTTACCCACCTACAAATACGTAAAAATTTTTTACGTCAGCTGGGAAGACGCTAATGTTAGCATAATGGTCTTGATCTTTAGCTAGCTAGATACAACAACAAAAAATTGACATTGTAATTTATTCATTTATTTATTTGACTATTTATTTCTACTTTAATATTTTCCACTTTAAACTGAAAGTCACAGAGTAAACATTTGTTTTAAAATGATAAATAAAAAAATTAAAATGTCACAGATGACGTGCGGATTACGTAAATTTCCATTAAACGTTAAGCGAAAACAGCTGACCCGCATCGTGTTGTCACGCTGTGGTCACGTTATACATGGCTAGAACAAGCTGGTGCTAACTTGATAACAAAGTTGGAGATAAACATATGGCAAAGTCAACTGACTTGGCTGTCCAAATCACTAAAGCAGAGACCAGTCGGAGATAATCCCCCTTCCCAAAATAACCAAGATAACCACAAGAAAAACTGACCCCCCAATGGCCTTTTCTAATGTAAAGTTTCAAAAAGTTGGAAAATAAAAACATGCATGAAAAAACAACAACAGTAAACTGCATGTCTGGTGTTGCATAAAAATTGCATAACAGAAAGAGCAGTGTGGGACTGCATACCTTTGGCTTTAAAAATAATAAAAAAAATACACATCTTGATTTACTTAAAAAATATATATATTTATATATTTCCCCTAAGCTGGTAAAATTTTCTTGTAAATCCACAGGATTGCTTTTTGAGTAATCCTGCTAAAAAACAAACAGTAATAACCACACAGCCTCCCTTGTGGAAGTAATCAGGTATATGGTCTGTGCTGCAGACTTTAGATGGCTTTAGAATAGGATGTAACCATCCATTCCTTCAGTTTCTAACAAATTCTTACTCTCACAGGAATACTTATATCAAAGAAATGGTAAGTAATCACTATCGCAGGAACTCCATGACCGGCACCACTCCTGTCACAGTTGCTCTATTGCTCAATGACAGAAAACTTAACACACTCAGAAATATAACAGCTTACCTCTTGAAGCCTCGGTGCTATGAGGGCTTCCGAGGATCTCAGTCAAATCTTTCTGCCATGCATCTTTTACAGCTGACTTAAAAACCTTCCTATTGTCCAGGTCCTGCAGGGGCCTGAAGTTGTTCCTCAGGTACTCAACAGACTTGACGTGGTCCTGTTGCTCAGTTGTAAAGATGGAGTAAAAAGCATCCAACTAGACGAGAAGAAACATAGAATAGCTGTTAAGGCAAGTTTAAGTGCTACTGTTACTGTGTCTGTGTGCAAGTGTATATGTGTGTGTGTGTGCCAGTGTGTTCATGTAAGTGTTAAATATAATACATCATGCAGCACTGCATTTGTAGTCACTTGCCAGCAGCTGACTGTTCACAAGTGGAGAACAGTATTTGCAAGAAACATTTACACCACAGGCAACAGCAGGCACCGACTTCAATCACCACCCCGGCTACCTGCTGGGCTGTAACTTCTCAATGGGGCAAATTTGTGGCCATTGATTGCCAAGAATGATCTCCTGCCGCGTGCTGTAATGACTACACATTACAGATACTGTGGAATCAATGTGTCCTATGGGTGCTTGGAGAAATGAATTACAGGTTCATAAAAGACTATCTGTGAGCGTCACAAACATTGTAGAGTTGGTCAATATTCTTGCTGTAGAAGTCATTTCTGAACAAAAGATTTGTCCTCGTGCAAGTTCATAGAAATTCCACTGAGCCCTGCAAATTTCTGTAGCACAGAATGCACTGGAGGATATGCAGCTGGGCAACCTAAGAATTGTATGTATAAAAGATGCAGCAAAGCAGTGTGAAGGGAATCAGCAAAAAGCGAGAGGCATGATTTGGCATATTATCTCTCAAAATCACAAGCAGCAAGAACAGCTGGAGGATATATGTTGCAAAGCACATGGGCAAGTACTATAAAATGCTTCAGTTTTCATTTGTTCACATATGAAACTTACTGTAATAATTTAGAATTCATGAATTTTAATTAATGCATTTGAAAAATTCTAATAATATGATTAACAGCCTCCACATGAAGCTGTATTATATTTAAGTGCCTATAGACACTGTCTAAGAGCAACAGCATGATATATGAATAAGTGCTATCACGCACTTACTATCATTCAAATGCCAGTAATTGCCTCCCTGTTCCTGTTTAATCATGCACTATATAGGCAGCCATGGTTTCATATGTAAAGGAGCTGGAGAGGAACGAGAGAAAGAGGACGAAAGAGCAGAAGCACATGAGGGGAAAATTGCTTGTGCCTTCACAGCGTTGGACTGCAAGTGATCCACTGACTGTGGACAAATGGGATCTTACAGTGTGGAGAATATAGCTGTCTAGGCATGTGTGTGACTGGACTTAACACACCTGTGAGTGGGACAGATACACAGGTCTGGAAAAGATGATCCACTCCACAACTTTGCTGCAGGGCGGAGTGGTCAGAGAGCCGGTGTATCGGTAATAACTGTCCACTGATGATGGCAGCAGATCCCTCAAGATGAATGACCTGAGGTTGGTTTCCTTTTCTGGGTAAAGCATGGAATTAAAACGGGTAAGAACACAGAATAGTGAACAGGACAACACTCTGTACATCTCAAAAGTACCACATCTTTCACTATGTAATATTTAGCAACAAAAGTTGCATATCTTGAGTTTTTGTTGTTGAGAATTCAGATGAAAATAAACAAATTGTTTAATTTCCCTCCCTTTGTGTCATTTTTACTGCTTTGCTAAAACCTCATCTTGTGGAAGAGCAGTAGTTAAAAGCCTCACTACTTGTTATCACCCAGGCCAGATCTCACTGCTGAGGAGGGCTGAGAGAGGAGCAAAAGCAGGGAAGTCTGATAAGATGGCCAGCACTGACAGTTGATCTGTGGCTGGGTGGTAGCATGCTCTGCTCCATGTAACAACTGTGGCTAGGCCATGGGGATTAAGACAGATCCAAATGATTACTGGATCTGTTCTATCCTCTGATCTGAACCTGGCAAGGCTGTGTAGAAAAAAAAGCTAAAACTATCCAGAGAAAGATGCCTTTATCTCTTGGAAATATGAGGTGTGGGTTATGAAGGTTAGTTTGTTATTTCCCTGAATTATGCTGAGAAGAAGCTAAATAAAGCTGAATTTATGTCATACCCAACCTCTTACTGCTCAAAGCCTTATCTTAAAAGAAACAGGTTTAGGGTGTGGTTTGCATTCAGACTACTGAGGAACGGGAAGCCTCGCCCCCTGTGCCTCATCTGTACTCTGAGTCAAATTCAGTATGCACAGCCTTTCTTCTCTCTGTCTTCAGACAGCGTACGTGCCCTATCGCTCCTGGGCCGGCGAGATGCTGATGGATGGATGACTGTGGGATAACGAGCTAGTGGAAAAGCAGCCATCCTAACAGGGAAGAGGGTGAGGAGCATTTAGCAGCTAGCAGGAAGAGTCCAAATAGCACCACACCCATGCTAAGCTCTTTTTCAGATGGCAAATGGGATTCTGTGGCTCTAGCACAAACATCTGTGTAGCTGTACAGCACAGGATTCAGCATGAGAGGCTGCAGCACAGGAGTCAGAGCAGGTTGTCCACCAACTGTGGGGTTGGCAGTTTAATCCCTGACCCTCTTTACATGTTTAAGTGTTAAACCCCTGAAGTTACTCTTGGTGGCAAACGAACACCCTTCATGCATCTATGCTGCTACTGGTGTCACAGTATGTGTGTGAATGAAAAACAATGACAATCACTTTGTCACTGTGGTAGAAAAGCTCATTGAAAAGTAAAATGTATTTCTGGAGACTGATGGAGATGTATAAAATAACATAGTGAAGCAGACATGTTCGGTAATCCGCCTTTGTTAAAGTAGAGCTTATATAAGTCCGTAAAATAAAAGTGCAAGTGAAAGGGTCTCCCAGCTGATGATAAGCTAATCAGAGAACAGTCACTTTTCTTTATTCCAGTTACTTCAGTTCAAAGTGACCTATTTTCTGATACTGAGGTTAAAACATGTGCTTCCATGGTCTCTGGTGATGGAGTGCTTTTCTTACTACACTATTACACCTTTGTCTTTAGCAAGAAGGAAGCATTTTTCTCCAGCGCTTAACTCAAAATGTCATAACCTCACTAGCCTACAAAGCACAACATCAAACATCCATCTCATTACAAATTATAATTAGAATTGACTGAGTGAAGCCCAGCGCTAGTCTTGTGAACCATCGTGAGAGAGAGAAATGACGTCATGCTTCTATACATTCTCATACATACACATGTCCTTGTCAGTGTACTGTTATACTCATAAAATGACCATCAGCCATGCTGTTGTCTCTCAATCTGCAGATTACACAATTATGATAAAACATGGGCTTAAGCGTTGTCTTCGTCTGTAACCCCAGGCCAGCAACTGTAGCTTAAGACAACATGCTGTGACATTAAGGTTCCTACCATGGCACACAACACAATATATTAACAGTTAAAATGTAAATATGAACCTCTTGGGGGGGCAATAGTCAATGAGAGCATATATAAGACTGAAACAGGGGGTTGTCTTAATTGAGGCTGAGATGTAATTAATAGTTCTGTGTCTGTGAGTGAAGCAGTGGAGGTCTCCTCCTGCAGAGCTATAACACCAAGGGAGGGGCAGTATCTTGCAAATTTATTCTCCTTTTGAAGTTAAACTCTGCTCATATTTTGTGTTTAGACTAATTTGGAAGCTAAAACAAAAATGACATCCAATGTTTTAGCAGCTGAATGCAAGAAAAAAAAATAGTTTTCTGCAGGCAAGACGGCATCTGTACTGTCAGAGGAATTTATTTCTAAGATCAACCATCACTGACTAAGGCAATGTCAGATGGATTTTCTAAGGGTCAATCGCCTTTTGAAAATCCCCCCATGAGTTTAATATGTAGAGTAATGTTTTGAAGTAAGAAGATTTAGGCGAGACAGATAAAAATGTAGAACATAGTGGATAAATAGAAACACTGTAGAGAAGCAAAAAAAAAAAAAAAAAAAAAAAAAACACCTACCCTCTAAATATGAGTCTACTTAACACTTCCTGAACAGATACAATGGTTCCACATGAAGCAAAGTTGGGAGCAAAGGGGTGCTTTTTCATTACTTACCATGATGTACTACTCCTTTCAATCCCTGGATGATTGGGTCCACAGCTGGGTTGTCTTTTTGCCCCAGCTGCAGGAAATGTCCAGAGACAAAAGGATTACAAAAGGGATTATAAGACTAGTACAATAATCTAAACAACAACAAAAAAAGAGCCAACATGAAGAGAATAAAGGGGCCAGACATGCCTTTTTTTATACAATCCAATATAATTCAGCAGGCTCTTAATTCCATCTTTACCCATCAAGATATTTTCTGTATGAGATCATCTTGTTAAAGAATTGACTGTCGGGTCATTCTTAAGGCCAAAGGCCATGAAAATTGCTCTGCCAAATCAACCAGCAGGATTTGTTCATTCTTGTAAGCAAGTCATTATTTCATTTAGACCTGTGGGGGAAATTACAGCTTGGCCCTGTTACTGTTGATGACACTAAACTCATCTCATAGATTCAAAGGCTTTCATAACAAAGACATTTTTAACCAAATCATCAATGTGTAGAGTGAAGTGTGTCTCTAGTAATTTATCTACAATATTTTCTAAGTGCTTATCAAGTGGCCATATTAGAGTTTTTTTCCCCCCTTTTTTGTCATCAAAATGAACATTCTAACCCTGACAGAATCTACAAGTTATGGAAGTGATTTTGTTTTAGAAACATTACTGGAAAACCCTCATCTGCTGTTAGTGCTTATATTTTGGGGAAAGCATGTGAAATTGGAGTTTGTATGCTAACAGACTGTGGTGGGTCTCTGCACTGTGAGGAGTGATAGTTTTGCAAACAGCAGCAGTCATGCAGGCAAGCAGTCTGTCCAGACCAGAACTATTTGGATAGTTACACAGTTTTTGCATTTCAAGCTCTGTGCTTCAGCAAATTTGTCTGAAATAAATATTGAATACTACATTAAAGTGTAGCATTTAAAGTGAAGTAATTCTCAGCTTTAATTTGAGTGGGTTTTCATCAGTTTTAAAAAGAATTGTGTGTGAGGTATAGCTCTTTACACACACGGGGGGGAAATGAAAAGGCTCAAAATGAATATTTACAGAATAAGTTATGTGATAGCTATCTAGTGTCATATTTCCTTTTCTGTGGACCTAACTTCTCTGAATGAAATTTACTTTAATTTTCTTATAATTGGGGGCTATTTTGCTAAACATTATTCCAAAAAAATTATCTTTAAACATAAAGGAAGAGAGATAAGCATGTGCACAGGTATGAGGCAGCAGAAGAAAGACTTTTCCTGATGCAACAAATCCCAAAAGGAAGAAATAACGACTTAAAAAGCTCAATACTTGTCTGCTGAAGCACAGGTTGTTCAAGACACTCTGCTTTTAAAACTCTTATGGTTCACATTGGACCTGCTGTGTTCACATGATAAATTCATGGGGAATTCCCTTGTTGCAGATATTTTTATACAAAATCCACATTATTACAAAATGACAAATACTGTTCATGTGTGGCCCCAGACCTAGAACATAGATCACCTCTAACAAGACAAAGCAGTTCTAACCTGCAGGAAGGGATACTGTAAAGGTAAATTATAGGTTATGGACTAAAGCTTTTCAGGTCATATTAACATATCGAACACTTCTCTACCCTGGACATTGCAGTGGCCCACTAAACACCTCAAAGCAGTGAAATGAAACTTTCCTATTTTAAAATTCCTTATATTTGTCAAGTTCCTGATAACCATTTAAACCAATTTATAATGTCTCAAGGGGATATTAAAAAAAAAAACTCCCCTGATGATTCCTCCCTTATCTGTTTGGCCTATACTTCATAGTTTGCAATGACTAAATGACTAGTTATATTATTTAGCCCCACGTTTTACAAATATTTCCAATGTCCTACTTAGAAGACAAGACTGGACAAAACAGTGTTGGGATGTGGGGACCAATCCTCCCATGCTCAACATTAATTCAGGTCAGTCAAAGGAGAATAATTGTGTGGAACTGAATGCTGAATGTGGATAATATGCACACCTTAGAGGCCATTAATAGGCCTTTGGGGAGCACAGCAAGAATTCTCCTCATTGATTAGAAATGGTAAATCTGAGCCAATGTGTGTGTGCCCCCTTAAAAACTCTCCCACAGTAAACTGCTATTCAGCGGATTGTGTATGCTGGTGCTAATTGCAGTAAGCAATAGGGCTGTCAGGACCCAGCGGAGGCATTTAGGCCCTAGCACACACACACGGTTCATCACTGTCTGAGGATAGACCTACATTGCAAAACACCTGTGTCCCCATTACAGCCTACCTCTTGCCAGAGAGCTGACCCTTACCTACATACCATTAAGCAGAATGTTAGCATGCATTGATCACCTGCCATTAATTGTAAAGGTGCTGCTAATAGAAATTAGCCTAATGCGGGAAGAAACTCAGGTTGTCAGTGTAGCTGTGCACAGTTCATAAATCTCTGAGGTGCTTTAACGCTTAACGGAAATTAGGACCAATCTTGCCCATTAAGAGCTTATGTGTCCAGATCTTCAGGGGACAATTTGCGGTATCTCAGTAAGCAATCTGCCAGACAACAAGAAAAACAATCAGCAAGCAGTTGAAGAGATTTTTTTTTCTATTCCAACTCAGGTGCTAAAGATCATTCCTAATAAATATTCATAATTTATTGACTTCAAAGATGTTCATTTTTAGCTTTTTTCAATATTGGACTGATACTGTTCCAGTCTTTCCCTCACATCATAATTGCCCAATCATTTAATACACCCTCCTTCAATTCCATTTGTCAGTTTCCTCTTATCAGTTTCTATTTATTCACTCATCTTAATAATTTTTGTAAAGCATTTCAAATGGCTGGCAAGAAGCACTATCTATATACTTTGTTATTTCATAAGCCTGCTATTAAGAACATTTTCTATCTGGGCTACCAGCAGCTACACGTTACAAGCGATTACAAAGAGGTTTTTCCTCAAGAGCAGAACAACTCCTCTGAGAAAACAGAGTTGTAGGTATGAAGACGAACCTTTCTGCATCAGGATGTTTTCATATTTTACACAGTGCTGGTATGCAGACTGCATTTACACTAGTTGAATGCTAATGTGAGCATGCTACATGTCCCGATCTAGTAAATTTGTCATGCTCACTGTCTTATTTAGTTTCTTTGCATTCTAATATTTGATAATTAGTACTAACCATCATTTAATACTGCAGATGGAAATGACATTAATTTATGTTGATGATCCAAAACACTAAAAGAGGTTAAACTTTTTGCACAAAGACCAGCTTTACATGAAAATTCAGATAGTCATCGAAGTTATTACAGTTCTTTTATGAGGGAAGCAATATGTTCAGTAGATCTTCAGTGTAGACCAACAGGCCAACGATGTACTGTACTCTAGGATGTTTCCAGATAGGTCCTGACCTTTAGGCCTCATACTTTACCTCAAAGAAGACGGCCATGGCAGCAATGATGCGTCTTTCCTTGATGGCAGCGCCGAGGCTGTCAAAGTCATCTGAATTGTAAAGGTAGATCTGCATCTGGGATGGGACACAGAGCATAAACAACTTTAGGAGTGGACAAGGAGAACCAACAGTCCCATCATCAATCACTTGGGCACAGTGCTGAGGAGCTGATGAAAAGCTGTTTTGAGGGGCAGAAAAGAGGGTGTATTTATCACTCCTATAAATCTCTCATAATCTGTGTCAGTCTTTTCTGTGTGCTGCCACTCCTGGAGGCTGCCAGAGAAATACAGCATCCCATTCCTCAGGGCGACTGTCCTCACAGGCACAGTAACGAGGCGAGAGGAGAAACTGGAGGGAACGTTCTCTTTTTTATCCTCTGTGCAAAGATCTGACGGAATGGTATGCCTCTAATCATAGATCCCAATTACCTAAAATCACCCACAACACCGCTTGTGATTTCACAACAACACTTAGGATGTGTGGGTAATGTGAAATGCATCATGCACAAGACACATCATATACCTGTCATGGTTCTGGCTTTCATAAAGCAATTCTCATATCTTTCATTTCTAGCAGAAATAGTATGGTACTGCTGATAAAAATCAGCAAATGATTCTAACAACAGCAATTGGAGCTGTCCATCATCTTGCTGCAAGGCCTCTGTAAATTGAAAAATCCTTTCATGTCACTGAACCGAGTTAATAGGCAATAAGAAAAAGGTCCTAGATGTTGATTTAATTAAAGGCTATGCCTTTTTTTAAATTTTCACAAGAAAATCACAAGACACCATAAGCCACAGCTGGCTTTGCTGACAATAAATGCTAAATAAATGAGTAAATAAGAGTATAAATGAGGATAAGTCCATTAGTGGGAACCACAGGCCCAAACCAGGTTCGAAATGACTCAATCCAAATAATTCAAGTTAATCGGTTTCCTTCAGAGTTCTTATAACTGCAGCCTTTAATGGAACTAATTTGTTGTGTGAAAACTCAGCAAGAAAGACGATTGGCCATTCATCACCCTTCAGATGTTATTAACTACATTACCCAATTAAACTGGCCCCCTTAGGCTTCATTTACTCACGCAGACTGGCTCACGTGACCTGGTCTTGTTAACAGCACACTTTGGAAAAACGGGATTTTCAGTTATATACCTTCACAGCAGTCAATACAGCAACATAAATCACTTGGTTACTTATTTTGTTTATTGTGTGTTTGTTGAGATCTGACAAATTCTCCTCATTAGAGGAAACTTTATTCACGCTCACAGATAAAGATGTTGATTTAAGGGACAGACAGGTGGTCTGACAAACCTTTAAGCCATCTGTAAAGCACAGGAGATGTGCCGTCCGCATTTCCTGACACATTCCTTTGTCTGAATTCAGTTTATACCAGCCAATTTTTTTTTGTCTTCATTTGCAGCACAGCAAGAGTGAAAACAAAAGTCGAAAGTTGCTTTGCATCCCCCTCCCTCCCTCCTCATCTCATTTAAGCAGAAAAGGTGAAAAACAAAGTCATGTTTGGTATGATTTCCCAAGACAACGAAATGTTGAGCCAGGACAAGAAAACTACAAGAAATGTTTGTATGTGCAGAGATGTTATATTATACCTCACAGAAATGTATTTCTTCTCTTCTACAACTGTGCTTTCTTAGAACTTTACAGATAATTTTCTCAATTCTCACACCTCCATAACACATAATCCTCTACCTTATCTTTTTCTTAAGCACCAACTAAGTGCTAGTGCACTCATTATCCAGAAAAAAAGAAAGTGTCAATGTAGTTTGGTGTGACTGAACTAATATGAAACTTGGTGCTTCATATTATAGATTACTTTACAGATATTAGCAACGGATTCCTTTGTTTGCTCGAGTGAGACAACACAGAAATTCACCGCAGCATGCTGTGTTAACCTAACACTAAAAAGCTGAGTGGATCTAATATACCTGGTAAATATATGTTTCTATGGGCTGCAGTGCAGCAGCCAATGTTGCAGTCGTTGTTAAATATTAACGAAAAAAAAGAGAAAGAAGCAAAAACAACTACAGATGGCTTCCCTTGTCATATGGATCTCTATAAAAATGTACTTATAGCTGTTGGTATAATGGCAGGCACTATAAACACAAATTGTTTTATTGCTCTCTAGCAAGAGCTCACACTTCAGTGCTTTTAAGAGCTCATGTGCTGCAACTTAACACAACAAAATGAGGAGCAAATGAAAACCTTATCTTCACAAATTCTCATAGATTTATTCAAACATTGCCACTGGTATTTTCTCTAACCTGAGCTTCAATCTTACTAGTCAGATGCTTCCTAATTTTTCAGTATCATTGAGAGGCTGTGGTACTGATGATGTCATGCACATATCTTTAGTGGATATTTCATTTTTCACGTTGCATTTCATTTCATTTTCTGTGCATTTTCTTTATGATTTATAAGTGTTTGCATATTGATAATGTTGATAATCTTTCTGAATATGCTGAGGATTTTATATCTGGAAGTGGGTTTTGACTTTTCCATACGTTTCTTATCAGAGTGCATTTAGCTCCTGGGGCCTACATGGGTCAAGGGATCAGTCTTGACTCATCGAACATTCTCACTGGATTTTTGTTTCAGTGCAACTGAAGCTTTTATCTTTCTTACTGTATGCTCACAGTAACACTTATTCATGCCCTTAGTGCTGGGTGTGCAAACGTATACCCTTCTAAGGTGTGATTTGTAATCCATGTATAATTAATCTAACCTTGGTGACACCCTAATATATTATGAGAAAAGATCTCCCCAAGGTACCCTGAGGGAGAAAAAAATCCACAGTTTCATTTTTCATTGTGCTGTTTGAGCGAACAGGTGGTCCATCTATCGATTTCCCCACTTCACTCCCATGAAAAAGACCGTGGTTAGATTAATGTCAAGCTCAGAAGCCACAGGCCAAGCAGCCCATTGGGTTCTTTTTTTTGTTTTTTTTGCTTTTTTGTTAACATAACTATAGTACAAAGCCAGTTCTGCTCCATAATACAGCTCATTGAAAGTAAATTTATCTTTCACCTCCTTTGCAAATGCAAACTATATTTGTGTGCATTTTGAAGCTTCTGGGCAGGTGGCACAAAAGCCTTTTTCTTTTCCTCTACTGTAAGAGTAAATCCTTTTTGCAGGGTGTTACACAGTGTGTGACTCACGAATGAATGTGACTCATTTGGAGTTAAGAGATAATTAGACAGCAGGTTGGAAAACAGTTTCAGTTTAACAGAGGCAAATAAGTCTCGGAGCTAAGCCTCTGTGGTCATGCAGCTCAAATCTTGAAAAAAGAAAAAAAAAAAAAAAACTAAAGCTAACCTCCACTTTAAAAGGTCACTGGCTACACCAAGCACAAACATTTATACATACTGCATAACGTGCGTGATTTTGCTGCACACATCTTGTCAGATATAATATAATCTCAAATATATCAAACTGTTTGAGGTCATAAATATGAAAAATGAAAAAAGCACATCTTACAAGATGGAGCAGTCAAATGGCTAAAGGCTAGATCCTACACTGCCATACCCCCCTTCAACCATTCATCATCTGATTTCACTCCTACCTTCTGGTTCACAAGATGGAATAATACATCATGTCTGATGGATGTAATCTGACTTATTGAAAACAGAATAATTTTTTAAAAGCACACCTCCCACTCTGTGCCATTTCTGCAATTCAGTCTGCGCATGCACGTATGTAGTTAACAGGAAACATGGGCAGAATGGTCTTTTTGTACTTTCAGTCTCATTTTTTGGTAGTTGTGAATGTGACTGAAGTTGCCATGAGAAGCTTTTGTTGACCCAGTTTTTCCCCTCTAGTCCTCATCATACAATACTAGGTGTCACATCCATCCCATCTGGTCTGCTTGCTCTTCATGTGCTTTGTCACTAAATAAATGGCACTAGATAATAACCCATTATTTAAATAATAAAAACTACATAACCCATAAACTCTGTTTTTATTGATAAAAGCCTAAAGACAACACATCAAACAAACAAATGTTGCATTTTTAAAAAATATACGGAAAGTTTGGACAGGGCCATGTTTACCACTGCGTTGCATCACCTCTGCTTTTAAAGCACTCTGCGTGTTTGGGAACTGGGGAGATTGATGGATGTAGTTTTGAAAGTAAAATATTTTCTGATTCTTTCTTTATGTAGGATTTCAGCTCAACAATTCAACCTCTTTGTTTTATATTTTCCCTTCGGAAAGGACCAAATGTTTTCTGCGGGTGTCACTAGACTTTTTTTTTTACATGCTTTTGTACCTGCAGAATGTAGTATGGCGTGGACTTGGTAAAATAAGGAAGATCTGGAATGGTACAGACTTTTTTAGGTGGTAGTATGTAAAGACAGCCTTTACATCATTCAGCATTTACTGAAGCCTTCATATGTGTAAATAACAGATGCTGTGTACATTAATGCGCCATCACATCATATCATAATGAATGCTGGTTTTTGAGTTTACAATTAACAACCCAAATTTCTCCCTTGTCCTCCACATTTTCATCACACACTTTTTTTCTAACGTATTATTGGCATCACATTCGAAATAAACATACACTGTTTAAAGCAAAATTATTTCTCAGTTGCAGCATTTGGCATGTTTAATTTTATTTCCAATGCAATCCAGGGTTTTAAAGGATTTAGAAATCACTAGTTTCTGCTTTTATTTTCATCCCAAAAAGCATCCAAGTTTTTTTTGGAGACAAAGTTGCAACAGATGACCTTTGCATGTAAATGGCAGAATTTCATTCATGATGGTCCCCTAACATCCAGTAGTAATCATTTTTGGGTGCCAGTACCATGCTCCTACACTTGCATTTCTTGCATCAGCACACAACTCTGCTGTATTTGAGTATGACTGGGTTTGCTCCTCTTTTCCTGCATTTTAAGTATGTTTGATCAAAGTCCGCATCTCAGAAAATGGTAAATGTTGGATTTAAACATTTTTTTTCCGTTACTTCCTGCTATTTATTTTGACCTTTCTGCTGACTTGCCAGTTTATTTCTAAGCACTCAGTTGCAGCATGTTGTTTCCAGGTGGTACAGCTTCACTCAGGTTGTTAAGATACATCTATTACACATGTATAATAAGGCATACACATTAGCATCATGCCTTTGTTTTATGCTATTTTTATACATTAATAAAGAATACTATTTTTTCTACATATTCTTATTATTTTATTTTTCTTTTGTTTTCCACCAACAAATTAGCTGAGCTACTTCTGTCTTCACACATAATCCCAGCAGGTCTGTTCTCGCTGCTTACCTTTTAAAAATAAACACATCAGCTTCAGCTCCTCTGCTGCATCAGAAAAGTTAAAGCAAAAATCCTCGTCTACTCACAAAGACATGCCGTGCAACAAATCTACTGTTCATATCTGAATTAACAACTGAAAGGCACAATTTCTGTGTTCTCTTCTTTTTCCAAACAGCTGTCCAAACTGACCATTAAAGTGAATTCCATCATATTGTTTAGAAGCACACCATCAAAGGACCCATATGCACAACAGCTTTATAATGGCTGTATATAAGCCGGTGCCCTTTAACACTACGCTGAACATAAAATGATGTGGCAAAAATAAATCTAATTACCCAGCTATTCAGCATCAAAAGCCTTGCTAGTAGAGAGGGCTCCAAAGAGGAGCGCCAAGAAACAAACAGAGGAGGACTCAAGCTGCGTGTTTGGATTTAGTAAAGAGAAGCTCACCAACAGCCATTTCCTGTTTTTATAATGTCAAATTTGAACTAATTATTAACCATTTTACATTAGAGGGGATAAAAATATAATTTACTTAAACCCTAAAAATTAAAAAAAGTATAGTGTGTTTACTCATTTAATTTAGATAATGATTAGGAGCAGTACTGTCAATGACATTTTTTTTTAAATGAAAGGCAGTAATTACCCTTTTTCTCCATGATATAAAAAGACAGAGATGTGTGTTTTAATCCATTAATCAGAATAAATCACTACTGAGAATTTCAGACTCTATACCCTTTACATCTCTTTTACAAGAGTTTTTGATTTTTGTTGCTTTCCCTTTATTACTCGCAATCTGTTCTCCCTTGTTCAGCCAGTTACATTCTGCAGCTTCAACGCTTGCAGTAGGATCCTCCCCGTCTAACAAATTCTCACATCTTTTAAAATCCAGAAACCCACTTTGCAATAAAACCTTTCTGTGCAATAAATGTGGTGTCTCCAATAACAAACTGATACAACCGAGGATAATGTAATCAGGGTTTTATTCTCACTAATTTCAGCACAGGGCTGTCTTCTAGTAAACTGACTTTAATGTGTACAAGCTGTGAAGCTGCATATTAACATGATGTTGACTTCTATAGCATTGTGATAGTGAATGTGGCACTAACTCTTAAAATGCCCATGTAATCTCTGCAATGCTATATGGAAGGATTATCTCTGTAGACTCACCACTAACTCACTCAACTCATGCATTTTAACCTTATCTTTCAAGTCTGTTTTTTTTGAGTGTGCGTGGAACTTTATGGGTGCTCACTATCTTATATTTTATTCTGTTCAGTGATGAATCCATTTACTGAAAGGTGCCGTGATCAAACCCTTTGAGAATGTCAACACTTTTTCTTAACATTTCTTGAATGAATGAAAAGTACTTTTGCTTCTGCACACATGTAAATACAAAAGAAAGAGGTGCAGAAATTTTTTTTTAAAGCCACAATTGAGCAGATGACTTTTAAAAGGAAATATGTACATTGACTTGATTGGTCTGTAGTGGATCCAGGGTCAAAAAACAGCTTTTTAACATAATGAATTTGATGCTCTCAAAGCATGGTATCTTTTGAAAAGTGAAACTGTTAAAGGCAAAAAAAAAAAATTACCTCAATTATAAATTAGCTGTATGATAGTATTGAGCTTTGGAAGTTTAAAATACAAAGTTTTTGAAGCAAAACTTAACCCCACCCCACAAAGATTTCTCCTCAAATGAATCTTAACCTTAATTTGTAGGTTCCTTAATTAGATCAGGATGAATATCAGCTTTTGATATATTTAAACACTTTACTAACAATTTTTCAACATGCAGTATGACCTTTAATACTGAGTAGCAACATGAAGTTTTACCTCTACAGGGAATCTTCTGCCATTGATGCTGTGTTCAGAGCCTGCTGATCCATTACTCTGGCCCCAGTGAAACTCCATCTTCTCAGCCTTAAAGCGGCCTGGCAGTCCAGCACCTCTCACAAAGTAATCGTCCTTCAGGAGCACAGCAACTGGAGACAAAAAAAAAGAAAAAGAGAAGGCATCAAACAGCATCAAACAAAGTGCAAGTGCACTTAGGCAAGGCCACAGCAAAAGAGGAGATTGCCAATTAAAGAAGGAAGTGTAGAGAAGCTCAGGTCTCATTATAAGTGACACACTTGCTTTCATATTTGTTTTATACTTACACTATTCTGTTCCCGATGTCCAAATGTCACATTTTGTTACCTGAATGCATTGAAAACAATCTAAAATACATAACACTTTTCTCAAAAGATCTCAGCCCCAAAGAGTGACGGTTGCAAGAGGGCCTTTTCTTAACTGGCACCCACAGTCTGACATTTTTTTCTTCTTTTCAACTTATGTGAAGAATCCCTTTATAAGCTGCTAAATGTGGTGTCAGCGTGAGCACCTCCACAGCAATGCTAGATATGTGTCCTCCAGAGAGAGCACAAACATGCTTCCACCAGTGGCCTTGACATCTCTGGTTAACTGAAGTGTAGCAAACAGATCCAGTAAAAGCCATCAGCTCTTTAATTGTTGCATGATTCGCTGGGATGATATAATGGCATTTGCGTCCTTTGTGGTCTTCATCCACATGGTAGCGTTTTAAAAGGCTGTAATGCCACTGCTTCCATTGCAGAATGCCAGACATTTTCTCTCATGTAAGATCATTAACAGCCGACACTTTTTGTAGGAAAAAAATAGTGAATTTCAGCTGTGTAATTCTATTCTACGTGGTGCCATCATTACATTCTGATGGCAATTAAATTTATACTGATCAGTTTTCCTACATGTATATAAGTGTAAATATGTAACACTGCAAAGATATAGGTGTAAGTTTTCTCTTGACATCTTTTAAATGAGCAAAACAAGCAAATATCCTTTTCAGACATTTGAGATACTAAAACAGGCTGGAATCTATATATAAGGAACTTAATCTTATTTCCATAAACACACTAATCAATCTCACGTTTAAATTAAACAAATATAAGTAAAACAATTCTGCTTATCTGTTTGCATACAGGTCTGCTATTTCCTATCAGGTCATTAAAGCAGCCTGTTAGTTCTCAGAGTAGAGATGGAAGTAAAAAAAGAAAATACTAACGCACCTCTATTTTCAGACAGAATGTGGTGCATCACATATATTGACATTTTGAATAAATATTTTTTTATAATAGCATTAATAAGTACTGCAGAGCAGTAAGCAGACTGTTGTCATCTAAAGGTTCAATATGTAAAATGTACAAAAATCTGTGAAAAAGTACTAACTACGAAAATGATAGGAATAGACTTATACGTTTAAAGTTAAATTTAAAGTGAACACACACACGCGCACACACACACACACACACACACACACACACACATAACAGCTGAGCTGCTACAAGAAGCTTTCCTGACATTAGCAACTTGGTGTTCAGTGTGTTGCCTGAGGGCACTTCTACATGTGTACAGGAGAAGCTGGGATAGCTATTACTGCCTGTTAATGCTCTCCGTAGTGTCATATAAGGGTGAGTTTAAACTGTGTTAGTGCTCTGTGGCCTCTGAAACACCATGACAAGCCAGATTATCTTCTCTCTGCTGTCCTGGCTGAGGTCACATGCTAATGCATCTAGAACCTTTTACCACGTCTACATTAGCTAGATTAGACCTGATGCTCTGTCAGCTGATCCTTCGTGTTACATGAAGATTTAGTCAGCCTCTGAATCAGGAAAGCCCACTTTTAATCATATCACAAAGCAAACTAGGAGTAGGGGCGTGTGAACAAGGAAAGAAGTTGTGAAAAAAGAATGAAAAAGATTTAAGTAACTGAAACAGGTCACCAGCTGATCGATAGCGGGGAGGATATAGGTGAGAGGCTTGGAGAAACAAAAAGGAAGAAACAAGAAGATCTGAGGTGAGAAGGACCTTGTGTGATGAGGGATGAGCTGAGATTCTGTTGTAAGGGCAAGAATCTGCCAGCGGTATTAATGTGCTGCTTAAACTGAGGGCCTACAGCATGAAGAAGAAATTGATACAGGACATTTTCAAGCCTTAAAGCATTAAGTCAAAGTAAAACTCAGCCTGCAAAGGAAATAACAACCCATGATATTATTATAATATGCAATTCTATTGCAATAGTGAAAAAATAAAAAAATAAAACAATCCTGTAAGTGCTGTTGTTGAGACAGTGTATTCCAATGTGTAACACACACACACACAAAAAAAAAAGCCAGGGAACGGAAATGCTGGCTGGCCTTGGGAGTTTCATTAGGAATGCGGCCCTGGGTGTGTGTGAACCCTCAAACAGCAGAGGAGGAATTAGAAGCTAAGCCAAAAAGACCTTGAATCACAGTCTGTGAAAGAAGGGGAGTGTGTGTGAAAGTAAATCCTTGATCAATGCAGATGTCTCTGGGGCCTTCCGATTCCCCTGAATTGGGTTTAAAGTTGTTTGAAATTTTTACTGAGAAATGTTTTGTTGAGGAATGGTGCATGAATGGTAGCCAATCTGCCTGATCTCAAAGCAGGCCAAGGCACAAGGGAATGTCATGTAATCAATTGCAATGAACTTTTAAGATCTATTCACTCAGCTCTTAATTGCAACGCTGACTTTTAAATAGTGTGAAGGATGTTAATGCCCCGCCGCAGGGGAATTGAGCAACTCCATTTTAGCGTCCCCTAGTGGCAGCAGGTCACAGGCAGAAAAAAAGCCGCTATAGTGTGTAAAAATATTACACTATAGCAATATACCAAACTAAAAACTAACATATTAAGGGAGCTTTAAATGGTGATTAACTTACTCATTCACCTGAATCTGCAGCCAATCTCGACATAAACTTTGTCAGGAAAGAATATCCTATTATTGTTCGGTTGCCTGGTCTGCAACTTTACTGCTTCTTTCAGTCTTTCATGCTTCAGCTCTCAGCCTCAGCAGGCAACAATTCTCAGTTAAAAAGCTGTAACATGCAACAGCACTCTACCAGCAAAGCCCCAAATGGGAAACAGGCACAGTTGGTGGCAAGCTGGTAAACATAGTGACTAATAAGAGAAAGACATTTCCTTTAGGACATCAAGAACGAGTCAGGTCAAGTCATACCACAACTTCAACCTCAGGCAGAGCGAATGAGGAGGAGGACGCATTTTTCCTGCACGCACAGAGATGTAGTACATATTGTGCGTACAGTAATTAAACAGATTTATTTAACAGATAAGGCATAGAAAATAAATATGCAGGTAACTGGTAGATTTCTGGGCCAGGACTTACTGTTGCATTTGTCATTGTTTTAATGTATATATGTTCATTAAAGTCACCAAAACAGAGAAATTAATATGTGCTCCATTTTAAAATCATGCTTTTATTTTAGCACTCAACCTGGATAATTAAAACAATTGCTAAATATATAAAGTTTCAATATCATAGAGGGGAAAAAAGCTGTATTGTCTGTGAAGATGCTGGGGGCGTGTTCACCGAGGACACTCAAAGGCAAATCTCAGATCGGCTTAAACGTACAGCACTAACAGAACAAAGACAACCGTGTTTGTTTTAACCACAGGAAACTACTTAAATGTGGAATCATGAAAGCACACAGCTTATATTTAATATTTCAGTGACCTTCCATTTGTGGACTAAGTTAACATTTCTAAACAGTGTAACACTTTTATTGTTTGGGCATCTCCTGCCAACGATGTAGCCGAGCCGTAGGCATGGTGAGCATGCTTAGAGGGAGAGAGAGGTGGTGATCCTGACCTTTCACCGGGTCTCTGAGCACAAGCATTCCACAAAGCGTCCACTTACACCTGTGGCTTCAGTTCTCAGAGTAGATACACAGCCGCTCCACCTCCGCAGTGCTGTGTTGTTTCTTTACAAAAGTAGTACATAGTGTGTAACGCAGCAAGAACACACACACACAGAGGTGTAACAACCACAGTACGATGCTGCTAACTTGGCTCGTCATACCATTGTGCATAACTCTGATTCTCTCACTTTGTGTGCAGCTTTCCAACAACTGCAGTGCTGTGTTTTAATTCACTCTTCACAAAATCAATTCAGTTATTCTTCATCACATTATTTCTCTACAATTTAAAAAGAAGTCCAAGTTCAGCCAGTACTTACATCCAGGCAATAATGTATTTCAATAAAGGCTGAACAGCTAGCAGTTAGATACACAGTTGGATGGCAAGGTTAGCTTATCTGCAACTGATGTACTGCACTATATTGCTGGGACAGGTGTTGTTAAATACCTACTTTGCTCTATCATGGAGCCTGGATTTTAGACTCCATCCAAAAACTAAATTGTAAAAAATCTACAAAAATTTGTTTAACAGTCCTGCTTCACAAAGTCAGTACAAAATAGTTATGTTTTAAGGAATTTTTGTCCAACATGTTTTTAATGCAAATCTGTGAATCTGCTTTACTCTGGCATTAGCAAATGATGACTATGTATATGTCTGTGTATATAGGCAATCTGCCCAGTTTGTTCCTCACCTTTATCTCTCCCAATGAATCAGATAACAGAATCTTCCAGTGCCTAAAATCCTGTTTATTACCTACAGATTCTGTTAACATATACAGCAGACCCATGTAACTATTCAGTTATAAAGATTAAATGGACAACAAGAGAAGTTTAAATATTGAAGTAAAGGTTTTTTTTTTTTCTTTTTATAAATGACAGTAGGGCTGCGCAATATATCCAATTTTGATTTTGGCTCCAATTGATCTAACCACGTATCGTTGTTACTTCTCTTAACAAGCAGCAGTGTTACCGTAGGCCCCTCCCCCATCCAGAAAACCCACAGGAGGCCCACTGCTCTGCCAAAAAGCATGGTGTTTTTCACAGCAAGGGTGCTTAAATACAATGACCTAAGCAGTACCATGAGTAATTGTGCTAAATAATCATGATTTCAATATTGACCAAAAATAATTGTGATATGGATTTTTCCATAATCGAGCAGCCCAAGGTGACAGTCTGATTCAAGCTTACAAACATTAAACTATACAGCTGACCCTACAAGTGTACCCTGCATCACTGTTTTCTAGCAGTTCATTAAAACAGAGGACTGAGGAAGCCCATAAAAAAACATAATCACTGTGCCCTGAAAATATATAGTTAGTAAACAAGTCTGGGGTGTACAGTATGGGGTGCAAAATACTTCAGCTATTATAAGTGACCCAAATTACAATCTTTAAAACTATGATCATAATGCAAAGAGATCTGGTATTAGATGAGTGATATTTGCACAGCTCCACAGCAACCGCACAATTACAACACTGGGCATGGATAAACCCAAAAAGTCAATGATCTAAATATAATTTGAAAACCCAAAAGACAGTCAACATGAGTATGGATAAAAAATTGGGAATGGATAAACAGAATATCAAGGATATAAAATGTAATGTGTGTGTGTGTGTGTGTGTGTGTGGGGGGGGGGGGGGGGGGTGGGACCCCTGAAGGGCAAAGAGTCACTGGGAGAACAATGCAACATCCAAACGTGTTGGAAAACCGTTTTCCAATTATATGAAGTATAACTAACCCATCCTACCGAATGATGTCGCACATTTGAAGTGATAAGGCCTTTGAAAAATAGCATCTATGCTATATGGAATACATCTGAGAACCAGGCCACCTCTATAACAAATGATTTCAGGGGAGTCATGACCACAGATACCGTCTGCTATAGATGTTTGGTGGTGCCTGAGAAGTAGAGCGGTAATGTGACAGGAAATTAACCTGCAGAGACTGCACAACATTCAGCTGCTTCAGTTAGGCTATACATAATTTCAGGTCATGTATCCTGGCTCTGCTGCTAAAATGGAATAACGGAATTAGAAATGCCACACTTGTGGTTAAAGTGTCCTGCAATAGGAGCAGAGGAATAGGTTGTGTGGTTAATTTACAGATATTTTTGTGGGCTCTCATACGGTAATAGGTCAGGTCGGTGAGGGTAATAAAAAAAACCTTGACCCGCTACTTAAAGTAACCTACATTATGCTGCTAATGCTTTTCCTTGCTTCTATTTTTTTTAAAACAAGATAACTGTAATGTTTCATCCATTTGCTGTTTACAGTGGATAATGGTCGATTTTCATTAGTTTCTGTAATTTATGGCCATTTATGGCAACGGTGGATTAATAGCAACCTTTATTAGCTTTATTAGCGGACGGAAAAACACAGCTAATTTTTTTTCTTCCGTTCCTAAACCTCTTTGATCTGATCAAGAAGGCTGGAAATAATGGGGCCGAGGGATATCTATTCTAAGTTACATACACATACAGTACATACACACATATATTCTCTTCTTATACATATATATATATATATGTAAGTTGACTGTTCTAAATGACTTTTTCTTTGGAGTATTTTGTAGTGCAGTTTTATTTTGCTGATTTTTACAGCCATCTAAAACCCCTCTTGTGCTGTATGTAACCAAAGTTAGACCAAGCCATGCTACTTCCATCGCTGTAAATAAGCAGCCCGCAGCACTGCTTGGTTGTGTCAGTGGCCTTGGTTGTCATGGAGGCTAACAACTCTCATTATGATCAAACGGAAAAGATGACACTACTCTCATCAGAAACTGTGCCAAAAGCAGACAGATCAATTAGGGTCAGGCTTTTCACACCAATGGTCCACGGATTTGCTAAATTAAAGAAAGGGAAAGGGAAAAAACAACTTTGTGGCAGTGATTTTAAGTAGCAGCTAATTGAGCGCGTTTTAAAATGAGTCTGTAAACAAGGCATGCAAAGCTTTGCATACAAAGAGAATGCTGAGTGACAGAGAAGAGCAAAGGGAAGGACAATTAATGCAATAATAATGGAATAATAACTCACAGATGTAAAAGAACCAGTGTGGACTGATACTAAATGTAACTGCTATGTTAATCACTGAAACAACAGATTTATTTTGATCAATTTGAAGAAGCTGTGTTTAGATTTTCCTTGTGTTGTATAACACATCCAAATGATTTGATTTAAAGATTCCCCATTTTGAGATGTCCTGGATGAATGTCCTTTAACCAAGCCAACACTCAGCCCCTTTCACTCATGCTTCCATCACCTCCCACACACTTGTCACCACACTGAGAGCTCTGAGTGACCTATGGACAATGCTCTCTACAAGTTTGTGTCACTTTGCTTACTTGTCTGAAAGACCTCATTGTCAGATGGGTGCCTTGTTTTTGTGCAACACTATGTTATAGTTATTTTTCCTTTTACAGATACTTAAATCTAGTCTAATATTGTTCATTCTACTTCCTTCAGTGCTCTTGTTCTTTTACTGTGTACCTCAGGATCTGCACTTTTATACTACACTCAGAAAAAAGTGATGTTACATTTCATATCACAGAGTGAAAACTTTACATTAAACCTTATGGGCAAAACACAGGTACCACTGTATAGTTAAAACAAACGTACAATCAATGTACATGTCACATTTTGGGGAATTAAAAAATATAAAAGCTTAAATATTATATGCAATCCAATAAAAATGCTTAATTTTTAATGTATTTCATGTTTGAATAATTGCAGTTACTTCAGTGTCTGTAAGCATTTTGCTGACGTGAAGTTGCAGTAAATTAACTGGAAATAGGGTCTCCATAGTCACAGTGACTAAAAGGGACGAATAGTTTTACCTAACCAAGTTAATGAAATGAATGAAAGATTAAGGTACTTTATCATCATGATCCAACAGTCTTGCAAATGCAGTGACAAAATTATTCATCCATGTTTTGTTTTCTTACTTCCAGTTAATTACAAAACCTGAAACACTTATTATATAACAACACTAAATGTGGGATGCAAACCTGTCTTTCCAGTGTTTTTCATGGTGGTCTGGTTGGAGGACTCAACGTTGAACTTGTCAAGTTCCAACTCCTGGTACTCCTCTGAAACCAAAGCATGTTCATCTACAACGTCCACAGGTGACTGGTTCTTTGCAGCACACTCTGGGTATAAGGCTGCCCAGCCTCGGGGTCCATGGCTTCCTGCAGGGGAAAAAAAAAAAAAAACACACACACACACAAAATGTAAGTTGCGCAAAATGCAGACGAGTTTTCCTTGATTACCTTTATCTGAGGATATCAACTCAACCACACATGAAATTAGAAACAATGACAATGAAGTTACTGCTGCAGCAGCCCTCGGGGTAACAGAAGCAACAGAAATGAAGAGAAAGAGGACAAAGATTCTTTCATATTCATTCAGCTGCAGTGCCCTCTCATTCCCCCCCTGCTGCACCCTTCCTCAGCTGGGAAAACATGCGAACACAATAAAAGTTCATCATCTGGGTACAAGTAATTTCAGTCCTAGCTGAAATTACTAATATCCAAATGAGTCATATTACTACCTGTAAAATGAGCCAGGAATGAGAACTGAGTTAATGTTTATCTCCTCTTCCTTTTTTTTTAATTTTTTGGAATAAAAGAAATCACAATGAAAAGGCATTTTAACAGAAAATACTTAACATTAACAATACATAGGCAGTGTGTGTGTTGCAATCTAACTTCCTGTAGGATCCCCATCCAGTGTCTGCTCTTTTAATCTTCTATCCCCTACAGTGGCGCTTCTACAAAGAAATAATCCACAACCGACAGGGGTCCCCTTGATCTCTTCCCGGGTACAATTGGCCAATGCAACAACAAAAGCTGAGGGATCAGGGGAACAAGGAAGCATGCATGGATTTTAACTTTTCTGGGTTAACACAATATTCATGATCTCATTCCCTACAGATATAGGACAACTTTGCTCTGAGCTCATAAAAAAGATATGAGAACTCCTCTTGACTACAAAACCATGAATCAAGAGTGGCTTTATGTCTTGGTATGTATAAACACCTTGCAGCTAAAGTGGCTGTGCTTGGCTCCATCAAAAGATAGTGTGACTCAGAATTATTTTGACACATGCTGCATTTTAGCACATCAACCAGGCAATAACACACACCATGGGGCGACATATTGACAGCCATTTGCACAAGTTCGGTAATATTCAGAGCATAGTGACGTGTTTATTGGAGAGATTAATAAAACAATTCCTCATATCTGTCTGGTAACTCAAAAAGAATATAAAGTGTCTTTAAAGCCAAGAGCTGCAATATTAAGGTCTTGCAAGGTCTGAATGGCACTGAATGTTACAATGAATTTGAGCTGCATTTTGAACTAATGACTGCATTAGCAAGCTGGATTAAAATTGTCAGCCATGATTATAGTTTATAAAGACATTTGTACCAGTACAACCCCAATATTTCATACCCTGGGATAAAGCCCATTATGAGTGAAACACTAATACCATGAGGCAATTGAAAGCTGCTTGCCAATCATAAATAAACAGAGGATTTGCATAAAATGGAGCAAATGTTTACAATTTTAGCTAAAAATGTTTTGTGCACAAAATGTTTCTATTAAGCCTTTGTTTAAAGAAAATGTATACTCATTTGTCAACCCCTATAACATTTGTGCTTGATGTTACATTCACCATAACCTTGCTATGTGAAAGGGAACAGCGTGAATCCGAGTTAAAAGCCCGTGGCTCTGTTGCACAATATTTTTGATGAAAAAATGAAAGCTGTGTGAAGCAATATTTTTTTTATATCAACAATGAAACAAATGACTCACTGTGATGTAAAGTCATTGCTACGATGGGGTCAATTTAATTTTGAATTAACAGGCTCATCAGTATGGAAGAGCTGAAAAAAGTCCAACATGTAGCCAGAGAAGCAGGTATTTAACAGCTGGTTTGAGGGACCAAACTGCAGCTAAAACCACAACAATGGGCCCACAAAGAGAGCTACAGCTGGATTCCAGTGTTCTTTTGTTTATGTTAAAGGTCCAACATATTAAATTTAGCTCAAAGCTACGAGAAATCTAATATGCTTTCCTCGTGTTGCCTTTTTTTTAATATCATATCCTTTCTAAATATGAATATGTGCTCATTCTTTCTGGGACAGATTTAGTGGTCAAGAGACTTGACAGTGAAATGAAAGTCCATCCTAAGTCTGGATGATTGACCTCATCACATCTCCAAATATTTATTAATGCATTGTCCTATATTTCTTTTTATTAACACGTAATAATACAGTATATATTAATTTAAAAATACACTAACATAGTATACAAAATACATACATTTTAATATAGTGTTTATGACTAAATAACTGGATCTCACACTGAAACTATTAGTTAGCTACGTTGCCCCATCTTTCTTGAAAATTTACTGATAGAGCAGTTCAAGCATGAGGAAATTGTACAAGTGGTTACGACTTACTTCTGTCCCATTTATGTTTGCAGAAAATGTTCGTTCTCTTCAGCAGAGCTGTCTGAGGTGCGACGCCCCCAGCTGCTTTGAACACCATTTCCCTAACTGCCAAAGTGTGCTTCATGCAGCTATCAATAATGGAAACACAAACACTGTGTTCTGTTTCACCGGTGGACTGCTTCAGCCCGCCTGCTTTTTTACTCTCTCTTCTTTTAAATTGTGGCAAACTTCAATAATTATTTTAGATGCGACTAAGATCAATAGCACAGACCCTCAACAACCAAAGTTTGTTGTGGGTCTTCAACACATTTCTTTCAAGCTGCAAAACAAAGCGCTGGCTTTGGTGAATGCTTCCTAGTGCCCTTCTAGTTCAATGTGTAACAAAGTGTAAAAAAAAAAAAAAAAAAGAAAGGAAAAAAGTGTAATCTTTTGCTAATTTTCTATTCAAACACAAATTACATCCCGTTTACAGCTCGAGGGGTAATTCCGCCTTTTAAGAAAAGAGAGGGAGGCGCAGTCCTAAAATCAGATAAGTGAGGGTTGCACAGCAGTCGATTGCTCTGTCTCATTGCCATTCATCAGAATCAGACTATAATTCCAGTGGTTAAGTCTTTCCAACTGCAGCCGTGACTCTCTGTAAGGCTGAGGTGAAGAAATCTAAAATAAGAACTTGGTCCAAAATGTTATCTGAAATACTGCAAACCACATCAGCCTTGCTCAGCGTATGGCACTGTTAAAACAGTTCAGACACCAGCCTTCCCATTTATCACGGAGAAAAATCGGGTAATTATCGGCTTATATAGAGGTTTTTTTTTTGTTGTTTTTTTCTTTTTTTTTCTTTCTTTCTTTTTATGCATATCTATGATTGAATAAAGTCATTGAATCGCAGTAAAATTATGTTAAATTTCTCCTTTCAGGGATATCTTATTTAACAGAATTTTATCAGTTGCCGTTGCCCATAGCAGTAATCTAGCTTGGTTCAACATCTCTGAATCACCACTTATAATTTCATTATTTCTGAGAATAAAAAAGAGGGAATGACCTGAAACAAAATTGTATCTCAGACTGATCACTGGGCTACTTGTTAACTATGGCCACAAGATAAAGTATATGGTTGCCTGAGTTTTGAGGCTAGATGTACTTAAGAAAAATAAAGGAAATGTTCTCCATTTTCTCAACTACAGCTAATAAATGAATGACAACTGAGTAGTAAAAAAATCATACAAAGTAACTTCTAAATGTGGTTATATGATGTATAATGATTAAAAAGAAGTGTGAGCTTGAGTTAGAAGACTGCTTTAATCAAAAGAAAATCTTATATGTATGATTGCTTGTATTATTGTCATCCTTTGGTTGCAACTGATGTTGCTTAAGTTATAATTACATATATACTGAATCAGTTATGTTTGAATTATAATAAGAAGTGATTGCTATAGCACAAATTGAACTCACTTTACAAAGGAATTAGATCTGCATCTGCAAAAGAGAAAATAAATATAGGAGGGATGGTTCTGAAGAAACTGTATAGTCTAATTCATCTGCTCAGCTGTTTACAATTGGAAGCAGCAGCGTCTAAACGCAGGCTTAGAGCGACAAGATGCTCATTTATGCCTTCTTGTGTCCTTGACGGCTCCACACAACATTGCATTTATATGTGCATATTGTATACAAAAATTGCTTGCATTTAAATTCAATACTATTGGCATAATGTCATCTTAAAGCAGATGTATGTGAATACAATGAATACAACAAATATCCATCCAGCTTTTACTACAGAACATATCAAAATAGTTTCTCCAAGTTAAAACCATTCGGATTCTTGGAGATTTCATGCTAAAATCTCCAAATGCTTACATTTATCCCTCTGCTTTTTCAGAAATGACATTTTTATCTACAGGTTTTATTATTCTCACCCTCATTCTACACCCTGTGTAGTAAATTTATATATATATGTGCGTGTGTGTGTGTGTATGTGAGAATTTATATATATATCAAGTCACCACCTGTAGATCGCTAAGTATCACATTGACATCAGAATTTTATTGAAAATTCAATCATGCCTTTATCACATTATAATGCGTGCTAGAAGTAGGATGGGCAATGTTTGTAAAGTTATGTATCCATTTTGTTTTTCTGACCTGCTCGAGGCTTTCCTCTGAATGATGTGACACTCTCTGCAATCTACTAGTTTTAAGTAAAACAGGCACATGTTTCTCTCAATCTGGCACTTTCAGTTCCAGACGTCATCCCATTAACCTTGAGATAAACAGCCATGCCTGTGCTTCCATGGCAATGCTGACAGAATGGCGATTGCCTTGTCATTTCCGTTTTGTCCCTTGTGGTGAAGGCATGCATGCTGTATGCCGGCTGGCAGACCTCCCAGAATTGGCACACTAGAGCTTGCAAAAATCCACACTGATCAGTCCATATGTATGAGTAGCACTGACAGCAAAACATGGCCAGTAGATAGGAGACACAATGTCATCACTGAGAAGGGTCGCACCATTTGTAGAGATGGAATAGTGGTAAGAAGATTAAAGCCACGTGTATGCTGTAGAATAACATCAATGAATGCAGGCGCATCGGATAAAATTTTCAACAAAATTCCTGCTGTCACTTTCAATATTCTGATAACACTCCAGATGGTGGAAACAAACAGAAACTCTGCAGCATTGAGTACTATCAAATGTCCAGGTCAGACAACTGATGAGCTCAAGGCTTGTATATTCTTGAGATAGGATGAAGCAGGCAGCTTAGTTGGTAATCATTCAATTCCTGACAAGCTAACGACAGATCCTTTCTCTCATTTCCTTCAATCACACAAAAGACTGTTGCAGTTGCAATGGGTTAAAAAAAGAACAGTGTTTCAGAGAACATGGCTCTCATCAAATCGACTGTATGAAACTGCATAAGATTACAGAATGCAGAGACACGCGCTAAAATAGGCTGGATTATCATTCTGATTGAAGACAAAGCTTAGTACAATTTATGTAAAGGAGAAAACAAAATGACAAACCCAGAGTCTGATAAAGCTCAGATTCCTGTTGCTACATTTAACCTAACATACCTAACATTTCTATGCTATTACTGATAATATAAAAAAAAAACACTCATTTATTTTTCCCTCCAAGTTAGACTATGTAAATAGATACAAGAAGTTTTTTTTTTTTTTTTATAAAAGAATCAAGTTCTATTTTCATTAAAATATATTTTAATCATCCCCAAAGAAGGCAAAAATGACCACCTGCACTGTTCTCAGAGCTGAGCTGAAGAAGCCTCTGACTGAACACACATCAGTGTTTAAACACCATGTTTTGTAGTGTTATCAATTATGTTTAGCATCATTATTTATTTATTCATCTGTTTTTGTATCTATTTTACCATGTCTAACAATCTTTGGCAATCATGATGATTTTTTTGTTTAGAAAACAATGTCACATAATGAGATAATAAAATGGCATGGCACAATGTAGGACAGAATTGGGTCTTTCCACTGATGTCCAGAATGAATTTAACTCTGATTCAGTGTCCCAGAATGCCATTTCAATGTGGTTTAAAAATCAATTCAACACAATTTAATACAGACTGAGTTAGTAATATTTCACTTATATGATAAACATTGCTTGAATATGACAGAGATGAAGCAAAGGCTGAAGTTCCCACCATGTTTTTTTATGTGGAATGATCAGAGAAAGAAAAAGCATTTCGTATAAACAACATAAACAAATGGGCAGCTAAAAAGACTTGCACTACATATATTTAGATTTTATGAGTTGACATCACACCATATAAAAATGAGTGTGTCTGTTTCATAATAATTTTAGATTAATATGAAAAAAGCAATTAAAGCATACTATGCAATGACAAATCACCACCCTTACAATGACAATGCTGGTAAGTACATCTATCAAGCTTTTGAATGCCAACACTAGTTAATTAGTGGTAATTAAGAAAAATGTATTACTAGTTTTATTTAATATTTTTATTTAATAAATGTATTATTTTTTAGGAATTATTAGACAGTTTCAGATAAGCAAGAAACTGAAAAGAAAAATACATCATGTACCAAAGCATGTACCAGTGCACAGAGCAGACATCAACTTTAGTTATAACCAAAATACTATAGGTGCATAAAGTGGAATAAGGATGGAGAGTGGATATTTTTGGCATCTGGAGTGGAGAGAATTCAAGGCTCTTATCATACTCAAATTAACTGAAAAGCATAGCATGTGCCAGGTAGCAACAAGAGACTCATATTACAGTTCTATGTTAATAAACAGCTCTACCAGAGCTCCTTTACACAAAACAAGCCGCCAGACTTTATCCCTTCGTTCCACTGTCTCTGTGTCATGCAGATCTCTTTACATGCTTCCTGGCAGCTCTGTGACCTAATGGGTAGGATGTGACAGGGAAAAAGGAAGAGAGCTCAGAGCAAAGCTAAATCAACTGAGGAAAGAAAAAAGTAGATTCAGTTTACTGAATGATGCTGACTGCGAGCGTTTAGAAACAAAGACAGACTCTTACTACTGAGGGTTAAAGCAACCAAGAATAGTCTACAATTCATTGCTCTTTTCATTCGTTTCACTAATACTTACTCAGTCTGTCACCTTTATTTCCAGTGTGATTATTCTGGGGTCACCCAGGCACCTTTTCATGCAGAAACACTCTTCAAAAGGAAAAAAAAAAATAGATGGATACCATAAAGTTCAAAGAGTAAATTACTTTGAATATACAATATAAATAAGAAAATGTATCAGACTCATTGTAACTACTGTCAAAGTGAGGAAACTCATCCTAGAAAAACTGGGGCAGTGACTGACTGTTCCCGAGTATAAAGGGGGTCATGCTGCCAAAACTACAAAATATTACACCAGGGGAAATAAGTGACTGAACAACAGCTCAACCGAGGATAGAGCTTTCTCTCCACCATTACACTTCCTTTTAGGTTTCTTTGAGAGAGAAACTCTTGGAAGTTTCACCACGTCTACAAACATCTTCAAGTAACTAAAAAAAATGTTTATAAAAGTGACTTATCAGTTGCAGCAATTAATTTTACCACCTTGTCTGTGCAGAATTTGGAATTCATAGGGGACTGTACTTTCAAAGAAGCTTTCTTGCTGGATTCCTTTTCCTGACCGATCTGAATAAGACGACTCAATTATCAGTGGACCATGAAGGTAAGACCATTATGCCCTCAGTAGGTGTCAGCTGGCTTCAAAAAAAGGGAATATAAAATGAAGTGAAGAATTTCAACCAAGGAATTATAAAATGATAAAATAATAGCAGTGCCTGCTTTCATGCTTTTAAAGGCCATTTTCAGTATCCTTGTTTCTGAAGGGAGATGTAAAGAAACAAGTGCTTGACATATCAGTGCAGTTTGCAGGAATGAAAAACGGCAACTGAGGGTCACTGCAGAGAACATAGATGGGCATGCATGAGCGAGTCCTCAGTTACACTTCACCAAATTAAATGCGTATTTACACGGCCTTGTCAGTTCTGTGATGAAAAAGTACACGCACACACACAAAAAAAAGTCGTTATTCACAGCATTGTTAGGAAAGAATGACTACAAGGAGGCTAATGACAACATCTGGTTTGCTTAGACCAGAAGTGGAAAATTAATTCTAATAAGTAAGAGCCATGTTTCCCTCAGATGGTTTGTAAAAGAGTCTGATATCAATAATACTTTGCAAATGGCTGTCAGTGAGAAGACATCATTTTCTCTGAAAATTTAGCTTATTTAACACTAGTAATTACTGGAAGGCTGCATCAGCAACACTTAGAGGTGGTCAATATTTTTCAAATGAGATAAAAAAAATGGGAGAATACTGTTAAAATCATTACCATTTGATTAGGGGTGTTGCATTATAATAAAACTTGCACTAATCATAAAATGGAAAAAAAAAAGTATTAATTCTGAGTAATAATGTCTGACCTAAAAAGAAGGAATAATTTTATTTTCATTCACATTAAAATTTTGATTTTAACTTGTTTCCTTTATTGTTTAAAATATTTATTATAAATATATTAATATATATTAATACAAATATATTATAAAGTAATATACAGATTACACTGTGGTATTAAAAGTTTTCATAAATAAATAAGCACAACAAGCAACTTAGAAAATTACTTTCTTTGAAGGTAATAAAGTTAAGGACTGTATTTGAATTATTCTACTGTGAAACAACACAAACAGAATAAGTAAATGACAAAGGCTTTATTGATTACTGAACTTTATTAGAATACAGATTCAGTGTACAAACTGGGAAGGAAAGAAGCACAGAGATGTAAAGTGCTGACAAGCTAAATCTGTGTTGCAGAGAAGAATAAGAGATAACTTAAAAACGCAACCACTGCAAGAACTAGTCTGGATTGTGTTTGGGTTACATTTAGAATATTTCAACCAATATACTTGTCAACGGACAACATGCATGATGCTGTCCTTGTCACAACCACATTGGGTGGGGGGCATTTACTTACTTGGAGTTTCTGGTGTACTGCTGCCTCAGTGGGTTAGTTTTTGTGTTAATGTGTGACTTTGGTGAATTAACTAATGGGAAAACACCAGTCACGCGACAACAGAAACAAAGAGATCAAGGCAGTGGTAGACTAGAAACCCCTATTTGGGGGGTATAATTGGAGTCTGGTGGCTGTGAGAGCAACGCTATCAGCTGCTTATTTGAAGCTGCTGCTTGAAAGTAAATATAGCACTGGAAATATTCTACATGTAGTAGGTACTTGAACTGAGTCTTTTTTTTTTGCCCCCCCCCCCCAAAAGTTGCCTTTTTTTAGATGACTAAATTACATTATACTGTTATCCCACTCCACAGCTGCTGTACTCCTATAAACTGGATGGTGCAGAAAATGCTCCTGTGCAGGTATTACTTTGGATAAGTACTTCATATAACCTCACTTTAAAAAAAACCTTGATGACTCTTGTGTTTGCTCTTGCTGCCAACAACAGAACATTTAGTGTGCTTTACAAGCACCTGAGATATTTTAGAACTAGCAGAGGCGGCATTGGTCTTTTTTTCCATGTTGCCTTTGTCTGAGTGGTTCATCCTGGAAGAGGAGGCCATGAGGGGGTGGGTCTAAATGAATCCTTATCTCAGTGATTGCTGGTGATCTAATTCAGTTGCAACAGAGGAACTGGATCAAACTCCTACAAGCTGGTAAAACTGCGGTGGGTTCTATAGTGTAAAAAGTGCTAAAGTATTGGCAGCATTGAGACATTTAAACTTTTCACAGTATGTGTTTCACTCCATAAAAACCTATCAAAGAGCATTTCACAGTGTGGGACCTTTAAACCCTCTCTTTACTACCCAGTATCCACATCAGCTGATTGCATCTCCATGAGCAGCACAAATGAACTAACTTTATTTCAGAATGAGTATTTTATATGTAAATATAGCTGAATTGGAGTGCAATAGTGTCTGGTGATTTTTACAGAATACATAGTGGTGTAAAAAAAGACAGAGACTATCATGTAAGATTTCAGCTTAATGGGCCACATTTCAGTCATTAAGACCCTAACTGATGATAAAAAGCATTTACATGAAAACGCCTTTTTTTGGTTACACTTTCTACCGAGTTGGAAGATTTGTGTCTGTATCTAGACCTACTACTGTTTAATCATTCTGTGACAGTGCATGTTAAGGTCTATTTATTAAAAGATCTGTATCAATAATAGGTCAAACGCTACCGCACTCATTTGTAGATCTATAATAAAAATCTTGGTTTTGACAAATGTCCAACATACTTGCCGCAATGTAAGAATCTTCCCATTATTCTGTGTGAAACTACTGAAGTATTAACCCAGAGTTACTGCAGACGGCGTCTGTGGCAGGTGATTAAAGGTGTAGTTGGGATAGCTTGCAGGGGGTTCAGATAAGATAAATACTTTCATCCAAAGTGTTATGTCAAAGCCAGAGTAACATGAAAAGCACACAAGATCCAGTGAATCGTCAGATCCATTGGATCATCACTAATCTGCTGCTATCTGAACTATCAAAGAAAAAGAATTCTAGAGGTATTTTTAAGTTGATCTTCCTTTTGCCAGTGCTGCTGGTAACTTATTGAACCATGTTGTACAAGTTCATTTTTTCTTTTAATGTTCTTTTTTTTTTTTTAGCCATAGTGTTGATTTGTTTTAAAAAAAAAATGGTAAAAACACTGTTGCACTTATGGCTTTGGTGCTGACTTCCAGAGATGGTTCAATGTGGTACCTCACATAGACATTAATAATGTGCTTTATTAGTGTGGAAGATCTGCACACATCCATCATTCCTGCAATTACAGCCAGAGTCAACACAATGCTTCAAGCCACTGAAGGCTTTACTATGCATCTGACTCTCTGCCACAGCAGTTGTAGGCCAAATTAATATCTTGTATTGCAAAATTGAATATTCAAATACAAAGAAACTTTCTTTTATTGCATTAGGCACAGATTGTTTAAGATCTAACATAAATTTGCCTGTTTGTCCTTAAAAAAAAAAACAAATAAAAAAGTCTGCTTTTCAGAAACTGTAACCACTTCCTGTGACTCAACCGAAGATTTCGGAAAATCTTTTTTTCCCAAAGCAGTTTTTCAAAAGTAAAGAATAACAATTAACAGGACTGAACTCAGTGTTCTTTTAGAGAAGTAAAAAGGTTAAAAGTCTTCTCTCCCAATACGTCAATAAACACAGCTCAGACCTTACAGGGAATGATGAGGGGAGGACCCAGTTTGAGCCTAAAACAAAAGCGTAGTGAAACTTTTTTCTGTGTGTGTTAAATTAAACTTAAATATTGCAAGATATCTTCAATAAAACAGGTAAAACCTCCCCACAAATTCATAACGAGGCGGATCTAGACTTTAGCCTTGATTAGTCAAATGAATATTGCTACCATCCTCTCACAATCAGTAATAGCATTGGCCTCACAAAAATAACCAAAAGGTCTAACAAAAGAGACACTTGGATCACAACACAGCTAAAGAGCATGGCTTTGTTTTTCACTCAGCAATTAGGTGTTTGCTGCTATTATTTTACAAATGTTATAAATAAAAAAGCTACAGATGCAGACATTTTTTTTCCCCTATGTTTGATATATATATATATATATATATATATATATATATATATATATATATATATATGAAACAAGGCAATTTTTATTCTGCTATTTTATAGCCGTACCATTTTGCTGAGATTTGTTTCTCCTTTTTTTTTTTTTTTTTTTTTTAGAGGCAATGACATTGACTGACAGCCAGTGAACATCCAGTCACTACCAGACGGGAATCTCATTTACCTTGAAGTGAACAGCTTCTGGTATGTCACTGTGCAGTGAAGAGCGTGTTCTGTGACCGAAGTTAACAATCTGAAGACTAAACTTGAGACTCGACTTGTCTGTCAAACAGAGAGGTTAATGTTGATTTAATTTGATTCCTTTAGGGACCTGAGAAACCCAGAAGTTTTCCAGTTGAAACAAAATTAGAACAAGTCCTTTAAAATAGAAGTAACCCTTTACCTGCTGACAGAGGAGAACAAAAAGAGGGGAAAAAAGGATTTTGCTACTGTGATGGCTTGTGATTCAATCAAAAAGAGTCCCAAGAATATCATCAAAAGAGGGCTGTAACATGTTGCATTTAGACTGAGCTAAGCTGGCTATGTGAGACAATTTAACCTAAATGCACAAAGCCCTTACATTTTTTTTAAAGATACGGTCATTTTATGGCAAATGAGGAAATATCTTCCAAATCTAGTTATCAATTCTGAAGTTTATAACTAATCAGCAGACACATTTTGGTGATCCTTGATTCAAGAGCCTTCTTCAGTTTTCAATTCCAACTTGTTTCAGTGGCTTTTTGCCTCCAGTCTGGTCATCAGAATTTGAAATGCATGCTCATCTAGATTTAGGTCAAAGGACTTGGCCAGTCAACAACACTCTAGTGCTTGTCCATAAGAAGAAAAAAAAAAAAAAGAAAAAAAAAGAAAAAAAGTCCTCTGTGTGCCTGTTAATTTAAGACCATTGTTCTACTTCTTTGACCCTAAATTGGTAGATAATTAGCACAAAGAGCTACCAAGTCCTGAACAGTTCACCGAATACTGACACTCTCATACACCCTCAAAGCTGAAAAAAGCAGCACTTGAGACTAACAGCAACTCTTCTTTCTAGTGTGCTTGAAAAAACAAAACATCTCATCCCTGTCCTAATACAGTCTGACTGATCTGTACATTTCAAACCAATTTAAAATCAGTTCTGTTTTCGTGTTATATAACACTTTTTTTTTTGAGGCGTTATCTTAAACCAGACATGTTTCATTATGCAATTGGCGGTGCGACCTCATACTCTGCACCACACCCGGCCATTCAAGATCCAAGCTTCACTTCCAGCCAATGTCTGCAGGAGAGGGTGGAGGAAAAGACAAACAATCCATTCCTCTATGTCCATATACAATGTGTCTGAGTAAGCGCTTGAAAAGACAAAGAGCTATTGCTACTGACTTCAAATCATCAAATGCAACGTACATTTTCCAAGGGGAGCATTCATTCAATTTAAATTCGAATTTAAAGTATTGGCTGTCCTTTAAAACTAATAATGGTAATATTCCAAAATCAGTTAAGCATTAACCATTGATAAGTGATGATTTACAACTGATACACACCAATATGACAGATTTAGGAAAAACTACAAGCATCATCAGAATCATTTGTGTCTTAATGAACTGCTTTCTATACAACTGATTTTTAAATGACAGTTTAGCTATGCTCACTGAGACTATACAAGCATTTATTTCAGGTGGTCGTGCTGAGTTCTATGTAGTAGGGATCTGATAAGAATGGCGCCACAGCCGTCTCAGAGCCTGAGCTCAATCTTTAATCAGAGGTCATTGTGTTCGACACAGCAGCCCTAAACACATAAAAGCAGGTAGAGGAAGTGGTAAATCACACTGGCATTGGGGTCTAATTGGCCACCAGAATGAGCTCCAGCCAAAATATTGTTTTCCCTTGGCACTATCTGCTTCCATCTCGTGGACTTTCATAGAAACTGTGGCTTCCTGTTCTTGGGTGTTGGCCGCTACATAAGTACAACATCCCCTAGTCTGTAAAAATAATCTCCAGGACTTTGTGTAAAGAAAAAGAGGGACAGAAATACATTCTGTCCCAAAAGGAAGAGCTTCCCCTGCAATTCATAAGCTTCAACTGCTTCCCCTTTAACCTGGCAAAGAGCCAGCATGTCCAATGTTTCTGAAGGAACCTCATGATGCTCAACACATGAGGATAGATGATTTCAATGAACTTCATGCACTAACATGCATCAATATTTTACTGCAATTGTGCTTTAGAATATTTCTCCAAAATCATGATTAAACATTCTACTAGAGAAAGGAACATGAGTGAAAGATGATGCAAGATAATGCATGATATTAACTCCTACGACCAGAAGAAGTCGTTCTCCTCAGGCCTTATTAGACTCAGGCTGAGTTAAATGGCTGCTTTGTTGAACACAATGGGTGTTATACAACATAGACAACCAGCATTATACAACAACTGCTTGAAAAAGAAAAGTTAGTTTTATGGGTCATCACTTTCTGCAAGTCCCTGCTTGTTTTGCTTCACAAGTGCAGCTGCTGCTCAGCAACAGGCAACACGGGTGATCGAAGCAGCGGGTTGACAGCTCACTACATCTCATCTGTAGCCGGTACTGCCTGTCTGTAATTGTTTCCACATTTAAGACTATTTGTTTAGCTGATAAACTTCGACACAGCACAATACAAGAGAAAAAGCATCAAATGAATGTCTTGTTAAAGCATTTAAAGGGTGCGGATTTAGCTTGTTTAATGATGAATTTGTTGAAATAAAGGATTGATTTTAAGTTATACTCTGTTAAACTTTTTTTTTTAATTCTGTTAATGTTGTGCAATTTGTGATGTTAATTCAGTTTCATTTTGTTGGAAAAGCACTTGAATTAAGACATAATAAAGATATAATGATGTGAAAATATTTAAACACAAGAGGAAGGGAAAGAAAAACAAATAGCATCAGCCTGTGCTGGCACTGGCTCTTTAAAGCTGACTTTCTGTACAATAGCCCCTAGTTTTGGATTAAATCTGATCAGTGCTTAAATTGAAAACACTTGACAATTGGAACATTTGTTATAAACATTGTCGTGCTCTAAGAAGACAAATTTGTTCATTATTTTTGTGCATTCACCATGTCGAAAGATGAGCTCCACAAAACAAGCTCAACATTTCCAAATGAACACGAAGCTTGAAAGAAAGCTTCATTTGTGTGATGGAGAATTGGAGTGAAAAACTGACCAGTGATCACATTTGAGCCAAAAAAGGATTAAAAAAAAAAAGAAAAAAATGCTGTATGAATGTTGTTTTGTAGATAGTAAAAGTGAAAACATATCTACCTCCAGGGTATTTAAACTTCTATATATGCTATTTAAATGTGCATGATGATGTTCCCATGAAACTGGAATAAGATCCAGCAAAAAATGTCATGCAGCAGACATCTGCTTCTCAAAACAGAAAGAATTATAGTTTAGCTAATGTAAAAGAAAAATCTCAACAGTTGTTAAATTCTGCTCTCAGGTGCAACTTAATTATAAATCAAGATGTATTTGCTGCTTTTATCCAACCAGTGATCCATGCAAAAGCTTAAACATGAAAAAATGTCACCAATTTAAAAAGGGGGGAAAAAAAACTGACTCATTCCCGGGGACATTTTAAACAGTTAGAAAAGAGCAATCAGCTATAAGCCATTTATCCCACCCTAGGCTAGATAGTCTGACCTTATGCTTCATCTACAAGTTGTTAGGGCTGAGTGACATCAGCAAAGATTTATAGTCTGCTATTCCTAGGCTAAGTGGTAATATACAATATATAATCAGTAAATGTTTGAAATGAGTTACAAATATTAGCATGTAAATGAAAAGATTGGGTTTTTATCCATGCAAACATCCATAAAATTATTACAATCTACAAATATGGGCAAACCCCTAAAGGACTTTACAAATCTATACAACAAAATAAACAGGTCTTCCCTGTTTGAACATAAACACCTGCATCGTTGACATCATCCCATAAATTCACCTTTTGACAATATTGTGCTTTGTTATCAATTGAACTCTCGTGCTTGGACAGCTGGGAGGTGCAGCGTTGGTATGCATATATATGTGCTTCAAACGTCCTCTTAAATTAAATAAATAAATTAGTTTATGTATGGCTGATTGCTTTAAAAAAATAAATTAAAAATAACAAAATCGCTATGAGGAGAAATTGTAAGTAAACGCATCTCACCTGATTCCACAAATTGTGACGTGATGACACGTTTCTTGACAATTGCAAGATTTTTTTTTTTTTTTGCATCATTATAGTCTAAAAACTATCAATTGACTGCTATAAAGTATCAGTGAGGTGATAACAACTGCTTCAACAACCTTTTTATAACACACAAATCATCTTCTTTATCACATACGTTTACAGACTTGCATTTACATACATTCAGCTTGAATGATGTTGGTCCCCCAGACTCAGAAGCAATACTTTTTATAGTAGAAATGATTACAGAATATTTTCAGCTAATTTACTCAATTTAGCAAAGGATTACAAACCTTATGTTTATCTGGATAATGACCAAGTCTGTAAGAGCGGGGTTGTGCATAACCAACCAACTAAATAAAAGCCTTCTCCTTTCAACTTTGTAGTTGGCAGTTTTCCCTGCGCATTTAAAAGTTGTTTTTCCACACAGTATAAAGGAGTAAATGTTTTCTCTCTGGGTTTGGCCCTCTGAGTATCAGTGCACACTGACATCAATCCAACACTGCATCAGTGGAAGGAAGCCTCTTGCTAATTGTAAACAGGAGAGGGAGGTGAGCACTCTGTCGAGCAGAACACAGATCTCCTCTGTAGAGTTGCAAAGTGAAACACTGATTAGTGACGCTACATTACTCTGCTTTGTCCAAGGGCAAATGTTTCATATCAGCTAACTGTCGGAAACTCAGACGCAAAGCTCAGCACTCATAAATGTCCTGCAGCTGAGTGTGATGGACGGTTTAATATCAGAAATTGTGATTGTATTGAAATCACAGTCAAATTATACTGAGGGACAATTAGTAATTCAGTAGTTACTCATGTCCGTGAAAATGGAGATGAAGATGAAGCACTGAGACTTAAGTTGATGGATGCACTAATGTGTGAAGCCATCTGTACCATATGCATTTATGTTAGTATTGGTCCTCAGAGTAAACACTAAATAATAAGTCCTGCCTACTTCAGCTGTGCACCAACAAATAAACACGAGAGGAAAAAAAATCCATCTCTGATTTTTCCACATCATCCTTTAAATCTGTTCCTATTGTTATGCCTTTATTAGAAAGTACCCTATCTCGCTCTGAGCCATCACCTCTTCTATACCCTCATATTCTATTCATGCAGCTTCATCCATTAGTTTAATTAACTCTTTGGCTCTAAGAACTTGCACTAAGCTATGGCTTCAGCACCTTACTAATAGAGAAGGCATACTGTGACCACTTTCTCGACTCACTAGCGAGAGTGCAGAACTTTAATGATGATAATGCCCTGCTGGTCAGCCTAAATCACTTCAGTCCAATTAGGGGAAGCAGGATCTATACACGCTGTTCTCTTTGTCTTGTGTCAGTTTTAAGTACACATTTGGTTATGTCAGAGTTAAAACTCACCAATTTGACTCATAGGATGAGGATGTCTATGTAGCTATTTGTTAAAAAAATGTATTGGGTCTTTCTCTTTCAGCCCAGATCTGTGAGCTCTTTCTGACCCATCCCCCATCTTCAACTATACTCATACCAAATGACTTAGCAGACAGTTGCATATGGGTGCAGATCTGAAGCCGGCCGGCTTTGTACTCAATTCAAACAGCTTGTAGGGTAGCAGCGCCATTCCCCGCCCCAACACATTTCAAACATCAAACTGGGAGGTGGGGGGTAGGGGGTGTCTATGTCCAATCACTTTCTGAAACCAACTATCTGACATACACAACCACTATGTGCCTTCCGGTGTGACCGTTTAGATCAGCTAAAGACACTTTTGGTTTTCAATGTTGTCAGACTACAGGAGTTACAAACTGCTTCTGACAGGCCATAAACTGGCACTCAGGCGCTCTGTCGGGCTATACTTGGGCAGAGTGTAGAACAGAGCTAAATGCTCACATCAGCATGATAACATGGTCTGAATGACAAAGCCAGCATACTGATGCAGGTAGAATGTTTACCACCTGAGTTGAGCATGCAAGTCCCATTGAGGAAGGATTTTTGACTCGATAACACAAGATGAAAGGTTTTTGGATCAAAGATATTGTAAATCATCCCAATGGGATCATGAATTTCAGATTAACCTAGCTATCACGACATTACATTTGACACTACAGATATGGACCCCGGTGTGCATTCTAAAATTTCGTGAGAAAGTAAAAGTAAATATAATACTACATTGAATGGGTCACAGCTGCCAAACGTTTGGAAGCCGTCAACTAGAAGTGAATAACTTAAATGCTATTGGCACCAGATGGCATAAAAAAAGGTGGGATCAGTAAAGTCAAAGTCATCTGAGGAAAACTGCATTCAATGCAATAAATCCAATCTGATATTGGATTGCTATTGAAGGCTGGACCAAATACCACTGAAAAAGTGACTGCCAGCTCAAGATTAAAGCAACTAGAATGGTTAAATGTGAAACACATCCCAGAGACAGCAGCTCCAACTGTGTCATCATTCACACAGTAAGCAGCTGGTCATCAGGTACGGAGGGCAGAGGGGGCAGCAGCAGAAACCTGCTGGAGGGCCTTCATCCTTGGGAATGAGGGACGCTGGTAGGAGAATGAGTTCACTGTGGGTCACTGTATAGCGATAAACCAGGACAAGCATAAGGAGGCTGCTGTCTCCTGGGGTGACAGAGGTTATGAGACAAACAGAAACCTCTCACATACCTGCCTGTCATAGCGGCAGGATAAATCCATGATATGAGGCTGGGACTAAGCAGACCATTAGCCACATTCAGCAGGCGGAGGTGAAAGATCTCCACCCACACAGTGACCCCTCTGCCCCCAGAAGACACGCTATATGGAATTTAATTCCACCAGCTTGTATATATTATTTTGTGAGAGGCTGCATTTTTAAGTGTTTGGGCTTACAGTGCAATTTTATGCTGTGATAAGCAGCAAATGTTTCAATAACCAAACCTGCATTGCCCTGAAAATAGAAGCTCATCTGTTCGGTGACACAGCAGTTGCAGCCAGTATAGCGCACATGTCTCCTTTTACAAAAAGCACGGGAGAAAATTTGTTTCAAAAATCGATCATGCTTTCTGTATCAGATTTAGTTTTGAATTAAACAGTGAACAACGCTGAAGTCAGAATTTCATCTTTTATGACAACGTGAGGATCAGTTTTGCAGACAACATGTGCACAAGCTGTCTGGAACTGATAAACAGACCCATGAACTGTCTTGATACTGTAATTCCCTCCTAGAGGCTTATAAGTGGCCCTGCTTCTTTATTACTCCCAACATAAACAACAATAAGTGTGAATTTAAACACACAGTGACAGAGATTGATTTCTAAAAAAAGGGACAGAAAATAATTAAATGTCAGCAAAACCAGTGTAAGCCGTTACCACAAGCATGACAAAAACACTTGGAACTGTACTTGTACAATGGAATACTTCCACACCCCGATAGGTTTAGATAAAGGGGCAAAACAACAAACAAAAAGACCACAGAATACTCAGCTGAGTCTTAACATTTCCCTGAGGTAGCCACTCCTGCTAAAGTAACCTTGGTAATGAGTAGAGCAGATCAGCTGTGTAAAGCCTACATTTGAATGATAATCTTTATATTGGGGGGGGGGATGGGGGGTCATAGGGTCTTCACATTTAATAGGTACCTTCCTTTTGGTGCATGAAGTCCAAACTAATCCAGTCATTAATGTGAGAGATTTAGGAAACAGACCAAAGCAGACAGCCAGGGGCCATCTTCTCATAACCTTCTTGGCAGAGGTAAACACCGGCTAGAGCCAAATTATCTTTTGGATTTGCACCTGTGCACTTTGACCCGAAATAAACAGACATGTATTTATTTCCTACTGCAGTGACAAATTGGCTGTACAGAGAAGCCTCTATCCGCACAACTAAACTCTGCTATCTGAAGCTTATTCACATGGTTTCACTGTCATCCTGTGCTTGGATTTTCAAAGCTTAAGAGTAGGGGTAAGTGCACATATGAGGTTTTTTTTTAGCCTTGGGTACCCCAAAAACCACTAATTAAGCCACAAATCACAAGATTGCACATGACCACATCCCCAGATGAGTGTTGAGCTAAGCACAGTGAGCAGCCATTTTAAATCAAGCCTTAATCCAGTATGTGTTTCACTCACCCTCCTCACTACCCCATAGCATCCACAGGAAAAAAAACCCTTCTCATAGCTGGTATGTGGCCAGCATTAGGAAAGAGATGAGGAGGGAAATTAAAGAATAGAGGGGTGGAGGGAGCTCACATAAAGCAGGAGAAAATTGATTCCTGTGGAGAGGTGAATGCTGGTGAAGATCGGCTAAATTCATTTTAAAATTAAAGATGCTGTAGGCAGGTCTCTGGGTTTGAAAGTAAAAAAAGCAGGAAAAACAAACAAAAAAAGAAAATAGTTCAATAAAAAAACAACAATTTCAAATAGTCGATTATCCTCCACAGATCTCATCTGTTGTACCTTCTTCTAGACACATGCATTAGGAAGTCAAAGCCCATCTTTTCGCAAGTTCCAACTCACTGGAATGAAAATATGTCACCAAAGTAGCTAATGGCAAAAAAAAAAAAAAAGACATTGGTATACACGGATGATTGACAAAGTAGTCCTTTGCCCTCTAGCTTTTAAGTTTCTCTTCAGCTGAATGCTAAAACTATACTGCAAAATAGGGGAAATAATAAAAAAAAAGGCTTACACATAATAAAAATTCAAGAATTAGTTAAACACAATCTTTTTTTTTCCAAATTAAATGCAAATGTAACATTTTTATCTTCGAGACAAAAAAAGACAATTACTGGTTTAAGAGGTTAGGGCCTAATACATATATTCCAATGCGAAGAGCAGCTTCCACCCCAACAATTTCACGATACATCTACATTATTTATTATCCCTTGCAGGTATTTGAGCTCACACTTAGATGAGTCATGAGACTCTACAAGACAAAGGATGACAGGCCTGAGTGATCTTTCTCCTACCTGCTATGGTGAGAGTATAGCTGGATCAAGATGACTTTACAGAAAGGTCTTTGAAACATTTAAACTAATGGTGACGCTTGAGTTTCACTCTCGTGGCAGCTATGTATGATCATTCATACTGCACTTAACTCATTTAAAGCCATAATTATTGTGAAGCAGCAACCAAATCTCAGACTTTAAACAAAAAAAGAAAGAATTTAGACCAAAACTACAATTATCTAAATGTATAGCAGCATAAAAAAAATTATATCAGCCACCCCACAGGCACCATTACCTCACAAACTAATTCAGTACGAGAAGAAGAAGAAGAAAAAAAAAGACTTAAACCACTCTGAGATATTACCATCTCTGTGCACTGCTAACCCCCTCGGCGGCTATTACTCTTGCAGTTGATCTGCAGGCGAGGCAGGAACAACAATGGCTACATGTTTGCAAAGTAAGTGTCCTTAAAATTTAGAATCCAGGCAGAAATCAATAGCAGCAGTGTAACTCGGTAATCTGGAGATAGTAGCACAAGATAAACAACCTAACAAGGAACTGGGAAAGGAGAGATGATGCAGTACAAAACACCATCAGCTGCTTCTTTACAGTCACTTTGTGGTTTGAAGCACAATGTCATGCTTACACACCTCACTGCATTTGAAGAAATATTGTTTCTTAATTCAAGGGAAACGTTGCACGCCTCCAAAAACTGTGTCATCATGTCACTATTACGACCTTGCCCTCAACACTTAACTCCTCACCTCTGGGGGATGTGTACTCATTATAAAGTCAGTCATCATGATTATGAGTTTAAAAAATTTGCTGAGCTGCTATCTAGCTCATTTCAGCTCATCAGCATAACCACATTAGAGGAAAACCTGTGGGCTGGCAATCTCACACTTCCTCAATATTGCAATCCCAGCAGGCCGAGCATGTCCACATCCATTAAGTTGGACCTGCGCCACCAACTAAGCCTAATATACTGCCATGAGGCACAATAACACCATGTGACACCTGAAATTTAATTAATTAGGTTTACACAACAAACTGTCAGTCCAACACATCAATCTGCCCTAAACGGGGAATCCAGAAAATTTGGCTGCATTTATTATAGCAGTTGTGCACTTGGGGGCTTGGCTTCATGTATAATGGTGGCGCCACCCAGAATGCCGCTCTCTGTATGCGACTCTGTAACAATACAAACAATCGAGTCAACAAAAACTCAGTTAACTCAGGGTGCTGGAATCCCTAATTTATTTCCATCCATAATATATTTACCTCATCTAAGAAAGGAAACAGATTGTCAGAGGCAGTGGGAAGTAAGATGATTTGGAGCTCAATTCTGCTAAATTGGTTGCTGCCAGTGTGATACATCATGGAGAATTAAGATGCCTCTCCCCAAGCACAGAACTTCGGCAGCCATATTGGCACATCTGTCAAGGGCCCACCCCTGACAGAGACAAATTGACCAATTCTGGCACACAAAGGCTGATCCAAAGTGCTAGCAATAACCAAGATGAATAATGAGTCAGCTCTGGTTCCAGCAAAATTCATTTTTAATAATTAGTGTTCCTGCACCTCTCATTTTCTCAGAAAATGAGTGCAGGTACATCTACAGGTTGATACAACACATCAGCAAGACTGGAGGAATATAGATGATGTTGTGTGTTAAGCTTCCATCATCACATAGAATGGCTGTGACTTGAAACGCAGGGTGCAAGACAGATGAATCTCTCTGTGTTCTCCCAGGAGCAGGAAATTAATCAAGTCCAGCGAGCACTGTGGTACGGGCGGCTGTAGCGAAATGTTTCAGGATGAGCAGCACAAAGTTCACAGGGTCAAAATAAAAGGAAAAAAAAAAAACAAAAGGGTTGGAACATTTTAGTACAATACAAAATGCACCTCCTGATGGCCACAACCCACACTCCAATTTTCCATACAGAAAGAAGTGGCACTCAAATGCCAGTGTGAGGAGTGAATATTATAAAATTGCAGCTTTTCAATACACTTGACATCTGGCAATGATGTTTGTCAAACCCTTTCAGAAAGCACACGCAGAAAAAGAATGCAAGCAGGTGTTTTTGTGCTTGTTGGTAGTTGTTTGTTGCCCTTGAGGGCTGCTCCAACTAATGGATTAATGATATAATTAGTTTTTAGTAAAATAGTCATCCACAATGCTTTTGCATTTACTATTGTGCGTATGACGTACCAACTTGTGTTGATCGAGTATACTCAGACTCTTGTTGTAGCAAGCAACAAGAATTTGTCAGGTCTGCTGATTTGAATAGACGGTAATTTTATGTAAATGGATGGTGGTTGGTGCGCATAATAATCAGATGACAGCAAAGTGACTGCAGTGTATTCCCTGGGCTAAATCAGTTAAAAGTGTGATGATTGATGCAGTTTACCTAGTAACTGCAAAAATAGTGGATATCAAAGCAATTGAATATTTAGACTAAAAGCATTTAGTCACTTTGTTTGAAAGATCACATTCACTGTTATGTAGTTGATGATAATTTCACCAAAGTGTATTGTAATTCCAAATCTAATTTAAGTCTAATCTTATTTTATAGTCTATATATTTAATGATGCGTAATAAATTCCAAACTAGTTATTAAATCTTTTGAGACATCATTGTCTCAAAACAATCAGGAGAAAAGCACCACTGATTACTATGAAATAAATGTCATCTACTAGAACATGGTGAGATCTCTGAAGCTCCGGTAAAGTGAGCTCATCTGTGCATATTAGCCATTCTTTCTTATCTAGGTAAAAAAATAAAATAAAAAAAAAAAGGTTGTTTTTTATCTTCATCCCAGGTGACTATGTCCCTGGATTCCTGTATAGAATGCCCCGTAGTTTAAGCTCTATTCCTGTCCCTTGTGTAGTCGTAGAGTGGAGGAGCTTTGCTTTAAACTCATGTAGTTCTCATATAAGGAGGTCTACCGGGAGCAATCCTCCTCTCAATTCATTACCACCAGGAGCCAGTGCTCCTTCTGCTGGGCACCATGACAACATGGCATTGCTCGTTTCCCTCCAGCCTTTGGTTAGGTGGGGTTTACAACATAAGAGACAAAGTGTACTGCCTTCACAAGCACAGGGCTAATTTGAAATTAATCATAACATATCACACCTTACTAAACAATCTGAGGACAAGCACATTTTCAAGTAAGCCCAAAGAAAAATTTGCCTTGTGTTGCATTTTTCAAATAATGAATCCCTTAATAAGGATTTCTTCATAACATCAGTTATACACCTTCTGAATAATTTATGATTGACACAATTATCTTAAAAGCAAGGGATCGATGCCTGTTTACCTACATACAGCTTTCTAGCTACAAGGGAACACTGTCATGGAACTCATGCACTGAAGAAATACAATAACTAGCTAAAGAAAAATAGTGCATGCAACGGTTAGACTGAGGGTTAAATCAAAGCCAAAACAAACAACTCTGGCAATCAAGTACCATGAGTTACCTAATCTTTTTTGTATCCTCTAAAGTACTAATTAAGTTGGATCAACATAACAGTTGATTGAAAATGACACTTCATTCACTTCATTATATGAGACACGAGTGGAAAGATTGCTAATGATCATGGCCAACCTCAGTGAAGTGGAATAAAACAGTCGGGCTGAGGGGAAATATAATCCACACATATCAGACAATTGCAGGCTCTTTCAGTGGCTACAGCAGCTTGTCAAGGTGGCTTCCATCCAAACATCCACAACTGCTGCATGAAAAACAGACAGCGGGACCTCTATCTCTATGAAGCACTGCGCCATTAGTAAGCTGTTAATGTGAAAAATCACTGAGATGCAGCGCCTTAAGTTGTATAATCAATTTGTGGAGGGTAGACTGCTGTATCATTAATTCATACATTCAACCTTTAGTTAAACTTGGAAATACACTGGTCTGGTTTGCAATATACCAAGCAAAGATGCAGGATATTATCTGAAGATTAGAGTTATAGTAGCATACTCTTCACTGCACTTTTAATTTCCCCAATTTCACACAGTTATCCTATTTTCAGAAAAAACATCACAAATTCTAGCTGTGATCAAAGCAAAACCATCAATCTTTCATTAAGGATTGACGCTTCACATCAGTCTGAAATGATGTGCGAGTTAATTCAGGGACAATCTCATAATGCAACGAAAATGAAAATTGACATTCATCTGTGGGACATTAATCTATATTCCTCTGCATCTAGCACTGCTGTTTTTCTTTGATTTGTTTTTCCTTATTCATTTTCTATTTTACACCTCGTTAGAGGGGATCAAACGTAATGCTTCTTCAAATGCACGTTAAAGTACTCCAAATGTTGTGCTGTAATTAAACTTAAAACAATAAATCAACAAGATGCTGATCAAAAGCAAACTACTGTATGTATAAGCTAAATTATAATAATAAATATAAAAATAACTTAAAATAAAAAAAAAACAAATAATAAAAACGACTGATGAAGCAGGTGAAAGAAACTAACAGAGATGATGTGAAAACCTGCAGAGGTATAAAAAGAGGAAATGATGCATAGCCCTGTTTCTGTGGGAGTCTTATGGTGAGTATGATATCATCACTCTTATGAAAAATGCCTCTCCTCACACACACACATACGCACACACAGCGAACACACCTTAAATAACTTTTAATCAAGTTTCAAGGTGTGGGTTTCAAGACTACTTGCACTAAAGTTCATAATGGAAGCACATAGGAAGCAGAAATGTCACTGACTGATAAGAGCTCTCACTGCATGTGTCTTATCCCTTGATGCTTTGGAGAAATGTGTGAGAAAGTATTATTACACCTAAGTTATGCTACAATTAAAATAGTCAAATAGAACAAACTTTTGAAAGCAATGCATACACTTTAAATTGTTCACAATATTGGTAGAACACATACATGTAACCCTATTCAACTAAAGAAAATGACAAATTAAAGAAAATTTTTTTTTTTTTTTTGCATTTTCACACAGTTTCTTTTGTATGTGCTCAACTTTCAGAGGCTCATGTTGTTCCACATTCTTTAAACAGCTCCCTCCCAGTGCAGCATGCACAAGAAGGCTACACAGCAAGAGGTAAGCAATGGCTCATTCGTCTATATGTTATGTTTGTGTAGCTCGTAGAGCTGAAGTCTGCCTTGCACGAGTACCTTTTAGCTTGAGGCTAACCCGTACTGCGTGCATTTTGGTTACACTCACTTGCACAGAGCAAATGCCCTTAATAACCATTTAGCTGCTAAGGCACGCTTGTCTGTCCCCTATTCACAGCCTTAGCCACTAATTACATTCCCAAAGTAATGGACATTTCTGTGTTCCCTCAATGCTTCCCTTTTTCTCAGTACAATCAGCCAGCTGCCTTCACTAGCAGGAATTGGTGGTCTGCACAGGCCTGAAATGAATGTTCAAAAACCACCCCCTGTCAACCAGATACCTGACCAAATGTTTGCTCATGTTTTTGGCTGCCCTCTGATATAAAGTTCTAAAGATTTCTTCATTTTATCTTTTTATTTTTTATTTTTTAAAGCAGTAAGAGATCCCATCTTCCTGCAGTTGCCAGCTTCCACCTTGTTAAGCATGCATGCATCTGAACAAACAGCACAACACAAAGCTTAATGTTTTCCCACGACATTACAAAATATACATACTAAATCTGTATATGCATCTGCAGCGCTGTCTTCAAAGATTTACACTACAATTACTCAAGTGAAAAATGCATGGCATAAAATTTGACAAGAAAATAAAATGTGCTATGAATAAAAAACCTAAGTGTGATGTCTTATATTAAAAAGAGAGAGAAATCAATCTGAATATTCAGACAGTTCTGCAGAAAAGTTGTATTATGATGCAAGATTAGCAATTTCACAAGCTATAAGTCAGAGTTTACAGCATCACAAAGGTCTTTTCAGCTGGTAAGCTCACCATGGTAAGATATGCTGCAATCATAACCTGCTCCAGAACAGTTTATGTTCAGATTTTTGGATGAAATAGTCTTTTAAAAAAACGCCACATAACTGAACTAAATATGTTGCTAAATATATTCAGGCTAATGTCATCAGACAAAAGTTGTACTTCTCATGTGGTAAATTAATGTGAAAGCTATTATCTGATGTTTAATAAATGTTTGTCAAATAGCTGAAAGACAATCAATTATTTAACCATCATTTAAAAAATGAATTAGAATACCACATTTAGATCTTGATCAAATTTTGACATTTCATTTGTCAGATTTGACCACATGCTTCATTTACATATGTTATGCTTTTAAACTACAATATACTTGACCAACCAGATTTTAATTCCAACTCCAGATGATCCCTTAAAACGCAGTGTTAACTTCATGATTCTTATATTTAAAAATACATCAAATGATCAAACCTGCTGAGCCTGACATAGTTGCCACCAAAGAAGCTGCACAGTTACAGTAAAAAAAAAAATTGTTTTGCATTATTATAAGAGCCACACTTTTAGTTGGTGATGCATAATGAGTTTTTATATCTTGCCCTGATTAATAAGTAGGCTATGAATGTCTTTTCTTATATCTGATCTAACAGAGATTAGAAAATTAATTAGTGCAGACCTGAATATTTCAGATTATTCAATCACTAGAAATGTGCTTTAATTTGGTTGATGACTTGTGTTATAGCCACATTATTATGGGTCACTATCAGAGCTAACTCCACTCCTAAGAGCTTGCAGCTCTCAAACTGAAATAAAATACAGTTTTAAACAGAAGGCAGGTAATAAGTTACTCATCTTCCTTGCAGCAAGTGTGTTGTTTATTTCGTTCTGTAATAATACTAATAATTTTCACACCTCTCCATTAAAACAGCCCACTCATCTTCTGCATAGTGTCAGATGATGTTTTGTGTAAAAGTAAACACCCCTTTCTGTGTGCAATCACAGACCCTCAAAGGGAAAGAGGCTGTCACTGAGTGTAAGTTTAGTTTTTGTAGAGCCAGCAAACCAACACATAGCTGTGTTTTTTGCTTTATAGTAGGCTACTCCCCTCTGAAGTCTGAGCTAACTGAATTAGTGGTCAGAGACTGCTTGAGAAATCAAGGATCAGTGCATAATTACAGTTACAATGCAAAGAGCACAAACACACGCACACACACGGTGAAGATGAAGAGTAATGCAATGCAGTTACAGTGAACCTGCAGTGACATGTAGGAAAAATGGAGAAGAGATCTTATTTCACACATTAAATGCTGTATAACAGTGTCACTATTCTTTAAGCTCTCATCTAGAAATAAAACGATCAAATGACAAGTTGTGTCAGGTTCTTGTTATTCAACTACCTTTGCTAAGCCCTGGTGGCTATTTTATCATCACTTACTGAGCTTGCTGCCATATTTACTTAAACAGCAGCACAGGCCAAAAAAGTATGCATTACCATAGTGTCGCATCATCAGAATCGTCTTCTACTCAAAGAACTGAAAGAGTTTAATATCTTTATCAGATAAGACACACACAGAGGCAAAAAGGTGATTAAGGTTGACTATTTATGGAAGAGTTCTGTGCACAGAGGATTCCAGAAAACAAAGGCGTGTTTGAAGTGATTAAGATTCTTATTATGGGCTCCACACACCTTGTACGTTGTGAGAGAGCTGTCATGCTTGGATAGTCAAAGCAGACAGTCTTTCACCGCCTCAACCAGACAACTAAGGGAGCCGAAGACCACCAACAGGAGTGACGTGAATACCAAACAAACCTGAGTCCAAAGTAAGCGGAGTTCGTTTTTCCACAGTGAATTGCGCAATTTTCTTCCCTAAAACCCTGATTTTCTGGAGCTCACAACTGCAGCGCCAAAGACAAAATATTCCATCAGTGTAATGATTTTCACAGCCATGATGCACCTCCTGTAGCAGAGGGGCCGTGCTTGTTATTTGCAAGGTGGTGTTTTCAGACCTGTAAATACAAGTGCCCCCTCCCTAAGCTCTTTCAGTGAGGTGCCCTCGATCAAAGCACACAACCCAAATTTCCCACTGGAACTGTTTGATGGGCAATAGAGGGCTCTGTTTGCATTAGTGTGGAAGTGTATGGCTGCATGAGAAGTAGTGCTCTGAAAGAACATGCTTATCAGAAATGCTCACCACCCACAAACAGAAGGAAAATAAAATAAAAGATAAACCTTATGGTCTGTTCGTGCCTTCGTAAACATGTGTACTGGAAGGGGAAAGTAGAGCATGTTGCAAAAGGATTATACAGTAATCATATGAACAGAAAAAACTGAAGATTTGATGAAAACTGCTGCCTACGTTTTCAATAAATAGTCACTGGTTAATATGTTTTTGGCAAGTGAGGCAGCATGATATTAGAAAAACGTGATATGCAATATTGTTCAATATTAATGAGGATATGACTTGCAATATGTACATAAAATGTCGGTTTATGACATAAAGTCAAGGACTGCATTCCACTTCAGTACGTATGCATGCTGGTTAGAGGAAATTCTGTGTTTATGCACATTTAGTAAGAGGAGTGCAGCCCTCTTCAATCCACCTGTGCTTGTAATATTTCAGCTCAAAATGTCAACCGTCAAAAAGGTCTATAGCCAATCATTTATTGCACGGCAAGCAGTCTTCGGTGATATTAATTATGTGATAACGATGCATTTTCAATATATTGTGCACCCTTTCTATTTATATATTTATTCATCTGTCGTGATCACATGTGGCCATTGCAGTTGGATCAGAACTGTAGTGTACTTAGGTTAAGTAAGTGTAAGAAAACCCTTACTGCTAATGATATCTGTGACCTTTTAAAACAAACACTGGCTCAAACATTATCATGGTGTCGCATCATCAGACTGGTCTCCCAAACTGTAGGACTCCTGGTTAAGCAGATTATAGCAGGTCATTTTTGTGTTGCAATCCGTGCAATCTTCTTTACACTGGACTTCATTTCAAGGCTAAACTTAGATTTTGTTGCACTGTGCGGGGTATAGTTAAAACCCCGCTAGACCGTATAAATGGTCTTCTGTCAATGTCCCAGTATAAAAGCACAATAGGGGAATAGATTTATTCACTTCACTATGTCTAACTCTGCTACAATAGGAGTTGATATGCGCTTTATTTCAGAATGTTAGCATTAGGCTTTAAATGGTTGGTATGAAGTCACAGAGCAAAACAACCAACAATTTAGCCTGCAGCAAATCAGTTTCACTTTGAGTGGTAAACTGAAGAGCTTTGCAGCTCTGCACATTTTATACACGCTGTACAGTATTTCTTTACAAATGAGATGCACGCTTTCCTCTGGGAATCAGGGCTGTTACCAGCTTCTTCTTCCTCTGTTTACTGACTTCTTCAGTTACTTCCAGGTCAAAGCCCAGGACAAAAACTTGCAGCTGTAATCCGAAGTCTAAAAGGGAATTGTGCATGTAAAAGCAATCTTACATCAATGTAAAAATGTTTGATTTTTTTTTTTATATTACATAGTGTGTGATTTTTTTTAGTAGTACAATTATAATATAGAGAACAGACAATTATATAATCATCATTCAAATTCTAACTTAGGTTTTGATTGCCATTACAAAGAGTGATAATTTTATGTAATTGAGCCAAACTTCACAATTCAAACAAATTTAAAAAATAAATGAAGGGTTTTATGTTCTATCAATTAAAATATATAAACCTAAACCTTACAATTAAAAACAACTGATAAACAATACTAACAGAAATAATTTTAAATACATAAGCTTGTCAAATGTTTGGATTATCAAAGAAATTTAGCCATCTAAAGTTTTTTAAATTAGCTGCTGCACATTCCCTACTATCACCTGAAATATACAGATAAAATATACAGATGCTGATATATTTGCAAACATATGAGTGCACATGATGAATCATCCATTAGAGCATACATCACACTGTTTATTCTGGGTTGCCACATTCATCAATCTTTCCAATTTGCTAAGGTAGATGACTGAAAAATTAGAAGAGGCAGCAAAGCAAAATTCCCAAACACACTGACTCTGACACTGAAGCCATGCATATCATCAATAACGTCGACAGGAATTTTAACAACCACATTTTTCACAGCTTGGCCTTCTGTCTTTCTGATTAAAACTTTTTTTCTTTTAACAAATCACAGTATACTTAAGACAGCTGCAGATCAAATTATGGCACAGTACAAGTCATAATCGCCATGTGTGACCTTGTGTATTTTTATAAACTGCTTTTGAATAACAAAGATTCAAAACTGGGTGCAAAGTTAATATTAAACAATATATGCCAGAATTAATCCTTACCTGTCTAAATGCATGGAATCTGTATTCTTAACCCAATACTTTACAAATAAATCCATTTTAAGTTGATTTATTCTTTCCAGATAAACATAGTGGGCTACAACATAATAATCTGGCATTAACAGTCTGAACATTAACTCACTTTGCCATATGTCAGTGTTTCGCTCCCAAATGCATTAGTTTAATTACTGTTATTAAGAGCAATGAAAACATACAGCACAGGTATGCTATTATGTGAATACTAAAATGTCTAAATCAACCCTTCTGGCTACAGCTGTGAAGAGGGATGTATGGCCTGCTGGAAAAACAGCAGGAAAAAAAAAAAAAAAAAAAAAAACAGGGAAATGGTAGGCAAGTCAGAAAGGAGGTGAGCAATTTTCCTTCCTGTTTCAAGCCCTGGCTGGAGCATAAATGAGAGCTTACCTGAATAGGACCAGTAGGGGTCACCAGCTGTCCTCCTCTCCCTCATTACGCCTGTATTTCCAGCATGGCTGCCTCCAGTGAGGTGAGCTTGGTCACCCGATGCAACTGAGAAGGGCGGAGATAGAGGTCAGAAAAGTCACGAGGGAAAAGTTTTTTTTAACATAAACAATTAATTTAAACAGATTCAAGAGGCCATTAAACTAAGTATCACATGTCATACTTAATGTGAAAGGTCTTAGCTAAGCATTTAGCCACGGAGCCACTTTAGCTGTCACTTAATTAAAAACCAAAATTGAATATTTGAATAAACCTCTCAGATTCATTCAAATCAGCGTTTCTTATCAAAACTGTAGATCCGAACACTAAAGCATCTGCACTTCGATAGCAACATTCAGCAACTATGCCTCTTACTCTTCTCTTCAGTTTGAGCTACTCTCAGTCAGGACCCCCGGAGATATCGGTGGCAGAAACATACTTTTTTCAATGATAACTTTTGACCAGGGCAGGTTTTCCAAAGGCCATTGCTGCATATTTAGAGACCAGGATGGCCAACGGACAAATTATAATATAAATATCCATCCATCCTTCCATCCTCTATATTCGCTTTATCTGTACAGGGTCACAAGGAAGCTGGAGGCTATTCTACCTGCCACTGGGTGAGAATCAAAGTAATTCCTGGATGGTGTGTCTTGTCCTCACACTCACACTTGAGGCACATTTATAAATGTAATTTAGTCTAATATCCATAGACTATGTGATGTATGTATGCATGTAGACTCCACACAAAGCACAACCCAAGGTTGGAACCATGACCCTTAAACAAAAAATAGAAACAAAATAAATTTCTATATGTAAAACCAAATGCAGTTCCACATTAGCCACACTGACAATGCTGCCTATTCAGCAATTATTTGTCTCGTGAAATACCACGGGACTGAAGGCAAATACCTCAGAATGACTAATAATCATCCCATCAGCTGACCAATTAATAAATCTATATCTAATCTTCACTTTCCTCAACTGGCTGAATAGTCTGACATTGAACAGCTTCCTGGGCTGGGTAACCTCACAGCCTCAATGCAAAGAGAAACAGAAGCAACAATGGTGATGACCTGAATAAAAAAAAAAGGGGAAAAAAAAAAAAACCTCCATGCTTTCAGCCCAGGTGCGGTGAGTTGACACACAGCATTAATGGGTGGTAATCACCACCATCAGGGCTCGGCAGAAAAACAAGGAGCTTCTCCTACAGACAATATGATGGCTTCCTGCCCTCTTACAGATACAATCCATCACAACCTTTACAGCAGCAGTTTATTGGGGAAAGAAAAAGAATTAAATAAGCCGGACAGTCGCTATATTCATAATATATGCATGCATGGTTATGCTAATGTCACAACAGCTTCCCTACCATGCCTCTTGATGAAAACTAAAATTAGTAAAATGCAGACAGCCTTTGCTACCAGGGGTGAAGACACTCCCCATATCTTTTAGGCACAAATGTCTCTTTAACTTTTATGAAAAATTGCCTGAAAGAAAATCAAACACTGTCAACAGAATTACAGCGAATGCTAGGGGCATAAATTGTCCTTTAGCATGCACGCTCCCCAGAGCGTAGCCTCAGACGTACAGCAATCAAACTCACTGGGGGAAAATGTGCTCTGAAACGGATGCAGTCGGTGCCAGTGGAGAAGAGAATGTCTAGCTGAAGCCATTGTCAATCAGGTGCCCAAGCAAAACAATAGAGTTTTGTATTTCTTTAAGCAGTCAGAACTTGCTGTGACATTCAAAACCTGGAGATCAGCTAATATTGGCTCCCTGATGCTAGAAGGATGCAAACAATTTGGAATGCAGATTGTTTCTGCGTAAAGAGAACAGCAGGAAAAGCTCAAACAAAACCGAAGATGACAATCTTCAAGACTCAAATGGAGGCAAAAACAAAGGCTGCTTGCTGCAATACAGCTTCTCAGTCTATATAAATTACCCATTTTCTATTAGATGCTTTTTTAAATAACTCGTTGCACCCTAAACTCTGAAACTGTGTTTACCATTTTAAAAGTCTTCACATCAACTCCTCTACAAACATGCAGCTTGGCACAACAGTCAATCTCGCATCCAAAACACACTAAAGCCACCAGAACAGTCTGTTCACATCACCTTGGTATCAGTTCTCTCTCACATCACACCAGCTCAACACTATGTTTTTTTAAAATGGAATTTCTCACAGGATTAAACTCTTTAAGATCCGTTTCCAAGTTATTGTATAAACTCAAGCAAAACTGTATTGTGACACAGTGACCATGACAACAAGTTTCTGTTTCACTTGTCAGTCGTCTCATGAGCTTTAAGGTAACTTTAGAACAGCAGTACAAGTCCCTTGACTTCTGAAGGTAGACCACCTTCAGAGAGTGAGTTTTAACTGGCTTGATCAGCATTTCCACACATCTAATACAAACTCCATCTCACTCACACTCACACACACACACACACACACACACACACACACACACACACACATCTCCAGCCACTTAAGATGAGCTGAGCTCTTACTAATAGTTGCATCATTACCAAGGATTAATTAAAGTAAGCACAACATCAAGCCAAATCTCTTCTTGCACTTAAAGTCAGTGCATTACCATTTCTTAAAATGGTTTCCACTAAGGCATGGGCCACTTACACACCGTTTCCCAAATCAAATTCACTGCTCAAAGGGAGGTCACAGAGGAGACATGAGCACAGTCATAAATGGCTGTTTTGTTATTATCAGATGTACTGATTTACTATGAGGAGACCTGGGTTAACATAAAGTGTGAACCAGAGAGGAAGGGAATATCTGAGAGTGAGACTTGCAGCATATTTGAAGGCAGGTTGTGAAACAGGAGGGCTGCACTGTCTTTGATCAGAGAGCATAGGAGACAGCACCATGTCAACAGTTTACACACATCCATGTCAGCCGTCCCCTGTGGGCAAAGGATTAAAGCCACAGCATTTCTGATGGAGCAGAGCAGACAACGCAGTCATGGCTGAGCCTGAAGGAGACTAAGGAGAGCTGTGCTGCACTCAAACTAAATACATAAATCTGAAATGTGAAAAGCACAGGTGATTCATTTAGCTTAACAAATAGTTTAAATTGAGACAATACACACAGCTGGTTTGTCCTGGATTATTATTTTGATTATTTTGTCAGGAAGCTGAGGATGAAGAAAAGGTCTCTGAAGAGCTACAGAAAAACACTTTGTATGCTGTATATTCCTGCAAAATCATTTTCCTTTTCCATCGCCCTGAGGGCAGTTAAATCATCTACACTACCATTAAGCCCTACTATTTGTTCCATAATATCACACGCAACAACAAGCCAAGAACCCATGAGAGCCCTTGAAAAACAGCAGCCTAACAACAACCACAGGAGCATTTAACTTGCATTAGTCATTGGGGACAGAGTTAAAATATCAATCACCGGCGTTAGCCTCAGATATGTCAGGGGTAGCCAGGCTGGCACATCCATGTCACAAGAAGGATTTCTAGGGGATTTATTAAGCTCTTAAATGCATCTTGAGTTGCAATTTGCAGGTAAATTCCAACATCTACATTTACTATATTTACTTAAATAGTAAATTCATTTAAAAAAAAATGTCAATCCAAATAGTAAAAGTGCTTCACATGTTATCAATTCAGAAAAACACTTTCAGATGTAATACAAAAAAACAATGAACTCACAATCATGATTCATGCACATGCTAAAGGAGTATCATGTGTTACGCAAAGACATAAAGGAGCTTCATAAATATCTAGAGCCTGTTTTATTTCCCATATGTTTCAACAAAAATAAATAAAAAAATAACTTGTGCTACTCTTTAATTGCATCTACCCTCAGCAAAGGTATTATCTTTTAAAAGCTGAAGTTAATATTTTATATACTAGAAATCATAAACAAATCCTTTGAAAACATGCAGCAATCTTTAGTCCATCAGCACCTCAGATCTCCCCAGCTGAGGACAGATTTTTTTTTCCTCAAATTTGTCACAAATACGTTTTATTTTTAGAGATGGTCAAATAACTTCCTGAATTATCCAAGAGCTGCCATTTTAAAGCAAACATCACTCATTCAGAGAGGTAAATAGTGTACTGGATTCATTTCAGACATGGATTTGGTATGCTAATGAATATTTATTGCAGCAGGACAATGTATGTGGGATTGACTGAAAATAAACTACAGTACCCGTGCTCATGGTAATGAAAAAAGAAAAAAACAGCTCGGCTCGCTGATGTGTTTTTAATTGGTTTTGAAAAACAAAAATAGTAATAAAAAAAGATCGAGGTCTTCAACACTGCACTGTACCCAGGTTTTTGTCATCTGAAAACAATGCATGTTCACGGGATCAATCCATCTCTGGGTTTGTCTTTTTCTTGGAATGTGTTAACCATAAGACAAAACAAGACAAATAATTCTGTTGTAGTCACACAGCTTTGTGTTACTTTATGTAAACCCATTATCTCTGAGAGAAGATCAGTCTATTACAAAAAAAAAAAAAAAAATCGCATTAGCTCTTTACCACTATTTCATATACAGTCTTTCTACTACCTTGCAAAAATAATGATAAAAAAAACATATCTCTAGGCAACGTCCCAGAAGAAAAACGTATTTTCCTATCACATCCACATGCCTAATGAAGGCTATGTGATGAATTGTGTCTTTTAAATAAAGTGGATTCTTTCCAACACATCAGTCAGTGCTGTTACAGTTTTCACAGTCTCCTTCAGCATCGTCCTGCTTTACATTCAGGCTACATACAGACAGTTTGACAGCAGTTGTTGTGAGAGAGGGCAGCACAGCTCATACCCGTCACCCATCCACATCTTCTCAACTTGTCCCTTTAATTAGAGGGAGAGACAACGCATGTCATTAACTTGACTAATTAGAAAAACTACAGTCTAAACAGCGTTTACACTTTTCTGTCTTAAATCATGCTAAACCGAATTTAGTTTTTTCAGGCATCATGAGCGCATAAAAAAGTGGACTCTTGATCCAAATTTGCTATGTATGAGGAAAAAATGTGCATATTGAGGGAGACAGCTGCTGTCTAGGACAAACTCATCTCCAATGCATAGAATCAACTGTGAAATATAAGGACATCTGCTCTGCTTTCTGTTGACACACATTTTTATGACAAGCACACTTACATTTTAGATGTGCTTTTATTTTAAATACCAAACACCTCAGTCTCTCTGCAGTGCATGAAGCTTAGTTAAACATCATTAGAGCACAGGCCACAGTGAAAGAAAAAAAAAATAATTAAAAAAATTGGTCCCTCCGTTGAGCAGGGAAGCACAGAAAAGAAGAAAGGGGAGCTTGGTCTTGTGAGCACATGTGTTCCTCGGAAAGTGGGAAATGTGGCAAGATATCCCCGGAAGTGTTTTAGTCACACCAAGGACCTCAGGAACATGAGAAATGCCAAGATCAGCCAGAGATACATCACAGAGGGAGCCAGGCCTTAGGGCTAAAACATCAAACTATGAAATAATAACACAACAACTCAAATCCCAATGCAGATATTTAGACCCACACAGCTAAACGCAAATGAGCAGTTTCAGCAAAGAGGTTTCCATCAGCGTCCTTGGGCCAGAGAAATGAAGCCATGTTACAGTAAAATTAAGCCAATTAGTCGAGTGTTACAAAACCTTCCTCGACTCAAAGGAGAAAAAAAAAAACAAAAAAAAACCCTTCACATCTTGTCTTCGTCATTTTTTCATGAGCCTATCTGTGTACATGTTCACACCTGTCGAGTCTTTATGTTCATCATGTTAATTGACAGGAAATGCTTCTGCATGCTAAATACCAAGTTCTTTGTCAATGCCACATAGGATGCCAACACCCTAATTCTAATTCATTGTGAGATGTAGAGACAAATACAACTAGTGGTGTGGCAGAGGCTCAAAACTAAGTTTTAAATAAGTTCACAGACTGTCAACCACATGTGGTTGTGAGCATTGTGTGCATTACAGCCTTGGATCTCCTCCCGAACAGAAAACATTTTTGTTTGTGTTTCATTGGGGAACTTGGAACAACAATGCAAGAAGAATTAGAGGAAGGGCAGAGGAGGCGTGCTTGACTCTCTCATTATGTTGTTCTGCAGTCTTTTGTCAAAACTTATCTAGTAAAAACTTGATAAGGCCATCTAATTATAATCAAATCCAAAATGCGTCACAGACTCTAAACACACTCACAGCACAGATGCCTGCATTTGCCAAGAACTTCGCTCCTCTACAAAAGGTATATATGTGAAGGTTTACATAGTGTGTGCTACAATATTAAATATGTCAAAAGGTAAAGGGGCCTGAACAGTGTGATGTGTCATGTGTTACAATGTTCTTAAACCTTTTACCACAAGGGTTAAGTGAGACATAAAGTATGTTGTCACAATTTGAAAGACGCAAATTTGAATTTGATAGGCGAAAAGGTCTAGATGAATCTCCAGTGTAGACCATGTTCCTAGAATACAAAAAGAACATAAAAGGGATGGAGGGAGGGGTGGGTAAATAATAGACATATCCTGTCATTTACTTCCATTTAAAAAGATGCAAGAAAAGAACAATTGTTGTATTGTCTTGCCAAAACTGACTTCTGAATTAAAACTGCATGACTTCCTGCTGAGGACTTAGTGCTTAACATGGCCATGTACAGACAGGCTGAATCTACAGCGGATGGCTACTCCTCAGAAATGATGAAATTATACAGTAAATCTTAAGTGTGTCAATCAGCCGTTAAATGTGCTTCCAGGCCAATGCTTGTACAGTGAATTAAATGCATTAAATAGTTGGCGTGATTACTGATTGAGTGCATCAGGGACTCTGATGAAAACCATTAGCAAGATTACACAAAATCAGCCTTGTGATCCTTCTTAGACCAGCTATGGCTTGTTCCTTGCACAGCGTACTATAAACAATCTTCAAATCTGTGTCCACACAGTGGACTGGCAGGACTGTACATAAGAGCTCTGACAATGCTGGGGAAATTTACTGTGTAAAGTGAGTTTTCAATTTTCAATATGTGGCAATTGGATCACTTAAGTGCCAAGAGCTTATGAGGTCATTCTTCAAAGCATGGTGTGCAGTCCTGCATGAATTGTCTCGTTATTGATTCTGAAATATATTCAGCTGCCTCTGGTGGATGCATTACACCCCTCACACATTAATGGTGCTCGTGAGTGGGGATGGCTGATTACTGGTAATGTAAATGGGTCCATCTAGGAGCTTGACACAGATACCAGCGGGTCAGTTATTTGATCACTGCCCAGTATGACCACCCAGCCTGAAAATTTATGGAGGTTTAGCTACTGTAACATGATTTAGAGAAAAGCATCAGCAAAATGGTAGAGTATGCTTGTCAGGTAATAAAATACAACCACAATACTATCAAATTCATTAAAATGTTTGGAATCAAATTAAATACCTGTAGAAATGTGCCTCAGTAAGAAAATGCGTGCCTAGTACTGATGAAAAATACCTAACCTTCAGGTCGCTGTTAGCCATAAATAAAAACACTGCACCGGGACTTTGCATGCATCACTTCCAAACAGATTCGTCATGCCAGCCTGGGGCCATACAAGCAGTAAGACCTCCTTTCCCTCTTTAAATGCTCTTTGATGTTGGACTCTAATCAATACTTGAAGGCTGAATTTAGAAGCGATAGATAAAACCATGAATAGCATTGTCCCTGATACCTCTCTAACAGCTTCTGTTATCTAAAAAGTATGTTACATCTACTGTACAATAACCACAATGTAACTGAGAGGTAGCTGCATTGTACCACTCCACTACACAGGCATGCTAGCGTCAGACTAAATTGAATTAGGATATATTTACATTGCGAAACAAGTGGAAAAATGCAGACTTTATATGATAAGAAATCTGACATTTCGGTGAATGTGCCAGGCTGAACATCAGCAGCACGTACACTGCATGCTGTGGCCCATTGTAACCTTGAAAAACCTGTCAAGTGATCTTCTTTATTTTTTTCTTTTTTCTTTTCAAAAATAAGTAATTTTCCTGTAGACATCATGCACCCTGAAGCTGTATCTATTAACAGCACTTCACTCATGATGATCCATTAGCAGCTGTCATTTTCATTAGATTTTCCCAGAACACAGCACACTAAAATATAATGCTTGAAAGATGTATAATTTCTGTCTCACATCAGACTATTCTTGGTTTCTTCTTGTCATCTTTTCTTGCTGAAAAATTCCATTATTTATCTTGAGCTTTTCAAACTGATTAAACTTGCACTTACATGTTCTGTTACATGTAAAAATAAAACTCATAAATACCAGCAGGCAGGTGGTGGTTTAGTTTTTAATTAGTTGTTCACTGGGAGTCTAGAAAAACAAATAGATTAACAGGACAAGAAGAAATTCACACTTCATATCAATGATGAATATAAATTATCCAACTAATATAAAACTGTTCCTGTTGATTGACTTTTGAGGAATTATGATGGAAGAAATCATGCAGCATGCTGACATAAGATGGTCATCAATTAGCCAAAAGGGATTACAAGACTATCACAGCACAAGACATCTATGGCAGCATATCACTCTTGAAAATAAGGACATCTGCTCAGACCACAGCTCCTTGACATTCAGCCTTGTTTTCATTCATAGGAGCTCAATGGTCTTCTGTGCTGTATCAAGAGACAACCGGAGATATTTCACATCACACACACACACACACTGAAGCCACTTTGGCACTGATCTCATCATCCTTGTGTAGTCAAACTTGTAGAAAACCAAATTAAAGCTTTTTAACATGTGCTCCAGAGCGCACAGAAGCAGGAGCAAACAAAGGCTGAAAAGCAGCATTCAATTGATGGGCTACTTGGCTGTGACTCAAGGTAATGGTTTTAATCAAATACAGCACACCACAGCTGAGCAGTGACGTCATCATGCAATCTGGACATTTAGCTGCCAATATTGTGACCCAATAAAGGTGGTCCAAGAAAATCCACGTCTCCTGAATTCCAGATAAATTTTCCATCTGCATTGCATTAGCTATTCTAACATTTTTCAGTTGACAAAAAATTATACTGCATTCCTAAGATCATTAATATGTAGGAGGCCAATAAAAAAAAAAACACACACACATTAATCGATCCATCATTCTCTTAACTGTACTATGTATGAAATGTGAGACTATAGACTAAAATAAAACTTTTTTCAGTTTACAGGGATGTCTTCAAATGTCTTGTCTAAACATCTTAGGAAAATCAACTTATGATAATTATCAGAATTACCGCAGCAATTAGTAACTGCTGATATTTAAGCTGGTACCAAGAAAAATATAAAGAATGAAAAAAACAATGGCAAAAAAAAAAAAAAAAGATTTAGTAATTAAAATAATTAAAATGATACTTTTTTTTTTTCACTTAATGAAAAAGCTTATACTTTGCTGTAAAAATCAGCTTTTCCGTCATGTTTAAACAGTGATGTGTGAAACGTGTGACAGTATTGCCCTCGGAGTATTTTTAATTCATATTTAATTTCTTGACTTGGCCTTTTTAATATTTGCCAGTTAATCTCTCTCCATTTTAAAGTCACCACTTTCATTTTAACCAGATGACATCAAGGAATCACGATGCTGAGGGAGCTGAAATGTTGATGGAGCGTTAACCTGCTTGAGGTGTGGAAATAGATGATCTTTGGTATCCTTGAGTGATTAGTGGTTACCCTGGGATAGGTTAGCTTTGCTTCGATAAACACATGTATTATGGGGTTTACGTTGTCTGTGACAATAATGTACAACAGCTGTCTTCTTACCTTGAGTCCACACCGGTGTTTGACAGATAAACAGCTGCACAGGCATTTATATTACAGCAAGGCTCAAATTATCTAGGGATCAAGTAGAGGGTGTTTTATTTGAAATGTTTAATAAATATAGTGGTTAACTCTTTCATCATAAAACTTCATTGTCTGATGAATGTGAGGGTTGTCTTTGTTGAAGAAGCGTAAAACAATCTCTTTCTGAAATATGAAAATGTCAAATGAAAAGGCCATGGTATTCAAATCCCTAGTTAATTAGGGTTCTACTACTTGGAGGGCTTGAATGTTTGTGTTGAAGAACAGAAACATTTGCATTCCCTAAAGGGGAGTGTGTCAACAGGATCGATAGGGTAGTCTCTGAACTCCTGTTCTATATCCAAAAAGCATTAAACTCAGCAGATCTTCTCCCTTGGAGTCTTATGAAATAACTAGCACCAAATTTTGACACTTGCTGCCTGTGTCATTTTTACAATAATGCAGATTCATTTCATCAAATTAGTTTAGGAAAACAAAGAAACTTCCAAAAGTAAGCCTCCAATTATATCGTGAGCACCTGGAAGAGGCCTACAACTACCTCAAATGCTTTACGGCCTTTCAAGTAACATAGTTTAACACCAATTATCCCAAAGCGTTGTGATGTTTTAGTGCTCTTTCCCAGAGACAGCTGAAGTGTGAGAGAAACAAACAGAACATCAATCTCACTCTAAACCCAAAGGAAAGAGCTTTAGGACTGATCTCCAAGGGTGTTAACTTAAGGAGGAGGGAAAGGAAAACATTTGACAAGGGCTTAAAGGAAATGAGTTTAGCGCAGGACTAGATGAGCAGTTACAAAGCAGGAGTTACAATTTAATACTTAATAGCATTTGTTTACTAGTGGCCCTTTTAATTGACTACTTTTATCACATTGATAATGATACTTAATTAGCTGATAAATCTTAGAATCATTCTAGCATTTAATATTTAAGCATAATAATAAAAAAAAAACAGCACTGGGATAGTAGTCTAGTTTAATAGCTGTTTCCAGGTGTTATTGGTTGATGGGAAGAAACAGCTTCTATTCCCACAGTGGAAAAAGCCTTTTCACGCTTCCTATAGATGAAAATCTGGTGGTCGTTTTGTGCTTTGGACCATTGTGTTGAACCGCCATTACTGCAGTGGAAATGTTGCCCACAGTTACTAATAAGGACGTCTTATCAGTGATCTCAAAGTTATTCTGTTTTTCATAGTAGTTAGATGTCACACACACACAGTATATACGCATATATGTTGATCAACAGACATGAGGTGCGATACAAAAGTAAAGGGGTAGATAAAAACTTCAACAGAAAAACACAGTTTTCTTTCCCTTTTTCATTTCAGCCTATCATGTACCTTAATACTACAGTCATTACTTCCTCCCAACCAATCGCAAACCCAGACCCATACAAACGCCGTCACAAGCCACCACCCCTCTCAAACCGCAACAGAGAGCACATGTCTTGCAAAACATGTGGCAACAGGTGAGTTGATTTTTGCCCACAGTTTGTTTAGTTCTTGATAAGTAGTGCTTGTTTGCACGGTAGCCTAGTCCTACCAGCTTCTCAGCTGCCTAACTGCCATTTTCCAGCGGGTCCATGAGCGCAGCGTTCCTGCTTCGCCACAGTTTCATTCCTACCTCCGCAGCACGTCAACTCACACGGGGAGCATGTCAGACGTGGAGTGCCTGTGAAGTCATTCCGCAACATTAACAACATAATAGATTAATTTAATTTGACCTCCTATAAACTACAGAACAGACATGTACAGCTTTTTATGTTGAAGTATTTATTGCACAACATGCTCTTCTCTAACAAGATGATTATCCAAAGAAAAGAAACCAGAACACTTAGCGGTTGATTCTTTTCTTTTGGTTTCTTTTGTTTTTTTGCATAAAATACTTCAACATGAAGAGTTTTACATGTGTATTCAATAGTTTAGAGGAGGTCAAACTGAATTAATCTGGAAAGGTTATGGAGGATGTTAGGTTCATTCTGACATCATACAAAAAGAATATCCCTAATTTTTGTGTTTATAACAATAGTTTATAACAAAACCATGTCAAATATCTGATAAAATAGAAAATGAACAACCTTTGCAAAAATTTGAAGCTATTTTTCTACCAACTTTTGAAACTGGACTATATAGAAAAGGCATATTGATATGATAAAAAAAATCATATTGATCGATATCAATAATTATTGATAATTATCAAAAAATTTTACAGTACAGCCCTGGCCATTTTATGCTATTGCTTAATGACCTACTTTTAATAAAGAACACACACTTTATTAAAATTCAACTCTTCGTTCCACCACCCTTTTAACCATGACTAACGACCTGGAAGACGTCGGTAAACACTGACAAACATAATGAATAAGCTGAAGTGACCAGAAAATCTGATAAATTAATATTAAAATAACATTTTGATGAAAATAAATAAAACAAATAAAAACAATAACTTCTTTTGGTGGGAATAGCACACCACCAGTTTTTAAACCAATTCCCACCAGGTGTGCCATGGTTTCGTATCGACCTCCAGCACGTCCATTTACTGAAAATGAGTGAAGCTGAATTAGTCCCAGAAACTTGTCCAAACTCCAAGGTTTCCCACACACCGACAAATGTGTGGAGCAGCACCACTGAATCAACTGCAAGTGCCACAGATTCCACCCTACCCCTCCTTGATGCTGTCTCAAGCATAAAATCTGAATATTTTAATTAACGTCTTTATTAGCTTTATTGGTGACTCGCAACCGCTCAGTGTGGATTAACACGCATATCACTGATACATGCACACACAGCTGACTCACCCGCTCCTCCTCCACACACAATGCACGAAGCCTATTAAAAGAAAACCCAAAGCAGAGGGATATTTGGCACAGAGAAGACGGTCGACGACATCTGAAGTTTACCAAGGGCTAGTATGATATACGGTGCGTAAACACACCTGCCCAAAAATTATTGTAACTCAGAAAAGGTCATTTTACCCTAATGAACTACGTTATTAATATTAAACATCCCGCACCCCAAGTCACCGTTGCTAATTCAGCAAACAATGCAATGAAAGATGAAATGCATTTAGTTGAGATTGGCTATGGTAGGCTATATGCCCATAAAGGGGCGTCGCACCTGTAGGGGATTTCATGGTAAGAGGGTCCAACACCCACAGATTTTTCCTGTTTTTTTTTTTTTATTTTCTTTTTACTTGTTTTTACTTTGCACAGTTTTGTGCAAATGTTGCTGCTTCAGTCGCTGCATCTCTGCGCTGCGCATCTGCCTCCTCTCGCCCTCTGTCTCTTGTTGCTCATTGAATCATGACGTGACTGTCGGTGATCAGCTGATCGGATTTTCTGCCGCAGGTACCGTCTCTCTTGTTTATCATTCAGCTTGTGTTGAAGAGGAAAGTACCAGGATGTTGACACAAAACAGTAGCCCATTTTAATTAGATAGCTTATTGTTTGCATTTATTTATTTATTTTTTATTAGCTGAGGTTTGTGGGAGCAACTGTTGTGAAATCTGCTGGTTATAATACAGCCAGTAGGATCAGGTTCAGATATCCTCAGAAAGATGAAACAAGAGGATTTCTTCTGTAAACCACTGGTTTACTTTTTAAAAATCATGAAAATAGTGAAAGGAAAGGACTTTTCTCTAACCACGTGGTTGACAGGTGATAGAAAGGATTCTTATGCAGGGGTGGGTCTAGAAATGTTTTGATGAGGGGACCAGGTAGAGGCATCAGGAAAAGGGTTAGGGTGGCATAAATTGGATTACTTGAAATTGGATACTTTTTACAACTTAAGTTGTCATTAGATGTTAAACAGCCAATAATATTTTTCAGTGCTGACTTAGACCAACATATAAACAAGCATTACATGCTGCATTCAATGACACTTGGGACATCTGACGATTACCTGAGTGAAGGTTAGTTTACACATATTATTTGTTAACAAATCATTACCCCCAACCTGTCTATGTCTATGCAGATAAACAGCCCCTCTGATGGTAAAATAGGTATTTTGCCTATTTTAGTAAAATACCTATTTTAAGTACCACAAATTGCTACCTAGTCTGTGGGAAACACTGAACTCCCAAACTGTAAAAGACTACTACACTTTATGCTACCCAATACTTACAATGTCAATGCTGCATCTGTAATCGTGTCTAAATTAATTGATAATAAATTTAATTTTGAACATTTATTAATTGTAATTGACGATAAATTAATTAATTAATCGATCAACCCCTAACTAATATGGTGCAAATGATCAGATGGCAGATTTGCGACATTTTGCATTAAACTGTTAGCATTAACAAATTAAGGTTTAGCAGTAGTACTATGTCTAATCACCTTAAAACCACTAACATTTCTCTTCCATCTACCTGATCAGTCAGCTAAGATTAATGTTATATTCACTGTATTTGAAAAATATTGACATATTTCTGCTTTACAGAGAAAGATCCCTTTTTCTAATAATGACTAAACACTAAATTTCATGCTTATGAATATGGGTGCTTATGAATTATATCATACTTTAGTTTTTATAAACCACACAAAACATAAATCGCCCATGGTTCTTGACTAAACAAATGACACTTATAGAATCATGACCTTAAAAAAAAGAAAATATAAAAGGAGTGCATTGAGAAATATACTTCCAGTGGTATAAAAAAACAGTAATAAGTTTATCTTTCATCAATGATAAGAATGCCAAAGACCATAAAATGTTCAAATTTGCTTGGAATCATCAGTTCTAACTAAATGCTCAATTAGTTAGAACTGACTGACAATAAGCACCACACTAAAGTTTGAGGACCAAATAAACTGAGAATGGTTTTTAATAAAACCCGGACACGTTTTATTAACCCATATAAAAACTAATTTAAAAAAAACGTATAACTTCCACTTACTGGAGCAAAGGTAAATATCACTTTCTGCTACTGTTACAGTTTTGAGAAGGTTAAACTTTAATTCATCAAGAGCATCTCAACTCTCATTCAACCAAGCATATTTTGCATTCAGCACAGCACCCGGAGCTTGATAAAACATGCACAGCCTAATGCTATATCTTCAGTGATTGTTGCCATAATTCATGACAGGGAAAATGAGCCTCGTGGAGGAGATAGCCTATTTTTGAATTTGTTTTCCTCGCCTCAGAAAAAGACAATCTTGAATGCTGTCACTTAAAAAAAAAAAAAAAAGGGGGGGGGGGGGGGGGGGGGGGGAATAAAGAAAACATGAGCACAAAGCAAACACAAATGGTCTGTTGACCCACAATAACACAATGAAGGAAAAAGGAGCCTGAAGGTTCCATTGTCTCCACTCTCCACAGGGCAGCATTGACTGACAGTTCAGCTGTAAGTAAAGCTGACACAGTATCACATCACGGCAAGATTGTTTAAGGGGAAAGGGGATGTGGCAACTGAAGGACAAAGGACATTTATTGATATGGCCAAGTCCTCCAGTGCAGCAGTAGATGTCCTTCATTGAAAGTGTCTTGTTGCCTGGATATTAATCACTATTGTCATGAAGCAAAGGAAATAAGTACGCCATCCTCCCCAATGGCATTATACTCCCCTTGTTCCAAAGACACCTGATCAAATCCAGTTTGTATGTATGTGTTTTGGGTTTAATGTCGCTAAGACAGATGAAATGATCTGGACTAAAGTGGCTGTGAGTCATTCTGAATGATTAAATGCTACTGTGACCAGCTTTGAGTGTCTTGGCTAAAAGACTGAGTGAACTCAACCATACACATCAAGTAATGAAGTGATGACTGATTGCCTTGATTAACATACGTCAGACAAATAAACAGTTTTATCACTATTACTGTCAAATTACTGCAATTATCCTAAAAAATAAACAATGCTCTAAAAACGCTGATGTCACATTGACGAAAACATTTTACTTTAAAACCAATTTTTGTATTTCCAGGCAGCACAAGCTCACTCCCAATGTCAGTAAGAAAGCTAATGTTCAGCAGGCTCGTGACGTTCTATTTCACTCAAGGCTCTTCTCTCCATCTTGCAATGGATTTATTACACTAGATCAGTCTTTGCCAGACTGCTTTCTCTGAGGCATGAATTTCAACCACGAATGTATAAATGCTCATTGACAACTAAAATTAAATTAATATTTAATGATGTTTTTGGTTATTAATTTTTCCTCACAAATGTGTAAGGAGGATTTGAAATGCAGCAGCTTCTGATGCAGTAATTAAAAAAAGGAAGATACAGTCACAAAGTGATCCTGCCATATTAACTATATATATATGTGTATATATATATATATATATATATATATATATATATATATATATATATGAGCTGGAAATGTGTCTTCCATAAGCTTACACAAACAAAAGAAAACCCCAAAGCAACTGCCAACACCACTGGAAATGTGATTGCTACAGAACAGACTGCTTGAGGGTGCTCCATTTCTGAAACTTATGAAAATCCCAAAGGAGACGTGACAAAGCCACGGCACAACTGCAAAACCGATGCAGACGGTCGACATGGGGTAAACCACTGATCTCACATCTGTTTTCCTCATAATGACATTAAAAAATTAACAAATGCAAAAAGGAAAACAAAATAGGTCAATGCTCTTGAAAATGTTAGTTATAATAAATTAAATTAAATAAAGTAGAATGTATAGATTGTGTACAGAATGATAGGATTACAGTATATAAAAGGCACGCCAAGTCTGGATTTTTGCTTAATGCTGCCATTCATTAAATAATAAATATAAAGAAACGTTATAACCTTTCACCAGTTTTCAGAAAAGGTTTGATGGTCTGATATTTTTTTCCCCTTACCAGTCCAAAAACATTCATTGTTTCGCCCACTACACATGCCACTGTAAAATGATCCAAATTCTCATCTGATCAACGGATTCACTTTCTTTCTCAGCATAAAACTTTAAAATAAACATTGTAAAAATATACAGAGATGTGCAATTTCCAGACAGGCTGAGGCAGATTCCAGGACAGCTTAAAATTTCACATGCTAACTATGAAGCTTGATGCCAGCTTTTTTTTTACTTTTCATGTTCTACTGTGAAAAAAAAAAAAAAAGTGAAGGATCACATAAATCATCCTCATTGCTTCACATCTCAACTTTACCAAACATTGCAAATATATACTAAGGATTGCTTAAAAAATAAAGCTTCATGTGCATAAAGATCTGAGTCAGATGATAGATTTGAGAAAAAAAAAAATAATAATAAAATGCATGCAAATAATAGATCAATGTAGATGCAGATACAGATGGTTCTGGCACCTTTGCCTACTGAAAAAGTATATATGGACAAATATTAGAGGAGTCACAACTCAAGCAATAATTTCAGTGTACACAGCATATTTAATAAGCCAACACGTTTCAGCCTGTGGCTTTTTCCAGGGTCATTCTGGTCAGGCGAGACATGCCATTATACACACCCTGATTTTACATTGTTCTACAGATCAATAGTTGACTAGTGACTGACGAACTGCAACCGGCAACAATGAGAGGAAAGCAGAGGACTGGTAGACTGCCAACGTCAATGTACACAATGTAGATTTACAACACACATCCACTATTCATTTCTCTCAAAACTCATGATGATCTCCTAAAATATTTTGTCCATGAAACAAAGCTGTTATTATTCATTATTCAAACTTATTTTTTTCTTTTTTCCTTAGGGTTTTCTTATGCAGCAAGATTCTGTGTACAACATAGCCTGAGCCCAAAACAAGAATTTTCTAAATGATTAAAGTGACATCTGCTGAATAAAAAGTTAAGACTTCAAAGAAGCAACAGTCATACTAATAAAGAGCAGGCAATGGGAATCCACGAAGTGGCAAAAAGAACATTTTATCTGATAGTTTGTACCATTAATAATTTTCTCCATTAACTGCATCCTTGACAACGTGCAAAAATTGGAGGATCCAGTGGCAGCTAAAGTATTCTTTTTAATTTATGAATGATGGTGTAATTTCACAGCTGACGAAACAACACAAAAAAATATAAATCCAACTGAACATTTTCGCAAACCATTTTGAATGCTGTCACATTTAATAATGATGGAAATGAAACTCTTAAAATATTCTTACAGTATGTGAAGTATGTACGTAAATGTAAAGAGCCCTGAGACAACGCTGTGAAATGCCGCTATACAAATAAAGCTGAATTGAACTTAACTGATTCTTCAATAAATTCATTTGCGGCAAAATAAACACTTGAAATCACTATAAAATTAAAAAGATAAACAATGTTTTGGGTGTGTGACTGTTTGAGCCAAAGTCTTGAGATAACACGGTTGCATATGTATCTTTACATGACAAATTCAAGAAAATTGCATGTTCCATCAGTAGATGCACTAAAACCGAGGAAAAAAATATAAATACCCTTCTAAAAGCAATCGCCTTAAACCTCAAACGGTTGCCCACCGTCTTTTGTAAAAGTTTATCTGCCTTTAACTCCTTCATACTTGACCCTTGTGATAATGATACATCAGATTTACTTTTAAATTTTAATTTACATGCCCTTGCTTTAACTCAAATATCATTAAATTTAACTGTGGAATAAATAAAAAGAACGTTATGTGTTTAGTAAATACAAATTCTGTAGGAAACTTGAGAATAATAAAGAGTATCTCATTTCACAAGCCATTTCAGCCAAATGAAGCATATTTTTCACGGCTGATCAGTTTGAGGTAAACATGCTGGGATGTTTTCCCCAAACCACAATGGTGATCACTGCTTAACCACCAGCTGCACACCAAGTCTCAGTTCTCCGGCACCAGACAGCTGTACAACAAAGTTGGCTCCATCACAGTTTTTAAGTCATCCAAGTTCAAATAATGTTATTAGTACGATACTGCACTGTTTGTGCTAAAGTTTGGCCAGTTTAATTAGAAAGACAGATAAGCTAGTCATTAAACCTGAAAGCAGTAAGAGAAGGATGAGCATCGCCAGTAGAAAGGATAAACAGCAAATTATGTGCACACCAGTGAAAAGTGATTACAGTTGCAATGTTTCCCCATCGGACCATTTAGTGGGTGGCACAGGCAGCTGGTGGAGAGACAACAGATAACACTACGCTGAGTCCCATCTATGATTAAGACTGAGCATATGTTAGTGAGGCTATTTTAAACCACCAGAGCTCCTTGAGAGATGTTTTGTCAGTGCTATATGCACTGAACCAATTATCCAGAGAAGGACCTTGATGGTAATGGTGGTGTTGCCAACATTAGTGATGTCCAAACAGCTGGCATTCTCCTGGTGCGGCACTCCATCAAGACTTCATTAATTAAATTCAGATAATGTGTTCCTATTTATCCACTACTTTCAGGAAGTAGTGATGATGTTCTTTAAAAAGAACATCTTAAGGCAAAACTGAAATTTTTTATTTGTCTAGTAACTGCTTCTTGGTTATTTTATCTTTATGTTTTTGTTTTTAATCCAGTGTCACTGAGGTCATGTGGCAGCTGCCCTGAATTAGACCCCATCAATTTCACAAGCACATACAAATTTATCCTTTTTAGCAGGGCTGTATTATCATTAAGTGCCACAATCAGGAAGCTGATCGATACTTCTAATGGCTTCTACAGAGCTGCAAAAGCTACTGCACAACAACAAAAAATAATAAATAAATAAAATAGACCTTCTTAAGTTGTTACTGTAAAAAGATTTTTCTGGAAAAATAAAAGAAAATGTCAATGTAATGGGAGTATACTTAAAAAAAAGCCTTCTAAATTGTCAGGAAAAAAATACATCATAGAGTTAATGTTAATCTTATCAAAAGCTATAAGTTTAACTTGAGTATGCATGATCTAAGAAACACACTTAACTTTCATATCACATTTTTTTCGTGTGCACTTTGCTAACAGCCTTCATGATGGAAACTGTAACATTCATGTCACTCGAACTAAAATGAAAGAAGCGATTTAATGACAGTGTACGATTGGTTTTGTCCTCCACCACCTTCGAGCTGGTCGGCTGGTCTGCCTGTATTGCCTTTCTGCTGTGTGTCAAAGGTCTGGTGAGACAAGTCATATGAGAAAACTCAGTTCTTAGGGGCTTGTAAAGCTACCCGACAATAAAGCTGCAAACTAAGGGTGTGGAAACATGGAACTAGGGGATTTTGGAGTGGCAGTGGGGTGGTGGTGACTCAGAGAGGAACCATTCTCTTGTGTTACATCATCATAATTACCTCTGCTTAGCTATGGAGGATGCTCGGTGCCACAGAAGTAAATACATTAAACACAAGTACATTATATATACACTCAACCACTGGAAAACTTTTTTGAAGAGTTACAACACTGCTGACCCAGTTCCCTCAATGTTCAGGAAAGTAAATTCAAATGTGCCACTGAGATCTGCAACCTGAAAAGGAAATGTTTTTTTTGTTGGTGTTACCCAAAGCTATCAACTGTATGACTCATAAAAACTGTCTTAAACTGGCAAGGTTGTTAAGGTTGGCTGGATAAACCATCTAAGAACCTCTACATGTAAAGTCATGTAGCAAATCAAACTTGTCAGTCGGGAGAAGAGCGATAACATCTTTTCAATCGACAAAAACCCTTTAGTGCTTTTCTCCTAATGGCATAACAACTCTCCATATTACTGATGCTGTTGCAGTATATAGGCAACCTCTTTAGGAGTCACCATTGTTGGGTGTTCACTTAAAACCCTGGCTATCACACCTCTAACTACCATTGTTCAATACTTTCTTCAAAAAATGTCAACCACGGTTGAGTAGGCGCCCTGTGTCTGAGCATAGATTTAAGTTTTAGGCCGATTAAATCGTTGACAATTAGTTCTCCGAGGTCTCAGCTCCTCAAAGCTGTTATTGGATTATGAAAGCAATATAGCTGAAAGACCAAACTTAATCAGGAGCAGACTTATTCAGTGTAAACAAAAGTAAAATGTCAGACTTAAGAGGCATTGTTTCAGAAAAGCTGTCAAACCATGGCCGCTCCATTTCTTGCTGGTGAATAGAGTGCTCTTATGCTGGGGTAAAGCCCAGCCCGGCCATCACATCCTTTTTATTTTCTTCCTCCCGTTCTATTTTTTTTTTTTTCTTCTTTTTCTTTTTCTTTTCGCCATTTGCTTTTAAAGGACAAAGAACAATAATCGCTCTGGGCCTCTAAAGCAATAGGTTAGTTCTATTTTGTGTTATTTATCTAAATATTGTGGAAAATGGGAAGACCATGTAAACAACAACATCATTAAGACAGTGGACAAAGGGTGGAAAAGTGGACAAGGTTGCAACAGTTAACTAGTGGACACTCATTTGTCTTTTAGGTGCTTTCAGCTTATAGAAACTGGTCATACTACTTGCTTGATTTTACTCTTATTCCCCACCTAAACATCAACTTCAATTTAATATCCTACTGTCCATCAGTTTTGATTTATGCAGTAAAAATAAAAATTGTGATTTATTAGACAGAGAGAGATTTGGCACTTGTTACAACTACCTTTTTGCAGCTTTTACAATACTTTCAGTGTAAATCACTTTTTTTTTTTTCCATCTTCTTCTTCTCCTTCGAAGCCCGACGGAGGGCCTTGCTACTCTGGAATGAAAATTTACACTCTCCCTTTCTTCATTCCTCCAAAAGTAGAGCTGCTGCTCATGGTTATCAATATACATGCACCTAATCAATGCCCATGTAAGTGTGCAGTCATCTTTGATAAATGAATCCAGCTATTCTAATCACAAGCTTTCTATTACTTGGAGGATAGGTGAATATGTCAATGTCACATCTGCATGAGCACCTTTGTCTTTTTATGCAACATTATGCAACAGAAATCTGATTTGTTAAAATACGTTAACATATACATATCACTAACAATGAGGCACAAGTACGAAATACATCAAACTGAAGGACAGATGAATAGCCATGGTCTATCATCTGTTTAAAAGAATTAAATAGATTCTAATAATAAACTGAGCAGTATAAAACTTTTCAAGCCTTTAATTAGCTGCATAACTTAAATTTTCTTTAAGTAATTTTAGTTTTAATGAAGAAATTTTGATTAAAAGCATTTCAACTGAAACTTCTGCTCTTGCTGACCATGTATTAATATTCTCAACTCTCACATTTGCCCCCATTTTGATTAACACAATGTTATGTGCCATAGCTTGATATAAGTTTTTAAAGTCACACTATGCAACTTTTTGACCTTATAGCTCAGTGTTTTTGGCTCATTTGATGGCAAAGTGACATTTATTATGCACATTTCTGGAGCCGTTGCTGCCCAGCAGCATTCTGAGGCCGAGAAATGACACTTCACAACTATTTCTTCCAAGATGCTGCGTGACGCTGCGACTGAGTTTATGCACTGCGTCACACGCTAGCAAGCAGATATCAACACACTGTTTCTTTTGAATGTGCACAGTGGCTGATTCAGCAAGGAAATGCTAGAGGATAGATAGGAGGAAGATAGGAAAATAAAAAAAAGACAGAGCAAGAGACAAGACAAGAGTCAACGTAGGTCTTTTACTGTATGGAGAGAGCTCACAGAACAGGTTGTATGCAAGAAGGCTGCCAAACTAATGGTCGTTAGAGGGCAGTGAGAAAATCTGCCAAAATTCCATAGTGCCTCTTTAATGGCAAAACATGATCAAAAAATTTGTATGAGTTATGCTTCCCATCTGACAAACAGCAGCAACAGAGGAGAGTGTGTCCCCAGGTGAAGTAAAAAATCCTGTTTTTTTCAAAGTGATACCTATGCTGTTACAATGGCTGATTTAAACTCTTGCAGCAGTGGATTATAACTGTGCCTAACACAGTTTAAAAAATTTAAACATGTAGAAAAGATATATTTTGCACTTTTTTCTAGTCACTGTTTTATTTTATTAAATGTTTTATATCACTGTTATGGTGATATATGATAATGTAAGAAAACCATGATTCTATAAAGGCCATTAGTGATATACCTTGCTTTTGCAAATTTATCATGGGTCTCTCAGTTACTTTCATGAGCACATGTTAATAAAGGATGAGGAAGATTAACAGAAAAGTGGGCAATGTCTGAATGACAATGCTATCACCTTAATAGATTAAATTATTGATGTGTTGTGTTTGAAAAGGGCCAAATTCTCATGTGGTTACAAAGAACCAAACTAAAATTCATCAGCATAACCAGGATCAACAGATATTTGATAATAAACGACACAAAAGGATTGTGTCGCAGCAAGCATTAATGGTAAAGGATGGAGACAAAGAGCAACGTTACACTTTAATCAGTAACCTATTACATTGTTTTAACCAGACTGATACTATAAAGCTACAGAAATATGACCTTATTCGAGTGCCAAATGCCATATTTCAATAAATAACAGCAACAACATTTAAAATGACAGCATTGAAGCTAGCCAAGCCACAACTGAACATCAAGGGGTACAAATTCCAGTGCAACATTAGTAATCACAAACAGAACTACGTTCACGCTTCAGTGGCATTAATCGCCCCCCATACAAGCACATCCATCTACGAACCAACAGCGCTAACTATCGCCCCGGTCCTCCTCTCCACCGACACACATGACCGCAAAAAGGCACACACAGATTATACTGCCACTTGAACTGTCCACAACTACGGTAAACCTGTAATAAAACTTGGGACAGCTTATTTCACGGTCACGAAACTACAGGTTGAGCTGATAGTGTAATTCCACGGGGGACAGCGCTGAACGTTATAAAAGCACTGTCTCGGAATAAATGGACGAATATCTACTACATTTCATTTGATTGACGAATTGCACCGTTCTGTCTGAATAACCGGTGTTAGAGCTAACGAGAAAAAGGTCAAACATCCGCAACCAGTGCTGGTTAAATATTCAGCCTATCGTCGACGCAGGGATAGTTTGCGCCACAGTCCAGCTGCCTAATCAATAACATGCACACAAATCACCGAGGCTAAAACGTGTCGGCGTTTACACAATCGCTGGACGTTTGTGTCGGCTCGGCCCAGCAACCGTTAACAATTTAGTAAAGCGTCACCTCTGGGAAATCTCCTATATCGCCAAGCAAAACTAGCTTCTACCCCTGCAAATGAAACCCCAACAATAGACATCGGCTAAATAAATGATAGCTAACCCTTCTTGCGGGTACTTACCAGGTTGACAGTCTTTGTGTTCGGGCAAGGTTAAAAACATTAAGGATAAAATCCACCAGTAACTCGGTTCCCGTATTTTCCGCATGTTAGACTACTCATCGAGAGCAACAAGAAGGCAACGGGTGATTAAGTTTGCGTGTCTTTTCTTCTTCTCCTCCTTAAAAAAGAATCACATACACACTACCGAAGCTGGAACGAAGTTGGAACAGCGGCCACGAAGGCAGAGCATCAAAGTAATGGTTGGCGGTCACAGGATACAGTCACTGCTTTCAAAAAGACAAATTTTCTCGCCTCCAGTGTGAGCAGAGGCTGCTCGTAGCTTCGAGGAATAAAGCGTTAAGCTCACTACGGCAAAACGAAAACAATTCAAAATCTGTTGTTGGACTCCTCCGTGTCTGCTGCAGGCTTCCAGATAGCGACATTCCCGAAGTGTAGAGGGGTCAATCGGCAATCAATCGCTGTCTTTAACTACAGGAAAAAGTGGTCGAATATTATTGATCATACGTGGTCATTATTAAGTGATTATCCGCGGCGTCAGCGAGACGGAGGCTGAAGCAGAAAAGTGGTGCTGGAAATGTCCCATTCTTTCATCCAGGAAGTAGTCTAGCGGTCAGGCATGCACGGATATGTGGCTACTGCTCTGGTCCCATCCTACCGGACAGGCTGCGCGTGAGGAGCCTGCACGGGGCGGGTGCAGGGGAGGGAGGAGGGCTGGTGGTGGTGGTTAGGGGGTGGGGGGGGGGCGGTTCCTGGATCTGGTGAATGCAAAATAACACAGAACGGACCCAGAGGCTGCTTTCTTGTGTTATAATAGGAAATACTCCAAAAAACCAATGACTCGTATAAGAGTGTCAGGTCACCGTCCACGTTGTAACCACCAGCCTCTTTTAAATGTTGCATAAAACATGTTGCATCAAACATGATGAAATATTGTTGGCATTATTATCTACCCCCCGAGAAATAAAAAAAAAAAAATATATATAAAACAGTTTCCTCTCTAAATCCAGTGATTTCCACCCCCCATCCTGTCATTTGTTGCTTCCTCCCTACTCCCGTTATTAAAATGACCCCTCTGTGGCCACACATGATGCCCCTTTGCCTCCTGCTGGCTGAATTGTGAATGGAATACTTCAACTGTAATCATCACCTGGAATAGGCTATCATCATATGCAAGTGTGTAGCGATTGGAGAATTATGCATCTACTAGTGATGCTCCCTTAGGTAAATGTGTAGTCAGTGGTGTTCTTGCAGAACTATCCAGCTGGACATTTAATTTGAGGAATTTGATTAAATTTCTCATTTAATTACCTAGTTCTCTACAGGGCCATTGAGGACAGTCACAAGGGCCCTTTGCTTTTAATGTGGGCCATCTGCTTCCTCTCCAAAATGCCTACCTTTTCAAAGCTCGTACAGCCTCGTGGGCATCCTCGCATGATTCTCCAGGCTGCACAACCTCCATACACACAGCAAAACACCACCTTGGCTGACAATTGCTCCAGACCTGATTGTTTTCTCACTGATCAAGTGCAATTAACCTGAACAGAAGTTTAGGAATACTTCTCAGTTTTTCTTTTTTTTTCCCTGTCTTGTTCTGTCAGATGACGGAGAACAAGGGCAACTCTTTGATTTATCAGGCACTCAAAAAGTGTTTGTGCAGTGGACCCAGAACACTGACCCCCCTGATGTAGAGGTAAATCTCCCCAGACCAATAGATCATCACCAAACACCATAAACAGCCCATATTTATGGCTTTGCATTTCAGACTTTTAAACCACAGAGTAATGTAGTTAAATTGTCAACTATATTTATAACCAGTTTATGTTTTGTTTTTTTGTTTTTGTCATGTATGGCTATTTATTTTTCTTATATTATAGAAAACCATGGGTTTTGCACGCGGTTAGACATTTGTAGAATATATGTTTTTTTTTTAAAAGCAAACAAATTGATTAAATATACAATAATTCACAGGTTTTTCTTTAATGAGGATGATACTACTTTCTAGACTTAACATTTGCAGTCCAAATGTTAAAGTCAGCAATAGTTCTGCTGTGTCTTTTCACACCAGTGTTAGAGAAAATTACTTTTAATGTACTGGAAGTATAAAAACTCTGACAAACACTGTGCAGTGAGTTCAAATTGAAATAGGTGAGCTACAAATTAAAGGAGCTTTGATCTCCCATTCATTAGTATCTAAGGAAACAGTCATAAAGCTCTTCATGGCCAAAGCTGAGATGTACAGTAGCACTTTCTGTTGCTGTGAATGGCAAAAAGAGTAAATGATTCATGTTAACACTTTCAGATAAATCAGTGTGTTCATTTTGTTTTAAACATTTTAAAAGTCAAATGATGGAAATTAATTCAAATCTTAAGAGATCTGTGCTCTCAGTTAGCTTACCTTGACTTGTTCAAGTTGTTTGTTGTTAGGAAAGACCAAGTGATCCAAATGTCAAAGCTTTATACTGTTAGCTGCCTTGTAGTCTGGTAAATAAAATATCTAATACTCTTGAGCAGTAAAAAAAAAAAAAAAAAAAAACAGGACTTAGCCAAGAATTTTCAGCTCATTATTCTTGAAAAGCTGCATATAAAAAGGCAAAGGCTTAACAGGACAGTCAGCAGGCCTACATGCACCTCTGAGTCGAGCTATGGGTAGAGTTTGACCCAGCAGCTGTCCTTACATTCACAAGAGGGAAATGGAGTTTTGTTCCCGATTCCTCAACACTAAAACAGGCTCAGTTGTTTTAAACACAATCTATTAAGGGCTACTTCAAGATGCTTAACCTAAATGTAGTCATGGCTCTCACAGTCCCCAACCCACGCAATGCTGAACATTTCTGGATGGGCCTCAAAAGTGTTGCACGCTTAAGATGGCCCAGTAATTCACAGAACAGACGTCTTGCAAGAAGAATCTGAAAAAGTCTCCAAAATGGAAAATGAAACACTCTTAGCTGGCAAAGAGTTGTGTTTACACTCTGATACTTGCCAGAGGGGGTGTTGTTAAGAACTGACCATGCCGAGTGCAGTAGCTTTCGCTTCCGGCCCCTTTCTTATTTTTCAACTTTAGAAGATGGAAACAATTTTAAAATTGTGAAATATTAAAGAAATGTGTCATTTTTAACTTAATGCCTCCTGGAAATCAGGCCATGAATAATTTACCAAGCTTTTCAAAGTAACCGAAACTTTGACTAAACTTTTGCATGTGACTGCACCTGTTTTGCTTGTACAACATTGCCTTCCAGCTGTTTTGAAATAAGCCATGATAAGATCCTGGCTTATAGATCCAATAAAACAAAGGATGCACGCGTTTCACTGTGTGTATGTGCGTTTTTTCATTTTCAATAAATAGCATTTAAATGACAGTAAAACAAAACAAATGGGTGACACGCTCTTTGTGATAAGTCTTAATATAAGAATATTAAGAACAATATGAGTTCTTTATCAGATGAGTGTTTGCGCTTGTAATTTTGCAGTTGCAGCTCAGCCCTTGATGAAACTCAATTTTCTCTCATATAGGCACACTTGGCGTCCCTGCATGCCACACACACTGTGTGTATCTGAATCATATAAAATAGGGGAACAGGCAAATGAGTTATTATTCATAAAAACACCTTTCAGTTCCAATCATCACATCTAACCTGGATGTCTGACAAGATAGTTGATATGTTTGCAAACACATGAAAGCAATCACAGTCAACACAGTAAAGCCTGAGTCACGGCCATGATTTTTGTCTTAATAGCTTCACGCTGCGCTTCATGCCAGAACCTTGAGAAATCAAAGGGGCCCTGAACTACCCTCCACTTTCCACAGTGTGCCTTTGCAGTCGCTAGTAGTTTTATGAGGCATTTGTAATGTGCGCAGCGACATTTGACATTCTAATCTTTTTCACCCATAAGGAGCTGAGACCCCAAAGGCATCCTAACACTCTCTCTGACACTTCAATTGCACCACAGATTAAAGAAGAAAAGAAAAGCTGCAAAACACAGTAGCTGTATGATTCATGTGAGTCCAGCAATGACACCAGCACTGTCCCACAGATATCTCCTTCCTCTTTGCCATTAAGTGGTTTGAGAATCACACTTGTATTATTTTTTCAAACATATTTCACATGTTGACAGTTGCTGCATAATGTACGACTGTGAGCATCAATTATGTAATGCAATTCAGGCTATGACCATATATAATTTATTTGATTCTCAATCTTTTACATTATTTAGTCAAAAGCTATTTTTATAATTATTACTCTTCCCAAATATCTTTTGTTGGTCTGTCCTCTAATTCATCTCATCAATGTGTCATCCTCCTGTGCCAAATCGTCACTGCATTAATGCTTCAGGAGGGCGTGACGAGTGTCAGTCAGCTAAGACAAGACAACCGTAAATAAGGCAGCACTTAAAAAGTGCTTAAAAGAGGTTCAAAATCTAGCATCTAACAGCTTTAAAGCAAAAATGTCAAAAAGTGGGATGCACTCCAGGATCACAATGTTATAATGTGATCTTCCCGTTCCTTCCTATTTTTGTCAATGGTGGAAAAATTGCCAACTTAGTTGTATAAAATATAGGCAAAGCTATATTTGCAAATGAACAACATTATAAAGAATAATCCTCAATCAAATTCAGCATTTCAGGCTAAGTTTCATACTCAATATTTCTAAATATGAATCAGAGAGAGAAAAAAACAGGTATTGTCTTTTTATATTAAATATCAAAGGACCATACCTGTGTTTTGCATGTTTAAGTCCATTCACTCGTGCCACGCTTATTTTACATTACTGCCAAGAATTCTTGATGTGTTTTGCTGCTTTCTTGGCAGTCACTGGTTTCATTTAAAGTCTGCAAGGAATGACAGACAACTTAAGCCATTACAAAGAACATCATGTCTGGTTTTATTTTCATCAAAGTCATATTATGTTGTGCTGAAACCCGTGGAGAGATTTGAAAAGTCTGCCTGCGTGATGCATCCATGTGCTTTGGGAAGTCAGTTGCCAAACGGGACCGCATTCATAATTTATGCTGACAGAAAGCCGCAAACGCAATCAATGAGCAAATAAGTCCAGATTGCAAAAGAAAGCATGATCTGGTTACTTTTTCGGCAGCCAGCTAAGCCCTGGATGATGAATATGTTCCTAAGAATTTAAGGTCTGGATTTTACTTTTGCAAACTGTGCATGAAAACAAGTTTTCCCTGAGAACACAAGGGTGTTAACAGCAGTGAAACGCTAACAAACAGAATTCCCTGAGAGCAGATGGGGACGTCTGAAGTTCCTGTGGAAACAGGAAGGTGCTTCTCCACTGTGGCATGATGTGCCTCTGCCATCTCTTGCACTGATTATTGATTATATTGTGCTCGTCATCCGTCTCTGAGAGTGTGAAGACATCTCTGGCAGGCAGTCTTATAGTAAATAAAATGAAATGTGACACTTATAGACTGGGGACCTGTCCAGACTATACCCCGCCTTTGGACCTATGACAGCCGGGATAAGCTCCAGTCCCTCATGATCCTGGACAGGATCAAGCGGGTATGGAAAATTTATAAATAAATGAATGAAATCTGACACTTCGCAAGCTCCAAGTGTCAGCTGAACCTCTGTGGCTCACTTTTTCATAGTTAGTTAATATCATTATAAGATCATACATTTGATTCATATGCACACATGACTTCATTCATCAAAGTAATGCTGTACCCCCAAATGCAGAGAGGCTTTGCCGTGATGTAATGTGTTGGTGCAGCTGACCTAATTTTGGAGGCTGGAGAATGAGTTTCTCTAATGCAGAGATAACGAGGGAAACGTGGAAAGTTTTACATCTGGGTGGTCAGTATTAGATCAAATGTGAATGTTATGAATGAACATAAATGTGAAGAGAAGAAAGAAAGAGTTGGGAATGGAAAGAAAGAGTTATGACATGAGTGATTTGAGGCTCTAGTAGTTGCTATTTGAATCCAGTAGAGGGTGTGTGCAAAATTCATGTTGCCATTAATCAATGCAGTTGTTCAAACCACCTAGGACCATCAGTGAAGCTCCTAAAGAACATAATAGAGTCATTTTTCACAGAGAGGCAACAAAGCCCAGCAACGCACTTGTGGGTGATTCAATAGCTAAGAAGAAAAAAAAAAAAAAAATCCCAGAATAGAGCATCAATTTGTTTAATATGGTATATTGATGCCATAATAATTTACTTGATGTTGGTTCTTGAAGCCCTGCACAGTGTTTGTGTAGCTGTTTCCATCAGCACACCAACAGCCTTTATTTGTAACACAGTAAACACTCCTTTTTTACAACATGGAGGAATAAAAAAACAGACAGCCCAAAATAATTCCGTGACAAGGTCCAAATTATAAAGCAAAATATCTCCTGTTAGGAGTAATTTGTACCACAAGAGGCAAAAGCTCAGGGATCAATTTTTTTTCTTTTACCACAATTTGAGCTCATTTGCAAGTTCCAGAGGTTCGTAGAACAACATCACAATGACTGGTTGAAAAGGGAGAAACTGATTAACATAAGAGTTCTTAAAATTCCTCAATGAATTTGCATACACACGAACACGAATCTTCTTCAGTTGAATGACTACCGGCATTATGTAGAATGCTATGTTGTACATTGAGCTACAAAGAAAATTGGCAAGCTCATGGTTTACAACTGCAAACAGTTAGTCATACATGATGTAACTGCTCACAAGGACCGTTTTCAAATGATAGCTAAATATCAGAGCGATGCTGTGCCTGCTGAATGTTAGCCATCATTGAAGTGTCATTGTTATCTCTTGTCATATTTGCTCTACAGCTTTCTGAGTGAGAGATGAGGTTGGCTCATTGTTAAACTAGAAACGGCTTTTTAAGTCCTTGCTCTAATTGAAAAGAGCAATGACAATACTCAAATTCCCCTCATGTCCAAACTCATTAAAATTAAGATACCTCTGACTTTGGTCATTTATTCAGAAGTTGCTGTATTTATCTCCCTCATGGCTCTGGCTGTGGTCTTTTTAGGCACAGTGTGACTGCCAGAGCTGGCAGATGTTTGTACACATGGCCACACAGTGCTGAACAGAATAAGCTGTCAGAGTGGCGCGCCCTTGTAAAGGAAATCAGCTTGTCAGCATCGCGGCAGAAAACTGCATCGTGTGTGTTGTACTAACATGATTTCAGCATGATATCCCACATTAGTGTTTCAACTCATGGATTTTCTTAAGCCTTTTGTGTTAGTTAACAACCGAGCACATTAAGGATGAAGATTCTGAGAGTATTCTGGTTTAACTTTGCATCATGTTAATCCACAGCCTCCCACGGACATCAGGTATCTCACGGTCCTCTTGCCACAACTTATTATTTAAATGAGTCTCAAGTTACATGCATAATCACCGGCATAACAAACGAAATACAAAGCTCATGTTAGGTCCTGACAGCAAACTTAAAATTTATTCCATCACTGATGTGGTTTGTGTTCACCTGAATTTCATTAAAATAAACAAGGACATTCTTTTGACCTTAAAAAGTAGGAATAGCAACATTAAAGTTTCTGTTTCATTTTGTCTTTATGTGTGTCTTTTCCTGCTCTAATTAAATGCAGTATTGTCAGTCTAGTGTCTTTACTTTAAGGAGACTTCAATTTGCTGTAGAGGGATATTTTCTACTTTTCTGTCTTATAATTGTAAGATTTAAAACTTGGGAAGGCTTCGGACAATTAATTTTGGCTTTATCTTTATTTATTGTTCTCACTCTGAATATCATTGACCATTTACAGTTGGTGGGGGAACTAAAAGTCAACCATGTTGGTGTGAAGTGTAATTTATGTACCTCCCTTTTTGGTGTCATCCTGGTTATAAGAAGAAGGACAACAGCAAACATTCAGTTTTACTTATCAGAGTGTTATGTACAGAGCTTTGGGACTGTTTGCACTGTCTCATATCTGGTGGAAGTTGTAAAAAACACCCATTTGTTGCTCCAGTGGGAGCTGCATGAAATGTGATAAATTGGGTGACATCATTTGAGTGGGCAAAATTTTGTGGCTAAGCCTAAGCGAACAGGGGTTAGGAATAAAAGTTCAAAAACAAAATCCTCATGCAGAAGCTTCAAGCAACTCGAACCATACCTACAAGGCAAAACTTTGCAAAAGAACACAAGGGTGGCAGTATTTGATCTCAGCATCAAATATTGTCACATCTGGTGCATTGCAGAACCGGTGCCAAATGATACCTTATGCATATTTCAGGCAGACTTCAGGGTTTGACAGAATAGCAGTATTTGATGCCCTGAGAATCAGAACAGGGTTAATAACCCACAAGTATCTAAGTTCTATGATAAGTGCTGGTTTAATTTTCTAAGTGATAAGGAAATGAGGTTCAGTGCCCTTTTATAGTATCTTTTTTTAGCACCAGTAACACTGTTTGAAAGCAAAGAAGATAGTGTACGTTTTGTTCATTCAGCATTTGTACGCTATTTGCCTCTGCACAAATATAGAAAGCAGCTAAAACAGATGCAGAGATTATCCTTTTCTTTTACATATAGGACAGGCATTAATGCAGTATTGGATGAAATCCTGAAATCTCCTTTGTGTGAGCCCATGTGATGTACAGTATCTGTCTAAACCAAACACCTGGGTTCATTCACAGCTTCAACATCTTGTGAAGAAATTCTAAATTAAAAGAGTTATACTTCCATAGTGCTATCTCATAATTCAATGTGGCTGTAGCTTTATATTTCCAGATCAACCCTTCAGTTTGGATTCTTGTAGATGAATATGTGGACAATATGGTGAGAACAACCTGTGACATGTTCACATTTTAGGTAACCTGCATGAAATAATACCGTCAGAACAGACAGCGTGAATATCAGATGTTCTGTTTGTGGTCTGTATATTTTAAAACCAAAACCAATGGTCATGACATAACATGAAATATTACCAAAGCACAAAAATGTACAGTTTCACCATGAAAACAAACAAAAAAAGTACAAATATTACATTTCAATCACTGTTTTCCAGCCATATAAATGGATTTAGTTTAGATTTAATCAGCATGGGAACATCTTACATCTCTATGCATTTTCCAACATGTCCACTTTCCACTAATTGCTAGTGTTTAATTGTCTGTAAACGGTTGTAAGGAAGGGAGAGAATGCTGAACCAAAGGCCTATGTGACATTTTCAAATGAATATCACAAAGATTTTTCATGTGACATTTGTCCTGCACAATTTTTTTCAACCGTCTTTGCACGTTTCTATATCTAGTAATTTACAGACAATTTGGACAAGTTGACAAACGTATTTAATGTTATAACATTTTGGTATATCACTGAAATTGCATGAAAGTTTATACCAGTTGGGTTAAAAATGGAAAGCCATTTACTAAATAAACATCTATTCACTGAAAAAAATATGAATGCCAATGTCCCTTGAGGGTCTGTTAGCCCACTAATCCATAATTACAGCAAACAGGAAACTGATTAATAGAAAAAAAAACACAGCAAAAGTGTAGAAAATAAATGGCTTAGTCCACCAATAAATGATGACAAAATAAGTGCTATGAATCAAAATAATGGCTAAACCCAAGTTTGCCAGTGAATGAACCTCCTGTCTCTCCCCTTCATACAGCTCAGACCTAACATGCCCTAAATTATGGAAATATTCTTAAAATATGCTCCTGAGCATGCTGATCAGAAGAGGTGACATTTGTTCATTAAAACTTGTGTGTAAGAGTTTGCAATTTATAGTTGTTTAATTATAATTATTTTTTAATATTTTTTTAAATATTTCTTTTTAACCACCAGAATCAAATATTCAGATTTTTCCTCTGGTCTGAAGTGCTATTTATTTTTCTAATTGTTTTCATAAGCTGCTGAAATGTGGAAATACTGGTTGTATTGATGTCTCTTGAATACAAATGAAGTGGACGGCATTCTGATTGTGATGCTTAGAGCACCAAGAAAATTTTAAAATTTAAACAGTAATGTCTGTTCAGAAATCATGCTCTAGTTGCCAGGGAAAATCACCAACCTTACAGTGACTAATTTATCTAACATGTTTTTTTCTATCACATTAAAGTCATCATTGCACAGAGGAAAATATGTGCTATTTTTGACAAAAGACAAAGCATACATGAGGCAAGGCAAAAATTTAGAGTTTACCATTCCCTTTAAGGGACTAAAAGACTTTTCTGACCACATACAACCATTTTCCCTCCTCAAAGCTATATTAGCAGTTGCTCACCAGAATCTAAAATTGACCTGTCAGTGCCCAAGTTGGATTGTGGGTAACCAGGTTTTGACAAGGAAGAATATTGCTTGGAATAGAAATGATGTTATTTGTGGTTCAGATGATTTTTCCAACCATGTAAAAAGAATGTAATGTTAAATCAATCTCATATCTTCTTTAGAATATTAATTTCTTTACTAAGCCTGCATGATAGGAGTTTACTCCTACTTTCAAAAAAATATAAATAAATAAAAAGAATAAAAAATGTAATCTGGTGGGCAACATGTTGAGAGACATTCATTTTTGAGGATAATAAATAGAATCTGCACCAGCATGAGAATGCATGTCTTGTTGCATGCTATTTCCATAAAATAAACTTTAAACAGAGGGTCTCATTATACAGAGCCAAGTTTTTTCTTTCTTTCTTTCTTTTTATTTTCTCTGTAGGTAAAAAAGTAACAATAAAGAACTCATCAACAAAATTAGACACGAACACAGTTTAGGATTTAAATTAATCACACAATCAAAGATGAAAGTGCTGTTAATGCCTGTAAAAGTATGCTAGATGTAATTTATGTAAAACCGAAGGATGAATATTTTACCAGCCTCCCCATTTTTTTTTTTTTTTTTTTTTAAAATCTCCAATGCAAGAATGAAAAATCACTAGCCAGAATCTGAAAGCAGCATAAGGGAAAACACAGCCAAATAGTGCTGCTGGGCAGGTGCCTGGAGTTCCATTTGAGCAAAGCAATTATGAAAATTGAAGTTATGCAGATGAACAAAAGGATTACTAATGGGAAATGTGTCATTGTCCTCTGTTCATGTCGCACACTGTTAAAAAGAATGGAACGCGGCATAATTTATTTGGTAGGAACTTCAACTCTTTTTTACCTTTTTGGAGGAATGGGTTAACTAAGTTTCTTATGAATGCGTCCATAGTTTCACTGATGCAATCAAGTTAAAAGAAAATAAAAATAAATCCCAAGTTGTCAGGCAGTGAACTGCAAACAACTCTTCAGCAAGGTCACACTGGTACACCACTTTATCACTGAGTAACATTGCCTTTCTACTGTAATGAAACAATCTATTTCTCTCCTTTTTTCTTTGGTTTTATTGAAAGTAAAATGTTTATAGTGTCTTGACTCCAAACAGCCTTAAAACTAGCTGTGTGTATTTGGATTTAAATATTTCATAAACCCACAGGTAAGACACACACTGTGAACAAAATGCCACAAATTAAAAATATATAAACATCTGATGTTGTAACCCTGAATCTGTTGGAGCTGTTCTTCCAGTTTTTGTCACAATCCCTCTGTTACCAATCACTGTGGACTTCACCTTCCACTTCCGTTCCCGATGCTCCTTCAGCTTCTGCTGCTTTCCGATCTTCTCGTGCTCCTTCTTCCTTGTCTTGCTGTCAGCAGGGATTGCCACATCTGTCACAACCTTGTCAGCCATCACTATCTCTGGTTGGTTGGCCAGCAGCTGCTTGTCAGTCTGGAACTTGAAGTCCCACAGGAGCTTCACTCTGTTGTTCTGAACCGCTGTCAGTAGTGTGTCCCATCGGGAGTTGGGCACTTCTAACCCATCCTCAGCACAGATGTTCTTGCGCACTATCCCAGCCATCAGTCGATTTTGCCTAATTTTTCCCTAACGATTATTCCTTAATTTGAACAAAAAAAAATTCCATTTATTATTGATGCAATGAAGGACGTATACTGTTACTGTACCACCTGCTACTGACATGACTTATATAAAAAAAGACATTCAAGGCAGCTTTCACATAGAGGAAACATTCACTGTTGAGGTTATATGGTGCAAAGACTGTCCACCTCCTTCATTCTTGATTTCCTGTACATACCGTGTTATTTCATTTCGGTGGGGGTTGTATGCTGCTGTGTAGAAGGTGTATACATAAAACATATGAATGCACAAACAAGACCATAATAACAGCCTTCAAAGCTGAGTTGAATCCTATGGAGATATTTTAGCACAGTAAATACACACACTAAATATCTGACTGACAATGGTATATATATTGCACATCTTCATGACGCTGCTGACATTTTTTAATTTTTATTTTTCTGCCTTTTTGCCATACACATGATTACCTGTGAAACAATCTTTATCTCAGTGCAATTTATCTTCTGGATTTTGACACCCTGCAGACATTTTATTCCACACAGGCAAAGTATGACATACAGAAACCATGGTACCGGCCAGTTAAGTGTGAAATTAGAGCATATTCCAGTGTTTCTGAATATAGAAGATGTACTGTTATATCAGTGTGGAAGCAAAGAAACCAATTTCACCATCAATGCTTGCCTTTAAGGCCTCTTTATGTGCCTTTAAAGGTATCATACTATTTTGGTACTGTGGCTGTACAGTTGTACATCTAGGAAATACATTATGAGTGCTTGGGGTTTCATGTAGGCCAGAATGGAAGCCGTAGTCAGTATGTTGGATATATGTTATGTTGAGTTTAAACAATGTCATCATAAAGCGATCTTTTGTCCTACAAATGCAATACCTTGAATTACTGTCCAGACACCTCAATTTGTTTGTTTTGCTGTGAGAGCTTTGCAAACGAGCTCCACTCAGTCTCCCCACCTGAATCATTCCTGGATTGATGCATGCTGAAGATCATTTTCTGAGCTACTCGTCTGTGTAGTGGCGCTCATCCAACACATGCTTTGTTTTAGTTCCCACAGAAAAAGATTGATCTAAATCCAAGAGTAGACAAATAGAAGCGTTCCCTACCTCGATGCCAAGATTAAACTACATATCGAATGCACAGAGTGAACTGAAAATAAATCAAGCTTTGTTGTGTGAAGGAGACAGATACACGTCCCACGAGAGAACCGCCCGCTCCAGACGTGCACAAGAATTTTAAATTTAAGGAAATACACAGAGGTGCAGCAGTTTTTAGTGGGAATAAACGAAGCATTTTCTGTAAACTATGTTGTCCAGATGTCTTGCAATTGTAGGCTTAACAGTCAGGAAACACCCTGAGTGGAAATATGTTGAGGGAGATAAGGAAGACAGACAGACATTTATCTAGTTTTTGAGTTTCTTTCATAGCAGAAATCACTCCCTGAATTTTGTCCGCACACTGCTGCAACAACAATAGTGCCTTACTCTGCAGATACATGATAGAGGTCTGCATACAGATTATAGATTCAATGCAAACACGTGACGGCAGGCCTGACAGTTGAGAAAACAATACACTCCTAGTGCTCCCAAAGCCTCTGTTTTATCGACCATCCTCCCTCCGCAGTCATTGTGAAGTCCATAATAAAAATGCATCAGATGCATCTCCCTGTCCTCAGCAAAACGTCACTCAGGGGACGGTATGTAGACCTTTATGAGAGCTAATGACCCACAGCTTTTAGAGTCCCACAACCATCAGCATGATTAGGTTCAATGTCTGCACTCAACCTTTCGTTTATGTGCCCTTGAAAGAAAAAAATGGCAAGTGATATTGACAAATGAACAAAAGAATCTGACTGAGATTGCAGGGATTGTATATTCAAGGTGATGTTGCCAGCGACAGTCTCTCCACCTTGTCAGAAGGATTTTCACTGAAATTAGATTTTGGCCAGCACTTCACTCTTGACACCTTCTGCTTAGCATTCATATAGTGTATTCACACTTTACTGTGAGCTAATATTTTCAAATATTGTCAGTGTTTCTCAACACATGCTTGCTTCTCCTTTTAAGGACCCTTAACTAGTGCATAACTAGTTACTCAATGACAATCAAGCACACTGAAAAGGAATTCTGAGGCTACAGCATACACAAGGGATTCAGACAGGTTTTAAATAAGTTAGAACTCACATAAAACAAAAGCTGCATTTCCATCACAGAAGCTCTTCCAGGGACCAGGAAGGGGTCTTTTCCTCAAGCCCCTCTATTTCAGCTGCAGAGATCTGGGCCCAAACAGTTCCAAGCACTGAGATTTCAGCCCTGAAAAATGCCCTGGAAGGAAGGTAGTACTTGCTAAATTTTGATCAACAGGACTCAGAACATAACAGCCGTAACAACAGAAATGTTTTTCTGGAAGCTAAAAGGTCATTTCAGACTTGGTTCTGTTGCATTTCCACTGAGGGTATTAGGCAAATCAAGTCCGCTGAAGTGTGCGTCTCTTCCCCACATCTAAAGACTCTGAGCCTTTACGGATATTAAAACAAGAAGTCTGCTTCAGTTGTATTACCTCAATATTCTCAGTATTACACACTTTGATGGTGTTTGGGCTGTTTTTATTTTGCTGTAAGTTGTCTCTGAAGCAATCAAAGATGAGTGTTGTTTTTTTTTTATTTATATAAATCTCATCGTTCTTATCACTGCAGCAGCTGCTGCTTATGTTGTCTAAAAGACAATGTTGTTCCCAAAGCGGCCTGCAAAACAAGAAGACCCTTTTGGCTCCATTAGCTCAAAATCTCCAAAGTACGACATCCCATAAGACCCTTTTTGGTGCTAAAACCTCTACCCTGGTTTTGTATAAGTCCATAATCCCTGCGGTCAAAACAAAAGAGGCCAAGAAAAGGGCTTTCCCTAAAAGACTTTGGTTTCTGAAAAAACACTTGGTAGAGGAAATATAGCATTTGAAGTTACTGTGAATCTTTGGGATGGAGCTTAATGTTTTTTTTTTTTCAGTTATCTCAGGTTTAATATCCACAACTATTTGTAATATCTGTTAGCTTAAAGGTGTACCACAGACATAGTTATTACTGTTTGTAAAAAAAAATAGTCAAACCCAGAAATTTATTGTGGAGCTTTATAAAGAATACAGAGTTAAATCCCTGCTTGTGACAAGAAAGCTGTGAAAACAGAAATAAAATGTTTATTTCTGATGACAAATATAAATGTAGAGTATATATATATATATCTATCTATCTATCTATCTATCTATCTATCTATCTATCTATCTATCTATCTATCTATCTATCTATCTATATATATATATATATATATATATATATATATATATATATATATATATATATATATATATGTATATATATATATATGTGAGAGAGAAAGGCATAAAACATTAATTGTCCTATTCTTTCACATCAATTATGCTCTAAGACAGTGGTTCCCAATCTATTTTCTTCAGGGACCCCCTTTCATGCATATAGTAAAAAGCCATGGATCCCTTGTCCCATCCCATTTTGAAACCATGCTTGATTTTATGCTTTCAAAAGTGAGATTCTCACCATAAACCCCAGATTGGGAACCACTGCTCTAAGACAATATATATATGTACACTACCGTTCAAAAGTTTGGGGTCACTTCCCTATTGAATCCCATGGCAAAGTGACCCCAAACTTTTGAAGGGTAGTATATATATATATATATATATATATATATATATATATATATATATATATATATATATATATATATATATATGTATGTATGTATGTATGTTTTTTTTTTTTTTACAATGATCTGGCGACCTCCTGAAAATATCTTGGGACCCTCTTGGGGGTTGAGACCCTCAAATTGGGAAATTGGAAAAAACACCCAAAGCCCTACATAAATGTGTGTATTATGAATATGAACTGGAGTGGACTTCCTGGTTTGAAAGCAGGTTTGATGACGATGGGGATCTGCCTCCAGAGTGGACCGCAGAGGCAGCAGTGATATAAAAAAAGGTGATTGAGAGGAATAAAACAATAATTGTTCTATTCTTTCACATCAGTTATGGTCTAAGACAAAAATAAAAACTCAGTTAACAGCCGCAAATGCTCAGCTTGGCAGTGCTGAAACTCTGGCAAACACTCTCGAGGTGGAGTGGCATACGTCCGAGAATTTGCCTAATTTATCCTGAACCCCAGACCTCAGGGGAAATGCAACAGATCCATGGCTGAAACAATCTTTTAGCTCCTGGACAAAAAGCCCCAGGCCATTTAAGTTCTGGGTGCTGTTGGTAGAAATGTGCTTCTTAACAATTTTTGGCTTTCATTAGACAATGTGCTAGGTTGCCAGAGAGAGAAAAGACCAAGAATTTCTATGAATAGATAAATAAACCCTGAAGCCATATAAATGGCAGTTAAATATCATTAATATAATAAATATGCAGAGTGCAGATAATAAATATTTAAAAAAATATTTATATTTGTAGAAGTAAAAAGACAGATGTCATTTCAAATGAGCTATGTTAATTTTCTATGATTCATCCCTGGTTACTATATCAGTAATGGGTGGCTGGAAGGCAAACTTATAAATATTGACAAAACAATTGATCGCAGCAGCATTCTAAACTGATGTAATACATATAAATATGAAATGTTGCCAAACTGCATTCAGCTTGGCATGTGAGAAATCCTTGTAATCTCACAACATTCGCTCTGCTTCGTGTCGATAACACACACTGTATTGGATCTCTCAGAGTATCAACAAAGAAACTAAAGTCAGTATAAAAAAATAAATAAATAAAATAATCTAGGTGTTAGAGAACAAGCTCATTAACAAGTTGGAAACAAAACAGCACACACACACATACAAAAACAGTTTGGTTCAACAGAATTATCAAAGTGTGTATACTTAGGTCTACAGGGAAAACATGCTCATTATAATGAGAATTTGTGGGAAAGAGAGAAATGATGATCCTCAAATCAATGAAAAATCTAAGGTTGTCAATGGACTTTCTGATACCATATTTGCACCATGTACATGCACAGTAAGCTGTTTTTCTATGTGCATCTTAGTGATCTAAATTTATAGTAACATAATGAATTATGGATGTGATCCCCTGTGACTGGTTATACCTCCTCCTGACAACATGCATGTAACAATTAGCACCTCATACTGATTTGGGAGTTACAAATTGCTGAAAAATGCTACAAAACCTAATGATTATTGCCTCCTTTGCTTTCTTATTTCTCCTTTACAGTGACATCTTGTTCAGGCAGTTTAAATTTAAGTGAAAAGCTCTCCCCTTTGTGGTAATCATTGCTTTTTCCATTTCAGTTATACTTGTTTTATTGATTTTAGTCAAGTGTTAATTAAAGTGTTGATACTGATGCATTATCAGCTTTTTCTGCCCTGAAGATACTGACCCCTATTTAAAGTACATTGTTAACAACTGAGCTCCTTTTTTTTGGTTTTAGATAGACTGTTCAGTTAATTGCAATATATTTTGAGCATGTATGTCCTCTTGTAGTGGTTTTCTAGCCAAAAAGGGGGGGCAACTATAAAACCAAACAGAAGTGCTATAACAGCGGCTGTATCTGAACCTTGGAGTGCAACGTCGACCAGATGGGAGTAATTGGACTGAAGGGAAGGGTGGTCACTCACAACCACCACCTTCATTGCTGTGCGCACCAGACAGTTCAGCTGAGACTTGACGGTAACTGTCAGATTACCAAACCAAGCACATATACCGTGCTGAAGGATGGATTCAGTGAAACGTAATAAAGCATCAGCATGATCCTGTGGATCACTCCAAAATATCTGGAACTATAAACAAGGTACAATTTTGTTGTATTTTTCTGAAAAGATTTTCAGTATGCACACAGGTTATATTCAACATATAGACCCTTATATGACACAAGCAGCCGGCCTAATAGGCCAGCTGTCAGTCATGACGAGTGAGTGGTTGCACTACGACTTAGGATCAAAAACCACTCTTTTAGTTTTACTACTCTAACAAGACTTTTCTCTTATCTAAAGTAAAGAAGCTTTCACATCAACCAGTGATTACTTAAGATAAGCTTTACTGGTGAATTAATGGCTACAAAAGAATTTGGATGGCAAGAAGAAAGAAAAAATTTTTAAAAATTGTATCCACCGTTTGAAGAAAATTACAGAAAAGTGGCATGCTGTGTGGCAGATGTGAAGTCCAAATTTAAATGTAAATTATATATAAAAAAAAATCTCATATTTGCAATTATAGGAATCATCCTAACAGCAGTGTTTGGAGAGTGCTGATTTCCTGTACACTTATTTCTGCTTTATTTTCTAACATCTTCTCATTAGTTTTGAATTGTGTGGATAAGTGTTGTCACTCCAGCTGAACTCACACTCTGCACTGTCAAATTATTCCAGTGAGTTTGTGGGTGCTGACATCATTTCAACACTCTGCAAAGAGTTCAAAGCTGGACTCGCTGCTGACAGAGCGCCGTGCTACTGTACTGGAGCCAAAACTCTAATGGGTCTCGCTTTTATCATATATAAAATAACAAATACTGCAAATAAGTTTCTGGACTGGCTTTAAACGATAATGGTAGAATTACAACAATTAGGTAGCTTTCACGTTACATCTGTCAAGTAGTTTTACATTTGTGTGGTTTCTTTGTCTGTTCATTAGAAGGTAAAGAAAAAATTATATTGGTCAACATATGGATCTTGATCCAGAAATTTCTCATTCAGCCTTGTTATTGGTCTGAGTCTGAGGCATTGCATGTTCTTCATTTTCAGATCAGATTTTTGCTGAGAATCATTATGGCAATCACACTTCCATTCAAGCATAATGATATGCATTGAGAAATAACACTGACACCGTTTTTACTGATTAACTAGATTAACTAACTAAAAAGATTGGCAAATGAGAGGAAAGAGCATTTCTGGTCTTTCCACAGTTACAGCTTCAGACTCGGGCTGTTGTTTAAGCTTTATGCTTCAACATGATTACATTGCAAAAAAAAAAAAAAACACTATTTAACATTAAAGCATTCATGTCTCGCCTGTAATTGGAGTGCATAAATTGGGAAATGAGAGTAAAAACTAGGTTTGAGATGTTAGCATGAGGCTCATATTAACTAAACAGGGCAAATTAGGGTCAGGTCGCAAGTCATAAATGGTGCAGATGAGAATGTGCTCTTGAATGTGCTCTGCTGTGGGGATTTCCTAATTCTGCTCTGATCTACAAATAAAGAATTTGCACCAGTGTCATCAAATCACAAAAGTGTGGGAGTATTTTCCATTTTGGGTGTACCTGCGGTCTGTTTACATCGCTTCAGCAGTGGCTCTCTCTTTTTAATCTCCGTGTTAATCATAATTTCTGACGAGTATTTCATCGCATCATTTCTTCCCAAGTTGTGTAGTCGGCTGCTGCAGCAGCTTTGTGATCAGTGCAGAAAAAGGAAATTACCAGCAGATTTTCATCCTTCATTTCCATCTTGGTGCAGTGCAGTAAATACGTTGTATAAACACATCACAGACAACAGTGGACTTCAGCAGAAACTTTCCCAGGTTTTGGCTGACCGTGGTTCGGAAAGAAAGGACAGTTTGGGCTTTTTGTGAGCAGAAGTAAAGATGGCTACATTTTCAAGATGTCAGCTATGAACAGAATTCATTAATGTATTGTAATGTATATTTAGACATGTCTTTTCCATTCATAATGTCCAGAATATATTCATTTATCTGAATGACTCTACAGATGAACAGATAAAATATTTGATTTCAAAATCTAAATTTCACAATGATAAATGTTTAATAAACATACAAATTTTCTGAATAAACTCCATGACTGGCAACAAAACTTCTTTTTGCAGTTTAATCATAATCAGATTTGTCTTTTTTTTTTTTTTTTTTTTTTTTTTTTAATGGTTCAGGATCAGGCAGCATGCAGAAGTACGGAGGAATCATTGTGCAAACAACGATATGGAAAACCTTTCTGACTTGCCTAAGAGCCAGATATAACTTAAGCATTAACACCTCACATATTATTAAATAACCAACTTACCAAAAATTAGGGGAATGTGGACATAAAACTTAACTATTAAAATTAAGTTCTGGGTGAATCTTTCTAGTGAGAGATTGTCTTTGAGTTGCTCCATTAAATTGGGATTGTGCAGCTAAGTGATCGATATGTGCAATATAAATAATAAAATCAAATTCAACCCAGCTGGATGATCTCACTCTTCCTTTATGCCAGTATTGCACAACACCTGTGCCTCCTTGCAGCAACTGTCACAGCTTTGTGAAATGCAAAATCTAAGACTTTCCTGGTGGTAAATGATGCCACATCGTCTGTAAGTTGCTGATTGCAGCGAATAGCTCAGCTGCATGATTCATTAGAATACTTTTCTTCTAAAAATTTGTGCCCTGAAAGGAAAACATATAAATTTGTGCATCAGGAACAGATGCAATAACCACTGTGCCCAGTGACTTAGCACTGCACCTCATTAATAAATACCTCAGCAACTTTATAATGCCAAGACAGGGTTTGCACCTGGTGCAAAAATGATTGCAGATCTGAGCTGTAGTGCTCAAAGCTTAGACCCTCTTGCACATGAAATCAAAATGTTCACATTCATTATTTTCTTGGAAAAAATTTATGCATTCAAGCTTTGCATGAATACATCAGGAGATGCTCTCCCAGTCCCTCAACACAGCCACGCTCAGCATTTGTTTCTTGCCTCCTACAGTTTGGTCTTCATGTAACTCAGACTGACTCACCCAGCTGAGGATAGTCCACCTCTTCACCCTGACCAGCTCTTTGATTGCTGTGTTTAGGATGGTCGTCTTACTGACTGATGGAACGTTGTCCTGTGAGATTTGATGGATTTGGCTGAGTCTGGGAGCTCAGAACGCACCCATACACCTCTGCGTTTATCCTGTTGCTTCCCTCTGAGGCGAAATCACCAGTAAATGCCATCAATAAATCACCAGGTTTGAAAGGTGAGGTGCTATGCTATGGATCACACTTCTTTCTTCTTTTTTCACTTTCTCTTTCCTTCTTTTAGAGGTTGAGTTTTGATTCATCAGCCCATGGAACTTTGTTCCACAACTCTGCCGGTTAAAGTGATTTGTTAAAGTGATTAGCAACCCAGCGTGTCTGATTTGAGGCTGACCAAAAATTTATATGTTGTGGTTTTGGTAATCAAATTTAATCTAGACTGATGAAAACTTGTACATCTACACCCTGGAGAGCATTTTTTAATTGCTGTTCAGTCCTTAAGATTATTTTTCACAATGCAAATGATTACCTAGTCACCCACATAATTTGTGCTGTTTTATTTTTTTTAACTGCACTCAGTCACAGTTTTATTGCTATTGTTTGGATCGAAATGCAAGTTGGCATGTACCAGATGTGCAGTAGAGCTGATCAAATGCTGCTACACATAAGTATGTAAGGTGCGATCGAAGAGTAAAATTGATAAGTCCTATTTAAAGCCAGACAGCCAGAGAGAAAAGAGGAACGTGTAGACGCGAGCCTAGTAATATGAGCTCACTTCTTAATGTAACTCCTTTCAAAGTAATGCTATTTTACAAGGGCTTTACTTTAGAAAAGTGATCTTTAGTAGGTACTGTAGAAGCTTTGCTGCCTCCAATCTAACAGCTGTTTCTGCTGTGGTGGAGTTTTTCACTCATCAGCCCACACTTCTTCTCAGATAACTCATTCCCATGATGTCTTTCTGTAGCTGAGAGCAAGACTGATGCAAAGGTTATTGAACTCTCATCACGGCAGACGTGACGCGACTTTACCAAGCCATTTACTGATGTGGTAAGAAGGTCAAATGGTACCTCCATATATTATCTTGTCATTTGTCAAAATCTTTAAGCAACTGTAATCCATTCCTCTTCATTTCCCACTACTTGGACAGAGTTGGGGAGCAATGGATGTATTCTGAGGCAATGCAGAAGTGACAACGGCTGCTGCCAATGTCTCAGTAATCACATTCCCTCCTCCAAATTTGTCATCCAACCCTCCACTTTCTCTCCCAACACAAATGAGTGCACACACAGGACGTGCTGTGATCTATTCATGTTTTTCAAGCTCCATTTTTACCCTGTTCAAAAAAGGAAGAAAGTAGGCATTCTTTATTATGCTTACGGTGGCATTGCTAGTTTACATTAAATCAAGAAAAAGATTTACATCTTTTCATGATGGATGACTCTACCAAGGTTAAGATTACAAAATAATTACTGTGTAGTACAGCATTGTGATAAAAATAGGTCATAATTTGCCGTTCATCATATGCTGGCATGTGTTGATCACAGTGAGGCTCAACTCTCCTTAATGAGCAGAGTTAATGCTTGCCACAGTCATTGTGCCTGCCATCACTAAGTGAGGCTATTACCGTGTCTAATGAAGCTGATTTGGTTTTTAATGGAGTCCACATTATTCTATTCCAAGCTGTTATTCTTTCTATATAAAAATTAAAAATGGCTTTCATTGTACAGATTTACATGCAGTGCTGCTAGTTACATGGGATCTAGGGTAGCTGCAGTCCTCCTTTGCGTGTGCTGAAGTGCCTGAAAGCTATTCCACTGTTGACTATCCCCCAGTGAGAGCGAGTGATACTGAAATGCAGAGAATTTGCAATGGAATCCCATTAGATTGATGGTTCCTCCTTTTTTGGTGCATGTTTCATTTCCCTGTTGTTTGCCACTCACAGCAAGGCTACATCTCAGTGCAATTTCCCTGCGTATGGGTGAAGTTTTGCAAGTCTAATTTCTGCCCTTGAAGTGAATTACAAAAAGCGGCCACAGCCCATCAGTGTATTTGCATTTGAATCATTTAATATTTCACCGTCAAGGGCTGTTAATCTTGCACTTGTTTCATATACAAACTACGCATCAATAACATGGAGGGACAGCAACACGGAGATATAAATCACACGGGTAAAATTCTCAATTAATCAAGCATCCAGTTTTTTAATCATCAACAGAAACTGCAAAATTAACAACCTTGTTTCTGTGTCGGCTTCCCTTTAAAATACCCTATGCAGTGATATGCAGCGGTTCAAACAGAAGACTCCAATGCTTCAATTTGTTAGTCTTCGTTTTAGATAATCACACACTGTGCAAAGATGACAGTAACATAACAGCAGCCTAACATTGGGAACCTGGAGCCAGCTCATTTAGCACCACACAACACCCACAGCTTAATTAGCTCTGTCAGAATCATCTGCAATTCTGAATGTTTTCACAGCATCTTTTTGATGCTTGGCTGAAAGACACATTTTCCCTGTAATTTAGTTGGCTACTAATCTAATCATTACTATATCTCGGGAGTGTTTTCTCACTTTAGCGGGCAGTTAGCTGTGATCTGACGACCGACATTAAAGCCTGTGACTGCACTATGCTAAGTGTGTGACACGTCTGAGGAAGTAATTGTGGCGATGATTAATGAGCAAAGTCACACAATTTATTTAATTTAGTATGAGCCTGTGGAAATAATTGTCACAAGTGTTTCTTGAAGAAGCTTTGCCTTATCATGTTGATCAACATACTGTACTGTACTGTACCTTAAATGAGGAGAAGGTGTAATAATTCATGTTAAGTGGTCTCTATTATTTTTATTATTATTATTATTATTATTTGGTGCAATTTTTGGTGCAATTCTAAACTTTCCTTAACCCTTGGACCTATCAGTGTTGAATCTGACAGAATAAGACTGAATCCGACGGCTGTCTCATTGCCTCAGAGAAACACCTGCAGCACATTTAGTTAATACTGCACATCATCAGATCGTATGCTTTATTGTTGTGGCAGTGATTTGTCATTTATAAATTTACATGGTACGCATTCTTTTTTTTTTTTACTATCTTTGTCTCCTACTCCGTATATAAGCCTATAAATATTCACATTTTCATTTTATTTCTAGATTTCAGTTTGCTATTTTCCTTACAAATGTGCGACCAAGGATTCACGATTCTGACCACTTGTTTAATGTAAACTCCACCTCTTTTCTTCTTTTACATAAACATGCAAATATAGAGTTAGAAAGCCTGGCTTGACTATCCGGTTTGATAACCAGTGTCGTGATACCGCTTAGCAAAATCACAATTGTTAGGTTTAGTTAAAGCAGACATTACCCTGGATATGTTGAACCTGCTACAAGCCCTCCGCCTCCAAATTCCCCAGATCCCATTCCAGTTAAATATATGCATAATGTACAGGCACAAGCTCAATCCATGGAGGCCTCACCTGGCAACCCACAGCACCCACAGGATTTCCTGTCAGCATGGTGTCAGCTACAAAGACACTCCCTGAGGTTCTGGACACAAAGAAGACCTGTACATTATTAGGCAGGTGGTTTTTAATGTTATGCTTGCTTTGAGCCTTTTCACACCTAACTTCTATGCCAAAATTACGTTATAGGCTGGACCAAGCATGCAAACACTGGCACAACAAAAAGAGGTGTTATCTGTGTGGATCGAGCCGAACAATAGTTTGGGCCTTTCTAGTTTGAAAAGTTGTTTTTTTTAAAACTCACAGACCAATTACTGAAAGTTACTGCAGGCTATCCTTAGATCCAGAAAGAGGAAAAATGAGCACACAGGGAGAGGGGGGAAACTTTTAACTGCAAAAGTTGGTCGGACAAACATAAAAAACAGACACTTTTCAGGTATTTGGAGAGGAAGAAAAACAGCGGTTGTGAGAGGAGGCGAGAACACTGCCACTTGAAGATAAAGAAACTGTGACCAGTAAGCCGTGAGACCAATGAATCTGTCAATACGAGCTTCATCTGGACCCTCCTTGTACTACTAATGTGATTTACAAGAGTCTACCATGCTTGAGTGAAAACAACCAGTAAGATGCGCAGTCTCAAATGGATGTCAATCACCGGTAGATCTACAGTTGCCCTGGTTACTGGCCTGTGCTACATGACAGCATGAAGCAGGGATGGACTTTGAAGGCAGACTTGAAGCGCAGCAGAGAGGTAGACTGGGATTTTTAAGCCAAGCCTTATTTCTCTCAGCATTTGCAATTGGATATTAAAGAATAACTAAAGTTATTTCTTGTAAAAAAAAAAGAAAAAGATAGAAAAATTGTTTTTATGACATTCTCAGTACCTAATAAACTATTATATGTACTATATAACTACAGCCATTAATAGTTCGGAAATTATTTGTTCAGGTTGCTGCAAGAAATGTGAAAATGAAAACACAAGAGCCCCTAAAGTCTTGGAACAGATTTTGAAAGTTGAATTAATGTCAATGCACCATAAACTTTGTCCTCCATATTTTCATCAGATTAACTTGCAGAGCAGAGCATACAAAAGCATAAAAACAAGGTTGTGAGAAGAATATTGCTATAACCAATGAATAGCAAGCAATCAAACAAAGAGACACTTATGCAGAAAATATTATGAGCATTTACCCTTAAAGTAAATGGCACATTACTACTACAGAATGAAATGTTTTTTTTATGTTCCTCCTCCTCCTCATCTTAAGAAAAAAAAGAAAAAAACAACTAATAAATGTTAATGAAAAACACACATTTATCTCAAACATTTATGTGCTCAATTAATTCCATTATAATCTTTCCAGGTCTGTCACAGTCTACCTGTTCCTTCGTACCTAACAGTGAAACAGTTCTTTTAGTATTTATTTGTTGTATGCTAATGATTTATTGTATTTTTCCTCTGTTGTTTGATTATGCACAGTGGAAACATTCCCAGGCTCATTAGCCAGTTGAGATAAATCTTCGAAGCCCTGCTTTGGTATTAATGTGGTTCTCAATTGCTTTATCTCACATCAAAGCTGAGAATTTGGCCTGATGATAAAAGCATTCTCCGAAGAAACTTTTTCTTTTGACTTTTTTTTTGTGAAATCTAAGCGTCTCTCAGGAAAATTGCACATGATAATCAAACATTAATTAGTCTATTGTTTAAGCCAACCGCAGAGAAGAGGTGAAGGTTTAGTGGTTTGTGTCCTTGATCAGAAAATGACAGATGTGTTGAATAGACCTTAAAAAAATATGGCCATTGTCTTCCTGTAAACTTTTTGAACACAATGAAAGCTTACACACTTCACAGCGGGTGTGAGATTTTGAAGATGTTAGTTATTGGTCTGGCTTCATCTACTGTTGTCTACAGCTCCACTAAATTTGGTGAGATACAATATTTTTTCACCGTCAAGCAGACAAACAATATCGCATTTTGTAAACCTCATCCAAGCCTTTCTGCCTTGGTGTTGGAATTACAAGTGTATTTAAAGGATCATGGATATGAGTATTATCATTATAGCTCTTCATTTTAATTTCAAAACCTTCCTTCTCCTGCAGTGAGTGATTACATTGTCGTGTTTTGTGTAACAGTTGTGTAATAATCTCAACCACAGCATTTCCTCCTTGCTTTTTAAAGCCGTCTAAATAATCTCTTTTGGACAAAAACGAAAATAGATAAATAAATAAATGATTGCAGAAGTTGGGTCAGTATATAGTATGCTTCTTTAAAAATTCAAAGCTAAAACTAAACACAATGTATTATTTTCATATTTATGCAAAAGTTTCTGCAGGGGAAAACAAAACACGTTTTCTTTCTCTCTTACTTTTCTTTAGTCTTTGACTGAAGACAAACATCTTTTAACTTCTTTAAGATACACTGAACAGTCGAGTTCTGTGCCATGGTTCAAAGATAGTCGCAAACACTTTGATTCATTGGTTTGTTCCTCTGTGCTTCAGATAATCACATACTGCACTGTATTAGGGAAAAAGAGGAACATAACAGCAGTCTTAAATCTGGACCTTTGTCCAGTTCATTTAGCACTACAGATGAAGAAGCTCCTTTAGTACCATGTGCATATATGAATCTTTTCAGATCCTTGAGAAAAGGGACATTTCTTGTGGAATTTCAGCCAGTTACCAAGGCTGCATTTATCCACAGTCTACCTCGCCACCTCACTGTGTACATCAAAACTCCCCATCTCACATCACCCACACTGCAAGAAGATTTGGAATGAAGCAAAGATTGGAAAGAATCTGATATATGGCACAGGTGTAACTAATTACAGAAATTGCTGTATTACACAGCTACAACTACTGCAGATGTGCATGCATGCACTAGTGTTCCTGTGATTTATTTGTTATTGCAATAGGAGCTCCATGAATCAGATTAATTTGTTAAAGGGTCTTTGATTCTTATTTTACCTGGCAGCAGCTACACAAGTGCAACATAGTGTTACATGTTACAAACTACTTGGCCAAGAATAGGCATTACAAAACAACAATATATTTGTGTTAAAACTTCTCTTCTTAAGGCCAAGAAAACATCATGGCTTCCATTAAAAATAGAAGATGTAATAACAAATTGAATCAAAGCATCCTTCTCCTAGGTTAATAGCTGCCAAGTCCCTTTTGTGAAACACACAAACATACTGATCATATGAGCTTGACTCCTACTAAAATAAAGTATTGTGAAAGATGTTGTGGGTGGCACAAATAAATAGAGTTTGTGCACACTCACTCAAATTCAAAGTTTTCTAATTCACAACTATTTGACAGAGACACCAGGCTGATTTTAATAAGAGAAAAGTAAGAAATTCCAATTTCCCTGTGGGATAAAAAAAAAAGTAATTTAATTTAATTTGTTTGTTTGTTTGTTTGTTTGTTTGTTTGTTTGTTCGTTCGTTCGTTCGTTCGTTCGTTCGTTCGTTCGTTTGTTCGTTCGTAAGAAAATCTAAGTTTATGTAATTTAACAGTATTCACTTGCAGGTTATTTACAGGTGATTTATTACAATAATTGTCTTTTGATTTTATTTTCTGTAAGGCTCTCAAATTGAAACAATAGGAAATTGAGGACAATTTTAAATGTTACTGTTTACCTATAGTCTCACTATTTTGCTTAGCAATTTGCAATTAATGATTACATTTTCAAATTCCATCACACCAGTGAAATCATTAAAAACTGTTGCGAGCATGGTTCTGATTACTGGGGGCTAACAGCATCTTGGCTCCCCTGAAAAGTAGGAGTTATCCTAAAATCCCTCACCTTAGACACTAAGGGGAGCTCTAAAACTAGTCCACATTTAGGTTACATATAATTTTTCCATAAGGTTCCTGACGTTTCTTAAAAATAATAGCATCATTTTTCAGTGTTGTGAGTTAATACATTTATTAAATTAAATAAAAAAATAAATTACTATATCCAAATGATACATGTGATCTGTCTGTCCAAACAGCAACCACTTCATTTGCTGATCTTTGTGGTTGTTAAAGGAACTTTTTGTTTCTAAAGATGTTTCTGATAGTATCAGATTGTATTCAACGTGTTTTTGAACATGTGGCTGGGGCAGGGGCTCCATGGCTTTTCAGTATTTACATGAAGGGGGTCCTCAAGGAAAATAGGTTTGGAACCATTGTTGTAGAGAGTTACAAACCCCTGTTAAAAGAGGTGTAGCCTGCTCATAAAACTGATATCTCCCAAGATGATACCCTTGAATAATTGAATATTCAATCATAAATCCTGCAACCTACTGTACTCACTGCGGCTGAGCTTAGCTAATCTAACATTAAAAACCAATGACATGTTTTCTGTCCTATTTGCTGTATTAAAATAACAGATCATACCTTTAACATCACCCAAGGCTCAAAAATTCAGGTAAACAGCTGTTTTAGCGTTACTAAAGAGACTTTATTTTACATTGCTACTACAGAGTCTTTAGCAATGCTAGAGCACTGGCATGCATGCCCATGAGAGCCACACTATATCCAAATAAAGTCTTCGCTGCAACCATTTTAAAAGCAAAAGTCTTGGTGCTGCACAAAGCACTTCTCAGAGCAAGGCACTTTGTTTTTGTTTCGTATTTGTCTTCAAGAAAATGTACTTTTGTTGGGATGGCAAGGTCCCCTTATTCACTATACAGAAAAAAATATAAAAATATAATATATTCCATAATATTGCAAAGTTTCAGATGATTTCAGAAGGTCACGTTTATCAAATTAAGATGTCTTGCTGTAATCTTTGCTTTGGCAATTTAATCATGCTGTCCACTGTCATATTCTGGATTTAATTCTGGCTTGAATGTGTATAACTGGATATGAGGATATGAAACACACAGAAAATATAGTGTGTCGAAAATGTTCCTTTGAATGTAAATAAGAACCTTAGCCACAGGAGTACACAATCACAAATCACCATTTCTCAACCAAGCTTCTAAGAATTCAACCAATCAGATGAGACTTCCTTCAATTCCTATTCTTCTTGAGAGCAGCCTTCTCCCAGGAGAAATAATTACAACCTATTTAGAGTTGTGACTGATGCAAAACTAATGTAGATATCCAAGGAAATAAATGAGTGGAAATTATCATACCAGGTCCATTTTAATGTAAATTGATGGTATCCTGCTCAGTTTGAGAATAAAAATAATGGAACAGACATAAGATGACTTGGTTTAGCAAATCATGCATAACATTTATGGTAATATTCACAACTTTTGTTGTAAAAAGCCAAATCTTCCCTGATGCCTGCAACTGCAGAAAACAGTAAAGAAATAGATGGTTTGTTCACCAGTTCATTCCTTGAATGATATGAATGGGGTGGCTTCACAAAAAAATATTGTTTCATTTTGATAAATTTGGTTATCTGTTACTGTTTCAAATATGTTTCTTGAGAAATATCAATTAACATGACATTTTGACAGGAGACAGGAGACATAAAAGTGTGCATAGCTACCAAGATAATTTACTTGGTCTCCCTGTTAAGGTAAGGGACCAGGTGTTACCAAATTATTTTTTTAAGTCCTTCAACTTGTCTTTCAGAGTTTGCCTGATTCTTTCTAAATGCAGAGGGTCTGTGAGCTCTGTAATCAACTTTTTTAAGGACGGCACTTCTTTCTTTTTCCATAACAGTAAGATAAATTTTTTTTCTTTGCAGTTATGATGCCATATGCTAGAAGGGATCGCTGGTGTGCATTCAGTTTTGGAAGCTCATTAAGTATTCCCAAAATTATTAAAACAGGGTCCTGATTTATCTGGATTTCCAGGATCCTGGAAAAAAAAATGCTACACCAGAATTCTTGTAATTTTGGGCAAAGTGCACAACTCTGTGACAATTTAGCTGCCATAAACCCACATTTGTAACACAGAGGGGAAACCTCTGGGAATATTATATGCAACTTAGTGTTGGAGTAGTGTAATCTGTGTAAGATTTTAAATTGGATTAGGCAGTGTCGAGCATTAATGGAGCAGTCTTGGATGTGCTGTAAACTTTCCTCCCACATCTTCAGGGGCATCAAGGTGTCAAGCTTCTTCTCATTCCTCCTTGATATTATCTGATTTTGGGGGGCACATATTTAGTAGGGTGTTGTATAGTTGGGAGATTATGGAGTGAGAGTTGGCAAACAGTTTAATAAAGCCTTCTATCTTGTCTGACTTAGTCCTCTCAAAGTTAGGGAGATGAGATTTAACATAGTTTCTGATCTGATGATGCCCAAAAAAGTTATTCCTAGACATGTTATAACTCTGCTCAAGCTACTTGAAAGAGCCAAAAGTCCCTTTGATGTTCAGATTGCAAATATCACTGATCCCTAATTGTTTCCAGGCATTTAAGCTCCCATCCAAACTAACGGGAGTAAAGGAGGGGTTTATTGCAATAGGTAGTAGGAAGGAAACTGTACTGAGCTTGAAGTGCATTTTTTTTATTGTTTCCAGATCCTAATTGTATAAAAAATGATGGGGTTGTACTTAAAATAAGCTCAGTTGACTGGTGTGGGTGATAAAATCACTGCTCTAATAGAGTAAAGTAGACAATCCTCACATTCCATGTCCAATGTATTGTGGGGCGAGCGAGTATCTAACCATCATCTAAGCAGTATGCAATAGAGTATATTCCAGTAGCCCAATAATAAAATCTTGTAGGGACAATCCTCCACTGATTCCCTTTTTGTGAAGATAACCCTTTTTGATCCCATTGGCTTTATGGTTCCATACAAAGAGGAGAATAATGGAATCCAGATTCTTAAAAAAAAGATTTTGTAAGGTATGTAGGTAAGTTTTGGAAGAGGTACACATTCTGGGGAAAATAAATCATCTTAATGGAATTAAGTCTTCCAAAAAAAGGAAAGTGGAAGTGTTCTCCAGAATAGAATGCTGCGCCCAAGTATTTTTTTTTTGTTTGTTTTTTATTAGGGTAGGAAAGTTTGCTTTATAAAGATTACTGTAATTCCATGTGACCACCATTCCCAAATAAGTTGTTTGGTGCTACATGGAAAGAAAGTTGTCTAAGCCAGTCCTGATCATCAACTCGCACAGGAAGGAGTTCACGTTTACCACAGTTAATTTTGTACCCAGAAAGGAAGCTGAATAAACAAAATACTTTCAAGACAGATGGGTCAGGTGTCTGTGGTTATGTAACATGTAACAAATTATTATCTGCATATAGGGAAACCTTATTCTTAGTTAGCTTTGTGTTGTTGTGTTGTATGAATCATGGAATGTGATCTGATGGTCTCCACAAGTGGCTCTATGGTCAGAGCAAACGAAGCGAGCATCCCTGCCTTGTGTCTCTGCCAAGCTGAAACGGAGTAGAAAGGGTTTGATTAGTAAGTATCCTGGCAGAAGGGATATACTATACAGAAACTTGACCCAGGACACAAACCTATCATCACATTTGAATTTCTGCAAGACTGAGAAGAGATACAGCCATTCAACCCAGTCAAATGCCTTTACTTCACCTAAACTGAGGACAATTAGGTCTTCATTAAGGAGCCTGGGAGAGTACATGGCATTAAAAAGATGCTTTAACTTATGGAAAGAATTTCTATTGGGAATAAACCCGGTCTGGACCAAGTGCATCAGTTTATTCATAAAGGCTCTAAGCCATCTGGTCAATATTGGCCAGGATTTTCCAGTCTGTTTAATAGTGACATTGGCCTTTATGAGCTCACCTCTTAAATCTTTCACTTTTTTGGGACTAGGATAAAAGTAGCCTCATTTAACGTTTGGAGTAGACTGGTATTGTTGTAAGATTGAGTGTATAATTTGCATAAATATGGAGCCAACAGTCCTCTGAACTTATATATCTCATTGCTGAGCCCATCTGGACCCAGGCTTCTGCCATTCTTCAGTAATCCAATAGGTGTTAGTAATTCCTCACATGAAATGTTTCCATTGCGGGCTTCATGCTCTGTTAGGTTTAATGTTGGAAGCTTGCACCCATATGTTTGCATTGAGTCAGGCAAGGTTTGTCTGAATCTCTCTGAATCGACTTTAGAGGGGGTGAGGGTAATGCCTGATCCTGATTTGATTCTACGTATAGTCCTGTCATTTTCTGCTTTCCCCAGCTGTCTTAATATGTAAAGTATGTGGTTTATCACCCAATGAAACATATTTCTATTTAGTAAAAGTGAAGGCTCTGTAGATTCTGTCGGACAGAATTTTATTAAATTTGTATTTAAGTGCTGAGATTTTTTGTATCCTAATCTACAAAAGGTTGCTGGGCATTTTCTTCATCTAACTAAAAAAATTCTAATAATGCTTTTAATAGGTTGTGTTAGATATTCTTTTAATTTGTCTTTGAATGAATAACATGTATATAACCTTAAACAAACATCTAATTGCAGAGTTGTTTTGGTCTACTTGTACAGTACATCAATAGGTCACAAGCACTGAATCATTAGAAAAGAAGTAAAAGTGACACAAGGTTTGAGAGCTTGTGTCTGTACAAGAGGTCATGTTGTATTTTTGTAACATGGGGAATTTTAAGAAGTGAAAATAGTTTAGGATGAAACAGAAAGTCTGCACTTTGCGTCTCTGTGTTCATGTGACTCTGATTTGCAGAAAAACAGGAAACCTGTGCCAGACGGGGCGAGCGCAAGGATGGGACCTGCCAATCACAGCTGACTAAGTTAGAGATAGCGTCCAATCACTGTCTAGCTTAGGAGAGGCTAAAAACTGGGTCCAGGAGCTTAGCTGGAGTTCTATCTGGGTTCCGAACAGTAGAACTCCTTTTTCTATGTAACCAGATGGAAAGATCCAGAGCTCTGTACTGCACATTTCTCATACCAATTGTAATTAATAAATTTTGTAATCTTGAGAGAAGATTTCTTGTCGTCTGTGATCCGGGTAAAAGAACACATGTAGAAGAAAACTTCAGGTAAAAGTATATTGTTGGTAAATACCTGTTCTTTATTGCTTGTGCATTCTTAAGGTTTTCCCTAACAGTTGCTCACTTTGGAGCGTTACGCCCTCACAATTGAAGTGTCCAAGCAGGTGTCTAATACCATACTGTCATCACCTCCAAGATTAGTGCTGTTGCAAGGTTTCGAATCTTTCCCATGCAGGAAAGGATCAGAAGGCCATTTGGTTGTTTCCAGGCTGGGAAGACGCATACTGGCAGGCTTCTTCTGGATCCCTGAATGTGACACTCTCGTAGTAGATTCCTTGCTGGGGTGAAGGCAGCTTGATGCCTCACCACAGCGGGAGGAAAGTCTCTGAAGATCTGCATTTGTGTATAGGTTTTTATTTTTGTTTTTTGTTTTGTTTTTTTTTTTTTGTTTTTTTGTCCCTGTGCAGGATGTCCTCGAAGGCATGGCAATAGTGCACACTGAGAATAAGATGTCACAGTGGCTTGCCATCTCCAGGATGCTGTCGCAGGGCCTGATGGGCTCCGTCAATTAGTGAGCTCTCATCTTGCATCACCACATCTTTTAGCAGTTGTGCCACAAATTCCTTTGGATTTTGTCCACTTTCCTCCTCCTCTTTAACTGCAGCGATTCTCAGGTTCTCTCGCTTGGACCCACCCTCCATGTCGAAGCACTTTTCTGAAAATTGCTCAACTTGTTTATATATTTGTTTCACCTTAACTTGGAGTTCAACAACGTCTGCAGTAACACTAGCTGACTCTCCTAAGCTCTTCGGTGACAAATTTTGAGAGTCTAATCGAGCATTTAGAGCAGTAAACGCAGTCTCACTTTATGTTTTCAGAGCTGCTATTTCCCTTCAGGTTCGTACTCACATCAGTAATCCTCAACTAATGAATGTTCAACTCTTGATTTCACAATTATCATAAAATACAGTGAGTTACTGTTTTAAAGCCATTATAAAATGTATGGCGGTTCATTTCTGTACTATTTTTAAGATTTGGGTCAGCAAATTTATTCAGGAAGCAAATGACAAGTAAATAACAAGACTGACAGTTTTGTGACAGATAATCAAAGATGCACAGACAATGGTCATCAAGCAAACATGTCTGTCAAATACAAAACACAACAAAGACAATCTTGCTCTCAAGAGGTGCTATTAGTGTAGCAGAATGGCCTTATTTATTTGAGTAAAACTTGTTGTGGGTGTCTAAATTGAAATGACATTTTACATTACAAAAACGTGAACAAAATCTCTTGCTAATCGATTAACATGTTTATACATCAGTTTTCTGCAGTGGCAGCACGAAAAAATCTGAAAAACAAGCATGGTAATGTAATCTGTACTATAGCTGCATTTTGTTTGAAACATACACATGGAATAATGAAAGATCTGAGGTCCTGTGAACATTTTGACACAAATGGTTTTAAAACTAAATCTGCAGGAAACCATCCTGCTATCCAACATCATTTCACGTTGAAAAAACAGCTGCCTTCTTTTATCGCTGAACAACAAAGCCAGACAATTTTAGTTTACAATATTCTTTGGCATTATGATAGGTTTCTTTGAATAAGACACCCAAATAGGTTTATCATGTAAACCATCAACAAGAGTTTCAAAGAGCCAAAGTCATCCAGTTAATCTAGAGTGATGGTTCAGCCTAGTCTCAAGCAAAAAAAGTAAATACTTAAAAAACATAACACTTTGTGTTTCGGTCTAGACACAATTTGTATTCTATATAACATCTACTGTGACTATAGAAGTAATGTATTTCAAAAGGACATCTGGTTTTTGTGTCCTGGGTTTTATGTGTTTGTTGAGCAGGCAAGAGGTGACACCCAGTAGGAAAACAATGTTCTGATGCAAAAAACGTTGTTCCATTGATAGGTTGAGTTCTGTGCAAGCCGTGATAATTTATAATCTTAACCATTTCACTTTTTAGGACTTAACCTTAATTAAGAACTTTGTAATACCTATCTAAGCTTTTTTTTAAATGTCAGTCTGTAACCAAGTAGTTTGAATGACGAGTAGTGATTAAGGCTTAAGGAAACAACAAGAATGAAGGGAAAAAAAAAAAATCCGAAGGAAAATTACCTTAAGGCACCACTGGTTTGGAAGGGACTCAATCTAGACTCTCCTGCTGGGCAGTCAGATGTGTAGTGCCATCTTTAAACCCCTCTGAAATCCTAATATGAACTTTTTCACCTATTAAATGAGATGCAACACTCCAAACATGACCACTAGAAAAGAAATAATTATGGAAACAAATTAGGTGAATAAATTTACTTTACTTATTTATTATTTTTTCCTTGTGACAGGGTTGGATGGTTCCAGCATAACTAGAACCGCCCAAGCCAGATTCAGTCATCCAAGATGACTGCATATCAGACTACAGTAACTAACCTTTTATATTCACAATGTAAACCTCTGTGGTTCAATAAATGATGAAGGCAGCAACACATTTTTAACTCAGGTGCACTCCTGTTAGAGGGTTTAGCTAAAAGTAAAACCTTGAAAGCAGCAAATATGAGATAGAAAAAAAATCTTTGTTAGATTTTTATATTCCTGTTACTTCTTTAACAGAAAAGAAAACTGCAAAAAAAGAAAAGTCAGTGGGTGATTAATTTTTCACTAACCAGGATTTTATAGGCTTTTTTTTTTTCGGGGGGGGGGGGGGGGGGGGGTTAGCAGATAAAACTTTATCAGGGGGGGCATATAGTAAGAAAGGAAATTTTGTGTTCCTCTCTCTAACCCACACACTCACATACACAGCCATGATAGCTGTGGTCATATTAAAGAGATGTGAGAAATAAAACATCTTTGCATACATAATCTTGATCAGCAAGTGGAAATATTTGCAGCAAGTTCAAAAAGGTCCATAAAGAGATAAGTTGATTGTTTTGGGCGCAGTATTTGGCATTTGTCGACTGGATCAGCACAATGACTGAGCACAATGACTTGTGTGGCTAGCTCCACATTAGGAGCTGTTAGGGCTGCTGACATTGGGTCTGTCTTAGCCTAAACTGTGTCCTTCCTCTTTGAAAAAAAAGTCAGAAATACCACCTATTCTCTACATTTACATATCTTTCTATACAACATAAGACTTGTTACAGGTAATATTTCTCCACATTAGCATAGGTAGCTTGCTTTTGACCCAACTAGCAACCTTGCTAGCCCACTGTTTAAACTTGGATCATGTAGCTTTAGCTTGGTCAGTTCTAAGTAACGTGGATACTGTGATACTCTTTAAGTGTTCTTCATACTTTATTTCAGTTCCAGTGTGAAAATCTGAATTGACTGAGTTGATGTGTAATCCCCAAATACACTCACTGTGAAAACCAGCGGTGTAGTTATTGTTATTCTAGTGATTTTTACCCTCCCGGCCTTGTGCACCCCCGTCTGAACCAACATCTGTCCCACAGCACCCCTTCTAGAGCAGCAGCTGCTGCAAAACCCCACACAAGAACCACTACGCTCATTAATGCATAAAGTATGCATCCACATTATTGAGATCATGAAAGACTGGTCAATAACAGGTGGATTTCAACTACTGAACAGCCATTGACAAGACAAGACAAATAAGTTTCATTTAAAGAAAAATTAAAGCAATCAAGTGCAAAAAATGGTGCAACCCACATAAAGTTCTCTGAAGCTTGAAAAGGCACTAAAGCCTTTTTCAACCAGCTTTTGTACCATTGCAACATCAGTAGTATTAGAAAAACAGTCTGTAAACAGTCATGCACAAATTACACCACTGGTCCACACCTCAACTTTCAATAACTATCAAACTAATAATTTCAAAACTGTTTGTGCTTTTTTAACATCATCATCATATGATTACAAGCATCCTCTCATAGTGCTCAAATGGCCCTTTCCCACCAGTACCAATTTAGCCCAGCCCAACACCACCCTTCCTGATTTGTAGGTGTTCCCATCATGATTTTCCCTGGGAGATTAGATACATTTTTAGCACCTACTCTGTAGGGGTTCTTAAGGTGCAGAGTCGGGGCAAAAATCATGACGCGTTGAGATAGCAGGCTACTGTTAGCCAGAATTTGATGTCATGAAATGAGTCATGAGAGCGATTCCCAATCCCGCCATCTTTAAAACCTCGACTGTGGCTAACAACATTGGCAGCAGCGGCAGTTTGTCGATCTTGAGTGTTGCATCTTGCGGCAAACAGCCTTCTCTGGCTTTTCTCAATAAACTATTTTCTGATTATGAGCATCAAACCAAGCAGCATGTAAATCATGAGCTTAGCGTCCTCCATTGTTGTTCCGTGTGTGTTGCAAACAAATGATGTCACAATACTTACTAACCACCTTGCTAAGACTGAACGCAGCCTCAATTGCCCCCTATTGTAATAAGAACAATCGAAACTGGGGTGATGTGGTGTTGGCCGGATTAAGGTAGGGCTAATTGGGTACTAGTGGAAAAGGGTCATAGAGTGGGATAAGAAGGGAAGATCTGGGTGGGTTAAGTAGCCTGTAGTCTACAAAGACTTCCAAATGTGTTTGTAGTAAAGCTTCTTTGGTGTGCATGTTCTTTGCCTGTGTGGCAGAACGATGGCTTCTCAACCAAGTTGTGACGCACTGCCTCAATTCAAAAAGACTTAAAGGGGACCAGTTGATGCTAATCATCATTGAATGCTTTCAGGCTTTCAGGTTTCTTGTCTGGGTGCTCAAGAAAACCTCTTATATCCATTAGCAGCTTGCTCTGCACACAGACTGAGCTGCCTGCACAGTTGTTTCACTTGTAACTCACCGTGTTGAATGTCAGGTTTTCATGGCCAGGTGTAGGTGTCCAGAAGGCTGAGATCACAAAGCATTTTACCTTCAAATGAGAGGTGCTTCTCCATGTTAATGATCAGATTTTAGATGAATTGCTTACCATTGACTGGTGTGATTGCAATGGACTGGTCACCTGTCCAGGGTGTACCCTGCATCTCACCTGCTAAATGCTGGGTTAGGCTCCAGCTTTCCCGTGACCCGTAATGGACAAAGCGGTACATAGAATGAATGAATGAATGATTGATGTGAGCTTTGCTTTGGAATACAGGGCAGCCAATCCAAAATGTACCAATACCTGTCCTTGCGAATACTCCTTTTTTCAGATTTCTCTCCTAGAGAGTCTTTGAATGATGCCAGGACTCGGATGGTGGACCTGAAAAACTTATCTGCTTTCAAAAGTGTGAATGAATGGGCCTGGAGTTACTGAGACAGCCATGAGAGTTCAGACAGTACATTGTACATGAGTTCAAGGTCACACAGAAATTCCTTGCTTTGCATACGATGTGTGAGGTCTCTGCAAGTTTGCCTCTCTTTGCTGTTTCTTGTTTGGTCTCCTGCAGCATTTTCAAAGTGTCTGTTCAGTGCTTCGTATGATCTCCACACAGCCTTTAAAGAAGGGAAGATGCTGGCCCCATGGCATACTTAAAACTCTGCCAAGGTTAGGGTATCTTGGAATCAATCTGGTTGCCACATGAGTGTTCTTGCCTAGCATGACACTGGCAGCATCAGAAACAAATGAGACCCAGCTCTTTAGAAGCCATTCTTCACTGAAGCCTGCAGTGTTTAGTTCAACAGAGCTTCCTCTACACCCACTGCTCTTTGGCTTTCCAGAAGTTCAGGTGTAGATCCATCTATAGAGGCTTTCACAAAGGCAATCATGGCAGGTTTGTGGCTAGGAGATGTAGCCTTATCGTCAAAAACAGACAATTTGCTTGAAGGAGACACCATACTGTCAACATTTTTTTCTGCGTCTCTTTTGCCATGTATTGCACAATTGCTGTAGAACTGTACTTTGAATGCAAACTAGTGCCTATGTTGACACCATTTTGAATCTCAATGTAATATTAATGGTCAATAAGTGGTCTGTTTATCTTGACAAGATATATTTTCAAGTTAAACCCATCTGCATTTTTTAGTGAGCTTCCTCAGCCATTTCATGTGTCCTAGATGTCTCATGTAATTGCATGTTGTTTCTATAGGACGCTAGAGCTATTAGTCTGTAATTTGTGCCCAAACTCCTCCTCCTATGATGTAGACATCCTTTTGCACTGCAGATAACACAACCTGGAGGTAAACCACTCTTTTAATAGCTCAAATTATGTGAGAACTATATTTAACATATCAGTTAGTCAAAATGGTGTGCATGGTGTCTTAACTAATGGCCCTTTAATACAAAAATTAATAAATCAAATTTTTATTAAAAATTTTATAAATTAACATTTGAATATAACATTAAATTTGTACATTTCAATAGTTTCTACCAGCTTTAAATGTTGTCTAATATGTACCTAACTATCCAGGTCAAGTTCTCATCTACACCGCACACAGTGCAGCAGCAGTGCCTCTTTAATTTTAACCAACCACCAGTTAGCTAATTTTAGATATAATTCAATGTGCCAATCACCTGCCATTACTATAGCGGTCAGTATTATTATCACATACATGAGTTTCACTTGTCAGGTACAGCGATAACGTCAGCAGACCCTCTCTGCTATCAGGTAAAGCTGCTAGGCAAAGCAAATTTCTTCAGCACAACACAGCAGTCAGACTACGATGCTGGACAGGACAAGTTAAAAAAAAAAAAAAAAAAAAGTTTTGCTGATGAAAAAACATTTTTGTGATGGTTTAGTTACCGTTCTGCTCTGGTCCATTGCTTCTACTAGATGTGATGAACTCAACTGAAACAGCTTGCCTTTCCAGATTCTGCCTCCAAACCATGGTCAGGAGGCAGAGGCAAGGTGAATCCTCCTAGACTGAAGCTGCAACTAGCTTCAGGATTAACTCACATAAAAGCAGACCCACAGTGGTAAAGCAGACCTACTTGTCTCTGCTTGTAACTAGAAGGGCAGTGGCTATTTGTTGCTGAAGTTTAATTTTAATTAGTTTTTAATTGTTTTAATTGCCTTGTTGTATTGCTTTATTTTGTTGCTCTATTATTTTTCACTTTATTTTAAATGCATTGTAGTTTGTAAAGCACTTTGGGAAGCATGACTTGTTGGAAATGTGCTATATAAATACACCCAACCTAACCTGAAACTTAAAACAGAAACTGGACACTCACTGCTAAACAAGCAGTTTCTCATACCTAATTTGTTCTGCTCTGATCACATGTCTTATTCTTATTCTCCCTCTGTAGTTCACTCTAAAGGGGCCACTCCATTCGTTTGAACATGGCACTGTAAACAGTCGCATAACTCCATGCAATAAAACAAAAACTCTCCTTCAAACAAAAAAGTAAATTAAATGACTTTGTGTGCCATTTTAACTAATCAAATAGTCGATTAGTCATGCACATCCCTAGCTTGGATACTTTGAACTTCATTCAAATTACCTAATAAATCACATGTTTGTTGTTTTTCTACAGAATTGACGTTACACAACCTTCCCTTCTATAACTAAACAAGTAGATTATGTGCTAATAAGTAGCTGAAATGTCATGATAACCTAAAAACAAAGTAGTTTTGCATCAGAAAGTTCATTATACAAATTAATTAAAGGGCTTGTGTTTCCACCTTTATAATTCTGCAGGCCCTGTTCTGCCTCTGAAGGTATACTTTTGTCAGTAGTTTTGCAAATGTGTGTAAGTGGGGGAATTCAATTATCCACACTGAAAAAGATGCTTTCTTTCCTGCTGGCTCAAAATTTCATGAAAATGTGTGACCTTGTTGCTGTAACACTGTGATTGGTGAGCTCCAGTGGTCCTATCAGGCACCATCTACTGTTCTGAAAGAAAAGAATTCATTGAATGCAAAAAATAATAATAATGTCCCAGAGTATAACATGAGTCATCGTTGTTTGTAAAGTGACTCTCAGGAAGAAACAACCCCAACCTACCTACATAATTATTTTTAATCATTGTTATACCAGACACTGCATAAATGATGGACTGTGAAACGCAGATGAACTTAACATCTAATTTTATCATTATCATTATATTTAATGCCCTCTTTTCTTTGAAAATAACTAGGAAGTGGGCAGAACCACAGCATGAGGAGTACATGCTCGGCCAAACTTAAACCCATATGAGAAGCTCACAACTCACCTACAATACTATTAAAAGTTTGGACATGCTTACCCATCAGATTTAATGGGAAAACATGTCCAAACTTTTGACTGTTAATACATATATTTGCTAAGTATTGTCCTGGGGGAAAGTTATACCAATGGTTAACGTGCTGTTTTCATTATCAGTGCACCAGTCTCAACATGTTCCTCCCACAAGAAAAATACTGCCATGTTTCTTCCTGAAGTGATGCCAGCTAAGTCTGTCATTTAATCTTGTTTACCCTGAATAAATCTGCTCCAGAGTAGGTTTGACCTGAAGAATGTGTTGCTGTGGCAACCAATCCAGTACCTGTTTCAAAGAAGCAAGAAATCTGGGATCATGACAAATCATCAACAATTTAATTAAAGTAAAACTTTAATCAGCATATGGGAAATATTTCTGAGGTGTAAATAGGATCTGGCAGGCCTAGATGAAGAGCTTTAATGGAGTCAGAATTTAACTTTATCGACCAATAGAATCTAAGTGAAAACTGGCAGTGGATATTTGGACATCTTCACTTTCATGCAGGACCTTGGGTACATACTTGATTATAAGCATGAAGATGACATATTTGTGTTAATGAAAACGGCTCAAGTTCACAGGTTGTAGAAGTTTAGGCTCAGAGTTTGCCTCTTCATTGCAACACTACAGATGGTCATCGGGGAAACAGAACCAATAAAAGCAAAGTTTTTTTTCATTTAATTTACACTCTTGTACATGTTTACAAAAAGTTGTTGTTGCAAAAAAATTTTTTTAGATTGTCAGGATCTGAATGAAGCAACTTACAAAACCTTTGGACGAACATTTACATATGTTCACTTTTTGATGCCAGATGGTTTTTTGTCTTTTAGCCTCAGTGAGATGTGATAAATGATTTGTTGACATCCCTTATTGTGATTTATGAGAAAAGGTGGTAGGCAGTACTGTGATACAGTAAGCAAAAAAACTTTGGAGGAACTCTTTGCACAACAGCTCTATTTCCCGTAAAGGTAAAGCTGATACGTGCATGGATGGAACAATTTTAATGAGATAATGTCCTCAGCCTCATTTGGTGTAAAAGTGATTTGTGGGTGTAAATGGCTTTTGTACATGATAATTACTTCAAAATATCCTCATGTGGTTCCGACAGTTCTTACTGCTAGGTGTTAATAGCATAGCCCCTCCCTTCATTTTGTTGCCATGAGAACACAAAGGGGGGGAAATTGGAGAAAGTTTTTTGCTAAGAAAATCTAAATGACAAGTTATTCTCTGTAAAGGTCACAATTACTTAGAATCACAGTAGCATGAAGGAGTAGAGTGATTTTCCTTGGTAAACTTGATATAGCCCATTACATTTAGTGGAAGCAGCAGGCTGCAATTTATAATATCGTGTGAGCTGCCAAGAGCAGCCTAAGTCTGCCTAACAGTAACAGGTGTGTGAGTTAGATGTGTTGAGCTGAAAACAGCTTGTGTTAGTTTCCTACCGCAGCAGATGGAGAGCGGCTTTCTCTGAGTGAGCTAGGTCATATGCAAGCATGATTATTCAAATGACAGCGAGGATGTGAGGAAATGCAAGGACCTGCTTTTAAGCCTACTTTATATAAACGTCAGTATTTATTGGATAGTTTGAACATTAAAATCTGGTCACGAATACAATGAGTCATCGAGGAGAAGCTGTAAGTGCAGCTGGCCAGATTTAGATCATTACTTTAAGTTATGGCATGATGCTGTAGTGGTAATTGCAGCATAATGGGCCATCAATGTATAAAAATCTGTGAATGTCTGTAATTGTGGCTGTCTGGTAAAAAAAAAAATAATACAGAAGATACTAAGTCCATTTGAAATTAGTGGTGTGAAAATTTTTTTGTTTTGTTTTCCAGCAGGTGACATTGGGTAACTTGGCATTTTTATTGAAATCAATTACTCTTTTATGTCTTTAATTGTGCTGAAGAGATGAGAGGCTGAGATGTAATGAATTTTGTGGGCGGAGAAAATGATGGTGACTGCTTCTGTGTTGACATTTCAATGTAATATGTTTGATTGTGTGTTTTGGATTCATTAAGACAGGTCACTTTTTAGCCAAGCATAATGAGTAGAAAACTAGCAGGCGGTGCGTGTCTCAATTAAATAGCCAAACAGTCCATTTATAAGAAAATCAACACAACCTCTATGAGAAATAATTTAACACTGCAAGTAATGTTCTGCTTGAGTAAAAAGGTAGCACACTCCCTGCATCGCCATCTCATTGGTATGCATACAATAAGATATGGGCCTGCCTGTATCCTTTTCTTCACCTTAGCATTAATTGTTAGCGCTGATAATGACTTTGACCTTCACCAGTGAGTTGTTCACAAGTGTATTGTGAGTACGTCCCCTGCACCTGTGCTGCAGAAGGTTCTGGGTGTAGTTGGCACATTTAAGAGTATAAAAACCAGGTTTTTTTTTACTCACATTGACTTTTTAAACCATTAAACTACTTAAAAGTTGACTATTCAAACAAACTACTTTTGCTGCTGTCTGAAAGCACCGGCAGTGAAGCTTAACACCAAATATAAGTGACGGATAATGACGGAGTATGGACAGATGCCGATAAAGGGTTGCTAAAGCAGCGTTTTAAAGCATATTCTTTAGATGAATTTTTAAAATGAGTAATTTTAATAAATTTAGACAGCAATTAATAGGTAGGCAGAGTACATCCACTTCCTTTTTTTGAGCAATACAGTTTCAGATGTAATCTGTTGGTCCACAGATCAATTTGTGGCAAGTTCACAATAGCAACACATTTTTTTTATGAAATTTTTGGCCTCTAAAATTATTACATGCCAAAAGCTGCCCAATAAAGTTCATAGCATGCTTATATTTTGAGTTATGTGAAACTTTCAAAAATATGATATTGAACAAGTTAAACTTGATGAAAACACTTATATGAAGGTGTGTTTGTTAGAGAGGAACATTATACTGTAGACTTAATGATCAATTCTAATTTTGTGCTGAGATCCAATGCTTTTGCATGGTGGTTTTGTATGATATAATATTGTTTCATCAGTTGTTTACAGTTGATCTTGCCAGACCCTGTCTCCTCTGTAGCAGAACTGTGACATGTCTCACTTCAATCACAGAAAATTTGGGTGAAATGTGATTGTTCAGACTGAAATTGCTTTGAAAAAAATTAGATATGTATCAGATTTATTGCCACATATGAAAGAGGCCAAGGACTGATAAAAAAAATTAAAAAAATAAAAAAAAACCCTAATTTTTACTGTTAAAACCACAAACAAACAAACAAACAAACATTAAATAAATAAATAAATAAATAAATGAAAATCTGCTCAAATATGGGCAAAAAAGTTAGATTAGGGCCACTTTTGTCTGGCCCAATTGAACCAAAATCTACCAATGACTCACTTTCCTGTCTCATCAGTCATTTTCAATTTTTTGTAAACAAAACACACAGACTTTCATCACATACCTTTTGCATAAAGCCTCAGAAGAGCATTAGATAGCCACTCTAGAGAGTATTTCTTTATGGAACACATGTATACTAGTTGTAGAGAAAATGTGACACCATACTGCTAAATATATGATAATAAAAAAAAACAATAAAACAAAACCTAGCAAACATTTTCTCTCAAAAGAAAGAGGGGAGACACATTAATTCAGTAGACAAATCCGACGGCCATCTTGTGTGTTGCAACCTCTTGCAGACCCTCCATTTTTTGTGGTGGCAACCTTATATCTACTACCACCTGCTGACATGGACAGCAGAATGCATATTTAGTGTTAGCAGAGTTATGCTTCACACAACAGTCCTTGTGTGTGTAACCAACACTAGTACTAAAATGACAGAGGAAAGAAAAACTCTGGCGCATCAGCTAAACTGCAACTGGAACTCCACAGTAGCTTTATTGGTAGAATGCCCTTTGGCATTAACAGACATCACGTCAGCTGCAGTGCTTCTCATTGGCTGACTTCACCATCCATTACTTTCACATTTGGTATAACTTTTGCATTTGCAGAACTTGTATAACAGAGCATGTTTTATATGTTTATGTTAATGTCTGGACGGACTGGACACGGATTTTTCCGCTGCCGCACCGGTCTCTGGCGACATGCCGCTCAATGCAGCGACGATGCCCCCCCGCCACTCCACTCAGAATTGGTGTTATTATAATGCACGTTTTGGATCTAAGGCCAAGGGCTGCCATGCTCCCTGTGGCTACATGAGGACGGGAACGCCAGGGCCGGCGCACAGTAGTGGCCATGAGCGCTGGTTGCACTGGCAGGCTGTTGTTTATACGTAACGTCATCTCGGGGCGCCGTTTTCTGTGCGACACCGGCGTGCAGAGGAGCGTCCTGCCCCCATCAAGACTGGACATTCTAGCAGGGGAACACGGACCCCCCCTACAGGCCACTAACGGTACTCCCATACAAACTTTTGGTACCCATAATGTAGAACTGTGTTTTGGCTGACAGCAAATCCACTGGGACTTCATTACTGCCAAGGTGGCAGTTCCCATCTTGGGCACAGACTTTCTGTGTGTGAATGGCCTGCTGGTAGATGTCAAGAACCGTCGCTTGGTTCACGCCACCACCTTCTCCTCTTTCGACTGTGCCCTGAGTGTTGTAGACTCTTTCGGACTTTCAGAGCTGCTCCCGCAGGCTGACGTTTTCCATCACCTGCTAGTTGGATTTCCGGCACTTACGCAGCCCACCTTTTCGTCCACCTCTCCCAAACATGGAGTGGAGTATTACATTGCCACCACTGGCCCACTGGCCCGCCAGTCCATGCCCATGCGAGACGCCAGGACCAGTCTAAGCTAGCCATCACCAAAACTGAATTTGCCAGCATGGAACGCCTTGGTATTATCCGCCGCTCCAACAGCTCTTGGTCTTCGCCTCTCCACATGGTTCCTAAGCCCAGCGGCAGGTGATGCCCATGCGAGATTACCGCCGGATGAATGAGGCAACAATGCCAGACCGCTACCCGGTGCCTCACATTCAAGACTTTTTGTTGCACCTGGCTGGTCAAGTAATTTTTTCCAAGGTGGACCTTGTCCGTGGTTATCACCAGGTGCCAGTACACCCGTCGGATGTCCCCAAAACAGCCATGATTACCCCTTTCGGACTGTTCGAGTTTTTAAGAATGCCATTTGGCCTTAAAAATGCGACCCAGTCGTTCCAACTCCTTGTGGACTCCGTTCTGCGTGACCTACCCTTTCTTTTCGTGTACCTAGACATTTTGGTGGCCAGTATGTCAACCGTCAACCACCTGTCCCACCTGCGAGCCCTCTTTGACTGCCTCAGCCAGCATGGACTGGTTGTCAACTTGGCCAAATGTCAGTTTGGGTAAACTGCCATTGATTTCCTAGGTAATCAGATCACCAAGGATGGGGCTGTCCCGCTCCCATCTAAGGTACAGGCGGTGCTGGATGGTGAACTTTTATCACCGTTTCATTCCCAGAGCTGCTGCTCTCATGTGACCACTACATGAAGTTTTAAAGGGCAGGTCCGCCAAGCAGTTGGTGGACTGGACCACTGAGAGGCTGGCCGCTTTCACTGAGGCCAAGACCGCTCTGGCCAATGCTATGATGCTCGCTCACCCATCACCCTACACCCCCATCGCAATCACTACAGATGCCTCGGACTATGCGGTGTGTGCTGTACATGAGCAGTAGGTGGCTGGCGCTTGGCAACCCCTTGCTTTCTTCAGCCAGCAGCTCCGCCCCAATGAACGCAAATACAGCACCTTCGACCGAGAGCTGCTTGCCCTGCACCTCGCTGTCCGACATTTCCATTCGTTGCTGGAGGGACGGCGGTTTACAGCTTTTGTCGACCACAAACCTCTCACTTTTGCTATGGCTAAGGTGTCTGAACCTTGAACTGCCCGACAGCAATGGTAACTGTCCTTCATCTCAGAGTTCACCATGAATATACATGTTTCGGGCAAGACCAACGGTGTCGCAGACTGCCTCTCCCGTGCTTTGGTTGGGGCCGTCCACCTAGGGCTCAATTATGCCCACATGGCAGCCGATCAAACCTCCGACCTGACGGTCCAGTCGCTCAGGACCGAGACTACTAGCCTTCAGCTGCAGGATGGCCCCTTTGGTGAGGGCAGCTTCACGCTGTTGTGCGACGTTTCCACCGTTGCCCAAGGCCCATTGTGCCAACCACCTGGAGATGGCATGTGTTTGATGCGGTACATGGTCTTTCTCACCCTGGTAGGAAACCGTTCCAACGTTTGGTAGCGTCCAAGTTTGTCTGGCGGGGGCTTATGACTGTCCTTTCCAGGTTTTGGAGGCGGGGGATAAATACTTCATGGTGGACATGGGTGGTAAGGCAAAGCACATTTCAGTGGACTGCCTCAAGGCGGCCCAACTGGATTTGGACAGACGTGTCGGGCTTGCCCAACCTCCGCAACAGGGGCGTCCTCCAACCAGTCCTGTGTCCCCAGGTGACCCCTTGCGGGTTTCCCCGTCCCACACCTGCTCGCCCTCTGTTGTTGCCTCGGGACTTTCGCTTGTAGAGGTCTCTGTCCTCGCTGTTGTTTGGAGGAGTTGTTCTGGTCGGCTAATCCGGCCGCCTTCTCGATGATTTTTCTTTCTTTTTCATGGTTGTTCCTGTTTTGTGTCTGCCACGGTGAATTCTGGGGGGACGTGTGTAGCGGACTCTTAACTACATAATTCATCGTGCAGTAATATAGACCTGTGGTTTTTTTTTAGCTCTTTGGGCGCCTCCATGTTGTTGCTCTCTCTGTTTTTCTGGTTAAATAAAAACGACACACAGTTGTGTAGTCGAAGTGAGAAATTGACTCTTCGCTTTCTATCTACAATTTCCACAATATAGAATATAATATATTTTAAGCATTTATTTCTTATCATTTTGATGATTATGGCTTCCAGCTTATGAAAGCCCAAAACTCAAAATAAAAAAATTAGATTTGTGTGAAACAGTTCAATGTTGTAGCCTCTTAGTGCCACACTCTAACCAGCTAATTAATCCAAAACGCTGGCAAAGGACGCCTGAGTATTTAAATGGTCTTTCAGTCAATTTGAGTAGAATTCAAAATCATGGGGAAGGTTGCTGACCTAACAGTTCTGCAGAAAACTATCACTGACACCGTCCACAAGGAGGGGAAGCTTCAAAATGTAATTGCAAAAAAAGTTGATGCATTCAAAATGCTGCATCAAATCACATCAATAAAAAATTGAGTGGAAGGGAAAATGTGCAAGAAAAAATTGCTCAACCAGGTGGGATGACTGCAGCCTGGAGAATATCGTCAGGAAAAGGCCATTCGAAAATGTTGGAGATCTTCACAAGGAGTGAACTGAGGCTGGAGTTAGTGCTTCGAGAGCCACCACACACAGACGGATCGAGGACATGGGCTTCAAATGTTGTATTCCTCTTGTCAAGCCACTCCTGAACAAAACTCAATGTCGGAAGCGTCTTACCTGGGCTAAAGAAAAAATGAACTGGTCTGTTAAGCAGTGGTCCAAACTGCTCTTTCTGATGAGAGCAAATTTTGCATCTCATTTGGAAATCAAGGTCCAGAGTCTGGAGGAAGAATGGAGAGGCAACAATCCAAGACATTTTAAGTGCAGCGTGAAGCTTCGACTGTGTTGTTGTGAGGAGCCATGTCATCTGCTGGTGTCGGTCCATTGTGTCTCATTAAGTCCAGAGTCAAGGCAGCCGTCTACCAGGAGATTTTAGAGCACTTCATGCATCCTTCAGCAGAAAAGCTTCTTGGAGACGAGTCCAAATTTATTCAATAAATTATTAGCTTATTGGGCCTCTTGTATGTGCAGTTACAAGATTACATACGCTTTATATATATATATATATATATATATATGTGTGTGTGTGTGTGTGTGTGTGTGTGTATAATTTTTTAAAATATTTTTCATAATTTCATATTTTACAATGTTGTAGGTGTTAAACTGCAAGTGGATTTGGTTTAGTTCTTGAATGCAAATTAAACCAAGATTGAGCTCAATTAAACCAATATAGTGTTGATATTTTTATATTTATATATGTTTATATTTTAATGGGCCCCAGACCACTTTGTACTGTTAGGTTTAAACTAAAGTCTGAATGTTTTTTTCCTTGCATGGCAGGTCTATGCTTAGTAACATTTCACAATATCTCCCAAATTAGTAAATCACTTTCAGTAACAGGGCTGCCCCTAGTCTCTTAGTCCAGCTAGCATAATAAACATGACTTGTTTACAACAACATAGAAACACAGAATTCAGTGTTGGATTGACAGCTTTTCACTTACTGTGCTGATGTTGGTGGAAAACATTCTTCTCTCTCTTCTCTCTTCTCTCGAATGTCCTTATCCACCCAGAAAGTCTGTGTGAACCAAGAAGTCTCAGACAGTGGAAATCTTTGTGAATTAAAGGTCTGTGTTCTTCGCATTCAGTTCAGTCTTTTTTTACACAACTTAAGTTTTCCACTGGTGTTAGAGCAACCAAGAACACTCTCCAATTTTCTTGACATTGTTAAAAAGTAAGCAGTTGCATTAAGAAAATTAACCGATTCTCTTTACAAATACTTCTGACAGGCACACAAGTTTCACCGCAACAATAGTGGGCGACCTACTTGTATTTGCCCGGATAATTCTATAGCCATAGTGCTGTTACTTGTTGGTTTGTAGATGATATGAGTGTTTGATGCCTTGACAAGAATTCAAAATAAAGTACTGCAAGTTTTGTCCATGTCGTACTATCACCTATCAAGCATGTGGAAGGGTTAAAGTTGGTTTTGATAAACATTGTATCAGTAGAGATAAATGGGCTAATGAATAAATACTGAAATTTATGTATCCATGCTATATTTGCATCATATGTTTAAATTTGCCTCTGCTGAGACATATCTGTGTTGCCAGATCTCCTGAGAATGTACTGTTGAGACACAGTCAGGCCTTGAACATATTTTCTCCTGATTTCTTTTGTATGAAAAATGCTAATTTAATGTCAGAATGTTCAGAGGAACTGAAGCTTGTGTAAAACAGTCCTTCTGAGACCATTGGACGAAAGAATTGGTCAGAATGCATGTTCACTTCTCTCACTGGAATTAATAGACTCAGGACCTGCCACTAGTCACCTAAAGGGGTTGGCCAGTGGCAAATAGCAAGTGACACAGATACAGGAAATGGCTCTTGAGTGGGTTGTCTTGTTCTCCAAACAGGCTTGTAAATCAATCTCATGGCTCCTCGGAATGCCAATCAAAAAAGTCGTGCCCTCAAACACTGAAAATTGAGGGCTAGTCTTTAATTAGTTATGGAACCTAATTATGGAACTGGTGGACTGCTTTATAGGATGTTGTAGAAATAGTCCCTTCATCTTGAATGTGAATAAAGTAAAGGAGATTATTGCATATTTCAAGAGGGATAAGAATAAGGCAAACAACCTCCAACATGAGAGAGGAAGTAGAGATGGTAGAGGACTGCAGTACCTGTGTGTTCACCTGGACAACAAACTAGATTGAAACTACAATACCCAGGCTGTTTACAAGAAAGTCCAGAACAGACTATTTTTGTGGAAGATTAGACGCCTAAATGCTTGCAGCAAGATGTTGTAATATACGCCTGTGAAAGAAAATGGTAGAGCAATCTTCTATATCAGAAGCAGTATCAGAGCCAGTGACGCAAAAAAACTGAAAACACTCATAAAAATGGCTGGTGCTGTGCTCGGGGCTGCTTTGGAGCTGAATGTAAACAAAAGATTGATGCAGAAGCTGCTCAACATCACGAAATGACAATAGTAGGTAATTATGTAAGGTTTATTTGTTCACAATCATCAAAAATGGGCTTCAGAGAACAGCTAAAATACAATAAAATACAAAATAAAACACAACACATATCCTCTACACAAGACACTGTTAAAACATCATAATAGACAACACAACACACCTAAATAAATAATGTAATTGAAACAAACAACACACATTTACACAACATACCATTAAAACAATATAAACCTTGCTTGGCACCATGTTGAGAACTGGTTCGGAGTCCCTGGAGCTGACTGCCTGAAAACACTAGATACGTATTAAACCATATACACTGATTAAACAGCTAAGTATCTTCTGTCAGAGCCTTCTTCAGCTCTGCTGCAATCAGGCCTGGTATAGAAAGGTTATTTCTGTTCACCTTAATAACCTTACATAATAAGTGGAGTAAATGTGATGAAATTTGTTATTTTCATGTATTTATTAATTTTGTTTTATTCTTTAATTTTAAGAGTAGATTGAAAAATAATAATTATACAACACAACAATATAATTTCCCTTTTGAATTAATGAAATATTCATTTCAGCTATTTTCAAAGGCAACACCAGCACACTAATCAGAAAGAGTATAATTAGCGAATGACACTATAAATGCTTGCAAGGAAAAGAAGTATTGATTTAATGTTTCATGAGAGATCCTGACACTTGAATGGAAGTTTATTGGAGTCAGAGATGTTTTGGAGCGAGGGCCCGGAGGACATCAGTGTTTTTGAACTGTCAGGCACTTTCACATTTGGCTTCACTTATGACTCAATCCATCTTTTCTATACAGTCAATGGGAAGACACCTTTTCCAGAGAATGTGTGAAATTGATCATTGTCAGCACAACCAACCATGGTATATCAAATATCAAGGTTTCAATAAAGCTAAAATGTACCCAGCTTGGCTCTCTTTTGGTACTGGTATTCATGGTCTTTTTTCCTCTCTTTCCTCTGATATATATATTAAAATTTGAATGAATAAATAGCTTAAAAATCACTATAAACCACTATAACAGTATATTCGGATGGCAGCTGTAGCTCTTCACCCAGCGGTGTAAAGTTAAAAACAGTAGGTAACCTAATGGGTGTATCTAAAGGCAAAGACTGTATTGGCTGTACTGCTGATTAGATATTGACCCCCTTGCTTTGTAACAACAGACACTGAAACATTGTGCCATTGTGTCCTTGAGCAGGGCGTTTAATCCAAAGACTGTACACTGTGTTGAAATTAAACAGTTCCTCACCGCCGTGTGTGCCATACAGTATATTTGCTGGGCAATGTCAGCCAAATGGCAATCCATTATGAAAACACACACGATAAGCATCTATTATATGATCTGTTGTTTTGAAATGCTAATTGGCAAACATTTACTCAATATGCATGCGCACATCTGTGTAAAAGAGAAACAGAGAGGGTGTGCACAGCATCAAGAAGTTATTTGGTTTGTTGAAAAAGGTGATTGGTGTGAATGAAAATGTTATGCTTATTTGCAAACATAATCCAATGTAAGATGCAGAGAGGGTTAGATAGAGGTTATATAACCCCTTAGTGAATAAGCCAACCTGGATCAGCTGGATTTTCTATGATAAATCCCTTATTCACCAAATCATCACATAAACAGCTTCAGCCTAATACTCTGTATGACCATTCAGTGAGAATATATCAACTTCTCATCAATGTTTTTTTTTCTCTTACCCTTGGCTGCATTATCAATCCTCTTACCAGGGTGTGAGATTGAGCTTTCTGTCACGGTGCATTCATAGGTGCAGCACCACAGTGACGAGCACAGTGCGTCTACACTGTGAGCAGATAACAATCATCAGCTATCACAGCTTATTCAGGCTCTGCACCAATGTCAGATGCAGCCTTTTCAAGATGTTAGCGATTAGCATTGGGTTGGCTTCATTGCTAATGACATTTCAGAGCCTATACTCTAATGACAATATTCAATACTGCTTTCATTAAAATTCCACCCACACTGGGCTGGGTCAGAGGTGGCAGGCAGACAGGCAAGCGAGCAAGATGTCTGACAGAATGCCAAAAGCAGCACAGCTGTCCATTTTCTGAAGACCACAAATACCGCTCTCAGTCATCTTTGAGTCTTACCCTTTTGCTGCTGACTCACTCACTGCATACAGTAGCCACAAACAGACTGTGATGAATGGGGAAGTCAGGTGGCAGGTCCCTTCTTCCATCTGAGTTATTTCCTCTTTAGGTATAGAAAAGGAATATATGATGGGAGTAAAGAAGATATTTAACTGAAGGTGTATATGGTGGAGATGGTGGGCAGCTGGAGAGAAGCAGTATGATGCATCTCTTAAAAGTGCTTTTGCCTGCTGCAACAGCTCTCCGAGAAACAAAAATGGAACATTTCCTTTGATGTGAAAATACAATAAGGGTAAAGGCAGAAAAATAGTCAAGGAGTGACACATTTAAAGAAAGCTCATCAGCCTGTTATTCTTAATCTCCCTGTCATATCACGTCACAAAGTTTCCTTTAGAATATTGTTTCTCTTTAGTTTTCTGGACACAGTGCCACAATAATAATTGCTAGACAGTCACAGTAACAGATGCTGACAGGTAAGTCGACAGATGGCTTTTTAAAGTCCACTGAGCTCAGTAAAATAGATAAATAAATAATACTGTATCATGTCAGAGATTAGGTGCTGCTGTTTGCAGCACCATCATAGTAAGCAGAGCCATTAGCATTTATTTTCTCCACTAAGATGAAAATTCATGCTGGCAACATGCCCATCAGAGTGGCATTTAACTCCAAACAGGTGCATGAGATGCTGCTTCTGATGTTCAGCCACAGAGACACTGCAAGACTTTAAAAATGAAAACAGCAAACCTGTCCTTTAAAACTGACCTTCAGTATGTATGTGTATGTGTGTGGGGGCGGACTAGTGGGTGGATGGTTAAAGGGGTGGCTGATACTCAAAATGGTAATCACATATCTCATTGCATGTATAATGAATCACTGAGAGTGAAATGGGCAATCTAAACAGCAGGCACATTTTTACAGCCTGTGTGGATAAACCTGATTGTTTACATTTGTAGATATTTGGATTAAGCTTTGACTTTTTCATTAAACTGTGTTAGAGATAACTTATCAACTATCATCAATTCAAAAACCTTGAAAGAAGAAATAGGTTGTGTTGTGCTGTTGATCTGATAAACATCAGGCACTCTGTAGATTAAAATTCAGACAAATTAAAGCAAAATACAGAACAAAAAAAAAAGTTTTTATTATGAATGTTGATTATTTTTGGCATTATTGTTTTGGTCAATGTAAATATCTACAGTATCATGCATCAGAGCTTCACCACACATATATTGTTTTTTTTTTTTTTTGTTGTTTTTTTTTATCAGACAAACACTCTAAACCTCAAAGATATTAAGCTTACTATCATATATCACAAAGAAATCCTCACAAACCTCTCCTCTGTGAAGCAAATGGCCCTCGTCACTCTTGTCACCCTGGCAACGTTGGAGAATGGAAAATGGATCATTGTAAAATGTGATGAATGTGTTGAAGGGGGCTATTTGAACCCAAACTAAGATCCTTTTGTAAATCCAACCAAACAGTGACTGAAAACAAAGGTAAACAGCATCCTTACAACAAAGCCGACTCTAATCATGATACAAAACAACATCTAAAATCATGTAGACTTTGAGATACTGATCTGTGACTGAAAAAGAAACTATAAAATGACAACTAATATTAAAACTAAGACAAAGAATTACAATGATTAATGCACTGACGCGCGATGCAAACCCTCTGTTTCTGTGCTACACATCCTGTGATGTATGTCGACCCTGGTCTCATCTACAACCCATCAGCTAACTGTAACACAGTGGGTATTCTTTAGTGTCTTGACAATATGCAGAATAAGGGAATTAGTATATCAAAGCCAAACTACAATCTTTTTCCCAACCCCTATCAATTAGCTTTTGCACTAAACCAAATCAGTCAGCAAGGAAGGAAGAGTTAAAACAACAGGGCTGCACAGCACTACTAACTCCTAATGACGTTGACACTCATTAAAGGTGTACTTTGTAATTACTTTAGTAGATTGTGGGGGGTTGCTGCTCCTTCTGCTAAATAACCCCTGCTATGGAAAAGCAACTCTTGTCAAAACGTCTACATACAGACATTTGAAAAAGAAAGTACTACACCCTCCTTCAAGTCTAAGGTTTTATGGAGTCAGATAAAAGAAAGATTCAGAAAAAAATAATAATTTGGTCCCTAATAGTTCCTAAAGCTGAATAAATGAAACTTCAGATGGACAACAACCGATGCATTTTATTTAGAGTTTTTATTTAACAAGTGCTAAATGTAGAAATAGTGTGTACTTACATAGGAATAAAGAAGTTAGTAACAGTCAGGTGCTGCTAAGTAAAACTTTCTAAGTGATTGTCACCAAACGTGAGCTGGTCTAATACAATTAGCAAGTTTTTTAGACTTGCTAATACTAGACCTCTGTAGCAGCACTTTTTTTCAAAAAGGGACACATTAGGAAATTTCTCTGGTGTTATTGGAAACTTTGACACTGACGTGAAAACACCCTTTGTTCACTTATCCAATGAGTCCCACACGCTACCGCAGGCCCCTCCCCCTGCTCCATAACCAGCCTGAAAAGAAATTGCAGAGAAGCTGTTACTGGCTAATCATGCTGTGGCTTACAGCAGCAACGTTTTCTACTGTGCCCCACTTTGGAGGAATAAACATTCCCAGGCCCCCCTCGCGTAAATCTCGCAATAATTAATTAATGCCGTTAATGTTTTTATCATGCTTTTTTTTTTTTTTTTTTTAGAACTTCTAAATATGTGAGATGTGTTCGTTCAGTAGAGGAGTCATTTGTGTTCATGCCGTCGGGTGGACATGTGGAGTCATAATTTGTGTTTACATATTTTTTCGGACTTTTGTGTACCAGGTCTTTTAATTGTTTGCTGTCTTAACTGTGTTTTGCGGACACAGAAATGGTTTTACTGAGCTGTTGGCTGAGATTCTGGACTTTCTGTGTATACCACACATGTTTATAGTTACATTTACAGACCTGATGCTACACTGGGGAAACCATATGTTAACCCCTTAACTCCTGGTAGTGGAGAGTGCAGGTGCAAGAGGTGAAGCTAAAGAGTCAAGCTAAGACTGCAAAGTTGAAGACTTTATGAGCCAGAAATCTGAATGATGAACCATTAAAGGTGCATGGATGGAAGTTATTGTGCATATTGTGAATATTTCTCTCTCCTCACCATCTAGAAGCTGTGAGATTCTCATCCTGCTTTCTGTCTGTTCACCTGATGCTGATATTCATCACATATTGTTCCTTCTGTGTTTAGAAGGAAGCAGCTTCACAGCTTTAAAGTCATCCTGCTGACTTTTTACCTTTTAGTTAGAAAATCCTGAACATTTCATCCTTCTTTGTCATATTTAAATTTTATTCATCTTTATAAATATTTTAACTGTTGGTGTTTAAAGAAAAAACTGCTGCTAAATCTGTTTATTTGTTTAGTGCAGGCATCTGCAACCTTTGCAGCCATTTTTACCTCAGCCCCACTAAATAAAACTCATTTAAAGACACAAATGTTACAAGACAAGTCCATAGTTTCCAACCTAATGAAAAGAAAAATAGATTTAAAAAAATATTTTAGCCACATATTTAGAGGCATTGTGGAAGGTCCAGCGAGCCACTTGTGGCTCTGGAGCCGCAGGTTGGAGACCCCTGATGAAGATTTTGTAAACTAAAATTTACTGCATTTCCTTTATATAGCTGTAGCCCTTCTTTTAAAGGAAAGAGACATTTTGCGTGTAACAATGCAATTAGTCGCGATTAATCACAACATCTCGTCAAATTAATCACGATTAAAAACTTTAATAGTTGCACATCTCTCTCTCTCTCTCTCTCTCTCTCTCTCTATATATATATATATATATATATATATATATATATTATAAGTTTATATCTATATATTATATATAAACTTATTGTAACGATATAACTTAATTAACTTAATATACTTATAACATCATAGACATGAGGAAGATGTAATAAGAAACACATTTACTGTTAAACCGAGAGCAAGCTATCTGCCCTCTTTCATCTCAGTTACCTGTTACTCCATATATTAAAATCCCTTTTAATGTAGACTGTAGACAAAATCATTTGAAAAGTTAATCTTTTAAAAATTTTTTTAGTTAATTTAGTTTTTAAAAGTAGACCATCTTAACTAGCGCGTTCTATTGTTTACTTGATCTAGCATCAAGTATTGTGAAGAAAGGGACACACACCTATGTAAAGAAGGACACTAGTAGTTGAATTTTCTTGTAGTTAAACTGTTAATGTCTTTTTTATATTTATTTATTTTAACATCCTTAAATAGAATAGAATAGAATAGAATAGAATAGAATACATATCAACTGTAGGTCACCATGTGTTTTCTTTGCTGCAGTGAGCAGTGGCAGAAGCAGCGCCATAATGATGAGAAAATAACAGGAAGATTGAGTAAAATGTAAATGTGGAAAATGTAGAGCAATGTTTTTCCAATATAGCATTTCAGAAGTGCATGTAAATGCATCATGCTGATTATGAGAATTATCTGGTTTTTCCCAGATATTGGATTTCTATGGTCATGTAAACATGCCCAGTGTCTCTCTAGTCTATCTCATGATACAGTGATATTATAGAAGGGGACAGTTTGAGGCTAGCTGGTTAGCCTGCTACAGTAGAGATCTGCGTAACAAAATGTATCTACAGTTTTTACGATTAAACTTTTGTTGATACATTAAGCTATTAATCATTTAACAGTTTTTTTTTTTTACTTTTATTTTTTATTTTTTTTAGTAAAATTATCACAATACCCACCTTTAACAGTAACAAACATTCTCAACGTCAAAGTACACTCTGCATTATTTGAAATACTAAGAGCAGAAAAGGCTTTTTTTATTATTAGGGTGAACTTTGAGGGTTTTTAAATCAGCAAAAAGATTCTAATTCTGTCAGCAACTAGATAAGAAAACAGCTGAGAAAACTCTGAGCCAAGAAAGCACTTTGGTTTGTTAATATGCTTCTTTTTTTTGCCAACAATTGAAACTCAGAGACTCAATAGCATTACAAAAATGCAAAGCCAAGATATAGCCTTAAAAAATGTATGACCTCCGTTTCCATGTGCCACTGTGCATATATACACTGTGTGAACAACACACAAAGGTCAAAATGCATTATAGTTAAAAGATTTATCATGTTTTATGAAGGTGATAATATATTAAGATTCCAGTTGCACAGGGAGTACATGACTTTGTTTCTTGCTGAGAGAGCTGAGAAGATTGGCACTCTTCTCATTAACACAAAGTCTAGAAACATGGGGAAACAGCTAGCGTGGCCTGTCCAAATTTAGAAACCTGCCAGCCACCACTGTAACCTTGTTCTGTAGCTTTTGTATTAATTAGCCGAAGTACATAGAAAGTGATAATTAGTGAGCCTAGGTTTAGTTGTGAAGTTTAAGTTTAATTATTTCCTTTTGTTTCCTTACTTCAAGCATTGATCAGTTAACATGATCAAAATAGCAGTTAAGAGCAATAAACTATTGTTTTCACTGTATTTATGAACAGTTAACCAACACTGCAGACCACCGTCATGCAAGTATGGCTGCCAGACAAACATTAATGTAAAATCCCCTTAATCTGCTGCAAGATTTTGATTGAGGATGGACAGGCTGACCCACTGACCCACTGGCAGAACAACTTGCACAACTACACCCTAAACAGTTCCCAAAGAGGGAATATCTTACCATGGTTATCCACACTGGATAGTGCCCGCTGCACTGTGCTCCTTTGACAGTGTGCTGGATAATTGGCTACTGCATGCCCTGACGGCTCCTCGGTGGTGTTGTCTTGCTCCACAAGAAATTAAGCAACACAAATCCTAAAGAGGATGATTCTCTCTCTAAGAAAGTCAAATAAAAGAATAAAAAAGGCTGAAAATCAAATATCACTATATGAAAACAGACACAGGATTTTACTGCATCACATAGTTCTGCAAGATTTATTTCTATTTATCTTATATTTCTTGGCACAGATTGATGCTTTCTCTGTGATTAATAGCACTCAGAAGCATGCTAATTGTTGCATGCTTCTAAATGCTTTTAATCTGTTTGACATACAAGGGTTTACAAGTTTAGACTTTTAAAACTATTTTGCCTTTAGCTGTATAAAAATGCAGGTTTAACTGCATTTCTCTGGGCCTCTTTTAGCTGTACATTAACTGAATCGATAAGATGTTGACACTCATTGGTTTTACTTTGATCACTACTGGTCACCACTGAGACAGATGAGTTGAGTGAGTATGTATTTAATTATTTCCTGTTAGTACTTTTTTCTTTTGTGCCTTTAGAGGCTATAATTAAAGAAAAAAGAAAAAAAAAAACACTCACACACAAAGCCAAATATGACTTGAGGCCAAAACCTGCGTGACAGACAGCTAGCTAGATTTTCAAACTGGTTCTCTCATCCCGAAATGGTCCAGGTACTTTTCTTTTTGTCGTTTTTTTTTTTTTTTTTTAACACCCTGTATACTTTTGAATATTTTCTAATTCCTTACCACGCTGCTCATTATTAATCTTTCTACTGGGAACAGATACTTCAGGGTGTTTATTTTTGTCTTTACATATACAGAAATGGGAAATATCTCATAGAAAGAAGCCCTACAGCCACGAGCTTTCTATATGAAATAAAATGCCTATGAATAATTTCCATGCTTCACAGAATACTGATTAACATATGAATATTAATTTGAGAGCGTTTTTCCTTACTGCTGGTTTTGATCTTTAACTGTCAAATACTTTTAAACATTTAATTGATTTCATTATCAACTCATTTGATATGCAATGCTCTCTTTGTTTTGTAAATGCTCATTAAAACCTTGCCTCAGGTAATACGCACAGGTACATGGTCTACAGTTGTGGCTCATCACCTGCTGTGTGCATCAAGGCACTTTACAGCTCAAAGCAGAAGCTCTGCTTGGGAAAATGTGAAAAACATTTCCATCACTGAACCCCAAGCGAGCTCTTTGATGCAAGAATCTACAGCTTGGATAATATCTGGAGGATAAAGTCGATGTGCTAAGTGAGGTCCACTGAAATGTATAAACAGAAACATAAAAACCATAGAAATAGTTGAACGATGACGAGTAAGGGAAATACTAAAGTAATATAGCAAGTGGAATAATTATCTTTATGCATGTGGAAGTCATTCCAAGATTGTCATAAGGTGAAGAATAAATAAATAAATAAGGGCTCAATCACCATTTTTAACCTTTACTCTGGAAAGGCTAAAGAAATGTGTGGGGTGCCTGCATATGATTAAAAATGGTAAGTGCTCGGTGTAAGTGGATACAAAATGCAGCATACTAACTGGGGGAAAATATTTTGCAAGATTTATTATAACCTAAGTTGAAAATGAATGATGGTAGGATGGATGAAGGTTCCTGGAGACTGAGGGAGGTGAGTAAACTGCTTGCTAGCTGACTGGATGGAGAAAAGGGGGATTGTGCTGGTTGAGAAAAGTGAGGCTGCTAATGAGAGCGAGCTGGCAGGCTGGGGTCTTGGAGTAAACAGGGTAAGCATATGTGGATGAATCTGAGGCACAAGGGATACAGTCATAAGGTAATGCATGAGGTACGAAGCTGGACAAGAATGACTGTCCTAAGAACAAATAGCCAGCACAGTGGTTGACAGAACAATCTAGAGAATACTGGCTGTGTAGTCAGGATAGATATACTTCTGAGGCTGATAAGGTGATGAGGACAGTTAGAAACAGAGCAAAAACATGGATTCATGGCAGACTCCAATACACAAAGTGATTAAAAATTTCTATCACCAAACTCCTTTACTACTCACACAATACAGCGTAGTTGACAACAAAGAAATCAAATCATATTCAAAATTTCAATCACATCTGCTTTCCTCATCTGAAGGACACAATTAAAACTCAATGCTTCGGGAGATGGCAGTCTTTTGTTCAAATCCCTGTTTTAATCGCTCTCTCGTGCATTTAACCAGAAAACTTTCTGTGAACAATAAGGGTCATGTGTAAACCTGTTTTAATGAGGCATTCTCCTTTAAATCCCACAAGAATTCACAAAGGATTTAGCAAGTAAAGAAGCCAAAGAATCTCACACTGAAATCGAACAAGTCCAACAAAGTGTGATGAAAATGTGTCTGATACAAAATGGAGCTCTAAACTAGACGTTACTAGTTAATTCTGTTTCATAGATGCAAGCACACATCATTACTGAGCACAGCAGAGTTTGGGTGATTACAATGGCCCCTTACTGAAATATACATTTAACACATACTGCAACAAGGCTTTAAAAATTACAAATTAATTGTTTTACTAATAACAACTGAGTGCAGTGTAATCTATATCTGGACTGTGTTCAGAGGAAACATTTCTTTTGAGTGAATCAAACTCCACATTTATGACCTCCACTGGAGTCAACGCGGCCCTGGTTGAGATTGTGTTTGTTCCGCTCTCACAGCTGAGACTGAGATTTTCATCCGAATTCCCATCTGTGATTACTTTCAGTTGATAAAAGCACACTGGTTGAGGTTAATAAAAGGTTGTTGTTTTGAATGAAAAGGAATAAACATATGTCTTAAGTCACTGTGGACTCTTTCTGTTTCAAAGCTGAGCACAATATTACCAAACCGGGAAGAGTGCAAACACAGTCGCAAAGATGTAAAATGATTTGTGTGAGTGGATGTTTCCTCAGAAGATTGGATATTTTAACCAAAAACAAACAAAACAAAAAAACTGTGATGCCAATGTGAGCATCTTTCTGCATCTTACAAAACATGTTAACTGACAATAACTACTCAACACATTAATAGAAAACAAATAAAACCATGCCATTAGTATATTTCTCTCAAAAGATATATGATTTGTAACTGAAAACAGAGATAATATCCAGGAAAGAGTTTATTTTCTTGGAACAGCAATATTTTTACAGCAGTGTCACGGCAGAGAGTTTCCAAATGAGCAAATAAGCAGCGCTGGCCAACAGCTGACCCCGACAGAACACCTCGGACCACATAGGTTATAGACGATCTAATGAGCACCCTTTATGTGCTGACTGTGCACCAGCTGCTGGGAGGCCCTCCCCCAACTAAGCATCCGATATGTAGCAGCATGCAAAAAAAAAAAAAAAAAAAAAAAAGAGTAATGGATTATTATTTCACTGCAGTAAAAGTGCTGTTGGTGAAAGTAAAAATAGTTGTTTAAAACTGTTGTCAGTTAAAATTAAAAATTAATTTATTTATTAGGTTTATGAATCAGTGATGAGTTTTAAAATGTTTTGAAAAACCTTTCAAAACATTTTCTCAATTTTGACATAAAAAAAAAAATAGAAAAGCTACTGACTGTTGCTATGGATACATTAGTTACTGTCAAGTCATTTCTTCATAGCTGAATTCAGAGTTTTTGTACACAGCTATCTTAACATTTTTTATGTGAACAAAGCAAACAATGCATGATAATGCCATAGCCTCTCCATAGTTGTGGATGAATTAGTCATTTATATGGCCAAGGTTTTCTATTGTATTCATTATGAGCCTCAGCTGAAAGGATTAATCGTTATTGAGGTGTTTATGTAAACTTTTTCACTTACATTCGACTCTCTAGCAGAAGTAATTACGCCTCAACATAACATACAAAAGTGCAAGTGTCAAGAAAATCAGCTTTTGGCATAACAACTGTAAATGTAAGCTAATTTGTAGGCTAACTTGTCACCTTAAAACCACATCTTAGTGACTTCACATACAAATGTTTTTTATTATAAAATAATTGCTGATGATGCTGACTACATGCTATAACAGATATTTTGCTCTAACTTTTCATCTTTGTGGAAAGTTAGCATGATAACCTCAACTGATTAGCACAAAAACAAAACAAAGGCTGTTAGCTTTCCAGGTTATGTAATTAAATTATATCGTAAAGAATCATAACACAAGTCATTGTCAGGCCCTTTACAAAGTAAGGTTAAGGCCTGCAATTTTATAGAGAGAAAGCCAACAATTTCCCTTTGAGCAAAGTAACAGGGAGGAGCAAAAACGCCCCTGTAATGGAAAGAAACATCGGAAAGGACCAGACTCAGGGTGGGCACTGGGCGGCCATCTGCCTCCACCGGTTGGGGTGAGAGAAGAGAGGAGGGATCAAAGTCATAGGATCCACTGTGTGGGGATCATGAAAGTCTGTGCAAAATGTTTCATCAAAAGACCATCAGCAGTAGCAGCAGCATAACAGAGCCAAGACATCCTCATACACATGTTCACATAAGTATTTAATACTTTTAAGTTGTCTTTGCTGGGATCATAATCATTCATAGTTTCATTCTGCTGTAGTTAGACTCAGTCTCCAGTTTATAAGGTACACCCAGCTGAAACTAATGTAATCTACAGCCTTGCAATAAATTGTACTTTTATGAAGGTTATAATGTTCAATTTCCATTGAGAGGCAAGGTGTTAATTAAATATAATAGTGGTTTTGCAGGCTTTACTTTGAGGTATTAAACAGTGTTGCTTTAAATCATGGTGTATATTTAGTCTGTTGTTAAAGGAAAATGAAGTGTATTTATCTGCATCCAAACTCAACCCTTTAACTACATCATTAATATGACTGTTATTACTCAGTGCATTGTTTTGCAGAAACTTAATATTACAATGAAAATAGATTTATGAGTTCGGAACTGAGAGGGCTGAAGGAGAAATTGAAGAAAAGAAAACAGATCCATGGTGCAATTTTATAGTTTATCTTTGCTGTTCAATTTTTGAGGTGTCTGTGGTACTGTAAGGCAGCATGGGGGGGGGATACAGCTCATTTGTTCGATGCTAATGTGATGGAAAAAAGATGAGGTCAGCAAGGCATCGGAGTCACCAAAGTGGGATTGATTCCAGATCAGATCTCACTTACATGAGAAACATGGGTGTAAACGTATTGATTTTGAGTGCTCAGAAATCTTCAGTGCTGCTGGCTAGATTAAAGCTGCCAGAGTTAGAATCAGCAGAGTCCTTCTCCTCTGGTCTCGTCCTTCTCTGACAAGGTCATGATTATCGGGGATCTGATCCTGACAACTCTTCCCACTGTTGGCTTCATGATTTTAACCACCGGTCAGCATTACTTTGCTGGAAATCACACTTGCTGAAGGTGTTTAATTAATAGCTACAAATTCCATTTACAGGCGTATTCCCCCAGTACTACATCCACAAGGCAGAACATATAAAACAATGTAGCTTAATTCTTTTGTTATTTACAAAACACCAAAGAATTAAATCATCTTGACATGCAACACAAAAGTCAGACAATTGCCAGAATGTGTCTTTAGATGGTTCTCTTTTACTTTGTGCTTGTGTTTTTAGTTAATTTTGTTGGAAATGTTGAGGTACAAGAGCGAAACCGCTTCTGTACAAATATCTAATCATTCACAAGGTGACACTTGTAGACCCCAGAGGCGGCCCTCCTTCACAAGTCTCAATGATAATCTGCACTTACTTACATCATTGATTATGTCTGTGGAAGAGAAAGTCCACTGGGCATTCAATCCTGCTATTGCACAGAGACAGAGAAACACGAAACAAACAAGATTAATAATAGCCCGTGGTGTTCATCCCTGGGGCCAAGCAGCTAACAACTCTTGACAAAACAGGGTTTAGAACAGCAGATGGATTGTCTGTAGAAATGAAGTGAATGTGCATTGGGAGCGTAATGAAGAGAGCTGGGTGAAGGCTTTTCCCAGAGTCGCTGTGAACGAGCCTATGGAAATTAAATCAGCCTGTCACAGTTCTCATTGACTGAGTCCACCTGGGGACAGTGACCACAGATATGAATATACACTAATCAGCCTTTGTTTTATCTGGAGAAATGAGTGCATTTAATGATCAAAGGCAATACTCAAGTGGTACAATAAAAAGACAACCAGTCCTTGGGAGATTTACCTCTGGGATGATCAAGAAATTAACCAGCACCATCGACATCTTTGCTGGCTGTGATGAGAACCGTGACATGCATCTATTTATCAAAAGGATGAAGCCAATAGTGAAGGTTTGGTTGTGATTTTATGCTGTGATTTTGACTGACAGTGCTCACCAAGATGATCTTGCTAATCTTGGAGTATTATTAAATAATTTTAAAAAGTCATACAGGGCAGGATGTTAATAAAGAATCTGAAGTTGAGGTTAAAAACCAATACATTTGGGGTTTATGCATAGGTTAAAGGATAGTGTTAACTCATAAAGTCCTGTATGCATGGATCCTGCATACTAACCATTAAAATCATATTAAATGAGAAAAGCCTCTGAAAATAAATGTAATCTATTTCTGTTCAAAGTGGCAAAGTTTATAACATTTCTAGCATGTATAGCAGTGAGCACTTATAACACTCAATGGCTATTATGCCTGAACACACAACTCCATAAAGTCCATAAATGTCCATAAAGGTCCTTTAAGTCCCCTCTGTAGATCATGTAACCATACTGACTGAATTTGCTGACTACAAATGGAGTGAGAACAATTTCAATGATGCAATGATTTGAGAATTCCATAAGCCCATTTTTTATTCACAATAGAACAGAAAACATTTCTGTTACTACTAAAGGTCAACTGGCAACAGGTCGGTAACATAGTTGGATCTTAAGTAGCCTTAGAGAGATAGAGTTTCTCAGATGTAAAGATGGACAGATGTTCAGCCAAATCCATAAAATTGCTTTTAAAAATAGAGGAATAATTTTCTTTATTGTTCATCAAGTTCCATTAAAAGCACACGAGGGTGTTATAAAGTCCAGTTTAGGGATTTGTTCTAAAAACATATTTATTGATTTCATTATTGGCTTTAACGATTGGTCAAAATTAACATCAAAATTTGATTATTGATAAAGTAGATGCTCCCTGTTTTACGAATAAAAGACTTGCTAACCTTGTTAAGTTAAAATTCAGCATGATAGCGAGTTCTGTTATTGTTGGTTAGCTCTGAAAACAGAGCGAGTTCTGTTTGTTCTATAGCTGTTATCAATGAAAATTGTAAATAATTCCCAATAATCACGTCTGTCACCTGTATACAGATTGAGACAAGACAGGGAGACAAAGACATCAGCTGAGGAGGTGATTCTGAAGAGTAGAAAATAAAAAAAAAGGAAAAAAAGGAACTCTGTTCCTCAAAAAATGTGGGGCTCTGATATTATATTCAAGTAATGTAAATAGTTGATATGGAGATCCAGAGACTAAGAAGGTGATGCAAATGGACTGAGAAAAAGGCCAAACATATTCCGAGGTAGAAGAAGTAAATCCTTCCCCTAGTGCTAATGATTTAGGTAACAAAGCCACAGAGTCCAGGCAGATGACACTGACCAGCTGCCCACAAGATAAAGTAGTTTTGGTGCATAGAACAAAGTATTTCATCCCTTTCATAGCAATAATTAAGTTGAAGACATCCCGGACAAGTTTGGCGTTTATAAGGAGTAAATAAAGAGTTTAATCCATTTCTATATTTTCATCTTGTCCAGTTTCACTATGAGCTTAAAATAAGCCCCCTTTTTCTCTTTGTTTCTTATTGTATTTTATATGAAAGCAAAATCATATCCTGATTGAATCAACCTACCGAGCAGCAGTTGGTGTAATTAACTTTCTTTACACTTGTGACAGGCTGCTCAGTGGTGTGGTGGTTAGTTGCCTCACAGCAAGAAGCTTCCTGGTTAAATGCTGGCTGGAGCCTTTTTATGGGGATTTTGTGTTCTCTCTGTGCATGCATGGCTTACTCTTACTGTCCCAAAAATGCATGCTAATTGGTAATTTTCTACTGACCCAAAGAGTGAGTCTGAGTGATTCAAAATAGAATAAAGCAGTTATAGAAAATGGAAATATTAATGGACTGCATTTAGGATTTATGTCATTGTATCAAGAAGAAAACTCTGGTCACGGTAACTCTCCACATGCCCCATGTCTAAAATAGCATTACAGTAACTGAAGATCATTGCAACAGCTGTTCTTAATAACAGCTCTTCAAAGTTTCTTTTAACGTATCATTGTCATGACTTCGGCATTGGCTGAAGGAGGTAATTTTGTGTGTCATCTCCTGAGGGCTAAGACCTCCACCTCGTCTTTAAATCCTAGGGACATCCCTGCCACACAGTGTAATCAAAAGATTCTGGGACATATCCAAAATATCTATACATGTAATCATAAGGTATAACTATTAATTTTGAGCTTGTGTCTGTAAAAAAAACTAAGATCAGAGATCAAATCCAGGAAACTACGCCCACTGGAAGGCCCCAGGCAGCTGGCAACACTGTGCTGATGTGAAGACCAACTGCTCCCGACACATTTAATCAAGTGAGAGGGTCTACATTTAGACAGGCATGGCCCACAGGGAATGTGCAGAAGGTTCTCACGGCAAAATGAGGAGAAAGGGAGAAAAAGAACAACTCGTCTGTGCTGGATTGATTCTCTCTCTGTCCTCGATTGAAATTCACCCACTGCTGTTTAAACACGTCACTAGAGAAAGGGATTTAGTTCAAGAGCTTCAAATGAAACTGCGCAGCCCTAAAATGTAATTTAAAATTGAAACAGGAAACTTGCACAAAACGTTATTGTGTTGTTATATTAATTTCTTTCATTTTAGGAACAAAGTCCGTATCAAAATTATTTTGTTTCACACCTTAATCTGTGATCAATATTCTGTAATAAGCCAAATTGGTTCAGATATGCCATGTACTTAAATATGCCACACATTCCAAATTAAATATGCCTACATTTGGACAATGTAGATTTGAATACAGGAATGCAGCTTAGAAGTCTATCATACAAACTTGCTTCAGTTTCTGACTCCATTAGATGTGAAGATTAGTCATGTGAAAAGTCGTGATCCTTTCTGGGGAAAAAGGTTTCATTTCCATATGAGTATTTCTAAAGAAAGACATAAAAAAGACCTAACTTCTTTCATTTCAGCCTTTAATGAATTAGCAGTATAATATTTCCAGCCCTTGCATCAGTGCAGTCTTAAAATAGAATAATCTATTTTTGTTTAATTTGATTTGAATATCAATGACTATAATTTGGACATGACTTTAGGCCTCAGAATCATACACTCAATGCAACATCAGTGAAAGGCATAATCCCCAGAGAGATGTTGCATACACGCTGTGAAAACCTAGCTGCAGTACTGATCCAGAAACAACATAATGCGTAGGGACATTAAACATGTTATATATTTGGAGCTTCATGAAAACTGTTCTAATTATTTCCAATTAATTAAAGAAGTGGGTTACTCTTGAAATAACCCACTTCATGAGTAACCCTTCAAGCATAATAAGGGTATGTTGAATTTCAGCTTGAAGTGTCCACTTAACACTAGAATTTAACACACCATGGACCTGAAAGCAGGTGCTGAAAGAACAATAAATGTTATTAGATAATTTTCTAAAAAGCTCCAAAATCGGTATAGCAAGTTCCAAAGAAACATGAAAAGGGGAAACTTTTGTGCACTTATATAGACTAATATACAATTATGAAAACATTTTTGTGGTGCTACTTTAAATGATGGTTAAGTGCCAGATCACTTAAAAAACGAGAAAAGCTTGTTTGTCCAAGTTTCTCAACTCTAACATGGAGTTTTTACTTAAATAATATATGATTCTAAGATACAGTTTGTGCACTTTATACTTAAACCTTACAACTCAATATATACTTGATTATTTCATCTTAAGTTAACATGAAAGAATCAAGTTCAAATACATGGGGCAAAATCTCGGAAGCAATCATGAGATTACAAAAAAGAGATCACGGCGCACTGCAGACATACATGAGAGGGACAAGAAAGGTCTAAGGTAAGCTGGAATCCAATGTCATCCAAGAAAATGTCATATCTTGCTTGAATGCAACTATCTATACACAAGCACACACACACACATATATACATATATATGTGTGTGTGTGTGTGTGAAAAATACACAATGACAACACAGCATAGTGTTAAAATATTTAGACATGTTGCTTTACAATAAGTATGACTGTTTAGACTACTAAATCCCATGGCATGCAAGTTGCACACATTGTGCTTCATCACAACATCACACTGTAATGTAGCAATGCTGGATTGAGGCGTGAAAACACACATGAGTTGGGCTTGTTCCACCAGTTACTACCTCCCATGCCAGTTCAGAGGTGGGTTAACTTGGACACCCCTATTTCACCCCTACCTTTCACAGATCACACTGATTCCCAACAAAGGTGTATCAGCCCTGGTTTACAAAAGGCCAGTGAAAATGAGCTAGAGTATGGTTTATACCTATAGCAGAGACTTTTTGGCAACAAGAAAGTAGGAAGGTGCCATGTTACATTTTTAATTCCACAGACACATGTAAAGTCAGTTGTTCTGAATGACTGAGTTACACTCAAGATTCATTTATTCTTTTTCTGTACCGCTTAATCCAATTAAGGGTCGCAGGGTAGCTGGAGCCTATCCCAGCCATTAGCAGGCGAGAGGCAGGGTATGACCAGGGCAGGTCGCCAGTTCATCGCAGGGCAGAATAGAGAGACAAACAATCACTCATGCTCACAAATTACTCATAGGGAGAATTTATACTCAAAGATATCCTTTCATATCTGAATTTGATGCATGTAGCAAGAATTAGCTTGCACTAGAGAAAAAGTGGGAGCACAGAAAGTGGTTGATCTTTACAGTCAAATATATTCCTTCCCAATAAGGTATCTCAGATGTTACAGTGTGAGGTCAAAGAGTCCTGATAAAATGCAGGTATGAGGTAAACTAGGACTGCTAGGCACTTTTAAGTAAGCAAGTAAGGGAGTTTGCATTACAACCATCTCAGCAGCAAATATCAGACAAGGTTAGTGACTAAAAACAATACTAAAAAAACATTGCTCTGCAAAGTATAAATCTCAGATGAGTAAATAAATAGCTGTTTTACCCAACTGAAGGTGGTCAAAACTGAGTCATGGGATTTTTAGAAAAAGGTTTCGTCTGAGTGACATAGTGGCGACATATTTTCCCTTCTGCTCACGGCACATTAAAAAGTCAGTGAATGACTCTCCAGCTTGCTGCTTAGTGGAGTTATGTGGCAGGAGGGTGTTGTTTAAGGTATCATGAGTAACTGGAGAGCGATTAGTGGCTCAAATGAGTATAATACGCTGCTTTAAGTTGGCAAGTTAACAGCTAAATAAACAGTGTTTACATTATACTGCATCTCAGCAGTGCCAAATTCAGTATATGGAAATCAGTTGTTTTTTCTTTTTGGCAAGTACACACACACACATGCATGTCACAATTATTCATTATTGTTGTATAATAAGACTGTTTCTCAGTATATTCATTTGAGAAATATTGTATTCTCTTACCCCCGGGGTGAAGCTTCATAAATTAAAGTGAGAATAGCATCATTCTCGACCCTAACAGGTCATGTTCATTATTCACACAAACAGTCGGCACAGTTTTCTTAGCCTACAGGTTCTATAGTCTCCCTGAAATCTGTTTAAAAAGTTGCATCAAGATTAGAACACACTGTAATGAGACTGTTCAGAAGGGAAGTCTCTTTAGTTGTTATAGAGAGCAGCTGCATAATAAATATATTTGCATCTCAGCCGGAAGATTGCTTTTTTCTAGAATGATTGATTTGCTTCTTTATTTGTTTTTTTTTTTTTTTAGATTTGTCAAAGCTTTCATTTCTCAGTTCCAATAGTTGATGTACAGTTATATACAGGGACAGAAAAATGTTGTAGATAGGACTGTCTACTCACTGCAGGAAGGATCTTAGGGTGACTAGACTGCAAAAATATGATGGGTTGCAAGTGTCAAAGTAACATCCATGTAAATGTCAGGGTGCCGTTTTCCCTGCAGAACATTCCATTATAACAAGATGAACAGTGTTACTCACTTTACCTGTCAGTGGTTTTAATGTTAGGGCATAAAATGCATATAGAAATGCATTATCCATATTATGTCTCAACCTCTTTCACAGCATCATCTGCAGTTAGAACACAGCCTATTTTCTCTTCTTTTTTTTTTCCTGTTTTTGTAATGAGGTATTGGCAACATTCACTAGTAATGGGGTCTTTCATCACTCACTGCACAATGCTTGTACTCATGTAGCTGAACATATGGAGAGTGCTATCAAGATCTCTTCAGTGGTTTCAGCTGAGACACATCTCATCTAGCAACCTAACACAAATGGCATCAACAGCAGAAAAGAATGAAGCCAAGGGAATCTGTATTAAATGCACTTTCCCATAAACACCACTTGCAGATGAATCACTGCCAGCGTTCCTGTGAAATGCACTTTGAATTTCTATCTTTAAAGTTGCAAGAAAGACTACAGAGACAGATACTTCTTAAAAGACCTCTGTCCGTTTTTTGTCACTGTATTACCCTGTTGAGATGAGTGTCCTATTTTTCCACAAACAAGTCTGTTATTAAGTGTTATTTTTCATTAGTAGGAGTTATCATACTGGGTCAATAAAGCATAATTCACCTTGCCACATCATTGATTTTCATTTTGTGTTCCTTTGTATTTTTTTTCTCGGCTCATCTTGTCATGAGATGAGATGACCGCACCTTTGATCTGACCTCAGCTAAAGAGGTTTCCTTTTAGTTATCTCTCGGTTTTTCTGTAGATTTCAAAATTTTATTTTAATTACTTAGAAAAAACACAATTCAGTGGACTTTGGTGCTAATTACATAAACAATGCCAGTGTGTTTGGTATAATTTTTTTCTTTATATAGACAAATAGAAGAAGTGGCCTCTTGACAGCTTTTGTGTGTTTTATTTATTTATTTTTTTTCCCACATATGAGTGTTTTAGTAAAAATAAAATTCTATGTTAATGTCAAAGAGACAGAGCAGTGGCTGTTGTAACTCTAACTTCTTTCTGCCAGGTGAAAAGGTGAAAGTAGTTTGATACATGGAGCCAAAAAGTCCACATAAAAGAGGTTGCTGGGTTGCTCCCGAAACATTCAGTGTAGGCGTCTTTTAATCATGCCAAGTCGTTCCAAAGGTTTCCATGGCTATGAGGGTCTTCAGAAAGAAGTAATAACTTCAGCCCATGTCATGATGTTTTTGGAACCCCACTGAACCTTAATCACAGCAGTGAAATATGAGTCCGCTGTGTTTTTAGCTAAACAGAATGATTTTGCTTTTTATCTCAATTAATCAGATATGCACTTTTGGTCGAGACCCCTTGGGGTCAATGTGCATCTCACAGCACAAGGACATTTAATAATTATCGTTTGTAGGTTGGGGGTTGGGTAATAGAAAATAGCCCTTTCAGATCTTTCACCCAGGAGACTGAATACTGCTTTGTCTGAAGGGCTGTTTGCTGTTCAGCTTTTGTTTTAGTGTTTTTTTTAATGTTGTTGTTCATTCCTTCTTTTAATTTATTATTCCCTGTTTGTAGGACCTGCCTGTGGTGAACCAAAACCTCCCCTGATGAAAGTTGAGATGGCTTTCAACTTCCCCTTGAACAGGATGAAGTGTGCAGACATGTGTAGATGGAGAGATGAATGGATATTGGATTTCTAAGGAAGATAATGTTAAAAATTCTAAATATAAGGCGGGGAAACTGTCAGAAACCTCATCAATAGGGTGGATAGATGGGTTTTGGTGGATTATGTTCACAGCTGTGACAAAGCACCTTTATGTCCAAAACCAGCCGAGATAATGCCAAATTTGTCATTTTCATTTACCATTAGTTTACACTAACCTGTAAACTATTTAGAAGTTTATTACCTCTCACATTAGCAGCTAATGCTAAGATTGATGGATCTGCTTTATTTAACAAACAGCAAATGTTTTGAAAATAACAGGAAGTGATGTTATTATGCACGTATGTACTCCAAAATAAATCCAATAATTGGACGGGTAAATTTAGACAGTGATTACTTGAACATCGTATTTTAGAAGTGCATGTAGACGCATCATATCACTTGCAGATATTTGATTTTAATGGTCTTGAAGAAAAATAGGTTACATAAATATCTGTAAATGAATCTATATCAAATTGGATTTAATCAAATTCTAACTGAATTAGGAAATTTGTGGTGATACCCAGCCCTATGAGCCAATGCCTGGACCACCACCCCTGGATGGGTGAATATTCCGTTCCATGGCTGTTTCTAGACATTTTTACAATTTTAAATGTGATAAATGATAATTAGTCAGCAAAGTTACTCAAGACTCTGCCTCCCTTGGAATTACTTAATACCCTGACTTAAAGATTGGGATTTTTAATGTTGATTAAAAACAACAGCAACAAAAAAAAAAAAAAAAACACCATCTAGTTATAGCTCATAATATGATTTACTTTGTGGGAAGTGTAATGTTTGAAATAGGATTAGCCTTTATGGTATAGTTACTTGCAGTTAGACATTACAAGTGAGCTAGAAACTGGATCGGACAACAACGCTTGGAAGAATCCACAAGGGGATGACTCAACCTAGAGGTAGGGAAGTCTGGGCCTTTAGCAGTACCTCCCACCATCCATTCCTTACATCCACATACATTTGTGGTAAATTTAATACATAAAAAAGTGGATGTCCTCTTGTAGAAACATCCTCAAAGATGCACTTAATCTGCAGCTGTCTAGAGAAAAAGATTCTGTCAAGAAATTGAGTTGTTTCCAAAATATGCCACCTTCAGTTTGTTTGAACAAATCTGCTGGTCAGAAGGTTATATCTAAAATATGACATTATGATTGTTTTTAAACTCATTTATTTATAATATTTTCCTTGTCCTGCCTGGGTACCTTTGATGCCATGGGTTCAGGTGTGTGTGTATATGTGTGTGTGTGTCTCCCCCTGCTGCATGGACAAGTCCTTGTGTGGAGAGGTGAGGGTGTGGTTGCTTTGGATATTGCAAGCACACACAGTCCCAGCTGTCTTCCATCAAGGCTCGTTATCTTATTGCATATAAACCTTGGATGCACCTTCAGTCAGTGCCAGATTGTTGTAGCATCTATGTGAACCCAGCTCACTGCCTCTGATTAAGATCTGTGGAGATTCTGTTGGTTCACCACCATCTCACATAAGTTCTCCTGGAAGACCGAAAGTGACACACCCCGGATCCTTGGATCCCTGGACCCATAACCTCTACTCACCTGTTGATCCTGCTACCCAGCATACAGCCCTAGTTCCTCTCCACCATACCACCACAACCTGCATAAAAAGACTGTACCGGAGTGTTTGGAAATAAATATCAAGTATAAGTTTCTATAATTGGTTGTCTTTGAATCTCGTGTTTTGCTTGAAGTCCACAGCCTTGTATGTTCTGTTCAGTACACACTGGTCTTAAATTGCCATGTGCTACTCCAGCTCTTCGTTTAGTTAGCTATCCTCACAGTGTGTTTATATCCCTTGGCTAGATCAATGTCATTGTTTCGTCTTTGTTTCCTCATCTTCTTAGTCCTCGGTTTTCCCTTATGGTCTCTGTAGTCCAGTTTGTCTGTTTATTAATTTGGATTATTTTATACAGTTGTATCCAGATGCCTGTACTACGAAGCGGGATTAACATACTCGAGAATATCTCTGTTACCTGTGCTGACTTACCCAGACAGTCGCAGTCCTGATATGTGGTACTATGAAGCTGCTTATAATCTCTGTAATTCAACCCTGGGTTTTCCCATCTTGATCAGTGCGCGCTCACATAAAAGGGGTGGTGTTTGCAGCATCTGACCAAACAGCCTACTTTGCCATGGATGAACAGACTATTATTCTTCAAAAAATGGAAAAATTCAAACACATTCAGCGTAAGTTACCATGGTGAGTTATCCGGGTAACAAGTGAACCAGCATTGTAGAATGGAAAATACCAGGTTAACCCCAAAGTTATCTTGAGAAAATGCACCTTCGTAGCACAGGCCTCCGCTATAGTAGAGCCTTTGTTTCACAATAAATCCTTCATTCCAATATCTACATGCCTCCTCCCTGGTCCTGCATTTGGGTCCTGTCTCCTCACCCGAACCACATCGTGACAGTGTTAGTGATGACTAAACCTAAGCAGAGAATGAGTGAAAAAGTTGTTGAGACAAGTAAAAAGTAGACAAAAAGAAGGAAGTGAAGATAAACTGCTGCTGTATTCTGGTTTACAAACTCAGGCCTGTTATCTCAGTCTGTGACTGTCCTCAACCTCACCTACAGCCCCCTCACCAAGACCTTATTTGTTAATTAGTAACACTCATAATGACATTTACTGCGCTTGTGGTATAATTACACAAATTAAAAACAATCATATGAGTTGTGTGTCAAGATATGTAAAAATGACCGATGGGTTAAGATGTGATTTGTATCTCCTTATGGGTTGTATTTAATGGTTAACAACTTAAACTGTCCCATAGGCTTAAGTATTTGACATAACTTGCTTTTTTCACCACCAACTACAACATCTTATTACTTGTATTTTCTCAAAGTGCAGTTGGGGCTGAAGCTCATATGAAGTAAGTTGTTTTTAGAGGTTCACTTATTGAGGGCATAATAACAAATATTTCCAAAACAAAAACAGTTTCTACATAAAACATAAGTGCTAATAATCAGTAATGTGATATTTTTAATACTTTAAATCTGTCAAAAGGCAGCAACAATAACCCTGTAATCCCATTCTATGATTTAAGTTTAACATTTGTGATAAGGAAAAAGGAATAAAATCAGCTACTTCATTTCTTCCAGCACTGCAATGAGCATTTTGAATGGACGTTTCATTACTGAAATGTATTACAACTATTCTGTTGTTATTTAGGATCATTTTTAACAGACTACAAGGATACTATTCCTTGAATATTGCAGTTTCTCCTTGGTAAAGCAGGTACCAAGTCAGCAATTAAGCTACTTTGACCCCTTTACTTTGATGGTGATCAACCCATTCACTTCCTTCACCCTTGTAGTTAACCTCCTTGATGTGATATATGACTGTAATGTCAAATGTTTCATTTCTTAAGGTACTTCTTTTATCGAGCATACCAAAACTAAATCAGCTGAAGAGAACTTCAAAAAAGGAGAAATGGAACGTGGTCAGGTGTAAGAGGATAAAATGAACTGAGGAGCTTGTAAAACCTCCTACTGCAACTTCCCCACTAAATGCTCCCTTGTTGGGGTAAAAGCTGCATTATATCTGATTCAGTGATCTGCCTCAGATTTTTAGCCAGAACCTGACTGCACTGTGCTTTTGTGTACTGGGCAAACATTAGAAACAGCCTATGGGATCACTTAAACTGGTACATGAACACAAGGTACAGTGTCGACAGCAAGTAAAGCAACAACCCTCACCTCCCTGAAGGAAAATGTCCTTGAAGTAAAATAACTGTGATGCTTCGGGTCTCAGCAAAAATCTCCATCCCCAGAAGAGACGTTAGAACAGGCAGACCTGTTTTAGGGAAGAGGGGCATCACAAGGCCTGCAGGCTGATGAGTCACTTTGAGGCAGATCTGAGAATACCGTTATGGCTGCAGGGGCTGGAGAATTGTCAGCCACATGGTGTTGAGAGCTGCAGAAACGCACCTCCCCCTCACTTCCTCACTAATGTTAAACAATAGTGAATGAACATATATTTAGGAAACAAGTTATTGAATTATTTCAGTCATGTTTTAAAGTCTACCAAGATGCTAAGGAGAAGCTTTGGAGTGTACCTGTTCATGACAAACTTAAAGGTATGTCTTGGGTAAAAAAGAATAAGACCAATGACAATATGTAGGTAATAACTCTCTAGCAGTGTTAAGACTCTTAGATAGAAAAGTAAAGATTATGTTGAAAGTTCAAAATGCCATAGAGCAGAAAATGAAAGAGTTTCTGTAGGGTCTTATCTCAGTGTGTATAAGAAATTACTTTTTTTATCTTTTGAAGACTGTAAAAAGCAATGAACTAAATGCAGTGCAGAAGGTCTCTTCTAAGCAGTGCAAAAGATTACGTTACTCTATTATACAGTAATTTGAAAGTGAGGTAAAGGTTAATGATGAAAGAGGGACTGGTGTTTGGGGCCAAAGGTGCAAGAATAGCTTACAGAGAATTATGCAAAAATGCTTTACAGTTACAAAATGGTTTAATAATTAATTAATCAATCTGATGTTTTATTAATTTAAAAAATAATTATTGCTTTCCATTTCCTTTACAAGATTGTATATGATAAAACTTCAGTTATAACTCAGGTGATGTGTCAGGTAATGTTACAGTGCAAGGTCAGATAGAGATATGGTAAATTCTAACTAACATAATTTGGATTATGAGGGAAAGAGCTCCAGGTAAACACAGAATTTAAAAAAAAGAAAAGTAAGGAAAGCTATTGAATGAGGCCATGAAAATCAGTAGGAGTTTAAAGTTTTGGATAGAAAGACATGTAAACAGAAGAGATGTGTCCAAATCTGGGGAAAATGAGCTGTCTGATGTCAAATTGTATGCTTAAATATATAAGAAATTCACTTTGATATACCCAGATCAATAAAGCACAGACAGATGTTAAGTAGTAAATTAAGTTGTTTTTTTTTTATATATTATTTTCAGTACCAGACAAAAAAAAAAAAAAAAAAAAAAGAAATAGCTGCAGTGCAGGAGAATAGTCCACTGAAACTGTTCATCTAAAAGTAGGAAAACAAATTTGAATGATGTCTTTACAGGGAGCAGTGTTGCTGAAAATAAATTTAAAAAAAAACTTATTTAAACAGTATAATCTTGAAGCAGGTTTCAAGGATGGGGACAGAATTCAACTGAAGAAATAGAAAACTTGGAAATGTGTCCTTCAAGGTAAAAGAATATCCAGTTGTGAATGACAATTTTTAATATCCGTTTTTGGAAAGAAAAAAAAAAATCTAAGAATATGTGTATGATTGCTTTCCACTCAGTGGAGACACATTGCTTCAGTTCGCTGACCACTTCATCTACACTTGCAACTTGCAGCCAGCTGTTGCATCACTTTCCTCAGATTCAGTGGAATGCTTTTAGCAAAACATCATGACTACAGTTAACTTACCTAAATTTAAAATTAAAAATACAATGAACACTTTTTTTTGACTGTACTCTGACAAATGCATCTTTTGTTTTTTTTAAAGAAGCACATCTTGAGAGAGCTTGAGAGTTCAGTCTAACTGCCATACAAAGTACTGTCTAAATCAACATAATGAAATTACCTGTGTATAAATTTATAAAATAAAACTTATCTGAGACAGCATGAAATATTGCGTCCTTAAAAAAGTATGGTGTGCGTTTGCTGCAATGAAGGCAAGGAATGGTTTAGAAAGACAGGATTAAATGATCACAAGTGCTATTTGAGTCTTAAAGACACATTATAAAACCTTCCAAGCTTAACATTTAGCGTTCTGGAATTCTTATTGGCACTGTGATATCTGTGCATTTCTGGATCAATTGCTGCCCAGTAGCATCCCCATACTGTGAATCCAACGTGACATTGCAGCCAAGTTTTTCTTTACACACTGCGTCACAAGCTAGCAAGCGGATATAAAGACACCAGCTGTTTTGAACGCACATAATGACTGATTCAGCAAAGAAATGCAAGAAGACATTATTGGAAGAAAAGAGGAAAAGAAAGAGAAAATGACAATGCAAGATATAAGACAAGTGTCTTTTACTAGCTCAGAATCAGAATCAGAAAGCCTTTATTGTCATTGTAAACCAGAGCATACAACGAGATTAGGGGGTGCTACTCCTTATGGTGTTTGCATCAGAATAAAAAGAATATCAAAAATATTAAGAATAAGGGCAAAAGGAGGAAATAAATAGAAATAAAATACTTAAAGTAGAATATAAATATGGTAAGTACTAAAAACAGATATATACATATATTTACAATTTGAATGCATTGCACTTAGAAGTATTGTATTGCACAACAAGGTTCAAGTTTCACAGTGGTATAATACTTGTTGCAGTCTATTGCACATGTGTGTGATGGAGAGACAAGTAGGATGTAAGATGGATGTAATTTCGGTAGTGTGTCTTTAACAGATCACACAAGCAGGATTGCCAGCTTTCAGACATACGGCCACTTATACACCTACGTAATACCTGGTTATGTGACAAAGTGCATTTCCATTACCCCTAGAGTTGTGCAAGATATAAATATCACAATAAAAAAAACTTTTATTAATGGAAATTATTAATGGAAACACCTATATTTCGAAAAACCTCTCAAATATTGCTAAAAAGTTTTTAACCCATGAGGTGGTTTTTCAGACATGTCAATATAAAAGTATATTGCAAAAGTGTAATGGAAACACTTTTTCCGCATTTACACATCCCCGGATGTGATGTAGAGGGTTACGTGATCCGTTCATTTCAAGTAAAAAAGGCGCGGTATGAGTAGAAGCAGTAGATACAAATTAAAGAAAAATATATACATGCCATCCTTGATAGCAAACAACAGCAAAATGCAGAATTTTACAAAAAATTAGAAAGCTCCATCCTCTTCAAAGTGAAATCTTGCAGGTGTTATGATGGACAGATTGGATTCATACTGATTTAATGAATAAAGAGATTACAAACAAAACTCTTATTGATGACGAAGTAGTACGGGAGTTCAGCTGAAACCAGGTGAGTCGGGACCGGGAAGGGGAGAGAAGGAAAGCCCTTCTGTTCAGGAACGAGGTCCAACCAGGAGTGAATGCGTAGCTGGAGAATAAAAGGTCCAAAGGGAGATTGGTAACAGGTGTGGATCATTATCTATCCGGAGAGTGACCGCTGTGGCGCATGGCTGGAAAGGGTGTGGATAATCAGTAATTCGGAGCGGGTGTGACAGCGGGATGAGATTTTATGAGAATAACAGCTTATGTGCTAAACACCATTCAAAGGAAACACCTGCAAATCGCAATTGCACTTTGTCGAAATTTTAGAAATATTGCTTTTATTTTACGAAAAACTGTCAGGTTATTTAAGGAAAACATCTTTTGGTTTTCAATTAAGGGGCAATTCTGTATTTTAAGAACCGCTTTGTTACCTCATACACAAGTGAAAAAATTTGTAAAGCTTCAGTAAAGGAAGTTACATATTTCTGTTGTTGAATTTTCAGTTTTGTTTTCCTGTAAAGCATTTGATTATTTTTGATGAGTCATACCAAGCTTGACAGAACTGACTACTAATTTGGGATAACTAATCTAATATGAGGATTTAGATCAGTTAATCCTCATCTGATTGTTAATTTAGCTTAACTTTATCTCTTTATAACAATCTTCTAGAATTTCAAGTATTGCTACAAGCAAATATGTCTAATTTAAAACAGTAAAACAAAACGACAGAATACATTGTTTACTGTGCTAAAGCAACATAGAAAGATTTTCTGATATGATGTCCCTTCAGGATGGCATAATTTTTTCTGGCCCTTCCAAAAATGACTCACTCATATTCAGGATCACACCACACACGCATATTCAATTTCATGTGCTCATCTATGTCTATACAGATTTGACTAACTGTCTCACTTGTCATGAGCACGTTTCCACACAGACACAACTTCACTATTAGGCTGCAGCTGTCCTCACATTTTCCATGGACTATAAGTTAGACCTCAATCTGTCTGCGACCTGTTTGTCCCTCCATCCTTCATCTCAGAATCACCCAGCCTTTCTAACTTTGCTCCATCATTAACATTCCACTGCAGCGTCTCACCCTTTCCTTTCTTTTTCCCTTCCTTTAGCCATTCCTAATATGGCTCCCTTGGCCTTCTTCTCTGCCTCAAGCACCTCCATCTCAAAATGAGTGAATCAAGGAGTTTCTCTTTTTTTTTTTTTTTTGGCTAAGCTATTTCCTGCTTTGTCGAATACAGTTCCTTTTTTTAATCCTCCCTCTGCAACCCCACCCCTGCTCTTCACCCTTATTTAAGCTCAACTTTTTTCCCCCTTTCTCTCTCCCATTTCTTCTGCAACTTGCTCGTTATCAGTTGAATGATCGTCATTAGTTCTCCAGCTGATACAATCTTCAACCGAGCCTCCACCATCCTTCCCATTTGGGTCGCCCAATTTCAGCCTCATGGCTCTCTTCTGTCTGAACTGCTCTAAGACAACAAATCATCCAGGGTAATTAAATTGATCTAGCTCAGCTCATTCAACCATCACTCCCTGATACCACCAATGGTAGAGAGTTTTCTGCCTCACAAAGCCCAGCCTTTCTCAAGCTCCACACTGTTTCAGAGACCTTATAACGACTGAGTTTTTTTTCATTTTCTCTCTATAGAGACGTTTTGTGAGGGGCCTTACTAATCTGCACAGTGGAGCTTGAAGGCCACTTATAATTCTGGACATAGCCCTGCAAATTAGTGGCACTAGACAACTTGGAAGGCACACGCCTCCCGAGTTGTCTAGTGCATCTCAAGCTCCAAGTCATCTGCACCATTTTAATCAGGCACACCCTCTATGTAGACTTCTACAGCAGAGCATACTTTTAGGACAACAAGAAACTCAACAAGAAACCTCATTGTAATCCTCCCTCTGAGCATTTCCAACTGCCTCCCAAGTGGTTGATGCTACAAACGAATGCTGCTATTCCTTTTCAGCTACCTCAACTGCATTATCTGCATTATCCCTTGAGGTTGTCTGTTCCTTTTGGTCCTCCTGTCACTGGCTGCCATTGCTTCTCTCCACAAATTCATTACCCTTGATACTGCTTGTAAATTCAGCTGACAATTGGCATCACTTCCTTTCCTCCTGGACCAGTATCTCCTTCTCCTACGCAGACCATATCTCACAGACTGACAAGATTCAGCCCTACACAGACGCAGGACTTGCCATTGGATTTGGGGTATAGCACAGCAGATGGTGGTTCAACATTAACTGGTCGTCTGATATGTTACTCTTCCCTCCTCCTTCCAGCCTCTGGGCTGGTATGGCATTGGAGCAGCTCTTCTTTGAGAAAATTAATAGTTTAAAAAGAACACATATTAAACTACTGTTGATATCATCGCAGAAGCTGTACTTAATCCTTTGATATCCTTTGAATGAGTGCTACTTCTCTTATTCCGTGTTGGATCAGTATTCATAGCCTCCAGCCAAAAAGTACCTGACCATATAGTTGATGGTCATTACAAGCATGGCTGTGTAGTTGTAGTCATTCACCCCAAATGACATCAGAAACATCCATTCTCACCTTGCATCATCAAACTCTTCTGGGGATCAATGCACTGAAGATGCAGTTTTGAAGAGTACTTTCTAAGATATACTCCCCCACTTGTTTTGATCCCTGTGTCTCAAAGTCACGGGAACATGACCGGTGTTTTCTGCTCTGAAATGCAGGGGGCATGTCTGCATCATACGTCTATTGACAAATAGACGTATGATGATGATGATCAGCTCAAATGAAACAACCAGAGCAAACAAAGCAGATTTCACTTTAACAGTAGCAGGCTGCTTGGATGTGAAATCCCAAAAGCATGTTTTAGGCATGAAATATTTTGCTCTCCTTCTAGCTGTGGACTGAGTTACCAACATTGATAAATAGCAAAACTCATAAATCCAATCTGTCAAGGATTCAGCAGACAAACACTGGTGAAGTGCAGGCACACACAGACAAATGAGAGACAGTCTGGCAGTGGCAGCAATGTGTTGTATCTGTTAATCCTAGCTGTTTTTGTCAAAAGAACAGTAAACATACCAGGTGCATAAGGCAGGTGTTGGTGGTGACCATGGCCCCTCTTCATCATCAGATGTACATACAATTAATTCAGTGTCCACACATTTACTCCTGAAGTCCCCTTTCTCTCAGAAGGTGTGCTACCCATGAACCACCACAGGGCTTCTCTGGTGTTTACAGGTATGTGTTGCTGCTGAATTTCACAAAATTTCATTAAATTTTCTGTTAATTCAAAAGAAAGCCTAAGTTCTGCAATTTCAGCACACAGGGAAGAGACATTTCTGTGACAAAGGGAAACAGTTTGCTAACTTAGTCTGATTCAAATGCACAGTTGTTTTCCTTTTTTAAAAACCCTCTGCAGAAATCCAATTAAAAAACACTAACAGTCCAACTCCAGAAATGTTCAAAACACAGCTCTTGGCCTTTTTTGCATGTTATAAGTTACAATTATCCAATACATATTACTCGTTACAAGACTTCAAGGTCTGACAACAATTTTGGTTATATTTGAAATTTCCCACATGGCCAGCAGATGTATGCAGATTTCAGACTCTGGCAGGTATTGGCAGGTATTTGAGCACCACATGTGTATAAATACGGTGCTTGTCTCTTTTGTGGATATTTTAGACACATCCAAACTGTTATCGACACAAAAGGCATTATTAAAGAAAAGTTGGCAGCCTTGTCCACAGTCAGCAGCATGTATTCCATGATATGCCAACAGTGAGAGAGCATTTTGCAAAAAGAATTTCATGTTGTATTCTGTGTCTTAGCAGAATCTGCTGACAATGTCCAGAATTTATGTTTATAAATAGCTATAAAGAAACAACTGTCAGTGTTAAGTGGGGAAACAACTGCCTGTTGTGGTAACATGTTAGGTTTTTCTTTGTCCAACTATTATATCTATGTTCTGTATTACTTTATAATAAAGTCGCTTGACTTTCTCCTTTGTGTTTACCATGACTACTAGGCTGTCAGTCACTTTTAAGGTAAATACCATTTTGTAGAACTTGCTGAAAAGACTGCTGTTGCTTTTCTCTTTGACAGCAGAAAGCTGTAATTCTAAGGTTATATATTTGGGGTACATTCTTGTTTACCCATCTCTGAGTTCTGTATAGTATCAACTCATTAGCATTAATTTAATTTATTTTAAGTTTAAACATTTGTCTGAGGTATGCTCATTAGTTCCGTGTAATTAGATAATACAAGTTTTTTGAGTCCTCCTGATTATCATTAACCCTCTATACATGTGTTCCTATAATGCAAAAAAAAATAAATAAAAGCAACATTTATAACTCAAACGTGCTGACCTCAACACATAAACACAGGTAACTACAGCAACATAGTAACAACCAGTGAATACAGAACAGGAATCTGGAGTAACTTCAGAGGGGTTTAACCCAAACTAAAAATACTATGGGCCAACCTTGCAACATTTAACCCCAGATACAGCACAATGAAAACTTCTCTGTGCTGAATACTGCAGAGCATTAATACACCTGAGAAATGAGGCCAGCTCAATGTTACGCACAGAATCGATTCAATACAACAACACTGTGAGTGGGAAAAACTGTTTCATTATGTGTTCTTGGTGCAAGAATGAGAATGTGTTAATTTAGTGATGCCAACAAGCTCTTTATTGTAATGTCTGCCCAAACACCAATTGTTGAGTGCTACAAAATGCCAACAATACACTGTGCACTGTGTCCTGCACTAAATCTTGTTGTTCAACACACTAGTTTCTCTTGTATTGAGACCTGGCTGAAACTAATGCTGTATATGCAAAACCCTTTCCCCTGGAATTGGTTGTTTTATTGAATGTACATTGCCACATTTTCCATTGTATAATACAAACTGGATTAATAGATCATCTGTTACCCACAGCAAAGATCTGGTAAAATTTCAGAGTTTTATGTCTGCAACAAAACAAATGGCTGTTGTTCAACAATACAGAGAATAAAATCAAGATTTTTTATTTATGTTTCCTTTTCACTAAAAATAAAATGTGTAACCTTGTTGACATGTGCGTAAGATGTTTTTTATTTGTTACATTTATTTTTTATTTGACATGTTCTGCAGAATATGTCAAGTAAGCTGAGGTCTGACTCTCCATTTATTGCATTCTACATAAAATGTCAGACAAACCTGTCATGACAACTTACAGGGCAGGGCTTGCAAAGGGTAACCACTTAATTAAGAAGGAAAAGTTAGCAAAAAAAACTAGGTAAGCTAGTTGTAACGCTAGGAGAGTAACAGTAAAGGCCCCATGCATTTTTGGCCTGCAGCCGAGTGAGCCTGGAGAGTTGTAGGCACTGATGAGGCTGCCATGAGGCTTTGCCCCACAAACCATGGGGCGTGAAGCATACTGTACATGCTTAAAGCCAGGTGACCGGTGTGCAGTGGGGCAGGAGTTTGACCAGTTAAGTTAATCATCTGATCCTTCTGAATAGCTGATGATGTCAAATAAACCCATTGTTGCTGTCTTTGTTTATTAATGTGACTGGAGTAGATCACGCTTGTGCCTGTTGAAAGTACCACCTTGTCAGATTTCTATCCAAAAATGTAACAGAAAAGCATCATTGTTACACATGACACCAACATATTCAGCTGTCACCGGATTAATGGCGGTGAGTGTGTGGAAGAGGCTTAGGTCATTATATGGATACACAGCCTTACATTGGAATCATCCTGCAGAAGGCTTATCGGCAAATAGGATAACACCAACTGATGGCAGCAGCTGATATTTATGTGGGGTGTCCTATTTGTGTTGCAGTGACTCTGTCCTACAGCTGACAAGATTTATTTATATATAATTTTGATAGACATGCAGCCACACACACAAAAAAAAATTGGGCTTTGTAACAACTGAAAAGATGTGTTAACATAAAAGGACCTTTGAGCATGTAAGATCATTTTTTCCACATCTGAATTAATTTCATTGTTATTCAATGATATTGTTATACAGGGTTGAAATACTGTTGATTTTAATAAACCATATTTTAATTAGAAAATTAAAGACAAAAACAACTGGTATTGGCTATTGGTCACTTGCTAAAATATTATTTTTTAACACTGGTACCTGTATCAACCTTGAATTTTAGAAAGAAATTTTAAATATATAATTATGAAAAAGAGAAAGGAGTTTTTAACAAATACAGATGGCATTTAAATTTGGGTATGCTCAAAGAAATAATTTGTTGGATGAACTTTAAAAGAAAATCATGGAAATCATTTCCACACAATTAAATTACTTTTTTCCAACATAAAGCAATTTTGTTGTTTCAGTCCAATTTACTTTATTTGAGTCAACCTAATTTTGTTCAGTTTGTTCAGCTTAATGTTTTTTTCTGGTTTGCTCAAGGTCATTAACTCTGTTTAACTAATTTTATGTGAGTTTGATTTACACAAATACTTTAGGTTGATCTAACTTAATTTGCTTAGAACTAACTTACAGTTTTTCTCTGTTGATTCTTGAAACAGAAATGACATTCTTAAAACTATAAGATTCAAACAGTCTTACAATTCTATGTAACATTACAGCTCACAAGCAAAAGCTCATATCTCTCCCGAAACTGTTCATATATGCTTCAAAACTAGATTCCTCTCCCATTCATTTCCCAGTCAGTACCATCATAATTGCAAAGATCCTTCTCAACTGCTTTGGCTCATTTGCATTCACTTAGTGCTTTTGCCAAAATAACCTGGATGGTTCAGCACAACACCATGGATCACCTGCACAAGCTTGTATCTCTCCCAGAACTGTTAACTCACGTGTCAAAACTAAACTTCTGTGTGGAGTTTGCATGTTCTTCCTGTTCTTCCTGTGGGTTCTCTCCGGGTTCTCCGGCTTCCTTCACTTTCACATAAAGTAACACTTTCACTGATCCCTGTCATCACCCTCCTCCTCCTGGTCACCACCCTCCTCCTCCTGGTCACCACCCTCATCCTCCTGGTCACCACCCTCCTCCTCCTGGTCACCACCCTCCTCCTCCTGGCCATCCACACGCTACTCTCTGTTTGGCCATAGATTTTCATCCACATTGCATTCATATACGGTGTTCTTGACTAATTTTGACAATTGAACAGACTATTGTGCATATGATGACTTACACAATGAAATCATGCTGACATGTTTTGGAGAGAACAACCATTAGATTGAGGCTCAACTAATCATTTTAGACCAGCAAGATCTTTTTATTTGGAAAATGTGCTGAATGTGGGCTCATTGTGCCAACTGTAGGCTACTTGTACATAACCATTTGCAAAGATGCACACTTGAGACATGCACTAAGACATTTGCAATTTGATGAATTCAATGAGAAATGCCATTCTGTTGAGAACAATTGCAAGGTGGTCTGGAGATTTGTCCATCTTTTTTTGAAAGTGTCACTTCTGTTTCAAGAAATGGGCCAAACCAACTAAGAAAAACTGTAAGATAATTGTGCAATCTACACACCTTAAAAATCTTTAATAGACTTATCTAAATTGGATTTCACTAAACCGTAGATAAGTTTGATTTACTCTAATATATTCGGTTAAGTTAACTCAAATGCTTAATGTCGAAAATAAATAAATGAATTATGTGGAAATGATTTTCATGATTTCTTCAAGTTCATTCAACACAACAATTAAAGACAAAACAACTTGTGTGGTGCCAAAGGTAGGAATGAAACACAGTTTGGAAAACTTTTTTAAAGCAAAAAAAAAAGAATTTAGTCAAACATGTTACATTAGTTATTGACACTGTGGCGTTATTATTGTGCTTCATTCCTGAACCAGCAGAGGGGCTTTCTGTGTGCAAACATATTGATTTTTGCACATCATGCTTTTTGATCAGAAAATATTTTTGCACAAAGAAAAACTTCATCAGAGGAAACAAAGATTAATTCTGTCCTCACAAACTGAATTTTCCATGTTTGCTCCTATCTGTGTAGATTTACGAGCATAAAACTTTCCCTCAGTTTTATTTATCTTTTCCCTCATCGTACCCTCCTCTGCCACACACCTGTGCACATGCTGCCACACACCTTTCCACATGCTCGCAGTGAACCGTCTGATCATCTCTGTCAACACGCTCGCTCATCCTGATTTACTGCTGCTCTGCATCACTGGAAAAGAGTTTCTAAGTCAATATGAGTGGTTTATTTCAAATTTCATTATGTTACATTTTTGGTTTTGCATGGTTATGAAAACTATTGGTGTCTGTAAAGAAATATATGTTCTTTCGCAAACATCTGTTCACCGATGCAAAGTGAAAAACCTGAGTTAAGTTTCAGGTTTTTGTCCCTTTTGCTTTTTTACATTACAAATAAGTCTGGACATGCCATTGGTATGGATGCACTGATACCGATACCAGTGACAGGTCCGACACTGTGTTCATGTACTTGTGCTTGGTAATTTAGCTGAGGTTACAATGAAACAAAAGATAGCGTTTCATATCGTCACTGACATGGGAATTCAAATATTTTTTGTCAAATTGTTATATTTTGAAAATGCAACTACTTGAATAGCTATTGGCTTATTTATATGTATCAAGGATCTCATTGTTGTGTTATTTTTTTATGAATGTGCTTCTCCAGCAATGTCGGTCTAGAACCGCCAATGCGGATAGCTAGCACTTTTTTGGTCCATTTTAAAGTAATAAATTAATAACTTAATAAAAAGTAATAAAGGTAATACATTGAATAATCAAATAATACTTAAATTCACACACACACACACACACACACACACACACACACACACACACACACACACACACACACACACACACACACACACATTTGGTTATTTTTTAAATGATTTTGCATTTTGTTGGATGACATTGGATTCCAGCTTAGAATAAACATTAGAGACAAGTTTTTGTCCCAATTTTAAGATCTTTTTAAAATTGTTGTCATTACTGCCCTTGTTCATATGCTGGGAAGAAATCTGTAAACCCCCCCTCATTACAAAATATAACAATGGCAACATGCAATGAGATAACTAATATGGAGTGACTAAACTCCTTGCCCGGAGAGTCTATATCTCACGCATGATAGAATATTCCTTAACACTTAGGATTAAATCTATTACATTGGACAGTTGTAGTTTGTGACAATACAAGCATATTAGTGGAATAATTTCCCCTAGTGGACTGGACATTATTATGTGCAGGCGGGTATTCAACATATAGCTTGCCTCAGCTAATGCCTCATACTTGGTAGCAAATTACCTTAAACTGACTGATAGGGATTCCAGAATAGCTTGAGCCAAGTTAAACAATATTTGTTTCTGGCACTAATGAGAATGAAGCATGTGTCGCGATTTGATTAACTTGTCATTTGCATTCAGTGACACAGAGATTGTGGAAATTTAATGGCTTCATGAAAAGGTTCAAACAAAGGTGTGTTATGTTGTTTGGCAGCCTCTCATTAAAAGTGAGTAAAAGTAGCAACCACACTCCATTTGGCAGCAACCACTTCCTCCAATTACACTGTGGCTACACTACTCCTGATCTCCTTCCAACAGCTATTAGTCATTATTTAGTTGTTCATAAATGTTTTATAGCCTATAATAGTTTATGCACTTGCCTAGACAGGTAAGGTGTGATAAAATGTAAATTGACCTCCATTTGCTATACTCTCATAAAGCAATACCAAAAAAAAAAAACTTTAATTGAACTGCTACTGATTGAAACAAGGGGTTGTATTCTTAAAGTAATATCAATAAATTATATCTCTTGACACACACACACACGGATGGATGGCTGGATAGATAGATAGATAGATAGATAGATAGATAGATAGATAGATAGATAGATAGATAGATAGATAGATAGATAGATAGATAGATAGATAGATAGATAGATAGATAGATAGATAGATAGATAGATAGATAGATAGACAGACAGACAGATAGACAGATAGACAGATAGACAGATAGAGCTTCAGAACCTTCATTTGGACTGACAACAGCTGCTGTGCCATACAACCATGTTCCACACAAGTACACATCCTGCATATATTTTGCTTGACATGCATATGCAGAGGAAATTACCAAACACCATTAAACTGCCACATCTGTGGCAAATTGAAAGAAATGTTCAAATCTTTTACGTTTATTTACAGGGACACTAGATAAATCTGACTGGTTTTCTTCTATTATTTGAACATTTGAACAGACATCCAAAGAGAACTATGTAGGAGCTTTAGAGGAAAATTTAGTGTTTGATAGGTTAAAAAATATTTTCCATTTTGATGATTCCTGATGATTCCTGTTATCTCTCTTTCAAGATAATTTATAACCAAATCTGCCTTTAAAGGTAAAAGACGTATAAAGAATAACATTTTAAGTTGAAATGTAGTTAGCAAACAGTCTAAAGAAGCCTGCAATCAAAATCTGGAAAGGATCCTTAAGATATTCTACTTGAGTAAATGTATTTTATTACTTTTCCCACTGATTTGATGCAGGACCAGTTATTTTGTGTTACTGCTTCATTTCACATAAAGCTGCTGGGTCCAAGAACAGCAAAATAGCTACCACATATATTCATCTGTGCACACACTGTAAGTGATTCTACATTACTGACCCTCAAGGCTACGTGTGCACATTGTTGGGGGAAGATGCTTTGTACAATGACTATGTTTCTCTGAATGTGGCACCATGTCATAAACAACAGGGGTTATTTACAACAACAAAGCAGCCCAATGTCCAAAGTGATTGCAGTGCAAATGTATAATTTTTTTGTTCTGTTAATCTCAAACTGCAGGAAGCTGCTAACAACCACAATACAAGTTACATTGCCAAGCACATCCCTTGTGGTAGAAACTCAGACACACAGGCTCTCAATCTGACACCAATGAAAAATTAAATCAACCAGCTACAATGAGAGACATATCTGATTAAATACCATGCTCAAATCTTAAAACCATATACAAATCAAAAGAAAAAAAGATATTCAAAAAAAGAAAAAGAAACAGCACAACGCTAGCACTGTAATCACTAAAATGCTACTAAATAACAGACCAGTGTTTATTGGCAGGTATGCTTGGTAGCCAGTAATGTGCATCTGTCGACACCGCTGAGCCATATCAGAATTCAACAAAACCACCACTGAGCTGTATGTCCAGCCATGCCAACTAACATAGAAAATAGCCAATTCTGTCTGTCTGTCTTCTTCTCTCTCCACTTTTCACACACGCCTTATACACACATGCTGCTACAAACTGTAATTTTTTTACAAAGAAGGGTTGGATGAACCAGTCCTGAATCTATTCACAGCTGTCCAACAACATGAAAAGAACTGAGCTGGGTAGAAAAATTGGTCTTCTCCCCACTGCTTTTTGCTCGTTTTGACTCCTCAGCAGTCGCCTACCTCTCATTAAATGAACACAAAGCCTCTTTACAATTACAGTTTGATAGACCGGTGCTTCAATTAATAAAATATCTATAACATCAGTAGGATGAACGGTTTCTCATTTGGCTTTTTCAAACTGTTCATAGACCACAGTGCTGCAGTGTGTTGTGTTTATATGATTAATCTAAAGGTTTCCAAACCACCCTTGGTCTTATAAAATCAACTTGATGTATATTTGGTTTTGGTGGCCTGGTTCTTAAGCACAGCATTGGAATTAAATTAATGGCACCGGAAAATCAAAAACAGAGAGGGAGAAAGAGTATTTTTAGTCTCCCATTTAGGAATGCAAAGGCTTTCCAACACTTGTCTTGTGAACCCAGCTTACATGCACAGTCTACCATGTGCTAATTAAATATTATAACCATCTTTGAAGTACAACTTTACATATTACAGCACATGATTATACTTGTCTGATATTGACATTACTATCATTATGTTGCCCTAAAAATACTCCCAATCGCTCTGAAAATGTTATCAATATTAAGGAGATTGTTTAATGAAGTGCAAATGTACTGGTTAAACCTCAACACTACACCACATTAATATGCATTTGCATCAGAGAACAGCCATAGACTTGCCTAGGAAGCATTAATGAACATATTTCTTTATTATATTATCATCAAATCATCATAACCTGACAGGAACGCAAACAGCAATGGGCTGATTGATCACAAACAGATTTATTAGTCAAACAACATGCATTATCTAATTAGAAACATGCGATTAACACCTCTGATTCTTAATAGTTTTTGGAGAAAACCTTCAAATGATTAATTTCAGCAACTAATGTGAAAATATCCAGAAATGGAAATCAGAGTGGAAATTAATGAGGCCTGCTAATCTCCCTTTTTTTTTCTTGCTTGCCACTTGTCTGCCTTGCCAAAACATTAACATAACCTGCTGACAGATATTGCCAACATACATGCTTTGGTACTGTCAGCACTTGTCATGAGGCGTAAGGTTTTTAACAGGCTTGTGCCTTGGAAATTCTGCAGGTGAATTGATTAATTTATTTTTCTTTTTTTTTTTTTTTTCCTTTTAAGAAAAATCTAAACAGCATGAGGCGAGATAAGTCACTTTCAGTCTAAGGTAACACGTTATCTTTATTCCAGACATAAATAGATTTCAGTAAAAGGAGCAGGATTTCTCTCAAAACAGGAACTAATACCCACTATGTGCTATTTGGTGTTCTAACACCGTAGAAATTCCTGCTAAGAAAACACTGAGGTGAAATAAGCCAATTTAAAGAAAAGAGAAATCAGCTGCTTGATGCATATACAAGAACTACTTTCAGTCTTATCATATACATTGCACTACCCTAGCTTGTATTCTATTAGTACAACTGACAAGTGTACCATCTGTGAAGTCTGGATGTGTCAAACATAAATGGAACATTTTTTAAAGAAGTCAGTTTGTTCACCTTCTCAACGTCAGATGAATGAACTTCATACGAAATAAAAAAGCAGTTTCTGTCGTAACATCAAGAGGAGTCAGGATCAGATACTGACACTTTAGTACTCCTCTGTACATCCCTAATGTGTGATGAGGAGTTTTGCCTTAGGAAGGAGAAGATGATTAGGTCATATATTAAAGAGAAGAAGGATCACTTTAGAACAGACTGTAGGCCAAACCCTGATAAGAATGGGGGCCCCTGTGCATCCATGGTAACGGCATGATTTATGTTGTATGTTTTCATCTTCCTGGGTGGAAAATAACATTAGACCAAGGGGTTGGGGGGGTTGAGCATATGGCGTAGTCCATTTTTCATCATTTCCTTTTAGGAGCATAGCTACTGTAACCTGCAGAGCTCTCCAGTTACCTTCGCAAACATCAGAAAGGCTATGCATTTTCATCACGCGCCTTGTGGTCCTAGCCAATTCAAAGCTCACGAGCCTAGTGTCTAAATCTCACAGACACATTCATCACTCTTTGCTGTTCCAAACCCTCGTCCTGTGGCACGTTGTGTTAAAGACAAAACACACAGAACAACAGTGTTTTGGAGGCCCCGCCGTGTGCGTTCTGTCCATTTTATCTGCCTCCTTGCAGCAGAGTAAGACACTTCTATCATCACAAACGTGACTGTTATCCAGATTCAGAACCTTAAAACTTTAAATACAGAAAACAGCCTGTCTGTCTCCAACCACGCATGTGAATTATCACCTGTCATTAGAGGGGGCCCGCATTTTCTGAACAACAGTGAAATGCAATTTGGAAACAGCATACTATGACAGCTTAATCAACCTCTCTTTATGACTTCACCGACTTTGGTTTATATGCCTCAGGCTAATTTTACTGAATGACAGTCCTCTGACTATTTTATGTTTCCAGCCCACTTTCGGTACCATTTTTTTCTTTTTTTCTCTGCTAAGGTCATACTTGATTGGATCACACAAGCTCATAATCAAGAATGGCAAAAAAATGGCAGAATATCAAATAAAATCAAGCCATGATAATTTTCTTTTTAATCAGTCCAGCTAATTTCAGCATGGAGATATTTTAACAGTCTGCATCGTTTTGGACTCATAGAAAAGTTGTTATGCTATTATTAGTTATTACCGGATTTTACTAAAATTCTTTAACCCTTTTAATTTTTTTTATTTCCTTTTTAATTATTTCATTGGGCAACAATGATTAGCACTTAGTTTACTTCTTACTTACAGGTAGGTTTACTTCCAAAAGATTAAAAGAGACACAGTACAGAGACTCAAAATGTTTGTTATATAATGTTATTGGAGGCTAAAGGCTACAACATATTTTAAATGCAAGAATTTATAATATAAGCTGAATTGTTTTTTTGCAAATTGGCCATTTTAATAAACATTTTTGAGGCAATGTGACTGGAAAATGATAGTTAGATACTAAAGAAGGGCTGCACAGTGGTGTGGTGGTTAATGTTGCTGCCTCACAGCAAGAAAGTTGCTGGTGCAAGAAGTTTCTGCTGTGCAGAAAGTGGGTTCTCTGGATACTCCGCCTTCCTCCCACAGTCCAAAGACATGCATGTTAGGTTAATTGGTCATTCTAAATTCTCCTCTCCTGAGTGGCTGCTTCTCTCTTTGTGTTGGACTTGCAATGTCTATCTGTCCAGTGTGTACCCTGACTTTTGCCTAGTAACTGCTGGGATAGGCTCCAGCTTCCCTGTCGCCCTGAATTGAAATGAGCAGTATAGAAAATTAATTAATGCTAAAATATTTAAACTATTTCTTTCTTTTATACTAAATATATATATATATCATAGCATTAAATATTTGCATTTAATTGAGAGTAGTTTTTGTGTGTGCTAAAGCAAAATTCCAAGAGTCAGTGAGTGTTGCTCTGCAATGGATAAGGTTTCTTTGACCGAGTGGTTATCCTTGTAGACTAGCTGAATACATAGTAAAACAAAGAACGTAGTGACCTAAATATGTCTTCAGATATAAAAGAAGAGTTGGCCTTCAAGGTGATATCGTTTATTGGACTAGAGGCTGAGCCCTTTGCTTGCACTCCCAGTAGGCTGTTAAATTCCTCTGTGTAAAATCTGGCAATGTTTGGAACCAACGAATAACTGATTGCAGGGTGGGGGAAAAATGAACCATTCAGACAGTGAGGGGTCAAGACAAATCTTGGTTTGAGGATATGGGTTGAGATGTAGGGCATACTGTATTTAAAATATTAAGTAAATCAGGACCAGTTGGGGAATAGGAGTAGATTTTTGATTGCCCACTTCTGTCTAAGGATACATTAATGGCTTAAAAGGTCATGGAGTAGATTAGTCCACAATTTGCCACAAGCTAGAACAGGATGTGAGGACAGTTATCATGTTAAATGACCCAGATAACCGACTTCTCAATTTGATTTGTTCGCCATGTTTAACTTGTGATGCATTTCAAAAAGATGTCATATATTGTCCAGATATTTTTCTCATTCCATGTTTTCTTTTAAATCCACTAAAGTGGGTCAACATGCATGTAACCCAGGTTGGTTATAATACTCATATGTTTCTAAAAATGTCCCAGAAAACACTTCAATTCTCAAATGTCTTAATCCCATTTACAAGCACTGCTACAATGTTTGGATTAGGTTGCTGAAAACAAACACAAGCCCCTGGCAATTACATTTCTTATAATCTAGGGGACTGAGTTTTGAAACAAATATGTGGCATTTACTAAAGCTCGGAGAAATAAGAATTTTTCTGAGAATATTTGCCTGCAGTATGTTGTCAACATCAGATGGAAGGCACAAAATCATCTAATGTCAACACAAAAAATAAAAAATCATGAAATCCTCTTAAGTGTTTCTTTTTTTTTTTTTTTTTTTCAAAATGGCAAGTTGAGCGTTGAACAGAGGTAGATATTCTGCAGGAGGCTGGTGAATGCAGCCAGCCTCATATTAGGCCTCATTTAAAGTGCAAAGTTGTGATTTTTGTTGATCTTTATTCAGTTGAAGAGGAGACGATACACTATAATTAACATGAGCACTGTATCTATCACGTAGCTGTGCCAGAATATGCTCCCTGGTAGGTTGATGTCATATTAAAATACACAAAAAATTACAGGAGCATATTAGCACAAATCATAAATTAAAGAATAAATGTTAAAATGTAGCTAACTAAAAAAAAAAACTAACATAAGTACATAAGCATAGACAAAAGCAATTGTTGTTGCTCAAAATTTAACAGCATTAGAAAAGGTTTTTCCAAATATTTCTGAAAACTCCTTCAAAGATAGTTTTAATCATCATTCTAATTTAGGTTTTAACTGAAAGACTTTGCAAGATAACTTGCCCAAAGTAGTGTTTTTACTTTTGGCTGGAAGTGGTTTTGCTGGTAATAAGCCTTCTGAGCAGCACTTTCTTCACTGTCTTTTGGTGAATAGTTACATTTTTATGCTGTAAGAGGCTCACACTTCACTGTTGATGAGCGTTTGAAAGAAAAACCCAGTATAGATCAATACAAATAGCTTTAAGGTAGAAGTCTGTATGCGCTGCAGCATATACTCATTCATTAGTCTCTCAGCTCTTCTGTAAGGATTGCTCCCTGCATCTAAATACTATGTAAATGTAATGTAATGCTTGGTCATGATGATTTAGCCATGAACCTCTAAACATATATTCTTACCTCAATGTTCAGGGAACATCAGCAACAAGATTGTGGCTGTTTGATTTAAGAAACCTCCTATGTGACTGTCCCTCTACAGTATTTCATAACCAACATTGTCAACACTAATTGAAGTGTTTTGATTCGGGTAAATGAATAAATTCTTTTGAAAATAATGAGCAAATAATTAGTCATAATCAAGTATGATAACAAGAGCTGATTTATTAAATGATTTCTCCATACCAGCTTCGTCAGTGTTCACTGCATGCCAGGCTTTATTTTAATGATGCTGTCAGTCCCAATCAGCATCAAGCAATTTCTGCAGAGATTAAGTCAGTTATGATCCTTTCAAAATGCCATTCGCTGCTGATGCTTTTTATTCTTTCACACAATTCTGTAATGTCCTAATAGAACAGTTTTTAAAGGAGGATAATTACAAGTTAGTAGAAGATGCATTTGCTAGAAGATGCTCCACACATGCTTTACAGCTCAGGGATGACCATCTACAATGGTTGTTAGTTTATGTATAGATCTCCCCAGAGAGCTCTTCTGGGTTGCCATCATTACACTTGGAGACCGTTAAGAGAAATCTACATAGATGTGTAAAGGTATCGACTTAATGAGAACAAATTGCAAGAAAGGCATCTGCCAAGCAAGGAGTAGAACCAATGAACGCAGTTTCTGTGGCAATTAATTAGAAGTTCAAGTTCCAGATGAAGCTTTTTGTCATTCCAACTAGGAAATAATTAAAGTGGAGTACTAGTGGCCTACAAAGAGCAGTAAGATTTAGTATAATCATTCCTATCTCACATGTGAACATGACAGGCATGCCAACATGAGAAAATGATAGACCCAGGAGGCGAAACTTGTTAAGGCAAGAAGCAAAAAAAAATCAGGTCAAAATGTCCTGCATTCCTTACAGTTTGAATTTTAATCCAGAAAAATGCTAAAAGGATATGAAAACTCACATCATCCAACATACACAGCCTCATATCAATTATACTTAACATTTGACAAACAGCAATTGTAGGGACAGGATTACTGTTCCACAGACATTTGTTTGACTTTGGAAAAGGTGGCATGTCTTGATTTTATTTTCTCTTAAATAATATCATTCATTTATTCTGAACTTGTCGTACAGAAATGTTTACTTCTGCTACTCCCCCAGATGTCATTTCAGTGTTACAGTGAGAACTAAATTTCCTCACTAAGGAAATGGTGACAGTAAAAACTTTGTAGCAGTGTTTGTTCAAGAGCGATAAAACTCACTGTAGTCATAGGTGTGGCTGGAAATAGTTCTTTTTGTTTGGTCTCTTTTGTTCTAAATCCATAAATAACTGAGACCACCTAGTGTTTGAAGTCAGATGCGCAGAAATGTTAATAAGCAGTAAGACATACAGTTGTACTTCCGGACGTATTCTCCCTCAGTAGCTAATTAAAAGACATCTTTTTGATCTTGTAATAGCTGTGCTGCTAGGGTAAACAAAGCAAGTGACAATGACACAATAATGGATTTTAACATTTCAAGAGCAGATAAAACTTTAATACAGGTCTATTTTTAACATGTTTAGTCTTGCAACATATGTATAATATCTAAAATCAGTTCTTTCTATTTCAGTTCTTTTTTTGTACAAAAAAGAAAGATGAATAAAAAAAAACCCTCATTCTGTAACTATACAGTAGCTTTTTATGAATCTGCTGCTTTATTTAGTTTTTATCACAGACCAGCTTCAGTGTGAATTGACTGACAGAAAGGGGCCTTGTGAAAGGGTGAAAGATAGGAAGTTGAAAGTAAAATTGTTTATGAAATGAAAGAGAAATTAAACACAACAAATAAAGAAACTGAAGCCAGCCTCATTTCCTAAAAACCTGGACTTTGTTAAACTGTAAACTCAAACAAAATGCAATTAGTTGCAAAATCCTTTCAGCTCACATGCAAATCTTGAACTATTTTTCTTTTTCTTTGACAGTACAATGCCCATTTAAAATTTGATGTTAGCGTCATTAAAAACAAAAAGAAAAAAGAGAATCCATTTTTAAAAGTTGTATTTTTCAGCTCTGTGTTGCAATACCTTTCTGTAACAATACAGCAAGCATTTGGAGACTGCAAAAGTTCTGAAAGGGACTTATTTCTCTTTTGATAAATATATGATTTTAAATGCTCTACAATCTAGGGCCTCCTTATTTATGTATTTCACAATGAGCTATACTGTCTTCAGCAGGTAGGTAGCAGGACTGATCTTAATTCAGGCTAATTTAGCACCCGGGCTCTTATACTGAGGTATGATGAAGCAGAATTTGGTTTTATGTTTTCTTACTGAAGTAAGCAAAGCTTTTTCTAAAAAAAAAAAACTTTTGTTTGCATGTCAGTACATGTTTCTAGTTTCTAGTCTTCACACTGATGCCATGTGTGTGTATGCACCCTATACCACCACCAAGACTTTTGAACTGTGGTTAAAATACGATTGTTCATGCAGTATCCAAGATATTGGAGACATTGACATGTAACTGTTATTTTAAGGGTAATACTGTATGGAATTATATTCTGATCTTGTTGGAATGGGTCATGATTATGTTTCTAAATTTACGATTTGTTTAAAAATTAGACAGGTAATTTTAGGTCCACTTATTTCAAACTGAATTCTTTTTCTTTCTTTCTTTCTTTCTTTCTTTCTTTCTTTCTTTCTTTCTTTCTTTCTTTCTTTCTTTCTTTCTTAATTGTTTTTTTTTTTTTTACATACTAGACGCGTTACGTTGAGGCCGCTCTCGAGCTGCGCTTTTTGGAATGTCGAGGCTGCAGTGGAGTCTGGTAACCATGGAGATGACTCCACAAACTGACTTTCTGTTGTACACGTTCAGTTCCTAGCATATTCGCTTTAGAAGTTTAACTGCGTAGGTGTTAAGTGTATCGCTCAAAATTGTCTGGGCTATTGCAAATGACCCGTAAAACGAAATATTTAAAGCGGGTGAGCGCGCACGCGATGTTTTAATCTGACTCCATTGATGTGCCGTAAAATGTTCAGGAATAACTATCAGGTAAGTTAACAGTATGAGTGCCGATTATATAAGCATTATTTTCATTAAATACTGATATGAGCGTTAGTTTGATGTTAAAATAACAAATTTAGGAAGCTATAATCCTGTGTGCTTCGCAGGGTGGACCTGTGTTTGAGCTCTTCAGTGGACAGGGAAAGGACCCTGTAGCCAAATGGAAACTTTGTGGAGCCCCGTCGGCTATATATAAAGTGAGTTTTACCTGTGAACTGGTCATTTTTATCAGGGTTTTGTAATTATTCACAGCCAAAATGAATGAGCTTGTGTGTCCAATAAGTCAAGCTAGCATCTGCAGAGATGCACAACAATTCACGCAACTCATGAAAAAGAAATATAGCAAAGTAACAGGATGTGTAGCCTACTGCATAAGTGCCATATGGTGTCACCCTGATAGATAAGATCAGGAAGACAGCGTCTTCCTGATTTGCTACCCACTTTTTTGATGCCAGTCCCTTTCATCAGACAGAGCTGACAAATAATCTTGCCTTCATTACTGTAGATGCCAGGCCATACTGCCAGCTAAACACTTTTTACAGCTTGAGTTGATCTTGACACATGGACTTTATAGCTCAAACCTCATATATATGCTCCCATAAAAACCATTTGTCATCCCTAGAGGCATTTACAAAGCATGTATACCAGTCATACCCTGCAAGGACTCAGACTTAGCAAGGCCTCTTCTGAATTATGCTCTCTCATAGGAGTATAATAAAGAAGTTAAAGGATTTGTTTACTGTCTGGAGGGAAGCAGCCAGACAGTCAAGATGCAAATGCCAGAGAATGGAAAAATGTCTCGTAAGTCACTATCATACTTTCATACCTCCATGGATAGCTTTTATTTTGCATGGTTTATTTTCACATCGGTAGTAATTCACTCCCTCTTTTTGTTGCAGTTGGACTAATACAAAGATTTTTAGTCCTTCAAGTCAATGTTCCCGAGCACCATAATTTTTCTACAGAGCTTGTGTGAGTCTAACAGTCAAGTTGTTCCTATATGTTTAAATACTATGGAAATAGTTGGTGACTATAATCAAATTCTGTGGTAACATCCACTATCAACTTTATGGAGTTAATACAAGAGTTTGTTTGCATTAGGAGAATCCTTTTAACGGCAATTACTGTTGTATGGGAGATAAAATAATCATTATTATGACTACATTGTTCATTTATAAGAATGCTTAGAAGCAAAGCTATTAAATATGTATAAAACATCTAACTGTCAGCAGTGATGATGGTTCTCTTCCACATTGTAGAGGTTATGGCTTTAGTAATACACTGGAGTCCAATTTGTGTATTTTAAAACTTTTGCATTTAGGCTTCATTAGTCATAAAACACAGTATGTTTGTTTTTCAATTTATATGCAGCAACTCTGTGGTGGATTTAGCATAATAAAAAATAACACCTAATTGCAGTAAAGACTTTGAAACAAATGGAAAAAATTAAGATGAATTGCTGGAGTTTAAATGATTTTTCTTTTACTTTCAGATGATTTATTCCCCTATTTACACTCATTGAATTATTTTTGAAATATTATCTTGAAGCTATTGTTGCTGTCATATATAGTTTTGGTGTCATGACAGCTGATTTTACAGAGTGAAATTAAAGAAAAAACATCTTTAAGTACTCACATAGGAGAACAATAAAGCTAGAGTTTGACTTCTCACTGGCACTATGCATGCTGGTGATAATTGATGTGCTATTGTGCTTCCTGTTATTTACAGGATAACCGACTCCGAAAATCTAAAGAGAAGACTTCATTTATCAACAGTGCATAAAGAGTTGTCCAGCACACTTTTGCATGCAAAGATACCTTACACAGGACTGAAGCGTAATACTGTGAGCATCTTTTTCATCCTTTACCATTTTTTTTTTTGTAGTTTTAAATGTGCCTTCGGCCATGTTCTTTTATATATTTGTTTATATGTTTAACTTAAAATTATGTTGTATTTGCTCAGTGGTCTACTTTATGCATCGACCTTGTGTCATTGACTGGTGAACTGTTCAAAGGATTTTTGACTCTGGACGGTATCACATTGTTTGCTACCTGTAAAGTCCGAAGGATCTTCACTATGACAACTGAGCCTGCAGTAATGTTGGAAGATGGTAATGTATTTGGTTATTTGTTAGAAATTATGGGATTTTATGAGCTTACACTTAAAAAATCCCCAAAGTGCTCTATGTGTATGGTTATCAAATAGGCACAAATGGCTTACTACTCTCTGCTAAATCTATTCAGCCATTTTAGCTTTTAGGTTTAGGTTTAATGAGGTTTTTTTTAAATGATGTAGATATGTGGGAGTAACTTGACAAATAATTGGCTGGTTTCTGTTATGTTTGGTTGAGAACACATTGGTTGATTTTGTTAAATTGCACAATAATGGCAGCTAAATAGTGTCTGACAGGGGTACACCTGCTCTACCTAATTAATTAGTCACTTTTGTAATGTGATGATTTTTGGTTAATTCTGTTGTGAGAAATCTTCTTGAATGTTTGGTTATTTATTTTTCTTAATATTTTTTTTATATAGATGTGTGTCTCAGTGGAGCTGGTCTTAAGGATACAATCCCTCGCAGTTTCCACTACCCACCTGACGTGAACCAAGTCACACAGGTGTTTAACATCGAGAATTTGGGAAAGCCAGAGATGAAAATGGGCTCTTTTAGAACTGATTATGGTAGGTAAAACAAAACTGAAACCTAAAAACAGTAAAAAACAAAACAAAACTGCAGTTTATTTTAAGTTATCTACTCTTGTGTTTCTGCATTCTTTGTGTGGACTTTGCTTCCACAGTTATGTTTGTTTGTTTTCTTTTCTGTTTGCCATATAACTTCTTCCATGCACAACAACACTTGAGAATGATGTGGAGTTTAATTTTCCTGCGCAAAACGTAACTTAATTTTTTTTAACACTTATGAGATGAACTTGCATGTTGAGTGAAAAACTGGGCTTATCTTTAGTGGCGATGCCTGACCCCACCAATTCTCTAGTCTAGTGGATAAAATCCCTGCAGCCTGGACAGCCCTCCTGCTAGAGAAGGAGTTGTTAAAGTAGCAAAATAGCCATGGTGACATGCAACATTCATAAAGTAATCTAATATTTGCAGAGTCTACATACCTTGTTTGATTGTTTATGTAATTTAGGCCATATATCTTCTTAAGTGGCCTTTCGTTGGCCTGACTGGAAATGTTGTCGTTCTGAGGATAATTCGTTAAGATGTAGGTTTTTACATACACACTACAAGATAATGAAAATAAAACAGCTCACTAACACACAAAGACAGAAAGTGATGCGGAAAGAATGTCATGTACAGAAACTGTTTTCATTGAAGATGCTGTGATTGTAATCATTTTGTTTTGCTTGTGTGAAATTCCTGTGGTCTTAATTCTTGTGTTTATTTGAGCCTCACCTGTACTCAAGGAGCTGCAATTATCTCCTCATAGAAAAAGACATGCACCAGTAATCCACTTCTGTTGCCTTTGTGGCCTTTTTATCAACACGTATTTATTTGTTCTGACAGGTGTCCAAGTCATGTTGAATCAAGCAGCAATGCCCTTAGAAGAGAGCAGTAACCACACACCAGAGATATCTTTTCATAATTAGCATCTGCATTATTAGCACAACATTCCTAATCATAATTAAAACGATTGCTATTAATGTAGGCATCTAATTTAGCTGTGACGAAGTTGGTTGGTGGATGTTGTTGTTCTACTACCCAATGTGTCAGGAACAGTTAATAGTAAGCTGCAGATATTTATTTATTTTTTTGTTTTTCTTCATGCAGCAACAAACAAACCCCGATTATCTCAGTCTTACACCAAAGACACTCTATTGCTTACAAGGTCAATTAATTTTCACAGATCCAAATCACTGCAGAAAATGCCTCCAGTGAACCAGCTATCATTCGTATATCTCATTGTAATCCTTATTGTTATCCCCCTCCTTTATGGGCTTTTTCAGATTTAAAGCACTTTGAAATTTATTCACTCCAGGAGTACATCTCAGTGCATTCCATCTGCTATATCACAAAAGTGTGATTTCCTCTTTCCTTCTCAGAACATCCAACTAAGCTCTGTCTGTATCATCTTGTCGATCATGTTTGTCTTGCGGAGAGGAAGTGTTTGCTCTCTGCTTTGATGAGGATCAGTAAGAACGTGTATTTTGCTGTTAGCTTTAGCAGAGGTGGTCCTGATTAGCCCTGGCACAGATACAGCAAGGTCAAGTCGTTGCCATATCACAACTCCCACTCCAGCCCATTATTTTCTCATGATGAAATGGGGCAGATTGCCAGATTAACAAAAAACAGTATCCCTATCGGTCTAGTTTAAATCCAGTTTTTAATTCTCTTTCCATGTAAAATACAAGCTGAGAACATTAAATTCTCATGCAAAACAGTGCTGTTTGCTGAAGCTTAAATAATCACCAGTATCACATCTAAAATCAAAACCCCTCAGTACATAACTACAAAAAAGGCATGTTTATCAAGTTGTACTATTCACAGTAAAAATGAACTTTAAAAGGGCTCTGTGGCTAGACAGAATGTCGCCTCTCACTGACCTTAAAATGCCAGTCTGTTCACCAGTGAACAATAAAAAATATCTTTCTTTTTGCAGCCTCTGATCAGTCTACCACTGCCAGATCAACCAGTTATCGGAGAACCAGGCCTCAGGGTGTGTTATACACAGCCTCGGGCTCCAGAGCTTCCGGACTGTCTCCCCAAACTGGAAGGAAAAGCAGTACAACTTCAGAAAGAAGGGAGAGAAGTGTATGTTTCAGTCAAAATACTGTAATCTAATGAATCCCAGAGGAATATACACTGGTCAGTCACAACATTAAACATACCTGCTACCTATTATGAAGGTCTCCCTTATCCTCCCACAACAGCAAGAGAACATAGAGGCACTGACTCCACAAGTCCGCTAAAGGTGTCTTATGGAAACAGGAGACAAGTTTTTAGTTCTGTACTGTAACTTGTGGGATAGGAACTCCATGGACTAGACTTTTTTTTCCCACTGCATCCCAAAGATGTTCAGATGGACTTAAAACTTGCAAATTTGGAGGCCAAGTCAACACTTTAAATGCTTCATGTAAATTTAAAATTTCCTGAACGATTTTGCTATGTAGCAGAATCATTATACTCCAGAAAGTCCCTATCATTTAATAGAGTGAAGTGGCTAGCAACATCGTTGTAACTGTGAGCTGTAGACATGAATGGTAGGACCCAAGGTTTCTAAACAAAACATTAGCCACTAAATGACTGTAATGTAATGTCTAACCAAGGAATTGATGCACACTTCTTCACACTTACACTTACATGTGATTAATGAAACCACCTCCTTCCATTGCTTCAGGCTTCAGAATTGATGCTTCTGTAGCAGTAGGTGGTGGACAGAGGTCAGCAAAGACATTCTGACTGTTCTGCAGCTACCCAGCCTCATGAAAGAAGGCTGTGTGTTTGTACATCTTCCTGTAATAGCCAGCATTAAAGTTTTCGGCCATGGTTGAAGCTTTATTTTTATTTTATTTTATTTTTTTATTTCTATTTTATTTTTCACTAGGTTGACTTCTTTTACCAAGCATGTCATTAAACCTTGAGTTCAGTGTTCATGTTTTATCCGTCCTTGGAAACATTTTGGTGGTACTTATGACAAAATCATGTAAATTACCAGCAGGTTCAGAGACGCTCTAATCTGACCTAGCTGTTTTGTAGTCATGACGATTAATAAAGTTGCCCAAATTTTTAATGCTAAGTTTATTATTTGCTTGATGACTCTCTTAAGAGGAGCCCTTGTAACCAAACTAATGATATTCAGTTCACCTGTTAATGTTTTAATGTTGTGGCTAATTGGGGTATAACCCTCTGAATTATTTGTACCTTTATGCTGAGAACAAAACAGAATCGGTTTTCATTGAGCTTGTAAATTTTCCTTTGATTCAAACCCACAGGCTTGTGCTTCAAACACAATGAAACAAAAGACACAGACTCAAGAAATTTCTGGGCAAGGTGAGGAGTTATCACATGGACAGTACTCACATGCTCTTCATAAGTTCGACACACTGTTAAGTTTACTGTTATTTTCATAAAGTTTGAATAGATTCCTGCATCTTTACATTTAGTCATCATTATGTTTTGTTTTTTTTTAACAATAAAACAATCATGTTTGCTCAAATGTCGACTCTAAGAGAAAATGAGACAGAACCTTGAATATAAATAACAGACAAGGTTTTGAAAACATGAAATTTCTTTACTAAGATTTATGGGAAAATCTTTTACATATTTCACCCTACCCTACCATAATCACTGATGTTAAAAAAAATCTCTTGAAATTATTTTTAAAATGATCATTTTAATTGCACTCATGTCCCAAATGTGTAAAAAAACAGTGTGATTGACTTTGTCTCTGCATTGTCAGTGAGACTAGATGTATTTGGCTCAACACCTGCAATATCCTATGAATGATAATCTTCATATATTAAATAATTTGTTCTCTTCTCTGTTTTATTCTTCCAGTACTGTTCATTTGTAAAAGCATTACAGATGAAGTAACAAATCAATAAAAAGGAGCTTCTGTCTCTATGTTCTCTCAAGCACCCAATAACTGTTTTTGTGATTGGTAAAGCACCATCCTTTCAGCATGACTGAATGGAAAAATCTGGATGATGAAAATTCCTTAATTCAGCTGAACATAATGTTGCTGGATATACTCTTTCTGCAGTGAATGATTGCAAGCTCAGTTACTGAAATGCCTTCATTATTAGGGATTTTCACGGATATGCTTCTGGCAAGCTTTAATAACATTGTTGTTTGAATGTTTTATGTTATGAAGCTTTTCTGATGTTGAAATTATTATACGTAGGAGCATCTTGTAAATTACAGCCCCGCCCGCCCAAAGAAAGATCATTTGACAAGCAGGGGTGTAAAAAGCCACAGGTCCTTAGTCCTGGAAGAGAGACGCTGGCATCATCAGGTAAGCTGTATGATCTGAATAATCTGATCTTTTTATCTCTGTGTTGGGTTGTGGGGTGTTTTTGGGTATTGTTTTATTAATATGGAAAGGTGTTTAATTTTTGGTTAAGCTCCTCTAGATGCTGAATCATCTGGCCAGAGGGAGATGACTGTAAGCAGGGAGAAGAGTGCTCCCTCATCCAGTCAGACAAAGTGCAGGCAACAGCCTTTGACCCCAACAGAAAAGTCAGAGCACCTACGAGAAGGTGAGACGACTGGAATATATGTAGAGTTTTAGGTCTGAACGATAGCTGGAAAAATATAACAAGATAGCGAGGGATGAAACATGAGACAGAAAAGATTAATATGCAGGTTGGGTCATTCAGATATCTACTTTGCATGCACTGATTTTAATAAGCAGCTCCTTTATACTTGAGAAAAATACTTATTCCTGCATTTATATAATTCATAAATTAGATCACTTCAAAATATTACATGAATTTAAATGAGTCTCAGTCTATGCTGCAGATATTGCAGATATGCTTTTGTTCACCCCTTTTAAATTTTACATAACCCACATCAGGGCCACTTGCAGGACCTATCACGGTCTGACCTGCGAACTATCCCCCACTAACCCCCACATTCACACATACTCACACTCACTCACATTGTCCTTGCAAAATGAGTGCATGTGTTCTGAGAGCTCATTTATGGGGGTTTCTCTACAAGCAGTAAGCTCCTTTGGTGCAGCCCTGCCCACAGATGGAAAGTAGTTAGTTCATTAATGGTAATGTGGCACATTAAATAAAAGTCAGAGGGACATCTCCTGGGCCCAGGGTTTGCCACACAGTGGGCAATTAGAGGAAGTGATTATACTGTCGAGAGGTTCAAATGTGCTCACTCATTCAGATTTAGGTGCCCCTCTCTTTGATCTAAGGTTTATCTTGAAGAATAAAGATTCATTATTTCTCATCTGGGTGCAACTGTCGTTTAAGGCTAGAAAACCTTTTACCCACCTGACTATACGTTCAGAGGCAACATGAAAAGATTGTAAAATCACAAAATGAAGGATGTTAGGAATATTTGCTTATGCAAGTGTCTCAGTTATTTTTAAGGACACTTTGGAAAGACTGTCATTACATGAGTGACGACTGAGCAGTGAACTTCTGACCTAACTGCTGATTACGTTGATCTTTGTATTGTTATATTCTCATTAAAATATTTGCATAACAGAGCTATTAACAACACCTACAAACATGTCAGTGCAAGAGAAATTGTTTAATTTGGGCAAGCAGTGAAATTAATTACAACCATGCATATTGTTATAAAGATTTTTTATGTGCATACAATCAAATTAACTCACTGCAGGATGACATCACCCCAAGGATGAAAAAGGATTAATTAATTACAAAAGAATTATGTTTTAAAATATGTTCTACAGAAATTGTATGCTAATCTGCTTTTGGATAGTGTGCCGTTGATAAATGAAAATATAACATTTTCTGTATGTGCAGCCACGTCTGTTTAAGGTAAAGATACATATTTCTGTTTCAGATGAATCTAGCTGCAGTCCTGCAAAGCAAAGCTCAAGAATCACCTCCACACCGGCAGAGTCTCCCCTCTGCTCGAGCCGACCAAGTTTGTCTTCTGACCCACAAGTCTGGAACAGCTGGAAGAGTAATGAGGGGTCTGAGCCTCAGCTCACTCTGCAAGAGGAGGTGTTCACTTTCTCATCCCAACCTCACTCACCCAGACGAGGGCAAGGCCAGGGTGACCAGGGGAAGACGGAGATGGGAGATGATCCGGTTCAGAGCAGAAGTGGGAGACGATATCATGCCCAGCCTGAAGACGACTTCATTGGTAGTGAAAGCGATGAGGTATGGTTGCCGTCTGTGAGACACACAAGCACACTCTTTTTTGACTACGTGCACATTTGAAGTGCATCTCTTGTTGCTAGGACACTAATTGCCATCTGCCTTCAATAAGAGCAAAACCTCTGTTATATCCAGTGCTTTACAAAAAAGAAAAAAAATGTTCAAAACTAGATTTGTCTATTTGTGGAGTGCAGGATTTTTATGTTAGTATAATGCATTAGTAAATAATCCATTCCATTATAAAAACTTATAATATGCACACAGTTGCTTCACTATAAGCTGAATATATATTTATATTTTGGATTTTAATTTGACAGTGTTAGTGCCAGCATTCTCAGAATGGGTTTTTTTTCTGCTATGGAGTGCATTGTTTCATACAGTGCAGTTCACTTCAAATGTCATTGGGTTATTTGTCTTTAGATGATTACTTAATGGCTCTGATTTGTGTAATAACAAAGAGCAGTGTTCTTTGTGTTGAGCAGGGAAATTAAACTGAACAGTAGATGTCAAGAGCTATCATCAAAATATGCTAACTGCTTTTATTTACTCAAAACTTTAGAATAACTCAGATACTTTACAGTTAAGAACCTCATTTTATTCTGCAGGTGATTAGTTTGCTTTTATTATTTGTTTTTGCACAAAAGCAATACCTACTATCAACTACGCTAATAGCAAAATCCATCATAAAACCCATAGGCATTCAAAATCTTTTCGTAAACATTAAAAGTAAATTTCAGGGGTTGTTATGAATAACTAAGGGCTTCCCATAAGACTGATGGTTTTATGTGTGTGTGTGTTTTTGTTGTGTGTTTTTTTTTTGTACATGTGCGAAGGTAAATGTTTGGAACTCAATGACCCAAAAATGTAAACAATTTAAAAAGATTCATTTCAAAAGAAGTTAAACTTTTCTAGTGACCTTTGTAAACTGTATATATAACCTTTCTCTTTCCATAAAGCTTTGTCCAGAGCTGACATTTTCTTTAAAATTGCATTTTGGATTTGTGATTGAATTTATGTCTACATTCACCACCTAGTAATAGTGCACAGTCCTGGGTCTGTCTTGGGCTGCCATTTTAACATATTTAGCTAAATGATCTATTATCCTTATAGTTTTATTTAATTTTTAAGAGAGATACTCCCTGGCACAACTTAAAAAAATAAAATAAAATGAGGCTAATACAAGTGTATGCATTTTAAGTGGGGAGAAATCACAGTATTCTCATACACACACTTACTCTACACACCCACACACCCTCTCACAAACACACTTACACACCCACATGCCAACAGGTTATTAGAGGCAAGCGTCATTCTCTCTATGCAATTCAATTATCATGTAGCCTCTTTGTTGAATTCAACAGAACACTTCAAAAGAAACAAACTCCACAGTGAGCTTTTAAAAGTACAATACCATGGGGTGCATGTATTTTCTTTTTTTGTCTATGTCTACTTTATTTATTTGCTCTCCAAGAAGACCTGCCATTCCCATCTGATTAAACCAAAGCAATGTGTCCAAACCCTGAACTATGATTGAAAAAGTCATTACTGTCTTTTCACTCATCACATGAATGATAGCTAGTTCATCTTTGCACCTTACAGTGTAAACACCATTGTGCTTTGGTGGGAACTGTCCATTTGGGTTATGGGAAATTAAATGATGACCATTGTATTAAACAGCTGATGAGAATAAATTAATCTACAAAGGGAAAAAATATTCCAGCATCACAGAGTGAAATTGCATAAACAAAGGAAATGTTCAGGGAACAAATCTTCAAATTAACTAAGCAGAGCTAGATGATTAACTTAGAAGTATGTGATTGAATTTTAATTTAATTTTTCAGAAGCAGAGTAGCTAGTTGACACTAATAAATTCATTATATTTTAAAGCTAACAGCAGAAAAAAGAAAACATTTCTCTACAATTGCACCTATAACTATTCTACTTTTTTTTCTTTTAGACAACCACAGTTTGTTTATATCTTAGAAAAAATCATATTTTTTTAAAAGGGAGAATAGTCTTTCTCCCGAGTAAGTCATATGTACTATAACCATACAGTTGGCCAGAATGTTGAACTGTGTGAAGAAACATTCTGTTGTGACATTCTTATAATAGATGATGCAGCAAGGTCACAAAACTATGCAATGCATTTAACCATAAATACAGTTCAACTTGGTGTGAGGGATACTTGGAGTTATTGTGACCCCAACCATCCTTTCAGAAAATCTTCCTTTATATATAACATTAGCTATTTAAATCGGTTCAAAACTTTTGGGACCCAGACACTTCACACCTAAATCTCATGGTGCATCTATTTTCTAATCAGTGCAAAAGATCCCTTATATCATGACTTTTATTACTTTATAAATGTTTAATTATGGTTCATCAAACCTGTCAGGTCCTATGTATCATATATGTTTTTTTTTTTTTTTTTTGCCAGTTCTTAAGATAGTAAGACACATGTGATTGTGCCTTTTTTAACGTTTATAAGTCTTTGGTTGTACTCAATAAAGAGACACATCATGTTCTGTTCAAGAGTGAGGTAACAGCATCTGTAGCTCTTTATGTAAACCACAAAAAAACAAGAAAATCCAAATGGATATGGGGTAATGCTGTGATCCATTAGCCTCAGAAGTTACAAGCTTGTTGTGTTGAGTTAAAAGTCAGAAAATCAGTAGATTTGCTCATTGTGCTTACTGACCAGAAAAGTTATTGATAGCAGTATAAGCTTCTAGCAAGCACCATCCATATCGTGCATATAAACACTGTGGCAGTGTGTTTACTGATAGAGGTTAGACAACATTATATGTGCAGTTGATTTGATGAGATATACATTGATACAAGTGCTAGTAGCAGTTTTTTAGTGCAGCTATCACCACCTTTTATGTATGAAGATTTCAAAAAGGGACTGAAGTTTTTCTGACTTTCTAAATTGAAAATCCTACTTCAGGAGTAGTCCAAGTTGAAATTTTCCTTCTGGGAGTTTGTCAATTCCAACTTGCATGTTCAAATTGAAAGCACCAGAAGCACTTTCTTAACAGCCTGATAAGAGATGGTTTGGTACCTGCAGTCTCTGTAGAAAGTTATATGCATTACTGTTGATCATTCCCAATTAATTGGGTCTAAAGTCCAACTAAATGTCAACCACGCATGAAAAATAGCCCTCAGTCCTGTTTTGATGTTTGAATTTGTTAACTGAACACATGTGACACCAGTGGAGACATGTAGTGAGTGTGTTCTAAAGCCATCTGGCATGTTGTTGATTCTTCTTTTACTGATATATACAGATTAAAGCAGTTTTGATCATTTGGATTTGTGTAGCCTGAAGTTAGCATTAGCCTACGACTTGCTTTTCTTTTACGAGCAGGAAAAATGAGTGTCTGTTATTTATTACCTCTGCCAAGGCGGAAGTTATGTTTTTGGCAACGTATGTTTGCCTGTCTCTGTTAGCAATATAACTCAAAAAGTAATTTAATAAGAAAATTTCAGGAACTCTCCGAAATGGAATAAGGAATAACTGGTTAGAGTTTGGGGGTGATCAGGATCGCCTCCCAGAACCAGGAATTTCTTTTAATGCTAGAACTGCCTCCTGGAACAACCAGAGGGGTAATTCTGACACTGTGTCAATGCCACATAACAATCATAAAGGTGGCGTTTACAGAGGCCAGTTCGTTCCATCTTCTAGTTGCAGCTAGAGATGAATACTGCCTCGGCATATTGTCAAGGATGTCTGCTCCTAACTTGGTCCAATTGTAGTGAGAGGAGCTGATCATTTCTCCCCCATTTGAGTCTTCCTCATTCATTAGTTGGTGCATAGCCAAAGTGTATTTGCCATTTATTCTTCTGCTTCTGTTCATTTTGTTCATCTCAGTAAAACTATTTCTATCACCAACAAATACAGCTAAGACAACAAACAATTCAAACACCAGGTACACAAAGTCCGAAAAATATGTAAACACAAATGATGTTTCCCCATGAACACGGACAAACGACTCCTCTATTGAAAGCTCACATCTCACAGAATCCACAGCTGGAAGTTTCATCTTGCTATGACCAAGATTCACCGAACCAAAAGCAAAAGAAGGCCCGATTTGTACTTTACGTTTGTAAAAGTCAGAAAACATGTCTTACCATTGTTGTCTTGCATAAATTAAAGCTACTTTTATTGAAATAAATAAATAATAATAAATAATCCATTGTCTTTTGGAAGCAGTTTCCCATCCAAAAATCACAGTGTTTTACCATTTGCATGCGTTTTGACAAAGATAAATGTCAGTTCTTCATTCTTAAGTTCCAGCCAGAAAACTTCTCTTCATTTTAAAAACCTGCTGTCTCCTGATTGCATCAGATGCACCGCTGCAGCAGGGAAGGGAGACAGGGACGCCATGTTTCTGTGGTCAAAGCCAGCGGCCAGCAAAAAAAAACAAACAAAACAACTCGCGATTAAAAAAATGAACGCCGTTAATTAAAATAAATAGAAAGATAGATAGATAGATAGATAGATAGATAGATAGATAGATAGATAGATAGATAGATAGATAGATAGATAGATAGATAGATAGATAGATAGATAGATAGATAGATAGATAGATAGATAGATAGATTTATTTATTTACATATTTCCTTAGTTATTCGTTGGCATTGTCACTCGGTCTCTGTCAGGTGAAGCTGTGCATGTGTGTGGGGGTAGGGGCATGTCTGTTTGGACACCTGTATCCAAAACTAAGGAAACAGGGCTGTGGACACTAATTCCTGAAAAATCTGATAAAAGGACTGTTGCGTTCATCTTCCCTCTCCACCTCCAGGGGTTATTGCTTTTTGAACAGCTGGTAGAGAAACATGAGAGCTTCACAAAAGGAGCAGAGCAACCCCAAGTAAACACTAAACTTAAGAAAACAAGCCCAAAAACCAGCAACCCACGGCTGACGATATTTATAATTGACTGCACAGAACAATAAGCCCAACAAGTGGGCTTTGCACCACTGCCCACGTCGTGCTGCATCGCCACTGTAAACAGGAAGAAACTCACAGCTGCTGGCCAAAATGCATTAATTTAGTTGGTAACGGAGTAATGCACCATAGAGTAACAGTAACTGTGCTACTTTATTTAAAGAGTAATGCATTAGAATATTAGTGACCAAAAAAAACAGCATTACTACCCAACACTGGTGCAAAGTACTGATCCAGTAAATTAAAACTAATCCAAACTCAGGAGATTTTTTATGTAAGCATGTAATGCCAAAGATTTTGTGGAACTTCTCAAGGTATTCAAAAATGTAATTATTATTAAACATCTGCAATTTAGTATTGCTCACATAAAACTGGTGAAAGTCATATATTTAATTTTCTAACAGCTAGTCTGATTGTGCAGCTGTTGGGATGTTTCCCAGTAGTTCTATAGAACAGAGAAGCTGATGTTAAACTTGGAAGATTATTTTTTTGTTTTCATGTCATACCAACGAGCAAATAAACGAAAGCAAAAAACATATTCTGTTTCACAAAAGAAAAACAAGCAAGCAAAAATAATAATAATAATAATAATAAAATAAATATATAAATAAATAAAAACCTGTGTAATGCAATAATAGCTTTAAAGCTCCTTGGCTGTCACAAGTGTTGACATTTAAACTCTGTGGTGGCACTTCCGATAATTTAATGTTGCCAAACTTTACACAAGAAAATGCTTTTTCATGTTGTAATTCACAGCAGGCATGTTGCATATTTTAATTAAATTGGCTCTAGATATGTCATTGGGTGTGGAGGATGTTTATCTAATTAGCTTCCTAACAGGAAATGCACCACAGAAGGTTTGAGGCAGTTACAACTGTTTCACTATCCAAAATGGATAAAAGGTGAAGTATTACAGCTCTGTGTGTAAATATAATTAGTCAAAATTCAAGTTTTATTTATGAAAAGCCTTGCACTTCTGCCCCCAAAATGTGCTTGTACCTGACAAAATTGCTTTGTACCTGCATTTGAAGCCTAAGCGCCCAAAAGTCCAACTAGTGGCCATGCTTGCCCTTACAGTGTGGGCTAACCACAGCAACTGACTGTGTTTACAGTCCATAACTGAGAGATTCAGTCTATTATACTGTAGCCTATAGTACTGTAAGCATGTTAAGCTACTGTGTTCTCCCACACTGTGAGTAGTTATACATTCAAACTGTGAATTATCGTCCAACACAGGTCAGTGTGATTGTGATATTGATTCATTTATGGCAGGTTGCTCTTTTCTGAACTTGAAGCATTATTATCTTTCAAAGGGTTGCATCAGGTTCATGCAATTCTCTTGAGCAGGCGTGGGCTCTTAAACAGAGAGAAATATTAAAAGCAGACGAAAGCAATGAACTTTCAGTGTGAGAAATACTTTGAAATGTATCAGAAACAATGGGCCAAGGTAAAGTTTGTCATATTTTCATAGGGAAGTTGTTATTCTGATGCAAAAATAACTCAAAATAATTGACTCTGCAGCAGCTCAGTCAGATGCATTCATGCTCACAGTCACACCGATATCCAGCCTTTCAATAATACATGTAATTCATTGTTTATTCACCTGAACTTATGAAAATGATAAAGCAAAGAAAGTGAGGGAAGAACAAATAAGATTTGGAGCTGGTGAGCTAAAAGCCTGCAGGGACTTATGATAACCTTTCACCCATAAAAAAAAACAGATCTCATAGATAAAAGACAGTGGAAGGAGATTTAGTATTGAGGTTCTAGGGAGAACTTAATTATAGAAAATTAATGTCCATATTCAAAGTCTAATAAATGTGTGTGAGGACAATCTGTTTGACATGTGTATCGTAAAAGGCAGGATATATTTTTACAGAACCTTGGGTTTTATTTTTCTGTTTAATTGAAAATAGTGTTTATTAATGTACAAATAAAATTTGAAACATCTTTTCATTAAGTAAGTTTATTAAATCAATTTCAGTTTGTAGCCAACAGTATAGAAAAACATTTTTTAAAGTAATGCTTCATAGAAAATCCATGTTTTCAATATGAAACATTCACGCAGTGTATGCTTGAACAGTAGCTTTGAAGTGTGTAGCTTGCTCCTTCGTGGACGACGGAAGCTGTTGTCAGCTTTGTTTCACAACAGCTGCGATGGATTTTACTGCGACCTAGTTGTATATTGAGAGAAAAAATGTCAATACATGCAAAGAAACTTTCCACAGCCTCTTCAGCATAATCACTTTTGCTCTGTCCACACATACTTTATGCATAATATTTCCAAGTGTGTGGACAACAGCGCTGGTGTCTTGCTTGACCAGGCAGCTATTTAAATCTACACTACACGTGTTTACCTTCTTGTAGGGTTTAAGGTGGTCAGCTAGTTTACATAGAGGTTAGTGACTCCAAAAAAAAAACTCCATCCAGATGTAACTCTTTTTTTTCTACCACAGTGAAACTGGGTCACAGCTTGAATTTAGTGTTGTGAATTCAGCTGCCATCTTCAGTAAAGGAACAAGTCACAAACTTTTCACAGTTGTGTGTCTTTCAAGCTTGCTGAGATAACTTTTGGTATTCAGAATTGTGGTTTCACTGGAGTGTTCCTTCAGGTTTGGAGGGAACCATGCATTGCTGTTATGTATGTAGTGTTATCTAACCTCATTGGTAGGCAGAAATGGGAAACTATAGTACTGAGAGCTATCTCTGAATTCGAAGGTGGAACAGATTAGCAGACTTAAAATGAACATCATTAGCCTTTTTAAATGTGAGGTTAGTTTTAAAGCTAAGCAATCAACATTATGTCAGTTCCTGTGACTTTTTGCTTTTTCATTACCGTGTACTGTAATGCACACATCAATCTAAAGGAAAGAACACAGCAATAATACTTAATGAATTAAGATTAGTCTACCATGCACTCTTAAGTTATGAGTAATCAGCCCAAAAACTGTGTTTTCATTGTTATTTTTGTTCACATATTCCCTGTATTTCTTCAGGATAAGGACTATACTGTGTTCCAGCGCCAAGAATCTATCCTATCCTGTCCTGCTCATCTGAGAAATGCTGATGCAGACTGGCATGCACGATTTGAAGATCAGCCTGATTTTCCAAACATGAACCAAACATCACCAAGACAGCATAGTCTTTCTAGTGCCGCCATGCAATCTCCATCCACTGGGAAAGCTGAACCAACTGGGATGGTCCCCACACGCTGCCTCTCACCTACCAGACAGGACCACAAGTCACAGAAAGTGAACTGGGTTCTGGGTGGAAACAGCAGCTTTTCACTTTGTCGTAAATTCCTGCAAGAAGTCACATTGAGGGACTCCAAACTGCACAAGGTAGGGTCCACAATATTAACAAACAGCAGCCATTTTACAGAGTCACTCTCTAAAAGTGCTTTTGTTGCATAGAGACAAGCATGTAAATAGCTATTATTTTCCAGTTCCTCCTTATAATTAACTGAATAGCTGTAAATTGGCCACCACCACTAATTACCTCCTCTGTGACATGCTCGTGTTTGATGCTACACTATATAGCTCCAAAAAACAGTGCTGTTTTAGATCTGATTATGTCAACAATAACAAGGCACACATCCTCATTAAGATGTTGTACATACCAATGAAAACAAGGCTGACCGCCCAAGAGATATCCTCTATTACTGTAATGAAAAGCCAAATTTATCAGTTTTTCATTTGATTAGAAAGTTAACATTAAATGTTAACTTTCTAAACAAATGATTGTCTGAGATCAAAGGGGATGGTCATTGGCCTAAAATGTAGGACAATTATCGTTGCAACTCCACAGAGGTTTAACCTTCTTTAAGGATATTGTTTAGGTTTCATGCCCTTTAAATTTATTTTAAAGTCACAGCCTGAGTCTAAGCCACTCTCAACATTACCTGTAGGCAATTGATCCCTTAAAAAAAGAAAGAAAAAAAAAAACCTTTGATAAATCCACCACGCTGTTTGTCCAGCATCATCAGAGACACATCAGAGCAACATCAGAGACACAAAGCAGGCAAGAAAAAAAGTTCAGCTCCCAACAGACCCAATCAAAGATCCAGATGCTGGTGGAGACCACAGAAGATAAAGAAAATAGTAGTTGTTTATAAGTCATTCTTCCTTCAAAAGTGATTAATGCAGCCAATAAATATTAGTTAATTTTTTTATTTAGAAGTGTTTTCCAGCAATAATTGATGATGTGTTTGATTCAGTTCTTATAATTTGCTATAAGAAAATGTGTACAGTTTGAGCTGGAACTTACTGTACAGAGTGGTTTGGAGACATTGTACCAAATATAAAGCTTTCTGAGAGACTGTATAGTGTTATGTCGTACTGTCTCTATTTTCCCTATAGTGATGTGTCAGATATCCAGATATCACTTCTGGTTTGGACAGCTAAAGAGGAGCTGTAGTAATGCTTTTAGGATCAAACTATGGTCTGTTATGAGGTAGTCCCTTGCCTCTGTCGAAGAGATCAAGGATCAGAGCATAGTCAACTGAAGCGATCACAAGGCCTGAAGCAAGTTCTGTCACATAGCTGTTGCTCTCTGCATTTGCACAACTCACTGCTGAGTGATATCGCAGCATCCTTCATCAGTGCAGCTCCTGACTGCTGATTTGTGCCAACTCCAGCAGGCAGCATGCAGTGACGGCTTTGAGTGAAAGGTTGTCAGAGAAATATGACAAGGCGTTTGCTTCCCCTCCTGCAGCTCCGGTGTATTGACTTCCATTGATTCACCACCAGGGCAGCACCAGGCTTCCTTCCACTTTGTCAGACAAATCAAGTTACTATAGGAGTCTCCTAAATCAATAGATCTACTGTTTAAAGACAGTTCCTCAGAGGGTCAAAATAGTGGCGCATGTCCAGCACTTCTTCAAGGTCCATCTGTCGTTGTCGCCTGTTATTAAGATTACCCCCACTTTGTAGGCTGCAAGGAATTTATCAGCTTTGTGAATTTGGTGTGTGGTGTGTGAAATACTGTGTTTCGGATTGCTTCCAAATAAGTGACCTCTGTTTTAATCTGTAATAAATTTGAAGGAAGAAGATGAGACATGTAAGACTGATGATTCCAGTCATAATGTCTTACAACTGCATGGCAATCTACGGATGCATGAAGATGATGATGAGGAGTTCCAAATGCTGGCAAGCCTGAAAAGACAGCAGGAGGAAGATGAATGTAGACCGCTGGCCCTCAGTGCATCTCAAATCCATCAGTGTGATGTCAGCGTCAGCATGAGCAGTGACGACACCTCGACCTGGACCCACAGCTCCATGGTCTGTACTATTATCCTCTGATACTCTGCATCATTTCACGTTAACTCTTCCCTAACATGCAGCAGATGTCCAGCTCTTACTGTAGACGCTTACAGTCATTAGTAGGTTGTCCCTCTCTCTGTCTTCTCTCTGGAATATTTAGTTTGACCCTGACTGACCCTCACTCTTGCTAATTTCCATTTCAAGGCCCAAGTTACGCCACCATAAAGTGCTAATGCACCTCCGTCCATAGCCTATTTTCTGCATTACAGAAGATGGTGAAGATAGAAGCACATTTATTGGCCTTTTTCAGCTTTTAAAAATTACACTGGCATAATATCCCCAGCCCACCCCCAGTGACTGAAAATTATTTAGGTCATTTGAAATTATTCCCTGAAGTCTTGATAGAATTCAAAGATGGTGCAATTTGCTCTTGGCTATTGAAGGTCATTATACTATAGCCCATTAGCATATGCAAGATGCACTTACAGAAAAAAAAAAAAGAACCTGGGTACACTCGTTGGATCCCCAACGAATACAATCATTAGAAATGCTGATGTGATAGGGGTATTACCGTTTCTATACATGCAGGCATTCATTAATGTCCTGAGATTCATGCACAACAGTATTTCTACTGGGATTATCATCTTTTGGTTCCTTTTAAGAACACAGTGATGTGGTTACCAGTTAAAACACAAATCTTTGGATCCCACGGCAGGCTCAGTTTTCAACCAGGACAGAGTGAGCTTTACAAAAATGATTTCAAGTCAGCTGCAGTGTTTAAAATTCTAAGTATACACTGTATGACAACAGCACCACCAACAGTATATAATGGAAATGCTTCCCAGTAAAGAGAAAAGAATGCAAATATAGACACATAATATCCTATTTTTTCCAGGAACAGATATATATTTTGAAATATTGTAACAAAGGAAACAAAAGGTATGTAATGCATTTTTTTCAAGTGCAGAAAAAATGAGATATTTGTTAGAACTAAATAACGAGGACTCACTATCTTGGACTGGGACTCATTGGAAATGACAAGCCAATTCTTGTTCCTGGATGCTGTGATCCAAATGGTCTCCGCTGCTGTCATTCATGCTATTGTTGCTATTTTCCCTGCTTCAGAAGCCACTTTAACAGCCCAGACAGAACTTCACCCGTAGGCAATTGTGTGCTGTGCTTGCCTTACTTGACTGAATGCAGAAGAGTAAACTTGTAGATTGAGCAGTTGTGTGAAATTGGATTTCCTACATGTTTGCATGTGGTCTCAGTGTGATAGGTATTCTCCATGAGTACATGACTAAAGAAAGAGCTGTCATGTCAGAATTCAACATTTTTTCAAGCCATGACAGTCACAGCTACAGATGCGAGACTAAATCAGACAAAAGAAAACACACAATTAGTTAAAAAAAAAAAAAAAACTCCTGCCATTGTCCAGAAATGTATTCTTTTTTTTTCGGTTACTCAAGCACTTTTGTCAGCTAAATTTGTGACAGTAACAATGCACTGGCATAGACGGTTTTGAATGGCTAGAGCGTACGTCCATATAATGCCTTTATTTTCTTTTAGGAAGAAAAGCAGTGGCAGGGAGCTCTATCTCTGCACCTAATCACAAGCTCCCATCAGTGTTGACTAAACAGCTCACAACAAGCTTGAAACCTGAATGGCAATGAAAGCACAATACATTCTGTGTCCATGCGATCCATTCCCGCAAATGGGCTTTTCTGTGTTTGTTGGTACAATTTCTGTATGTGGAAATTTCTGTCCATATGACAGGTCACCCGAAAAGTACTGATAGTGGTGACACCAGTGCCCTTTTAAAACCCTCAGAGTTTTTTAATGTTAAGCACTTGTGGTGGTCAGACAGAATATGTAGAACGTTCTAAAAAGGGATGCTGGGTGTAGCAATTGTCTGATACTTTAATGTTCACACAGTTTACCATTTACAATAGCTTTTTAATATTAAAATAAGCCCCCAAATTTAACTCACAGTGGGATGAAAGGTTCATATAAAACACCAATCATTTGACTTTCATATATGATGACGTCCATCTGAACTTCTTTATTTAACCATCAGCTATACATCATTAATTCTGCGGCTTGTTGAAGCCTTTACCTGCTTCTTATGGCAAAGAGATGGGAGACTCCATTGACCAAATACAAAGACAACCATTCATGCTTCAAGCCAATTTGGAATTACTATTTACCTTACATGCTTATCTTTTAGATTTAGATTACTTGTTTAGCCCCTGGAAAAAAATCTCAGGTATGTTCTGGGGGAAAATATAGAGAAGCTCTAACTGACCAACAGGTTCAGATCCACATCTGCTTAGCTGTGAGAAAACCTTTTTAACCACTCCATCATCAGCTGCCCACAGGACTAAAGTAAATCTTTAAATGTTTTTTTTTCTAATTTAAATAAGATTATCTGAAATTGTATCTTAAAATTGATAGTGGGTAATGTTCAGCTTAAGCTTTCTATATCATCATATAAAATGAACAGACATTTATTTTATCAAAAAATGTAACCATATTAATAATTGCTGTAATCTAGCTGTACTGATCAGAGTGCCCGTGGGCACTGTGTTCCCATTAGTATGTGCAGTAAATCGCTCAATGTAAAAAAAAATCTATATATATAGATATATATATACATACATATGGGGATGGGGATGACACACGTCTACTTGCACTTTACTTTTACCTATATTCTCTTAACTGCTAGTTAGAGAAACATAAATGACAGCATTTTAGATAATGTTAACTTAAGCCCTTAAGTTTTTCTAATTGTTGTAGGGTCACATGAGGCAACACACAGGATAACAAAAGATGTGCAAGGGTTGCTATGTAGAGGGGAAGAGATTGGAAAATAGAGCACCAAGATGTTTGAAGATAAACCAGAGAGACAATACAAGCACTCGAGATGTCATCTCTAAGAGCCAAACCCCGTTTATGTTTTTCTGAGAAGCTGCAAAGCATCAGACAAGTCATCACATTGACTGCCAACCAGCAGGCCGCCAAAGTTACTGTATTGAACTTCAAAACTGTATTTTGCTGTCAGGTCAGGAAGTGATGTTTGTTCAAAATAAATTATGTTCAGCAGTGGATGTACTTCAATTTTTTTTTTTTTTTTTTTTTTTAAACCTGAGTGCTCTTTCTGAAACTCTTGTTCATGCAAATTTAAATGGCTATGTGAGGTACTGGGTTTTATGTTAAAGCTGAATACAGAAATTGTTTCCAGTCCCTAAGGTTTTTGTTTTTTGGGTTTTTTTCTGTCACCCTGCAGGTAAGTCATCTTCATCAGTCCACATTACCTGTAGAATTCCACAGGGTGCAAATTTAGGTTCTTTCTACAGAATTACATAAAGAAGCCAGTGGAATGCAGCTTGATAGTCAGAATTAAATCAAGCAATGCGAGGACTTGTAAAGCTTCAGCATGTCTGCTTCTTCATCAAAGTCATCTAATGAAATAGCCTTTAACAAGCACTAGGCTTAAACGTACTCCCGAGGCCACGACATGGTCATTAGTTTTGACATGATGAAGAGGATAGCATACCTGTGTGCCTATCTATCTATCTATCTATCTATCTATCTATCTATCTATCTATCTGTCAGTATATCTGTCTGTCTGTCTATCTATCTATCTATCTATCTGTCAGTATATCTGTCTGTCTGTCTGTCTGTCTGTCTGTCTTGTAGCATCTTCAAAGCAGATATTGATATAACTGACCTCGATCCACATTTTATGACAGTGGTTCTGTTACATCTAAGTGTTGAAACAGGTTTTTTCTTCATTTTATGGATCCCTTGATCTTTGTTCACCTTTTATTGCCTCTCTGTTGTTTTTTGTTTGTTTTTTATGTTGCATTTAAATCTTTTGTTTGCCAGTTTAAGGATATTCTGCTCTGATCTGACCAGGTAGCACACAATTGGGGTTTTGTAATTCTAAAGATGAAGTCTTTTGCAGAAATTTGCTTTGTTTTGCTTTAATTATCTTTTTTGTTAACATCAAGTGCTATGTATTATATAAAGTGTATACTTTGTATGATATTAGGCCGTTTAGATCATATTTTGGACACTTTACTCCACAGTATAACTGAGGGACATCTTCCAGAAAGGCTGAAATTGCATTATTGAAAATCACTGAAGTGATGGCATGGTTTACTTGTCAGGCAAGAGTGCAGTGAATTTGGTCACAGATCTTCACAAAAATAAATTGAAATCCAGACCATATGGCCCTTCATGTGACTCCTAAGCGTGCAACCTCTGTTGCAAGAGCAGTGAATATCAAAATACACTGAACCAGTTCAATTCGAGGTTGCCTTCCTCTGGTTTGTCTCACTGCAGGGCAGTACAAACGCCTGCCAGAGGGCAGCTATTTGAGGACCCTTTGTATGACACGGGAGGGATCCTGTCAGATGAAGTGGGCTTTCGAGGGTGTTTGCTGATCATACAGAGAGGTCAAGAACCAGAGAGGCTGGCTTATGATTTTTGGCAAGTGTTCGCTGTGTTTTAAATGACTTTCTTGTTTTAGAAGCATTACAGAATGGATTGGAAATTTTTCAACACACTTGTGATTTAAAATGTTTACCAAATTATATTGAAATAACATTTTTTTAATGTTATTTGGCTTTTAGGAAAATTCTGTTTTAATTTCATAGAAATGAGAATTGCAGCTAGTGAATGAGTAGAACCATATTCTTGGACAATTTATTTGATTTCCCTTTTTATTTATCCATCTCTTAGGGAGGTAATTGATTCCAGCAGTGGCATTTGTATTTGGAAATTGTTGCTGTGAACCCACAACATGCAGTCAAAGGAGTGCAAGTGAAACAGGCCATGTTTGGCTGCAGAAACAAAACAAATCCATCAACGAGATAAGAAGAACACAGGGAGTGGCCAAAACAATTGGGTACATTCGGAGAAAAAAAAGCGTGCACTGTTGAGCTCAGCAACATGAAAAGGTCTGGGCATCAATGGAAGACAGCAGTGGTGGATTAATGCAGGATTCAATCAGGTGCTAAGACAAACCCTCTCACAACATCCAGCCAAGTGTAGAACACTCTAGAGAAGGCTGACACATCCTTATCTGTTATCCAGCAAAACTTCATTAGAGCAAATACAGAAGATTCACCATGAGGTGGAGATCAGTCATAAGCTAGATGAGCAGAAAGGATTAGACTCAGCCAGAAAGTGTGAAAAGCCAAAGCATTTCTGGAACAACATCCTTTGAACAGATGAAACTAAGATCAGCATGAACAAGAGGGAAATGTGTGGATAACACTTGGAGTAGCTCCTGATCGAAACATTCATCATCAGTAAAGCATGTGAAGGCAGTGTGATGGCATGGACATACATGACTTCCATTGGCTCTCGGTGACAAGTGTTTATTGATGATGTAACAGAAGACACAAGCTGGATGAATTATGGAGAGTGTAGAGATGAACTGTTTGCTCGGATTTGGCCAAATGCTGCAAAGTGAATAGCAGAGCTTTACAAAACAGACTGACAATGACTGAAAACATGTTGCAAAAGCAATCCAGGAGTTGTTGATGGTAAAAAAAAAAGAGGAATATTCTCAAACAAATCAAGCCAGTTTCACTTGCTGAAGACAAAACTACCAACCTGATGCATTGGGGATGGAATCTAATTGAAGATTCAGTGTGATCCATCAGTTTACTTTTTTAGGAACATTTTTACAGACAAGCATTATACAGTTGTAATACAGGACTGGACTGATTTTGGTTTAACAGGATTGTGTGTAATTGGGTTTTTTTTTTTTTATTTGCTGTCTTTCTCAGATGGCATCTGTTGTAAACTGGTGTAAAAGTATACAGTTAGAACTGCAGTGAAGTGAACTACAAAATGTCAGAAAAGACTCAAAAATAAACATCACCTGAGATGTGTATGGGTCCCAGATTTCAGGCAGCCATTGCCAGAAAACAATCCTAAACAATGTATTAAGATGTAACATGTCCCCATTTACATTTGAGCCCCTGAAAAAGAGAGTTCTTCAGACTGAAGAGCTCATATTCCTAAACCCCTCTGTAAATTTGGTTTTGAAGTCATGAGCATGCTCTTTAAGCTCACATTCAGTATATAACTTTAACGTCAACTTCTTATGGTAAACAGCTGAAACAACAAAAATCGTGTTAATGTCTACATAACTGTAAGTCGGCAGATGAATGAGAATGTTCTTCTCATCTCCATGAAGGATTTTCTGCTTACCACAGTGGATTTTATCCTTCTCTAGAAATGCTTTCTCTTTTTTTTCTCTCCTTTTGATCATCTCAGTATTTGTACTGGTGTACAACCTCCACATGTCCCCCATGAATTATGGTCACACTGCTTTCCAGTGCTTTTAAATCCACAAGCATCACTTTGGTCTCGATGACTTTCAACTGCCTTTGACTTCACAAAATGTGTTACTTTTGATTTTACAATACAATATTATCCCTGTGTTCTTGAGACGCAAAATGCCCTGTGACAATATTCTGTCAAAAGAATTGCATGATTTCTTTTTAGAGGCATCATCATTTGACAAGCAATTGAGCTTAAATAGTCTGCTGGTGGTAAACACAATGACCTTCATTACTCATTCTGGGCATAAGAAATATTTTCAGTCTTGACGTGCTGTAAGTGGACATACTTTTGTCTTTGTAAATCAATGACTGTAAAAAATAATAATGTGAAATTCTGGAAATGTGTTGACTTTGAGTAAAGGTGATATTTTAACACAATTTACTATTTTTTTCATGCAGCCAGTGAATCAGGGGCATCACTATCAGAAGGAAATGAACCCACTGCTGCATTCAGACCCAAGGTAAAATGCATCACAACATAGAGATATGTTCTAGATTTTTTTTTTTACTCAGAGTAAATGTATACTATTGTTAGCGGCCTATAGTCTAAGAGTGTTAATTGCATTGCAAGGAGAAGATAATAGTGCAGAAATTTGCAAAACTCACTAATGTATATATTTTAACCAGAAAAAAGGCTTTGAAGCTTGTTTTTGAATTACACTTCAAGTACAAAAGAAAAAAGAAAAAGCGCCTAGAAATTCATAATCAGATGGCTACCAGTGAATGCAATTTTAGGCTAAATGTCAACTGTCAGATAGATGTAGACTGGAGCTTATCATGCTCTCTTATGAGTACAAATAAATTGAGGACACGCCAGATGCTGTGCCTTTCCTTTCCCTGAACTGCTGTTGTCGTTTTCACAATGGCATTTCTTTTTCACTGATTATTTTTGCTAGTCAGATTCATCTCTGTAAATTTTTGAGTAGTAAAATGATGGCAGACTTTGGTTTCTTCCAAATTTAAAAGCAGACTGTTTGACTTGCTGCACAGCAGGAGTTGCAGTAGAAAATTATAATGGAAAAACAGCCATAAGGCATGTTCCATCTTGTTTAGCTTACCTGCAGGTTAAACCGAAATTAACTTCTAACCTCAAAAAGAAAACATGCTGTTGAATGGGCTTCTACTGCTGTAGGAGAGAGAATAATCACAATAGTTTGGACCAATATTAACTTTAGGCAAGTTAAACAGAATACACTTCATGAAGCCCAGAAAACCAACCAAGTAAAGTAGAAGTTGATAATGAGAGAAACTGGGAATATCAAAAATGTAAGACTATTACTATGAAAAAAGACAGAATGGCTAGATTTTCTGTTTACTTTGATAAGTTCAATGGAATTTGTAGCATTCAGGGAAAGATGGAATCAAATAATGTGTTGTATAACCCTCATGTAAGTCAAATCTGTTTTGGGCTGTGGTCCTTAGAGAGGGGTTGGCTTAGAGAAAACGGGCTAAAAAAATGCTGAGATATCCTCATTACTACCGTGAATAGAAATAATAATAACATTGAATGATAATAATAGCCATGAATAGAAATAATAATAACATTGAATGATAATAATAGCAATGTAAGGCATTAACAGTGCATGTATGTCTTAGTATTTAATGTGATCTCACTGACTGTATTCCAACCTCTGAGTAAGCCGTACTGTTTCATAGTGTTTTTCCATCTCATTGCCCTGCTGTGGCAGTATATGAATGGATCCAGTTGTCCTTGGAGGGTTCTGGAGACATCATATCGCACCACAGCCTGCTAATGCACAGTCGTGTCTCTGCACTTGTCCATCTCTTTGTGGGTGTACACAACCGTGTGTTACAAAGGAAGACAAAGGGATTGCATCACAGTTCCGCTACTCAAATTATGCAGCCTCCTCATCTCTTCTCGCACTTGTGATTTATTGATGAAAAGCAAGGTACCCTGGTGAGAACATGTGTTGACTCCCACATGTTTAAATAGTGTTTGTGTCATTGTTTGAATCTGATGAAAAATACAATTCTGATCAACAGTAAGGATAAACAGGACAGATGTTTCCTTTTTTGTAATTAAATAACATATCTGTATGAATGCCCAATGTTTGATTCAATGTCCAGTAAAATCAATGTTACTATTGGCTACCACCTCAAACATGCAGCTCTACAGCATCCACAGCTGTACTACTGAAATTAGACTTAGAAGCAAGCCTTGATTTACATATTGAATAGCAGCTGCACAGGATTTGTCATTGTTTTCTTTGTTTTCTCCCAGGCGTTGCATCCTTAGACACCCTTACAGTGAATTCTATCTTGGTGTATTTTGAGCATCCTGGCACTACTGCAAGGCTTTTCTTGCTGTCGAGAGCTGCAGCTTCCTTGACAACTAAAATGATCCTGTAGCTGGGCTTAATGTTGCCATGGCATGACAAGCATTTTAACATGTGATGCACTTTCTTTCGTAGTTGATGTTAAAATCTAGCTTTTTGACACATGTGGGGTAATTGTGTCTGACGTTGACTGGCATAACAAATGTGAAACTGCAAATAAGGTTGTCAGAGAGACTAGCTCTATAGTGGAAATACAGTTGTTTTACAGGAAATACTTGTGTGAACTTTAGCAGAGTTGTCAAGGAGTAAGAGAAAGAAAGTTGTTACTTTTTCCTAAAGATATTTGGAGTGTTTTTTTTTCTTTCTTTCTTTTCAACATACAAAATTTCTTTGTAAAGACAGCATATTTTCTTCAAACTTAATACTAAAGTTAAATTATTTCCTTTTGCCAGATATCTGTTTTTGGATTGTAATTCAAAATTCTAAGAATTTATTCACTCTTGCCAAGTCCCATTTAACATTTTCAGGTCCACCTTATTCCTCAGTTGCAGGGGTCCTTGTCCTTGAAAACAGCTTTAACTTTTGTACAATGTTCCTGTCTTTCAAACAGTCAGAGAGGTGTTAGAGTGAGGTAAATGCTTTAGCCTGAAAAAAAGAATCAAAGCCTTAGTTGTAAAAAAAAAAGTGTTGCATTACTTAAGTGGTGTAAGACCAAAAATTATAAAAAAAAAAAAAAGGTTTAATTTTTAAAAGCATGGTAGATCAAATAAAAAAAATAATCATCACACTTGCAATTTTAATATTATCATGGTGCTTACATATGTTAATGCACTCATACTTTGGTTTTGGTTTTTTATTAAAGTGGTATCTTTCCCCTGATGATTGACCACAGCTGGTATGACAAATTTGTCCTAACAAAATGTATTCAACAATTTTGCAGTTAGTTAATATCAGAGGACTTTACTTAACAGTGATGTGAGGAATAAAGTAGACCATTCATTTCTAGGGTTTTCCCTGTCAGGACATAAAAAAAAAAAAAACATCTGGTCCTTGTCCAGTCTGCGTGTGAAATGTACACTGATCTGCAGGGTGATTAAAGGCACTCGATAAAGCATAAACACCTTTACCAAAGCAGAAGTGGAAGTAACACTAGTGGAAAACATTAAAGACAGCTGCCAGCCTTCACAGGGGTGGAGGTCCTAGCAAGTTCACTGCAAGGTAAGATCATGCAATCCTCAGAGAAATGGCAAAAAAAAGAGCTACATCTCAGACCCTACAGCGTCTTATCATTAAAGTTCTTGATGGTAATATTAGAAAGAAAGAAAGGAAGAAAGAAAGAAAGAAAGAAAGAAAGACAGTAACATGGGAACACAGTTTATGTTAGCAAAGTTTCATCTGAACAAACCCTCAAGGCTTCTGGAACAAAGTCCATTGAACAGATGAGACCAAAGAGGACATGTTTGGCCATAATACAAACCTCATACCTCATAATTGTTAATTACAGCAGTGGAGGGGTGAAGATTCGGGCTTGTTTTGTATGAACTCCATGAACTCCTCTAACCCAAATAATGCTACAGTCAAATGTGAGGTGTTCCCTCTAAGAGGACAATGATCCCATGCACCACAGTAAATCTACAACAAATGTCTGAAAGAAAAAAAAATAAAGTTGCTGCAATGGTCTTGTTAAAGTCCAGATCTAAACCTGATTCAAATGCTGTGGTGGGACCTCAAGAAAGCTGTGCATAACCAAACAGCCACAAACATCAAAGTCCTAAAGCAATTTTGTGAAGAGGACGGTGGTGAAAATTCTCTACAATGATGTGAAAGAGGGATAACATATAGAAAACCGTTACATCAAGTTACTAAAGAGTATTTTCACGTGATATTAAAACACTGGGTATACTTAGTTTCTTGTACTCCATTTCTGTGCTTTGTTTAATGAGTGCAGTAATTGATCATGTGCTGTTCATCTGAAGTTGCATTTACCTAAATGAAGACCTTGTAAATTTCAAATGATTTTTTAAACTGTGTCATGATACATAAAAGCTTTTAAATCACAGATATGAAAGGTGTAGTACAGCCGTTTTCCCCCACTAGACTGTATATTATTACTGGTGGTATCCTGTTCAAACTAACATCGTGTACCATTAATCAGCGAAAATGTTGGAATCTTGATGCATAATTAAAATGCTGTCGATCTGACTGTTTTTGATGTAAGTGAGAACATATTTTAAATTTGTAAGTGCCGTTAAGCATACCATGCTGCTTCCAGGGTGCTATGAAGAAAAGCAGTACACAAACCATGAACTGTTTTCTTGCATGGTGATTGTTCAGTTTTCAGAAACTGTGACATTAACAATCATTACACTTCTTGATGGTGAGAGAGACCAACCAGAGGCAAACATTAGAATCTCCTGCTGTCAGCTGAATGTTGTATAGAACATTATACTGTAATTCCTCATTAAATATGCTCTGGTTTGCTCTTATCCAAAGGCAAAAGATGTTAATGGATGATTGCACTACTGATATATAGCCAAAAATTATTATGAATGCTGTTTAACAAATGAATCTCGCATTGCTTCCAAGCAATAATTCATCTTGTGATATTTTCTCTCTGGCTTTAATCATTTTCAGCATGCTAAAAGAACAGTGGTTTCATTTACTGGAAAGTGACGGATGCATAATGGTACTCTGCATACATCACAGGCAGAGAAGATACACTCATTTAGAGAAAAATGGAGTCAAGCTCTAACAGAAACAGGCAAGGTTAAGACCCCTACTTTCTGCCAGAATGTGGATACTTGGAAGGCACAGCTGGAGTCAGAATTTAATAAGTGATCCTCCAGGTAAAACTGTGAGGCTGCAGGAGAAGTGGCTCAAGGACAATGGAATCTTAGATGGGCTTCTGAGAGTGCATGATGATGGGACTTCATTGTTAAAATGTCATAGGGTAGGATGGTGAGTGTAATGGTATGTGTTGTCATGACTGTCTGGCTTTATGGTCTTTTCCCTAGAGAGTGGATGGACGTGCTCAGCCCTCCTATTATGCCTCCCAGCCAGCAGAGAAGGTCAGGCAACACACAGAACAATCTGGAAAGCCAAGGCAGAGGTACAGTAACCTTCATTTTAGTCCTTTTTGCCCCCAGACTGCCTTTTACATCCTTGGGAGTCAGGAGGACAGCAAACAACCCATTGTTTTAATACTAATTACTCAAAAGCATGCAATTAATAGAAACAGTCGTTGTTGTCAGAGCTTACAGAGATGCTACATTTTGACCAAAGACTGCGCACAGCATGGTAGGACAGCAAGCATAAGCTATCTAATTAGGGAGAAAAAACCCATGAGAGTGGAGCTCTCTGTCCTCTACATAACACCATAGGTCAGAAGAGACAGCCTCATTACAGGTCTGTACCCCCCAGACACATCGACAAGGTTAATTGATGGAACCTTTCCAGTTTACTACATCATTTTTAAACCTCTTACACAATGTGTCATATAATTAGTTTTCATTATTGTTGCTCAAGTTCTGATAAGATAAAAATGTTCATCCCGCTGCATTCTGTAACCTTTTTAGCTTTTAACTGCCTGTCAGTTTAACAGCTAAATTCCTGTGCTTTAAAGTAGCAGGGATTACAGGGAATCTCTTTACAGCTTCATAATGTGGTCCTGGGTCTGGGTGTCTTAGGTCTTGATTGATGAGGAAAAAAATGGCAGCGGCAGAAAAGTTTTAAATCCACCTAAGTCTGAAGGTCACTTCACCATCCAAGCTTCTCATTGTTTTCTATTAGCAGCTTGACAGAGTAGACCATTATTCATGTCGGACAAGGTTATGCAAGTATATATATATATATATATTTAATTATATATATATACTTATATATATATATATATATATATATATATATATTAGGGTGGGACTTTAACACAGTAACTACGAATAATAAATTACAAAGAAATTAACACATTTAATCGCAATTTAAATCCCAAAACACGCTGAACGTTTGTCAGTGCATGAGTTCCTGGTACACTGAATACTGGTACATACATCAGAGCTCGGCTAACAACTTAGCAACTCGGGTGCTATATTTAGCAAGTTTTCAGACCCCTCTATGCAACAAGTCTAGCATTTTCTTATGGTGTTATGGGACACTTTTGAAAACTGACGTAGAAGAAAGAAAGACTTCTTATTAATGAGCCGTGGGCACTGCTGCAAACCCTTCCCCCGTCCAAAAGCGTTCACAGCTGCAATCCAAGCAGCCGATGTTCACCTGTGCTAGTATCAAGTGAAAACAAAAAATGAAATGCACAAAGCTGACACCGGCTAATCTTGCCCAGGCTTACCGTCAAATATTAATGCCTACTAATGAAGAATGTGGATAAAAACATTTAAAAGTTAAAAGTACTGTAACATGTTCTAGACTAATCTAATAATTAATCAGAGAAACTACTTAAAGTACTTAAAATGGAACTTTAACTTTCGGTCTGTTACAGTTTTGACTATTGATATTTTCTATTTCTTTTTCTACTGTTATGAATTGAAATGCAATTAAACGTATTTTTCCATACATAACTAGAGCTTGAATTTACAATATTAATGTCTTTGTCTATTTTTGTTATGCGATTATTCAGTATCAACTACAAAGCCTCTAATTAGTTAGATCATTTTTTATCAAGTCCCAGCCCTTATACATACACACACACACACACACACACACACACACACACATATATATATATATATACATATATATGTATGTATATATGTATGTATGTATGTATATATATGTGTGATATAAATATATTTGTTCAAGCATGTGTAACCGTGTCAGACCTGGTTCTGACAGGGTTAGTCTTTTCTTGTAGTCTTACTCTGCGTTGTGTTTTTTTTGTTTGTTGAAGGTACTGAGACAGAGACTTGACCCCTTCTGCATTGACCATTTATTCTGTACAAAATACAAGAGTGCTGATCAGGAGCGGTTAGCCTGCAGCCGGGTCATTCACACACTCGACCGTATCCGTCTCAATACTGGCAAACATCTCATACAGTGAACAAATCACACAATTACCTGTACAAAATACAAGAGTGCTGATCAGGAGCGGTTAGCCTGCAGCCGGGTCATTCACACACTGTCGAGAAATGGGAGCGACTTAATGCTGGAACAGTTAGCACGTTCAGAAGCGGCACTTTAAGCTAGCAACTGCCGCTGCTCAATAGTTAAACAGTATTAGCCTACTTCAGGAGCAGCTATACAATGTGCTCTATACACAAATGTTCATTATAGACTTCCATAACCTTAGAAGTACTCCCACAAACGGACCGCTAAAAGACCCGACTTACCTCGACCGTATCCGTCTCAATACTGGCAAACATCAGACGCAGCTGATGACGTAAATACGCCAGCACCAAGGCGGACACGCCCAAGAGCAAACCACCACAGTACAATATAATGATAATAATAACAGTGGCAAGTGGAATAACACTATTTACCCTGTTACATTCCCCCCCGCTAAATTCCACTTGCACACCAAAAAAAAAATTGATCAGCATTCCTTAACATAACAAGTACAGGCAACAACATCCGTAGTCATATTACAAAACATTTGCATACTGTCACATACTACATAGAGAACCACCCCGTTGGACACACAAAAAGAACTCAGTCAAAAACTACCCCAAAGGAGTCAGAATGAAGAAGAAGGCTGGCCAAGCCTCATCCCACTCATAGAGCTAAAACATGCCTGTCACACATTTTATACACCATGTCCAACACAGTAAGTCCGTGTAGCCACACCGACCAGACGCAAATAAACAAAACAGAAAACAGCACAAAGCATCCAGTGCATATCGGCAACACCACAATCAAATATGGCAGCCGAAAAGAAAAGAAAAAAAACTAAGATGCCACCTCGCACCTTTGGTGCATCATTTCTATCAGCCGATTCACGGGCTTGAACAGCCGTCCAGCCCGCGACATTACACGGCTCCTGACGTCCTGAACAGACGCACCCTCCACAGCCGTGGACATTTCCATCTGTGAAGAGTCCACATGCTGCATGCCAGGCTCGCCTGACTGATCCCCTTCCACAGGAACAGATACATGCACCGTGTCAGACTCCACGACAGTCTCCACATGATCCCATGTAGAAGGAGGGGCCAACAGGGACACCCCATCACTACTCGGAACACCCGTATCCTCGTCAGCTTCCAGAGCCAACCCTTCCATAACAGTACCCCCAGAAGACACTGACGGTAAACTGGACACCCACACTCTGGTCCTATAATCCAAAGAGTCCTCTGACACGCCTACTGATGCTCCTTCCACCTCAAGATCACCCGAATCAGAGAAGGACGAACCCTCCACTTCGCCCTCAGAAGCCAGCTCACACACTGGAAGGAAATTCACTGGCATAATCAGGTTGCGGTGAACCACCTTTTCCTGACCCGTGGACGGGTTTCGGATCTTGAAGGTATGACTCTCTTCACGTATCCCCGTAACCACATAAACCACGTTTTCCCAACGGTCAGCCAGCTTCCTCTTCCCACGCTCCCCCTTGTTCGCCAGCAACACTCTATCTCCCACCTCTACAGGTGCCCCTCTTACTTTCCTATTGTACAGCTCAGCATGGCGCTGCAACTGCTTCAATGCCGTCGCCTGCACCACGTCAATGGCCTCCTTAAGCTCTGTCCGCAACGACTGAACGTACCGGTCATAATCAGAGACCTCTGGGACGTCCAAGGCAGAGCCAAAGACCAGGTCCACAGGCAACCGTGGAACACGCCCAAACATAAGCAAAAACGGCGGGTAGCCAGTCGTCTCATGAACCGTACAGTTGTAAGCAAAAGTGAGAGATTTCAGCGCTGTGGGCCACTTCTGCTTAGCCTTTGGTGGTAGAGCACGGATCATGTTTCCCAGCGTCCTGTTCATTCTCTCACAGGAGCCATTCCCCATGGGATGATAAGCCGTGGTGTGCGACTTCTGAACCCCAGCAACATCCAACAGCTCAGCGATTAAGGCACTCTCAAAATTGGCCCCCTGGTCCGAATGAACTCTCTTGGGAAAGCCATAAATCGAGAAGTAGTTGTGCCAAAGTTGGTGTGCCACTGCTTTCGCTGACTGGTTTGGACATAAGAATGCATGGGCCATCTTGGTAAAATGATCGGTCACTACCAAGACATCCAAAGACTTATTGGAAGAGTCTTCGGCCGACCAGAAGTCCACACACACCAGTTCCATGGGTTCAGACGTCCTAATGTTCTCCAGCGGAGCTCTCGCCTCCGGGTCTGGCGACTTCGCCACCACACACCGTCTGCAGCGTTGCACATACTCCACCACATCCTTGTACAACCCCAACCAATAAAACCTCTGTCTCACCAGGTACAGCGTCCGCTGTTGACCCTGGTGTCCTGCCTCATCATGAACCCCTCTCAGAACTCTGAGCCTCAACGATGAAGGGACCACATACAGGTAGGTTTTGCTCTTTGTCAGCACGTTCTTTGCCACACGGTACAAAATACCGTCCCTGATTGTCAACTTGCCCCAGGCTCTCAGGAGCCCATTGACCTCCAGCAGCTCTTTAACTCGCTCTCTCCGTGACGGTCTCCTACCCCGTTCCACGTAGAAGCGCACCCTACACAGGACTGCATCAGAACATTGTTTGTCCTGCAGGTCCTCATGAGAGATGACTTTAAGACCAGAATAGTCTGGGGGCTGCACCGCCTGCGGGAAGTGTGGCAGGAGAAGAGCCTGATGACACATCCTAATTTCGGCTGGGACGTGCGCCTGAAGAACTGCTGAAACTTCATCTGCCGCCATAGTCCCAGTCACTGGACCGACGGAACCCTCTTGGGCCACAGGCCTGCACCCGTCCGCAGCCTTGTCCCTGGGATGAGCAGAGCAGAGGAACGCCTCCCGCACACCATACGCACACACAGCTGCTGCGTCTGTCAGGAGATCCCCATACCCAACTCTGGTCAACCGATGAGACACAGCGTTCCGGACGAACGGCTCCCGGCTCAAAGCATCGGCCACAATGTTCTGGGGACCAGGTATGTACCTAATGCCAAACTGGAAGGGCGCCAACTTTGCGATCCACCTCTGCTCACAAGCATCCAAGCGCGGCTTGGACAGGATATAAGTCAGAGGGTTGTTATCCGTCCAGACTGTAAATTCATGACCTCTCAGCCAATGGTGGAATTTATCACACACAGCCCACTTTAGCGCAAAAAACTCCAGCCTGTGCGCCGGGTACCTGGATTGTGCGTGACTGAGGGACTTGCTCGCAAACGCAATGGGTCTGGCTACTGACCCATCTGCTGGAACCTGCGACAGCACAGCCCCGAGACCATTCATCGACGCATCCACAGCTAACAAAAAGGGCTTCTCAAAGTCTGGATGCGCCAGAAGGACTTGGTCCAGCAAAGCCTGCTTCAGCCGACTAAAGGACCGGCTGCACTCTTCAGTCCAGTCACCTGCTTGGAGCACTCTCCTCTTGCTAAGGCGCCCCTTCCTCCCTTTTCCCCGGGGACCCTTGACGCCTGACGCCAACCCAAACAGTGGCTTAGCCAGGGACGAACACCCCTCAATAAACTGTTGGTAGAACACTACCATCCCTAGAAACGACCGGATCTTTCGTGGAGACGGAACGTCCGACCGGTCTTCCATCAAATCCGCTTCCGCCAGTGACGCGATAGCAGCGACCTTCTCCGGGTCCGAGCTAATGCCATCAGCGGTCACAATATGGCCCAAAAACTTCACCGACCTCCTCAGAAAATGACACTTCTTCGGAGCCAGCTTCAAGTTGTTAGCGCTAAGGCGCTTGAAGACTATTTCCAACCTCTTCAAAGCCAGGGCTTCGGTGGGGGCAAACACCAACACATCATCTAGGTAGCACAGGAGACTAAGGAAGTTCTGATCCCCAAACACACTCATCATCATCCTCATAAACGTCGCTGGACTGTTGCACAGCCCTTGGGGCATTCGATTATACTCGTACAGCCCAAATGGAGATGTGAACGCGGTGAACTTCCGATCGTCCTCGTGCACCTCAACGTTGTAGTACCCAGATGTGAGGTCCATTGTTGAAAAAAATGCATTGCCGCCCAGCGCCGCCAAGGCATCCGCAGGATGTGGCAGGGGGTGCGCGTCTTTCACCGTCCTGGCATTAAGCCAACGAAAGTCATTGCAGATCCTCAAATCTCCTGACTTCTTCCATACCAACACCAGCGGAGATGCAAACTCACTACTAGACTTCCGGATGATCTCTTTTTCCTCCATCTCATCCAACACCTGTCGAAGCTTCTCGTACTGTGTCGGAGGGACGCGCCTGCATGGAAGGCGAAACGGCCTTTCATCAACCATCCGAATCCGGTGAAGACAACCAGTTGCCTTCCCACAGTCCAGCTTATCTCTGGAGAAAATTGACTGGAACTCCGCGATGAGACCAACTAGCCTCTCTTTTCCAGCTTGCGACACTTCACATGAGTCAATGTCAATATCGGACAACCCCAGAGCGTGCAAAGATGCATGCAACGGGTCCGAGTGATCTTTCCACTCCCCGGAGAGATGGTGATCGGGAAGACTGGAGACCTCCGTGACCAGGCTATGATCATCTACACCCGCACCTGCGCTCCCACCCGACACCTGTCTGTGCTGACCGATCGCAGCACCAGAGCCATCAGACGATTCTGGTGCGCCCAACCCCTCTAACGCTACGCACAAGAACACATCAGCCAGTCTGGTGTTTTTCTTTAAGGTGACGCACTTGTTAAACGGGTTAACCACCTTCACTGGCAGCCACCCATCTTCCCTCAGGACCGCGACCGTCCTGCCTACCATCACTGATCTGGGGACCGCCCCAGCACCGGTTGGTTCCATCATGACAGCACTGCCAGCATGCATGCCACTCCCTTGCAGATGCCCCCACACCAGGTGCTCGGTTAGCGGCTCCAGCACGATCGCTCTTTTGGTTTTCACAGTACCCATTTTGTCAGGCAGATTCTCAGTGCACTCCTCCACTCCAGCCAACATACTGAGGAGCCTCTTCTCAGAGCCGCTCCCATCCGCGGGTGTGGAGGAACCACCGATCTGCCCACCCTGCTTGGATCTTAACTGCTGAAGCAGGTAACGCAACATGTTACTGCCCAGAATGATATCATCGCTCTGGCCATCAACAACCAGAGTCGGGACTATCATCCTGCAGCCGTAAACCTCCACTTCTAGTTCACACATACCAGTGGGAACCGTTTTGGATCCACCACAACCCACTAAGACTACATCAGTGGGGTCCAAAACATTTCCCTTAAGGACATCACATTCATACAGTCTTGGAATCACTTTAGCGCTTAATGTACAGACCATTGAGCCCGTATCTATCATCGCTCTTGTGGGTAATTTACCACCCAACATCACAGTCTCATAAAACAGACTGTCATGCGCTTTCAACCTCTGCGTGTTTTGGAGGACTGGTCTGCGCCCCAAATCTCTCTCCTCGCACACAGTCTGATAGACTGCTTCCAAATCTCCATCATTCCCAACACACACTGGGGGCTCTTTCGTTGGCCCAACATTTTCCCCCTCTGAATGTAGGCCAGTTAGTTTCCCATCACCTGAGCCGATGGGTTCCCACCTTCAGGTCCGGTGGCTAAAGCTCCGGGACAAGCTGCTCGTGCATGAGCAGGCGAGTAGCAACTGAAACACAACCGATTCGCTCTACAATGGTAGTAAGTTGTGTGCTCCCCTTCACCACAGATAGCACAAGGAGCAGCGGTTCTGCTTCTCCGTACCCGATTTGGGAGACCACGATTCCCTCCCCTCCCCAGTATCTCACTGTCCTTCGGCTGCTGAACCAACATCCGCTCCAGCATGCTAATAAGACGCTCAAGCCGGTCCCCAGAGCCGTCAGAACAGCGGACTTCAGAAGGCTGCGCTGAAGCTCCCGTTGATGGTGAACGCTGCTCGCATGACCTCACTTCCTGCTGCTGCACGGGCACTGAAGCAGGCAACCTGACCGGAGGCGTCCGTGTATTGCCACCACGGTGCTCCACGAGCCTCTCATGTACCTCTGCAACAGACCACTGAGCCAGGGGTTTACACTTGAAGATCAACGACAGCTCTGGGTCGGGGCAGTTTTTAATAAACATGGCTGTTAAATCACGGGGCAAGTCCTCAAATAATTTACCCTGCCTCTTAAGACAGTCCTCTGTCGTGTCCATTGCTCCGTTCAGCCGCAGCCAGTAATCGAAGGGGTCTTCCCTTTCCTTGGGTAATGTGGCGTAAAAGTCAGCCAGAGGCATCCCTGAAGAAATAGTGTCACTGAAGTGCTGCTTTAAAATCTCGAAAATGGGATCTGGGCCCCCAGAAAGGGATAACCGTGGCTTACTACGAATGCCCACTTTCACAACCTCCCGAGCCCTCCCGCTGAGCTTACTCAGCACCTCTTCAGACTGATCAGCAACTGGGACCCCCCTTTTCTTCATGTACGCCATCATCATTTCCTCCCACTCTTGAACGGTATGTCCATCACGCCCGTCCCCTCTAAACCCAATGGGTTCCTTGGCCTCTGACCTTATCATAACATTTAACAAGGATGGATCCGTAATAGTGTTACCACTGGGGCCCACAGAGCTAGATCCCAGCCCGGAGCCCAAACGAGACTCCAGACACGAAGCAATTGATTCACCTATAGAGAGGCCGATCTGTGCAGCCACACCAGCCAGGTGATGGCCCGATGCCTCCCCACCTTGTGTAACCTGCGCACGCAGCGCATCATGGTCTGTGTCCCCAGAGCTGCCAACATCCCCCACCAGATTCCTAACACTGGGACCTGGAGGTGATACACCGGGAGAGAGCATGAACGTAGCTCTGCCCCTGCCAACCCACGGAAGGGGGGTGGACATCAGTGAACCCCGCCCTCTACCAAACACCAAGTCATTGTCCATCATGCACGAATCACACTCGCTCTCCCAATACTCCAAATAAGCAAAAAAAAATTTTTTTTTTTTTTATATATTTTTGAAAGAAAAGAAAAAAATTTTTTCTTTGTTTTCTGTCCAAGTCCAGTAATTATACCCAAATCAGACAAACTCTTTGCTCATAAAAAAAACAAAAAAATAATAAATAAAAAAAACTCTTTAATAACCCAGTCTGCTAAACCAGACAATCACTATAAGGACACGCCTCCACAGAAAGAGGAAAAAAATATATATATATATATCCAGGGCCCGCTGGTTTTACAGACCCGACTTCCACAGCCACACACAGAATGGCAGCTGCAGCACACCACGGACCCCACGTGTTGCAGTCTGTTACCACAGCCAATGGCGAGAGAGAACGATGATCCGAGGTGTCATCACAGCCAATGGCGAGAGAGGACGATGAGCCGAAGTGTCCTGAAGAAACCACGTGATCATGCGCGCCGAGTTGTCTCTGATCCAGCCGCTGCACCTCCCTTTCGGCGCGAACAGGTTCGCTGCACAGCAACCGTACCAGGTGATAGACGGGCCCCGTCCCGACGAAGGAAGAAGCCGAACGGGTCACGGCACCAGTGTAACCGTGTCAGACCTGGTTCTGACAGGGTTAGTCTTTTCTTGTAGTCTTACTCTGCGTTGTGTTTTTTTTGTTTGTTGAAGGTACTGAGACAGAGACTTGACCCCTTCTGCATTGACCATTTATTCTGTACAAAATACAAGAGTGCTGATCAGGAGCGGTTAGCCTGCAGCCGGGTCATTCACACACTCGACCGTATCCGTCTCAATACTGGCAAACATCTCATACAGTGAACAAATCACACAATTACCTGTACAAAATACAAGAGTGCTGATCAGGAGCGGTTAGCCTGCAGCCGGGTCATTCACACACTGTCGAGAAATGGGAGCGACTTAATGCTGGAACAGTTAGCACGTTCAGAAGCGGCACTTTAAGCTAGCAACTGCCGCTGCTCAATAGTTAAACAGTATTAGCCTACTTCAGGAGCAGCTATACAATGTGCTCTATACACAAATGTTCATTATAGACTTCCATAACCTTAGAAGTACTCCCACAAACGGACCGCTAAAAGACCCGACTTACCTCGACCGTATCCGTCTCAATACTGGCAAACATCAGACGCAGCTGATGACGTAAATACGCCAGCACCAAGGCGGACACGCCCAAGAGCAAACCACCACAGTACAATATAATGATAATAATAACAGTGGCAAGTGGAATAACACTATTTACCCTGTTACACATGGTCAAGATTGAACATAAAAGGTTCTCCTTTTTTTTTTTGCTTTAAAACAGGAGAAGATGGGCGGTTGAAAGAAGAGGATAATGACGACGAGTTTTTGACTCTGCTCTACGATCCATGCCTGAACTGCTATTTTGATCCAAAGACAGGGAAGTACTATGAACTAGCTTAATTCAAAGCCCATTAGAATCAAAACTGATATATCACATTAACTGAAAATGAATTGCTTTAGGACTTTTTTTTGAGGCCAAGTTTATTGATCGGAAGGAAATTCTCCATTCACCAAAACCCTTTCTTTGTTGGTCCTTTTGTTCCTGGAAACTAATGGCAGCTTTGTGTCACCATGTTCAGTCACAGTGTGTAGGGGATTGGGACTCCGTAAATCAAATTCCTGCTTTTTTCAAGTTCTTTATTATTCACTTGCACATCTGATGATAAAAAGAGTCTTTTCAGGAGTCTTGGCTTGGAAACTGATTTGAAAGCCATCTGAAAGAACACCAGAGCGTTCTTCTTAATAAGCAGATTTCTGACATTTCAGTTTCAGATGGATTAGTTTTATGTGATAGGTTATTTTTAATTATAATTTGTGCAATAAAAAAGCCATAAGAATGTGCTGATGTGTGTTTGTTATTCGAATTAAATTTGATATGAGAAATGTCAGTGGTCCCAGTTTCATGTGTTTGTGCTCATTTTAAATTGAACAGAGCTGTCCAAGCAAGCATAAAAGATGATTGATTGTAATTAATCTGATGCATTTGGAACAATCCAGGCTTTTTCATGGTGTGTAACTGTAAGCAAGAGTAACAGCAGGTGGGCTGGTGATGAGGCTGGCAGGTCTATTCACCAGGCTTGCCACAATACTCACACACCTGCTGCAAGGGATTATTGATTCCTAATTTTGAGCATGATACAAGAAAAACAAAAAATGAAAATAAATACATATATTTAACTAATTTTGACATTTTTCTATTAGTATAAATTATACTATATCTCATTAAGTAACATGAAAAGTGATAACTTATGTTGGCACACTTGCTGCAGTCAATACAATAGCCAGGTAGAAGTGTTCAGATTCACAAGACATTGTTTCCCATTAACAGTCACAACCCGCCATGAGAAACCTTGGACGTAGGGATCAGCAGATCAGAATTTTAATGTTCTCATGCCTCACAAAACTGGTTGGAAACTGAGCTGCAAGTGTGAGTCTTGAAAAGACATTGAATGTTACATAAGGGGTTATCATGAATTAACCACCAGTCATGCATTTTTTATACCATCTCAATGTTTTATGTCATGATGCATGGCTGACTGGGATATGTCAAGGGATCATCCAGAGCAATGGGCTTCTCTGGTTTCCTCTCAAATTTGGGAAGATTTCGGATTATAATGCAACCAACGTCCCCGCCCACCCCCTCCCCATGCCTGAAAGCTGGTTGAACGTGTCGTTAGGGGGCGTGTAAACAGGTGAGACGTTCACCAGGAAGTAAACGAGGAAGTAAACAACTATGGCAACGCTCTAGTTTTAACAGAAAACTGTTTAATTAGGTATTTAAGCAGTCTCCACATGTCCTGCTTTTAGTAATCTGTAATGTACGGAGTTCCTACCAAACTCTGAAGTTGACAACGATGTCAGCAGCTCAGGTAAAACATAGTTATCCGCGTCTTAGAGGTGCTCGCTTGCAGCTCAATGTGTTTAGAAGTTCAGTTTATGTTTTAAAGCCTAAAATTAAATGTGTCTGAGGTTGTCGTGCAGAAGAAGTCTGCAGTGGCCCTGAAAATGAATAAAAACACAGGCGGATATCACGCAGAATGATTAAGATGTGTGTCTGTGAAGGAGTAGCACCACTGAGAGAGAAATGTTAAAGCAATTTTGCTCTGAATACGCTTGATGATACTGAGCCACATCTTTTACCGGCGCCCTCGTTATTTGACTGATTTGAAGTCATTCGCTTTGCCAAATTCTATTCATTTTCGGGGCCATTGTGCTAAGAACTACAATAGAGTAAAATAACTTGCAAGTAAATGCTGTTAGAGCCAGTATAGCTAACTTTGGAAGGAAGACTTTAAAGTAAAAGATAAGAAACTGCCTGACAACAGTTAATGCTTAACCATACTTTGTTAAGTAGTTATGAGTTTATTTAATAAAATGAGGAACAAATACTTCCCCTACATTTGTAAAGTACATATTGGTGATTTCCCAGACAACTGACTGCTGTTTCAGAGTCGTGAGGTAATGATACTTCTTGAATTTCCACTAAACCTTCTTCATAACTCCTGCAGTGGACCTTTAACAAGTAATGTCTCTTTTATAATCAATTTCTTAAACATTTGTTTCTGCTTTTGTACACACCATGATAGTGATTCCATGTTGTCCTTTATCACACTGATTACTATCTCTTATCTTCTCCCCTTGAGTAAAGAGGTGCATCACACTGATAACTGAATCATTACTCTATAAGTATGATTCCTCAGCGTGAGTGGTGCATCATTATTACTGACTAACAGCTGCTTAGTTGTCACCCAAATTGATTGGTTAACTTAAGTCCTGACAAAGTTTAGCCACTAATCCATCATCACATCGTGATAAGATCATTCTAAAGAGAAGGTAACCTTTCATGATGCATCACAACTGTCTTCTCCTTATTTTTCTTTTGGGGCTGTTCCCTTCAGGGGTTGACAAAGCAAATTGTCCTCATACACCAGCTGACTTCATGCCCTCCGTTCACTACATCTTCTAGGCCTCCTGCTCAGTAGTTCCAACCTCAGCATCTTTCTACTGATATGTTCATCATCCCTCCTCAGTACATGCCCAAACCATCTTGCCTCAAAAACATCTAACATGATGATTTCTCTCTGATTTACTCTTTCCCGATTCTATCCATTCTTGTCGCTACCAAAGAGAACCCTAACATTTTAATCTCTCCCACCTCCAGTTCTGCTTTCTGTCTTTTCCTCAGGACCACTGCCTCCAAACCGTACAACATCGCTAGTCTCACCACCATCTTGTACACCTTTCCAGTGCCCCCCTTGGAATGTATTGCGATATACTATCACAACTGTATGACTATAAAATGAAGTTGAAAAAAAAGAAGAAAAAAAATAGAAACTTAGAGAATAAATCATGCATTTCAACATTTCAAATGGTGAACATAAAAAAAAGCTTGTAAAATGCAGGCAGCATGCTCTTTAGGTAATGATGAAGAAAGCATGTGATGGGAATGATGTAATGAAGGACTCCTTATCTAATCAGCATTATGTGTCACTGCTCTGATTACACATAAACATAACTAAAGTGTAGAATCCATTTTGTGTTTTTTATTAATTACTTCAGAGTTTCAACAGGAATTAAGAGGGAAGCATCAAGGTTATCAAGTCATTTGTGATTTTTTTTGTACCTGTTGTTAAACTAATCATTAGTTACCTAATAGAAGTGGATTAGGAGATGTTCATCAGGTCATGGTTAACGAGCATTTAACTAGCATTAACCTCATTTGTTCTCTCATAAGGACTCGAAATTTTATGTGAGTTATTAAAAAACATCATCTACTTGTGGCCCTTGTGTTCATTACATCGATCATGTCTCTATAGAGTAATGGGGGGAAAAATTGGTATTATTTTACCAGAAACAGAATTGTATTGAACATAAATAGTGTCAGTAAATTACTAGCATTGGACATCCCGGATGGTACTACTATCCTTTCTGTCCATTTTTAATAAGTGTAGTTGATATTAAACTGAAAACTGAAAGTTAAGTAAAACTTGGCACTTATTCCTTATATCATAGACTTTTTTAATTGATGTGGAACAAGCGTGACACTGTCATTGAACCTCATCACTGTTTGACTGTTTTTCATGTCTGACACCACTGCAGATGTGACATATTGTTCCTGCTGGGATTGTTACTTTTTGGTCACGCTCCCTGTGCACCCTCATTATTGCTGCAAACACTAATGCTCACACGCTCTGCATTACGAATGATCTGATGCACAACTGTAATTTTAAAGATACCATATTCTAATGGTCGAGAATTTGCTGTGCATGATCAGTTGTCAGAAAAGTGTCATTTTGTGCTTACTCAGACATTCACAGCCTTGCTGCTGAGCTTTTGGGTTGCACCCCAGTATGATTTATAACATACCGCTGTTCAGCTGTCATATCTCCTGCGTGTATTTCCTTTTTATCTGTGCCACACATCATGAACTGAGCTGTTAGGTTTATGGGCTCTTTAACCACCCCACTGTTATATCTTATTGGATTCATTTGTCTTTTTAGGCCGAGTTAAGGCTTCACCCCGGCATTATTGCATCGGTGATCTTTGTCTCCGTGGTGGCAGTAGCTGCTGCTGTATTGATCATCCGAAAGTACTGCTTCCCAGTCAAGTAAGCAAGCTTGATTAATGAGCCGTAACGTGATTATTTTAAACCATTAGTGCTGGGAAAGCTCATCAGCCTGGTCTGTCACGTAACTTTATTCCAGCGAGGCGACGTACAGATACTCACTGCTGAAGCGGATGGAAGATCACCAGTCAGAGGAAGATGGCGACAAGGGGCCCAGCACAGTGGGAGAGGAGTCAGACGAGGTCAGTTTATTGTGGCTTCTCTGACTGTAGCTTTCACTCTCTTCCAGTCCCTCAATACAAGTCAACACATTCATAACCTTCCTCATCATATGCACTCCCCTTTTTCTTGTGACAGGATCTATTGGAATAAAGCTCCAACTGGGATGCTGCTGGACTGACTGAGAAAGAATCTATTATCGATGGGCTGTGTGGTATAAGGCTGCAGCTAACAGTTTGGTTCATCATTATTTATCTTCAGATGACTGTTTCCTCTGTACCTTCAGCGTGGTTAATGTTTGTGGGTAAATTAGATACTCCAGTTCTAGTCAGTTTTATATTATTCTCTATAAACTTATATTTCTGATTTTATCACAGTAGATTTTGTTTTACTTGTTAAAGAAAACACAAATGTGATATTTTGTCTTAAGTGTCATCATGCTGCTGATAAGCATTGGTATTTCTCCTGGTTTTCACCTCTCAGGTTACATAAAGGCTGGACTTTCTAACAGGTGCCAGTATAACTGCAGGCACAGCTCAGGGCTACAGAAAACTTAAAAAGTCATCTCAGTTTTTAAATGATATATATATATATATATATATATATATATATATATATATATATACTCAACTGTTTTAAATTAAAAGGTGAATTAAAGAGCTATTTCTACTTTTTTAATTCAAATTACTGTTTAATTGTAGTTCTATGGAAACAAGTCTGATACTGCACTATTTTGATTTTTTTTAATTATCACATATATATTATATATATTATATATTTTGTGTTGGGGTTAAAAGAGCTGTCCAGTGTAAAACCATGCCATCTATGTATTTTCTACAGGCAAGCTGAAGAGATGGATGCTACCTCAGTAACATCATCCACTTTGTTTGCTAACTGTAATTTTTTTAAGCCTTGATTTTGGATTTAGCCTGTCACCATGTAATGCAGAAGTGACCTTATTCACATGATGGGTGGGGTGCTGAAAAAGTGGCACTCAGAACCTGACTGAACAAAAATAGAAATCAGACCTTGTGGATATCTCTTTCTGTCCAATCAGATTCCAATCGCCACCTTCACACCCTAAATATGGTCACTTCTGGTTTCAGAAAGTCTAACTCGGCGCTGGCATACTGCCGAAGTCCAGGCTTCAAAATGGCTGTTCCCAAACCTTTGGGTGACGTCAGGGGTTTGTCATGTGTGCAGTCACCCCACCCGAATGGAAGCTAGGCAATTTTCTGCTGTAAATGGGGTCAGCCGCAAAACATTTAGTAGCCATTTAAAAAGGCCCACTGTAAGTGGTCTTAAGTGTCTGTAATAGAGGACTACATTTGGATTGGGATCCCGCAGGAACTCAACATGAAAGGAAGCAAATTTTGTGGGAGGAGGCATTTTTAACTTTGCTGTGGGCAAGGGCGGGCAGTCGGGACATAAAATACAGGTCCTAGTGTGACACTGGCGTTGGGTCTTAGCTAGCTTTAACTACAGTAATGGAGATTTAAACAAGACTTTTCTGTACTTTACCAACATGAGACAGTTTCCTCTGTTGCATCATATTAAATGTTGCACGTTTAATAAATTAATGTTAAAAGGTACAAAAATCACTGGAACTACTGTGTGAATAGTCAAGGGTGTATGGGAACGGGTGATAATGGTTAGAAATCCATCAAGAGTGGGCAGGAGTCAAATGAACAAAACAACCTTTTTTTCTTTCTTTTTTTTTACTGTTTTACTTTGATATTAGTCAGTCACTTCTCATGGGCCGATATAAATGTAGCATTTCTATTGGTCCCCTCAAGGCCAACAGACTCCTTGAAAAAGAGATGATTTTATCTAACAGGTCACGAGTTGCTTCTCTACTGCTGCTTCAGTCTTCAAATCTGAGCTCATCTCTATGTATGTAGCTTTAAAGAGGGTATAGATGACTAATGGCTTTACTTCCTTGTGAGAGGAAGTTGGGCCTTCTTTTGGTGACTTTTTGGTGAAACTGTCACTTAAAATATCTTCTATAATTACACTTCTGTGTTTTTCAAATCCACCATCTACTCACATATCATAGACCTATCTCTAAAATTCCACACATATTGTTTAAACTGATAGTTTTGAAAAAAGAAAAGATAAATTTGAATACAATTCAGTACCTAGAATTAGAGCCAAAATGTGGAAACACTTGATAAAGTTGTCTGGTAATAATGTCAAAGGATAATAATTTACTAAAACACACTTAATCGTTCTCCAAGTGAATAAATCAAGAACAGAGTGTTTTATTGTTGCATTATTTCAATGGCAGTGTAATAAATGTCGTTAATTAGCAAGTGGGTCTTTATAAATGTGCACCTTTAGATTCATGCAGTATTAGCCTTAATTTGAATAAGTGTGCCGCAGACAGCACGAGGGTCCAACAACCAGCAGTAATGAAATAAGCAGTTGTCACAGAGCATCACGTAGAGGCACTGACATTTCAGATATTTAAAACAAACAAATTGATCTGCGGGTAAAAATAGTCACAGTAAGACTCAAGCTGTCTACCAGTGAACCAGTTCCCTTTGAAATGGTTTCCTCTTTCATGCTAACTTTAATGCACTTAAGGTCAATTTACTACAAAGTCTGCTGACTTTTAAATGGACGTCTATGCTGTGTGATGTTGTTTGATGTTTTTAGACAGCTTAATATGAAGAAAGAAGAAACATAGTAAAAGTACAATTAAAAAAACCAATTGCTCCTGCTTGCGGGTTGTGAGCAAACGCCATGATGTAGTGATCACCAGTGTCACAGGATGCCAGCGGCAGTTCATTATGAATAATTAATCAGAAGTCACTTCACTGAGTTTTCTCTCATTCTCTTCTTCACGTATTGTCACTTTGATCAACTAATGAAGTAATAAAACCAGACAGAGGTCTTTTTCCCCTCTTATGTGTTACTGTAACAAAGGTATTTGCTTCCAGTTACTGAGGTGTGAATGATATTAGTGATGCTCACTGTATCTTTATATGTATTGCTCTTTGTTTAAACAGATATGTATATTGATCATTAAATATATTCACCCCTGAGCTTGGATGGAGTGTGTTTGGATTGTCCTTGTTTTGTCAAGGTTGTGACCTTGATGTTTTATTTTCTTGATCTGAAAGGAACCCCAGCTTTGTAAGAGAGAAAATGCTTATTATCACGGCTATTATCACTGCTCATGCTTAACTGAGATGTGCATTTACTGTCTTTAGATGCACACAACTAAACAGATCCTTGGTTTCCACAGTTTTCTTGTCTTTTACTCTCAATGCTTTGTTTCATTTACCTTTAAACGGTAGTACACAAAGACCCTCTGCTGGCTCTCTGTGGTATTACACATTACTATGACTGGGAACCTTGTGAATTGCAGCATCACTATTGACTATTTTGTGATTTGTAAACACAGAAAATGCTTCTTTTATTGAGTTTTCAGCATTGCTGGCAGGAATATGATGTCACACAGAACTTTGGAGATAAATTATATCTCCATCCTCAGCATCCACTAATTCCCAGCTTTACTATGTGGGAATATTTCCATATATTCATACACCATTAATTACAAAAAGCCTTTAAGAGAAAATTATACAATCTCAGGGGCTCCATGTAGAGGATGTCATTTTTCAGTGCTCATAAGAATGTTATGATTTAGCAGCATTTATTCTAATTCCTGTGGGTAGAAAAATGAGTGATAAAAACCAGGATCATTGTTGTCACATTGGGTCTTAATTCATATGAACAGCTGTTGGAATTTTTGCCATCATCAAACTGTCAAATGAGATCTCTTTGAGGAAGGTGCACACATGGCTTGTTAAATTATCACTTCCAACATAATACATGTGTGATGAGTGTCATGTTTTGTTTGTCTTTGCAGTGATTTCATCACTTTACGTTTACTTTGCTACAAGTTTTGAGTCGTATCCACTGTTCTGCGGTTATTTTTCTCTCTCAAAGATCACTTTTTAGGGGGGGATTTTTTTTTTTTTAACATTTAGCAACCCCTTCTAAGATACACTAAAACAACTTTATCATTACCTTAATTTTTGTCTCTTAAAGCCAGCTTTCTTTATGATAAACACAATGGCAACCCCGAGTTAACACAGAGCATCTTATAGCTCTCACAACAAATAACACAACTACAGAAGTTCATACTCAAAATTTCATATGGCAGCATGCTGATCTTGTTAAGCAGCACAACAGACTGTATGTAAATTTAGAAAAGATACTGCTGGCAAGTCTGAGCATGCTGTAGTGATGAGCAGTCTTCAATCTGTATTGGAATCATCTCTTCGTGGTTGTTTAACTCAACAACAAGAAACGTCAGCAGTCGCTTGTGTCTATGGAAACATTACACTTCACATCTGTACTTACTTTCAATTCTTAAAGTTTTTTCCTCTGCTCTGCCATCTGTACATGACATGTTTTTCTATTACGCTGCCATCTGTAGATAGCCTTTCCTTTCTTTTTTTCAGATCTTATTTTGTGCCTTTTTCCACACCTTAAAGCTGTCTTACTGTCACTGCTGCTGTATTGTTGTTTGCTGCTACTGTGATGAAACACCTTACAAAGGGTTCAGTTGTGTGGTTTATTTGTCGAATGTGTCAAAGAAAAATGCAGTCATTTTATTACGAATATCCCCACTGAGGTGAAAGCTGGGAATCAGCTCCAGTTGGAGGATCAGCAGGGCGTTCTTTTGCTGACATAAGGCTTTGACCTCTGCTTTAAGGGATTATCATGTTTTTCACTATCAAGATGTGACTAATGGCTTGTTCCTGTGCAAACAGTGTTGCCTTCCATCAAAACCATGGACTTAAATACCAATGTCTTGCCATGACGTATTACCATATTTATGTTGTTTTCATTTCAAGGAATTGATTTTTTGTACTCCCTCCTGGCCACGTTTTTGAGTTTGGTGAATTAATTTCACATCTGATTCTATGTTTTTAGTTTCTTATCAGAAAATGTGTTTTCATGGTTGAGGTTATAATCCTTTGATTGTATTTTTTATTTTTATTTTTTTTCTCTCCGTCTATGGTCCCTAGTGGTTCTGTGTGTGTATGGTTGTGAGTTGCTTTATGCAGATATGGGTTTTACTAAAAATTTACATACAAATAGAAAACTCTGACAACTGCTACAATGATTCTTTAAACCTTTTTTTTTCTTTCTTTCTTTCTTTTTTTTCTCCTATTTACTCATCCAATATGAAATATGAAGCTTTTGGCCTCTTTTCCCCTCTTTGTTCCTTTTCTCCCTCCAGCTTTCAGATGCTTCTTTACACACCAGCTAAGCACAATCTGCCTCGGAGATCATTAGTATCAGCACCAATGATCTCCTATTTGTTGATATTGGAAACAAGAGAAACTTGATCATCAAGTTCACAATGGGTGTGAGCATGTCGGTTGCCACATCCTGGTTTTTATGTAGCACTCAGAGACTTTTTTTCTTTATGCTTATTACAAGGCTGTCTTACAATAAACGTGTAGGACTTATTAAGGAGCATGTTCACAGATGAGACCTTACCAAAGCTCTGTCATATTTGTTGGATTTTTTTATTGAGCACATCAAGTACATGAAAGGACTTTTTTGGCAGAAAAACACAGTTTTATTGCAAGTATGAAATATAAAGGTAAGATTTGACTTAACTGTAGAGCCGGTGTTTGTGTGGCTGCTGATCTCCATCTTTCTTCTTCTCGTTGGAAGCTGTTTTCTCCCTAACTGCTGCAACTGTCCTCCTTATCACATGGCATATCTTCATGAATTCTGTTGATGTTCTGGACAAAGTAAAAAATTCTCTTGGTAAGATTTTTTTTCTTTCCCCTTTTAGATCTTAATTTTTAGTTGTTTTTTTTTAGGCTATGTTTATGTCTGTAATTTCAGCTGCACTGTCTCCTCTCTTACTTTTTAGGATTTGATCTAATGGATGTTGGACTTACAACAGGTAACTTAAACATTTTCAGTTTTTAAACAAATTCATAAAACTTTTTTTTCCCCTCTCCTGTAATTAACATAAAATCCAATAAGTGGCAAAACTCTACAGTAAGATCTGTTCTGTCTCTCTGTGCTGCATTTTAAGTAACAATTCCCCCTCCACCCAAGTGCAACCTTTCCAAGAGCTGTCCGCACAACCATTTTGCATTTGGTATCGCAAGCGGAGCAGCTAATGTTGTCGGGCCAAAGATTTGTTTTGATGGGAGAAAGTATGTATTTATGTAGTAAAAGCAGATTTTAAATGAAAAAGATAGAAGCAAGATAGAAGAATCTTCATCTGTGTTTGAACAGCATCATGAGTCACGTGTTGAACAACGTGGGACCAGGACTGAACGTTGTTGTAGTAAATGGTGAGAAAAATACCTTCACCTGCTCAGTACACTGTTAAACTGATTAATAATATATATATTACATTTTTTTCCTTAGGTGAAAATGGAGATATAGAAAAATTTGGCTATCTCAATATAAATGCTGGAAGTAAGTTTTTGATGTTTTATTTATTTATTATCACATTTTTCTTTTCAAATATTTTTGACACCTTTAACTGATAGTGTTTTTTTTTTTATTTTTACTCTGACAAAAGACCCAGAAGACATCCTGACATACTTGAAGGAAATACAATCTGACATGATTGTCTTGGTGGCGTCATTTGATGACATGGCAACAAAGTAAGTCCAAATTTCAACGTTTCAACATTTTAAAATGATCTTTTCATAAAATGTGACCCGTTTTTCTTCTTTGTGGAAGACTGACAGATGAAATGAGGGAGATATTTGTTGGAATGGGAAGCACTTTGATCAGTTCTGTGAATCAGAGAGACAACTGGGTGTTTGCTGGAAGAGTGGGGACAAGTATCAAAAGCCGCTTTGAGAAGGTTAGTGAACCCGTTGAGTGCCGTTTTTGTTTATTCTATTCGTGTCAGAAGAAGCCATCTATTTTAGAATATGCTAAGAGAAAAACAGCATGATAAAAAGAAATGTTTTCTCTCCTGCTCACCTGTCAGCTTGCTGTTAATGATGAGAATACCAACGTTTTTGAGGGATGGCCAGAAATGGTGGAGGTGGGCGGCTGTTTCCCAGGAACCCAGATGACCTGATGATAAACAGCAACTTCAGTATCAATGAACTTTTTAAGATTTTCTTTGAAATAACTCTGCTTCTGATTATGTCACTCCATTCCTAAAACTAAAAGCCAACTATAGTTTTCTGAATGGCTGACAGGTGCCTTGTACAGTAGCTCTCCTGGTGAGAACACTGAGCCAAGAAATACACCATGAGCAAAGGTCAAAGAAGATCCTCCTATTCAAACAAAGGCACGAAAAGCAAAGCAAATGTTTGCAGCAAATAAATGAGCCATTCTGAGTCCTTGTCCTTCTGAAAGAGGAACTTTAAGTAAATTTCTTTGGGATACAATGCACTAGTTTATATACTGATATTATATATCATATGCAAGTTTCAACGGTTACTTCAGTTCAGCAGTTATGTCTCTAAGGTCCTGAGCAGTGATGGGTGAGAAAATAAATTTTCCATTAAAAGATTTTGGATTCAGCCTCTGGGTTTTTTTTTTTTTTTTTTTTTTTACTTTTGGCTTTTAACATTGTTGGATAAACCCATGTGAAATGCTTTAAAGAGAGATACTTTATCTCCTCTTGCCACCATCAGAAGTGTAAGAAACCCCAACTAGACACTGTGTTTCACAAAAGTTATTTTATCATGCAATGTGTTTTGTAAGTTAATCGAGTCCTAAAAATAAAATTTGAATGTAACTTGTGGCAAAATGCTGTCAAATAAATATATCAGAATTAAAATTATTATTTTGTACTACACCTCTGAAATATTCCAACAGGTATTTTCAATTAATTATAAAAACATGCTGTACATAATCAGCTTTTACCTTGGCTGCTATTTCTGTGTGAGTGTCACCACTGACCCAAACAGAGAGCTCTTTCCTCTCGCTGTGGCATTCTTGGCTACTGGAGCAGAGAGAAAGTAACCTCAAATTACTGCAGAAAGTGTTCGCTGTGAGTCCCATCAGGAGTCGGAGCTGCCTCTAAATCTGGATTCATGCTGAGGACATGGGAGTCACCCATGGGAAGAAGGTAAGTTTGTTGTTATCTTCCTCATTTTCGTTCCTCATTTCTCCGTGAGACACAGCACACGAGCCATTTCACAAGTAACATAAAGATAATCCAGCAGAGGCATCCATGCGGCAAAAATCCTTTCCCAGGATTTATTGTGTTTTTGAGAAGATTAAAAAATAATGGAAAAACCAATGTTTCAATATGCTCTTTTCATGCTTCTGTGTTATTATGACTTCTATATCCAGGATTATCTTTGCAATGATTTTTTTTATTATTTTTTTAAACTAATGCCTTTGTTTTACACTAACACATTTCTTCTTTTGTGAGATTTTCTGTAGCTGCCGTCTCTACCTTTCACTCATTCCCCAAAGGAAGTGAATGCTTGAACCAAAAACAGGTCTTTATCCATCTGAAAAGACGCCCACTGAACAGTGGGCCTTGGAGACTGTTTATCCTGTCATGTCCTATTAATTCCTCTCCACACAATATCCTCTGTGTGAGACTGGCCAAACAGCAGGCCTCCCCCTCATCAACCAAACAGCCGCTGGCAGAGATGCTGTCACAAGAGTGCCTCTAGCACTCTTCTAGATTCTCCTCTATTTTGAATGATTTGCTGCCATCTTGATTCATTTTTAATGTATTAGAATATTAGAGATGTCATTTAAAGCCATATATATATAAAATGCAGCTGCTGAGATCCATTCAATGCCACTTCATGTGGCTTCACTCACTATATGAAGTAGTAGGAAACCTGATCAGTCACAATATTTATAGTAGCAATGATTTGTGGATCATTTAGACACTGAATTAAAATAAAGTACATCCAAAACTGAAATTTAGAAATACTGATGAGTTTCAAAAGCCTTGAAACAGCTGCATGTTTATTCCTCTGTTATCGCCTCTTCTGTTAACAACTTTGAGGATACAAATTACTGTAGTTTGAAGTTGAAATATTTCCATTTCTTTCTGGATCTCTGCTTCTAAACAGATCAAGACCTCTTTTACTAAATGACTTGTTTTTATGGGTCAGATGTTTGCAGTGGTTTGAACTGCATGCAGTCCCACTGCTGAACCTGCAGAATCTGGTTCAACATTGTCTTGCTGAAATAAGCAAAACTTTTGCTGAAAAACACAGCGTCTGGATGGCAGTGTTTGTTCAGCCAAAACCTGTGTTTTTAATCATTAATGTTACCTTCTAGAGTTACCCATGCTGTATGCACTCATGCATCCCCATATCATCGCAGATTATGCCTTTTGAACTCTCCACAGAGGGTGCGGTGCACATGATTTATTAATCAAATTTTGATATGGCACACCACAGGACAGTTTTCCACTTCACTTCCAGTCATCATAAATGAATACAGGACCAAAGAAAGCAATGGAGTTTCTGCAGCTTGCTTATGTTTTTATTTTTTGTTTTGTTTTTTTGTTTTTATGACATAAACTTTCTTATCATTTTTGGATGCAGCTAGTTAAAAATTATTGAAAATGCAGTGATTTCTATTTAAATATTATCTTTTCTTTTTGTTTGTTTGATTTACTTCATGTAGTAGGGGCCTGGAAAACAGAAAATCCAAGAAATATTGGTTTTCAGATATCTTAAACATGTTATGGAGTTATTAAATGATTGCAATTTCACATTTAGAAACATTATTCTTAAATCACTGAACTATTTACAGGCATTGTCTTGCACAGAACTCTCCCCCTCTTTACTTCTGAAAGACTCTTTTTATACTGATCATGTTATTGACCTGCTGCAACTTAATATTAGTTTTGAATTGACTAATTTTAGGATTACACAACATTTCCAGCCTATTGCTGGAAATGGCAGGATTTTGATATTAAAAAATGTTCAAAATTAGCATGAAATTCACAATATATAAACAAATATATAGAAAAATACAATAAATTCTCTTTTTAACATTTGTTATAATGTCATTAAATTGTCATTTATTATAAAACACTTCATTTTACTTATTTTATTGACATTTAACACAGCATCCCACTATTTATTTTCCTCCACATTCATTGAGTATTTGATTAGAAAACAAAGGCAGAAAGAAACCAGCTAAAAGGTTTATTCAGCTGTCCTGTCTGGATCCTACAGGGGAAAAATTCTTGTCTCCACAATTAATTCTGCTCAAACTCCATCAAATGAAACTCTCAGTGGGAATCAAACCGTGTTTTGTTTGATCTTTTCATTAATGAGGTAGCAGCTCACCAGTAAGGGCGCTCGCTTGGTTGGACTCATGAAGCAGAGCTGACATTTCATTTGTCTGTCAGGATTATAATGTGTCTTTGTGTTGCTGCCATGTCAGATTTCTATTCAACCTCATTCTTTTTTTAGGCTGGATTCAGCCTTAGATTACATTAGCTTATGCAATAATTGAACACAACAGATAAAAGTTTTTGCATTTTTCTCTTTTAGATATAAACAAATTCAAATCTATGTAATGATTTATTTTCCATCATTATCCCAACAACGGATGTGCATCTCCTATTATTCCCTTTTTATACAACACATTTACATCTAGTCTTTAAGTTCTATTTATTCTACTGTGCTGAGAAAACCTTTTTTACAGCCTGCAGAAGTTAATTTAGGTTTGCTTTAAACATTACTTGCTTTATTTTTGTATAAATCAAATCATTACCTTTTATAACATGAGGCAGTAAGAACAGTAGTGGTGTGGTCATAGTATCAAGTCTTATTTATAGTCTGTGTAAGTTGTTTTTGTCTTAAAAATTTGAGTTAATTGTTGGTTTGCTTCCATATTTCCACACAGTGAGAAATATAAGAAGGTGAGCAATAGGTTTTAGGGTTCAGTATCACCTTAGATTTATATTAGATTGCTGTAAACTTGATTTATATAATTTGTCTGTCTATTTTTCTTTATTATATCACTATTTTATTAGCTTAAAGTCTCCAGTGAATAATTATATGAAATGTTATTTTATATGCAATGTTTTGGGGTTTTTTTTTCTCTCTCTCTCTCTTCACAGAAAGAGCACCAACATTTTCCACATACTAGGGAAGCACACCCTTCTCAGCCTGGTAAGGAAAATATCCACTGAGGTATCATGTCATATTGTTTTATAAGCTCCTACCTGAGCTATTGTTAGAACATCTAGTTGTCTAAATTGTTATTTTAGCTACAAAAATGTGGGATGTGTCTCACTATGAGGCTGCATTACTGTGCTAACCCCTGAACCTGCTTGGCATCAGTACTGTTTGTTATTATCATTGTGATCACCCGCAGGAGGCAGGATGAGATGTTTGCCTCTGTTGGCCAGTTTTGTGTCAAGGAGGAAGCAATGATATGTTAAGATTTGTGTGATTCCTTACCATAAAGCACAGGTGCACATTATAGTACTTGCAGAGGGGACATTTTTATTGATCTTGACTGTCACTGATAAAGAGTAAAAGGTTGAGATGCGATCTGTTATGTCAGTGAGCTCTTATGTAGCTGTCAATAAACCATTTGCCTTAGAGATGTGGCAATTCAAAGGAATTGTGCTTCAAAGCTGTAATTTTGTGAAAGAGGAAATAACACAGTCTCCGAAATCCATGAAAGTGAAATCTGACCTTCCTCCGTCTGTGGTACTGCAAGCTTATCATTTAACATTATCCTCTGTCACTTGTGGCCAGAATATCTACTCTCTAGCAAATGTTGCATAGCCTATCTTTAGGTTATTCCATGACATCCAGGCTATTCTGTGGCTTGTATCAGAAGTAGATGAGCATGTGCAGTTTAGTATGTGCTGCAATGCTTAAATCCACAATAGATAGGGACAAGTAGGAGATGAGAGACCAGCAGAGTGTGCTAAAGTATTCCTACATACCTCTCCTCAACTTGCCAGAGATTTTCCCTGCTGTACTTCTCATCCATCCATCCATCCATCCGTCCATCCATCCATCCATCCATCCATCTTGTATGCCAACTTAACTGAATTACGGGTCACAGGAGGAGGTCTGAAATCTATTCCAGCTGCTGTCAGACATGAGGTAGCTCCTTAGACAGGTAGTCAGTCCATCATGGGACCAGCACAGACACAAACATCCACTCACACTCACTCCTAGGGTCAATTTAGGATTACCAATTAACATTTAATTTTGGACTGTCGGAGATAGCTGTGTCCACACGCACACACACACAGATAGCGTGCAAACTCCAAATGAGATTCCAGATGAGGTTCGAAACTCTGCTGTTAGGGTGCATTTCTTAATTAGGTAATAATATGCTGTTTTACCTGTCATTTGAGGTAGTGCATTTAACTGTGATATAAGCTTTTCAGTAAGAACTCAAAGTGTTAGGTGAGTTTAATAGACTCATCTAAAATATTGTCTAGATGTCTATCTAATCTCATATTTAAATTTTAAATAATCTTTAGTTGTGTCAATAAAGTCTTAAAGTATGCCGTTGCTCTCAGCTATTGTCTTGGTAGTGAGATGTGTGCTGCTTCATAGTATGTTCTTCTCCTTAGCCTCCATGATACAGACGCACCAAAATGAACAGATCAGATTACCAGAGTTTCAGGCCCCTCCATCTCAACTGCTGAGTGAGGAGGAAAGCATTAATTTAATCAAACCTCACAAGCCTCTCAGTCCTCTAACTGCCTCCAGGAGTCACAAGGAGCTCCAAAAAGAACTGCAGATGACCCACAAGAGGTTCGACAGATGATGCACTGGAAGTCATACATTCACACCTCACTTTCATTGTACATATAAATTATTAAGTTCTGTGTGTTTCTGACAGGAGGGTGGCCCAGGATGAAAAGACTGAACTCCAGAGAGTTTTGGAGAAGAGGAAATGGGAACAAAGGACGAAGGCAAGACGGGATCAGGAGGAAGCAAAGAGGAATGCATCACCCCTTCATCAAGAGCTGCTGAAAAGAAAAAAGAGGCTAGAAAATGTACACACAAAACAAGCAAAACTGTCATTACTCACATGTGCTTCATGACAAATGTTCTTATTTGATCTGGCCAGCAAACTACCCGAGTCATTAACATTATAACTTTGTTTCTCTGAGAGCATCTCAGAGTAACATAGCATGAGCATGATTTTGTGCTATGGAATATAAAATTGTTCCACAGTCAGCCAGCAGAGGGAAGTCCAGCCCAGTCTTTACTCAAATACTTGATCCATCCATATGCTACACTAAACCTGTGCTATTCTTCACCTAAATGTAATGCATTTTCCATTAATGCAATGTTAGATGCACCACATAAAGAAAATCATTGATTATTTCTAAAAATTGCATTTTTAGGACCTTTACCTGTGTTCTCAAAACCATGGACAGTATGGCCTCTCGTGGCATTTCTTATGCAGGCTTATATTGACATTAACTGAAAAAGTAAAGCAATATCACATTGTACACAAATACTCCACTGCAAGTAAAAATCCTGGAAGATGAGTAAACAGGTCTCAAGGATGTAGCCGCTTTATTTTACTGTTATTAGTTTAATCATTAATGTTGGATTAAGAATTAATTTACATTAAATTGAATGATGCAGTATAATTATTTCTTTTCTTTTTTTGCTGCAGAGGTGAAGAAGCCTCTGACTGAACACACTCTGCTCTTAAATTATTATGTTGTGCAGAGAGTGTGCAGTATTGTCCATTATATTTAGCAACTGGCACGTCAGTCTTCCTTGCACAATCATCTCTCTTGACATCAGAGCAGTCCCCGGCACCAAACCAGCTTTCTTTATCAGTTTGTTCAGTTTCTTTGAGTCATTGGCTCTCATGCTGCTGTATCGACAGATGGCTGCAAAGGAGACTGCACTTCCCACCACAGACTTTAAGATGACATGCAGCATCTTGTTGCAAAAATCTTCCTCAACCAGTAGAGCCCACCTTCTAGCAGCCTGTTGCAAAGTTGCATTTCTAGTTCACCTTCACCTTTTCTTTCAGGATGAGATAAGTGTTTGGCTTATTCCTGATTTCCCTTAAAGTCCATAATAATCTGTTTTGTCTTGTTTAGATTGTCTTGTAATTCTATGACTAGTGGATCAACTTTGGTATTTTTTTACGGTAAAACATGGAAAATATTCAAGAAGTAGTGTAGTGAAGTAAGAATGATAACTTATCTGTATTGGGACCAAAATGTGTATTGCTCAAATAGTACATAAAAAAGTACATAAACTTTTTTACTTGAGTGCAGTATTTCAGTTTATTTTATCACATTCTACAGCTGTATTTAGCAAACTGGCTCAAAGTAGAAATCAACAGAATATCCTGTAAAAAATGGTGCTAGTTCACCGTAGTTACATGCAAGTTCCACATGTGACCATGTCTTCATATCTTTGTAGCTGGAAAGAGAAGAGAAGGAGAAGCAAGAGGAGCCAGAATTCCTACAGGTCAAAGAGCGACTGAGGAGGACCGCAGAGCCCGATGATGCAGAGAAAGATGTGTGAACATGAAGATTTTTTATTTCACATCCTTATGTGTTGACAGCACAGTAGATTTTCAGAATTAAAGTGACTTGATAAGGAACTTGGTGAGGTGAACAGTAAATAGATCACACTGCTTCATATTCATGAATGAGGCAATATATATTTTTGGTCAAGTACAAATACATTGTCTTAAAAAAGTATTTCTATTACTATATTTAATTCCAGATCTTATTATAGTTTGAATCCAAGCATGTATACATGTAAAAGTAATTTGTTTTTTCACCTTCTGTCTATGTGTGTTGTTGAAGTGTTGGATCATTATGTTAATGAATTAAGTAATCACAATAAATAAAATAGGCTTTGTCATATGTTGATTACCTCGTAGAATAACTACTTTTTCCAGGTTATTTACTCATAGAGGAAGTAGAAAAATACACAGAAATTATGGTCAGAGTACACTTGTATACATTTAAAATAAGTTACCTATATGCACTGAAACTATCAGTTCCATAAACGGCTGCACTTCCTGTTTAACGTGCATCTAAAAATTATTTTGTTATGACAGCACACACAATGCATAGACAAGGAAGTTTTATTTCTTTTCCTGCAGTTATATCTCTGTGGGTACAAATTTTATTTTCATACATCTTTATCAATAACCCATGATGCATTGCATCTATACATTTGTAGCTCAAAACAGCTTTTACAAAAAAGGATATACAATATATACTTGTATTTATATTTATATCTATATCTGTATGTATGTATGTATGTATGTATGTATGCATATACATACACATCTATCTATCTATCTATCTATCATTTATCTATCTATCGATATATATAGATATGTGTGTGTACATGCATTCATACATACATACATGCTTTTATGTGTGTGTGTGTGTGTGTGTGTGTGTGTGTGTGTGTGTGTGTGTGTGTGTGTGTGTGTCTTTCTTTATGCATTTAGATGTGTTTGTAATGGGTAAGAGAAGCTTTTAAAAAAACAGCCAAGTGGAAACAAATCCCAGGAAAGGTTCAACAAAAGGTAATTTCCAAACATAAAATAGCCAGGTTATCAAAGTCATCAATAATGGCTATCACACAGTTAACATGAAGCCCTTCAAACACAGTTTGCATATTTTCCACAATTACAGTCATGTAAATCCAGAGTGATTGCCCTCTTTTTCCTCTACTGTGGACCAGCATGTTTCAGTGATTACAGGTGCAACAAAATATCAACCCAGGTGGATGGATTGGTGGAGCAGATTTTCAAAGTAATGAGAAGAATTGAATCAGTTATGGTATACTTTGCTTTTATAATGGCACAAAATGATTAATATCAAGATCAGGGAAATCGAATTTGTCCATGTAGTTGTAGTTAATACTTTTATCTGTATTAAATCTATTGTAGAATCATAGTCATTCTTTAATTGAGTCATACATGACAAAAATATGACCTATCATAATCTGTTATAAAACATAATCATTTCTCTGTATGGCTTAAGTTGTGGAGGTCTTTCGCTCAGGAGGACTGATGTTAAGTGTGCAGACGAATAATGCTTCCAGCACCCTGACATTTTTTTATATATTTTGCTCTGTGGCTGATATGTTTTTTTATTTTGTTTTGTTTTGTTTTTTTTATTTCTTTGTTTTTTTCTCCTTCTCTAGCGAGTGAATATCAAAAGACAAAGCAAGCAAGGAAAACAGAGTTATTAATAAACACAGAACAGGAGAAATGTCACTCAGATAGAGACTTGGCCATCATAGTCAATGCAAATGAGAAGTCCACTGTGCCGTGTTGTATTTTGTCACCAACATTACTTCTGGTGTTACTCACTTCACATTATATAGCTCAAAATTACAGTATTACATCTTTTTTTTCAATACAACAGAGTAATAATAATCATGTGTGTTTATACTAATTCATCATCATTCATGTAAACATATTTAACCAGGTCATGCAAACAGTAGACCAAAACTTCTTCCACTAAAAGGTGCACAGCACAGAGCAGACCCAGACTGAGATCCCTCCGGCTCTGCATGAGCCGGACCTGAGCCAGAACCAGATACTGACAGCTGGCGGATATTTAGTCACTTCTCATAAACAGAACAATGAGGATGAGCATGTTATGAAGGTTTCCTTCCAAAAACAGGGTGGTTTATTAATATTATTTCTCCTCTAATCAATCCTCTTGACAAGATGGGAGCCAATGGATATGCAGACATATTGGGATCTCAGTTTGAGCCTCTGGTAACAGAACAGCCATAAAACAAACAAACAAACAAAATAATCTCCTTTTGATATTCATACATTTCAATGATTTCCCCAAGATGAGGCATGCAGATACTTCAGGTCAGAACCATCCTTCAAAATCCCAGTCTGAGCCAGAATATAGAGTCCATAACCCCCAGAATCACCTGCTACTTTCAAGTATCTTCCTTTCTGAAAGGCTTTAAACAAAAGGAGTTCCTATTTATAGTTTATTCTAAAAAAAAAAAGACAGAAACATTTAAATCACAATATAAGAAAAAAGTTTGATCAGTAAGAGGTAAATGGACAGATTGAATTAAAAGTAAAGACACACTGTGACAGGGATTATATTCAGCTACGTGATCAGTGACCAGGGTCACATTAATGGGTAAAGAGGATAAAAACATGCAGGAGTAGCTTTCAGCACTGATTCCCTTTAAAGAGTGTTTTCTTTGTGACCTGTCTGGCCAGATTTCTGGAAAAAGCTGCCAGTAACGTAGTGTGTGTGATTAAGGTGGATATAGACACACAATAACTATGGTTAGAGGTAGATGTGACAGATGATGGAAGGGCAAAAAAAAAAAAAAATGAAAAAAAAAAAAAAATCTTTTTAATCCTAATCATTGATTCAAGCTTCAGAAGCTTACATTTCTCCTGAAACAAACACCCTGAATGAGTTGTAATGTTCACACTGCAAAATGGTCATACTCTGCTACGTCTGCACAAAGACCAACTGCATGTTTTGCTAGCGGGGGTTTAATTGAGGTTAGACCCTTTTATAAATACAAGACCATCTGTGTGCTTAAAACAGCCTTGCATACCCTTTTGGGGTTAAAGCATGTCTTTAATCGTGGTGTAACAAAGACTTACAGTGTGTATTGCCCACACTGTAGAAGGGGCCTTCAGGCTGTGGATGTTCTCTGGTGGAGACTGCCTGATATCTGCTCTGCATTCCTGGCCAGACTGGGTGGATGGGCTTTGGGTGCTCCTGGGATACAACGTCACCATGACAACAGTAGGCTGTGCTCAGATGCGGCTGGTTGGCCTGCAGCAGTAGGTGCAACTCCTCAGGCTGTCCCGATCTGTGCTGCCCTCGTTACTTCCACGGCGACCATCCTCATAGTGGGACACTGGATGTTAGAGCATAGTTTTATTATATTTTAAAGTATGGTTGTTGTTCTAATACATGTAGCAGCAGAGTTACAAGGGGCAGGAAGTATGAACTTCTTAATGCCTTCAGTTATTTAAGTTTTTTTGTCAACACGATCTCTCAGAAATGTGTAAAAGTAATCCTATCTCTTTAACCCTGCAAGAAATACAGAGTGAGTGATGCAGACATTTGCATTAGCACATTTAATTCATCCAGAAAACCTCTAGAATATTTTAGTGCTCCAGTGCATGCATGAAACCAGCATGACTGATAAACAGTGGTCCCCTTTGACCCCTCTTTCCCATTTCCAGCCTTTGAGAGCATCTCCAACACACATAGTAACTGCAGAAGAAGTCTTAAAAGTCTGTTGACATGGACTGCTCCAAGGAAACAATGCTAATGACAGCTTAAATGGTCTTTTTCATCCTCATCACAAAGAACTTGAGATCCTTCTTTCACTAAGGGATATAAATCATGGTTTCATGTGACCCCATGTCCACCTTTTGTCCATCTGAATGTCATATTCAGAGTACTGAGTAGACAGTGTTGACTGAAGTCCTCAACCCTTGGCACATTATGAGGTGACAAAAATGAAACTGCAAAATAAACACAGGAAGCTTTATCCCTTTCTGTATGGGGGCACTATATAGCTGCATTCCAAGAGAAGCTTGCATAATGAACAATCACACAAAACTATCTCTACATTCACATGTGAGCTTAATTTGCTTTTAGGTTCAGGAGTCTAGGTCATTTGGAAAGATTTAGACACTTAAAAACAAATAACTTCAGGTTAGGATAAGATCATGGCTTGCCTTCAAATTCATCCACTGACAAAGTTCACTGCATGTCAGAAATCTCCATTTTGTAGCTAACTGGGTGACAAATCATATTCCTTCTGCAAAGAGTATGAATGAAGGTACAAAATGAAAAAAAAGAGCTGAAATACATTACTCTGGTAGACGTATTGGGTGCCATGAAAAAAATAAGCACAAGCTGCACACATGTGTACAAAAAAAAAAGTTATTTAAATGCATATGTAACATTTTGTAATGAATCACACCTCATCATCTGTCAAACACGGCGGAGGCGGTTTCATTGCTGCCAAATTATTTGCATTCAGGTATCACACATAGTCCTTATATTTCTAATTGTTAGTTTTTTTTTTAATTAGTTTTGAGCTTTCAAGATACTTTGTAAAGACAAGCTGTAGGTCTTAAACAGTTAATGCAGTATAATTTGATTAAATCCCCTGAATCAATGCTGCAAATCTACACATCAAACACAGCTTAAGAGATTCTTTTTAAATCCATGGTGGTGGCACACAATGAGAAACAAAATTATGGAAACTGTGTCACTGTCCAAATGCTTATAAAACCAACTAAAGCAAAGACTTGGCATAAAAAAGTAGAAGTCTTCTAGTCGTCATGACAACTTGGCTTGATGTCCAATCCTACAGTACAACATTAAGTATCTAATCAAATACAGATAACATGAGCAACTCTGAAGCTGTATTTGTCTATTTGTAAAACGCTAACTTACAGCTCTCCTCCTCTTCATTCCCTAGCTCATCATCTTCTTCTTCCACCTCCTCCTCTGGGAGCAGATGTCCATGGCAGGGGCTGGTAGGAGTAATCTGACTGGGTCCCTCAAGACTTGTGCCCAGCTGCAACCTCCGCATGTGGCGCACAACTGCCGTGGCATTAAATGCTTGCTGCAGGGAGATAAAGGAAAGCGAAAAATAAAAACATACACCTTTGACTGTACTGCTCTCCAAGCACATTTGTATTCGTTCGTCATGCAACAAGACAAGTCAAACTATTTCAGTGATTTCTTTTAACTTTGTTTCATGTTTCTGAGGTAAAGTCATTTGCGTTACACTCTAACAGCAAAGAAATAAAATTTATTGATTCTTTAATATGAGTACAAATATTTTATTCAATGTTTTGGAGCAAAACTTTGTCACAATTGTATGTTTTTGTCACGATTTACAGAGTTACTTAAAATGCCTTTGAGTGTAACCTCAGTTTATATACAGAAAAGAGGCATATTTGGAATTATATTGATTTTATGCAATACAGTCTTCCAAAGTCTTTACTTGGCGATTAAACAGTAATAGAATAATAACATATAACTGAAGCATTTGCCAAAAAATGAAATCCAGTTATATAATAGTTAAGGTTAGCTTAGAAACCTTTGTTTCATTTTCCAAAAAACATGTTACTTTAAGTGTATGTATGTATGTATGTATGTATGTATGTATGTATGTATGTATGTATTTATATATTTATTTATTTTCATGCTAAGGGTTTAATTGGAACTGGTACAAAGTTGATAGTAAAAGAAGATTATACTGGTGAAAAAAACCAACATGAATAAAAAGAAACTTAGTTGAACTGTACCATCTTTGCCAAGAGAACAGGTCTTCTATCCAGCAGAACTTTGGCTAAAGATATCTATCTATTCTGATTACATTTGGTAAAGGTGCATGTAGCTAAGAAACATAAAGCCAAAGTCAAACACTCTTGCCACAAAGCGAAGTTCAACAGTGGGATTGTCATCGTTCGAGACATCGTGCACGATGGCACATTTCTTGAGTCACCTGACTTTAAGACCATCTGCCTTAAGGGTTAAAAGTTTGACAAGGACATTTAAATTAAACTTCTGCTTTGACTTCTAAATGAAACCATATGTCTGATAACTACTGAGAGAGGAAAATGAACACAGCATGAACTTGGTTCTGATTCCTCAACAAATTGCTCACTCACCTTCCATTTACTTTTGGCAAAGTTCTTCCTGATTTGTGCGCTGACGGATTCATGGATGTTCTTGTCCAGAGCTGTGTCACCACATATCCTGCAAGTTGTAGAATTATAGGGACATGGTACAGTTTTCTGGGGGCTTAACGTTAGTTCTTAAGTAATAAAATATTTATTTGACACTAGATGCCCATAGAAGAAGCAATGGACATGTTTCCCTGGGCTCCTCGGATGCATGACTAAACAAACAAAAAATTGATAGTTTGATAGTAGATAGTAGAATTTATTTAATTAACTTAAATAAATACAAATTACCATGTTGTCTACAAATACTCAAAATATACAAGAGTACCAAGGGACATAGTATGTTTTTTTTGTTGTTGTTTTTAACTAAAATATATTTATTGAATAGTAATATGGAACACATAAAATTTCATTATATCTGAAAAATTCAAATAAGTAAATGTTTGGCATTATTTCCTGAACTATTCCTAGCCATATAAAACAGGAATAAGTGATATTTACTGTTCATGCTGTGTAGAAATTACTGTGACTTTCCTACCATGGATGCAGCAGGGCCTGCTCACATGTGTATCTTTTCAAAGGGTCTTTTTCCATCATGTGACAGATGAAGTCTTTGGCTGCCAACAAATTTGAAGTTCATATTATTAAGGAATTTTTTTTTTTTTTAAAACACTTGTTATATATCATTGTTGTACGGGTAATGAGTATTTTAGCAGTACCTGAATCTGAGATGTCATCCCAGTATGGAGAGTCAAATTCATATTCTGCCTTTAGAATCTGCTCAAATAACTTGGCGTCATTTTCATCGTAAAACGGAGGATATCCACATAGCCTGTGGAATAATATTGGACCATGTTCAGGTTTGTAAAAAGATTATTTTACTGCTTTTCAGAAATGCATAAAATCCAACTTACAGAATGTAAGAGATAACTCCTATGGACCAACAATCCACTGCTTTACTGTACGGTTTTTGAGCAAGCACCTCAGGAGCTGTAAAAAAAAACACACGGCACATATTCACAAAGCTGAAAAGATATGACACACAACAGCAGTGAGGGCGAATTCAAGTAGTCTTGACCTGTTAGTAATACCATGTGATCCAGCAGGTTACGTTAAACAGAAAGAGAGCACTTGTGAAACACTTGCAATTGACTTAGTAGTGGATCAAAGAGCCTCTCACAGCAGAGTGCATAAAGAGGAGATTTCAGTTGAAGGAGCTTTCATGAAAGAGAGAGAAGATGAAGAGATTCTGTCTGCAGAGAAATAGATCCTTACCAACGTAACCTGGAGTACCACAGGCCGTGGACATGACACTCCCCGTTCCCTCAATCTTTGACAGTCCAAAGTCACTGATCATAATCTTGGAGTCTTCTTCCATACTATAATACAGCAAATTTTCTGGCTGCAAAGACAAGAAGTTTTAAAAATGAAACAACAAAGGTCATATGCAAGGCAGAGTGAGCTGTATCATTTCTGTGTTCCCTGAACTGAAATACCTTCAGGTCTCTGTGGACTATCCCCATATCATGGAGATACTTGACAGCATCCAAGATCTGATGGATAAGCTGGCTGGCATCTCTCTCTGTGTAGAAACCTTTCTCCACGATCCTGTCAAACAGCTCACCACCAGACACCCTACCAATTCAAATCACAACAAAAATAGAGTTTAGAAAAATATTGGTAATTTTCTCCCTTTTGAAACTGAACTTCAAAGAAGCATGTTTTAAAATTCAATTTTATATATATATATATATATATATATATATATATATATATATTTCATTTATTGTTTAACAGTTATGTTAATGAATATTGTCCTAAAAGTGTCTCCCCCTGTACTTGTGTTGCTTCAACCTATAAAGTATTTTGATATTCTTAATGCAAATGTTATCACCTTGTTTTTTTTGTTTGTTTGTTTGTTTGTTTGTTTTTTTTGTTGTTTTTTTTGTGATGTGGTTTAAAACTTCTGGTTTGTTAGCAGACAGCAATGCAGACAGATGTGATTGTCCCACCAAAGGCTACATGCACTTGTTTCTCCACTCATCGTGATCATCTGTCTTCTTTCTGTTTCATGTGTGTGGGTGTCTTTCTGGTAAACATGTGGTGTGGTTCTGTGTTATATATATATGGACTGCTGGGACTCATATTTTCTTGTGAAACTGGATGAGAACCTCAGTAAAATCCCTCTCCAACATGAGAAATGTAACTTTGTTCTGGAAGAAGGTGGGCAAAGGTTTTGATGTATCTGGGACTGAAAAGCTTTGCCACAACATTCTGATCTGACAAGGGCAAACATGTCAGATTACAGTTCGTGTTTTGCTCCTGACAACACATAGGAAAAGGCAGACACTTGCACAGTTGATCAGCAGACCAGAACTCCTTTCACTGCCAGTCAAAAGTTTAAACACCCTTACCCATTAGATTTAATGGAAGGATGTCCAAATTTTTGACTGGTACAGAGCAAAGGGCTACAGGTGATTGGCTAATTTGCATATTAAAAGATTCCCAAATGCTAAAAAGAGGCAAAACTGTAAAATTAGTTATTAAAGGCATAGAGGATCATTTACACAAAAAAAAACCCAAACTTCTAAATGTAATTTTAATTTGATCTCACATTAGTTTTAGTGGTTTAATCTATTCACTGATGCAGCAAATCCTCATAATCAAGAGACTTGAATCAGAACATGTTTAGCAGATATGCTTGAAAAGCTGATGTCAATTCATTTTCAGGCAATTGATTGAAGAAATAAAATAAAATGTTCTGCAGCTATTTCACAGCTGTTTGAGAAATGTGGACCTTTCATATAATAAGAAAGGGAAACTCACAGTTGCATGACAAGATATAGATGGGATGTGCTCTCAAAGATGTCCTCCAGGGAAACAATGTTGGGGTGCTTGATTCTGAGGAAGACGCATGACAGAAATTATTCTGAGGTGAACCACATCAGTCTAATGCTTACTGTTTGTCACAAGATGGCATTCTTGCGCCACAGTTCATATTAGCACAGCTCCGCTCTCTCTTCGGTATGGAAAGGGTAAAAATAGAATAAGACTGAACAAACACTTTTCCCCAAAAAGCTACAAAATGATCCGAAAACTGAGATTAAACACAACAGAACTTTAGAAAGATTATCACATGTCAATGAAAGGTACATTACCCCTGAAAAAGAACAGTTATTATGCTAGAAAGAAATGTCAGTCTTACTCATAGGAAAAAAAATAGATTTGGACTGAGTGGCCAACAGATGGATGAGCATCTCTCTTGGATCTCGAGTCAAGTTGAGAGCATATGAGCCGTCACTAACACAGCAGCAGCTGAGAGGAGCAAATATGGCTTTTAGCAGAATGAGAGAATCCCCCTCTCTTTTTCTCATATGATACTTTAAACAGTTTTTTACTTTCTCATATTTATTTCACTGCTACTTTAAATATTTACCCCAAATCCACTCCCCCCATTCTTCTATATCGTGCTCTCCCTCTATCATACCCTCCCCCCATCCCGTCTCAGCTTCTCCACCCCTCTATGTCTCTTTCTCTTTCTTCAGCACACTGCTGCGGGGAACTCCACACCATCTCCGCCTCTGTGTGCTGTTGCCCTGGCAACAGGGACACTAAAAATAGGTCTATCTTCTTTACTCCTGACATTTCCGGTGCACAATCCTACTGTTTCTACTGACACCATGTATTTAGTCATGGCTTTAGTTGACCCTATTCTGCATCTGCACATGCACTGTCATGAGATGCTGATGCATCGCAAGTAACTTCAGTGACTTCACCTGTGGAGGACTGCGATCTCATTTTCAATGTTGTTCTCTTTGCCTTCCAAGGCTTTCTTGGGGATGCACTTGATGGCCACCAGCCTCTGAGTCCTCTTCTCCTCTGCTAGAACCACCTCCGAGAATGCACCCCTGAAAAATAAATGGACACGAGACAGGGAATGAAAAAACATGTGGGAGTTTTGAGCAAAATGGAAAAGATTAGAAAGCAAAAGCAGTACTCTGTCCTCTTAAGCTAAAGCTCACAATACCTTGAAATTGCTACACTGAAGAAAGCAATAACTGAATGCTGAGATTATAAATATCTTTTCCCTACAAAGGTTTTTGATTGATCTCCACACAAATTCATTTGGACATTTGACATTTTTGCAATCTTCTAAAAACTGTTTTTCAGCTACGACTTCTGATATTGTGATTCATTGCATTTAACCATCTTGTATGGCATGGTGTGTGCATGTGTGTTGGTGAGTGAGTGCTGTTCAAATGAATAATTCAAAGTGGTGACATTACTAAGTGTTTTTTTTTTTGGCATCTGAGAAAAGGCTCAGAAGGTGAAACAACAGATATTGCAATAGCAGTTACTTTATAAAAGAAACTATTTTTAATTCCTTCAATAATAGATAGAGTAAATGTAGTGTGGCTGTATCTGAAGAAGACTAGACTGCATTATGGATTATGGTCTGGTAATGATGAGAGGGAGAATAGTGTGTATTTACACAGTCTACCCACAGGAGCGTGGGAGGGAGCTCAGGAGGAGGCCTGAGTCCATGAACATTGTAAGTAACCACAGGGATCTTTTCCATGTGTGAGGAACAGCACTGACACTCCAAACATAATATATTATCAACACTCAAGTTAAATTTTATCCAGAATTTGCATATGGGATAACTTCTTTTATTCTTCAGTCTTAAGTTACAGTGTTAGCGCTTAAAGCAACCCTGTGAAAAGATAGAAATTATCTCTTTTCACAGGGTGAAAATGAGCAGAAGACTTCTGAAGTTTGCTTCATAAGTCTTCAGCTTATGATCATCTTTAGAAGAGAAAGAAAGAAATACTTCACATAACTCTGGTTATGTCTAAGATGGAATTGTACAGTTACCATCATGCACTCAACAAACCAGTGCAGCACAAAACTGTAGAAAACAGTAAAACTTTCTCTTCAAACTTCACCATGAAGCTGCCAAATAAAGAGTCAGTTCTTACACACGTCTCCAATTTCATTTCTAAAATGTCCTAAAATATTCTCAGAACAAATCACATAAAGCTCTGGTTCTCATCGACCCATAAAAGCATCCTAATGTATTTATTGTAGGTTTGCAGCATTTATAGTCTGGGCTTCATAAGAGTCAAAAACTGAACTAAAAGTTTGTTACCTCTTGATTGTGTACTCAAGCTAAGAATCGTAAAGAAGGTGGAATCCTGAAGGTGATGACTAATATGAGACATTTTAAAGAAAACCATCAAGTTCATTGAAATATAGTTTCTTCAGCAAAGAAAATGTACTGTATTTATTTATCATGTGCTTTGATCAAAAATAATATCGGCCGGCTTCTTTGCTGATGGTGTTGATTAGTATATTGTAGCATAGAGACTGAATAAACTAACTAAAGGACTGAAATATCCCATATTCTCAGCTAACAGCAAGTTAGGTATAATTTTGTGTTTTAGTGTAGCTTTCTTTTACCCTACTGATTATTGTTTTTGGTGCAGTGATGAAGATCTGTGTGTTTCAGTGAATAAGCTGCATTCAAATACAGTAATACAAGACTGTCATTAGGCTGCAGAAACAAATAATCTTTAAAAAAAAATAATCACAAAAAGGAAAGTCAAACAGCTGATACTTTTATATTATCATTTTTCCTAGAGATAAAAATAACCCTACATAACAATAAATCCTCACAATACAAACAAATACACCCTAAAAGATTTTATTACTCAAACATTAACTGAGAGAAATGTAAACAAACAAAGAATAACCGCAGATGCAAAAGTGTTTGTGTGGCTGAAGGAAATGGACTGATGGTTAAAAAGATGAGTAGAATGAAAACACAACTGCATCATTTCCCTAACAGTGAGTGACAGAATGACTGTGGGTAAATGAGAAAGCTGGAAAAGGATGTTCATGGATGTATAGACACACACACACATTTTTCCTCTGTTGCCATGAGACACACTGTAATTAACCATCCAGTTGCTCATTTCTCCTTGGAGACATAGTAGGGGTGGGCTCTCAACGGGTTTGGGAGAGAAGCGTAGAGGAGGAGATAAAGCTACTCTAGTTGTTACACTGAACTAATGAGATTTTGTGAAGAACTAATGTGCACATCTTACAGTAATACTGGACACTCGTGAAATCTGGATAAATGAGAGGTGTATGATGCTGTCAAGTCTCATGGATTTAAACATAGTGTCTATTTTCTGCCTGCAACCGACCACAGAAATCAATTTAACGCCAATAAACAATTCTGGCTCGTATTTTAACTTGCTGCTCAAAATTAAACAAAGTTTTACATGAGTCATTGGTCTCAAGACTCATAGCTGATGCAGCTGTCAGCTCAGCTGTTTTTGTGCACATGAATAAGCCCAATGTCTGATTGGGGCATTTATATAGATAAATTAAATAGATAGATAGCAGACTGATGATGTCTGCCTCAAGCCATCAGCACCACATGAACACATGCAGCACAGCATGACACGCTTTCTCTGTCTCACACACTTTCACATGCGTGCATACACATACAAGTTGGTAAAAACACAGTAATCTCAGCTGCCTATAAGGACAAATATTGATTCACGCATTTTCAAATTGCCATGAAACACTCATGGAGTTTTAAGTATGACCAGTGTGCCTCTGCTATACATACATAAAAGTATGCATCTTAAGAGCCTATTTCTATGAAATTGTGGTACAAACAACTCACATATCAGACTGATTTAATATAGCTAATTATGTAATAATGACCAGAAAAAAAAATAAAACAATATATTCAATATGCTTTGCTTATAAGCAGAATATCATTTCACAAAAACTTCAAAATACAAACTAATTACATGAGGCTCGAGTTAACGTGTCATTAGTGATGTTTTATGGGACTAGGCAGGACCATTTAGCAGCTATATGACAGACATTGAAGAAACAGGAATCCACTGGATCCACAGATGTTTTGAAATCAGCATCTAATCAGTGGTATTCCATTAACACTCCACATCTAATAGCAGATAATACACTTTTGATGCAGTTTATGGTGAATATACAGAGTTAAATAATATGATCAGAGTTATTAAATACATGCATTAATTTAGTGCATTTCTTGGACTTGAAAAGACAACAACACAGTGCTATCAGAAGACAAAACAGTACACAGCTTCTACATGTTCATGAAAAGGTCTGGCTGTCACTTAAAGAAAGAAATGTTTGCTGCAATAACAAATACTGTTCAGAATATTTTTGTCTCACAGATATAGACAATCGCTCAGGAATAATAAGGCCCTTTGGACCTGTTGCAAAAAACTACAAGCATCCATCAGCCTATTGATCTCACCTGATACAAACACTCCCCTTGAGCCCAACATGCTTTCAAGTTCCACCTGAAAAAGGTTTCCCTTTTTAGCCTAATCCATCCTGTGTGTGCTCTTGTGGATGTGTGGATTTTAAGGCAGAGAAAAATAGTAGCGCAGATGTATGGACATACAGAATAATCTAATTCTACCGATCTCCCAATCCACTAACAATTTTACCACTGAATGTCCTCCATCCACTCCACTAAGCTCATGAGTAGGTCAAACCTCTTAACTCCAATGCTGTTCTTCACAGACGAACGAGGGCTTTCCAGCAGTGTTCAGTTCTGCACAGTCACAAAGTTTATGTTAATTATCCACCTGAAATGCTCAAGTAGCTCTTAAAATTGACCTATCCCATATTTTAAAGCTATTTTCTTTTAAAAAGGTAAAAAAAATTAAATACCCTCCTTTTCTGTTACATATTCCTCCATCATAATGTATCCCAAATATCTTTTGAATATTGAATCGCTGATTAACATAACATAACATGCAACCAGGTAAACCTGTTGTTGTTGCTTTCTACATACAACACACTATGCATTATTCAAGTTCTTTGTTTCAAAGCAGGGCCATCAAAAAGAAGAGTTAATCATTAGCAATACATCCAAGAAATACTCTTCTGGGGAAGTTTAAACTTAAACTTGTTTCAGTGATGTTTTATGGTCTAAAATGATTTCTTTCTGTAATTACACTCTATCAAGAGTCCCAGTCAGATAAGCTGCCAGCCTACAGGGAGTTCATGCTCCATATCAAAACTTACACAGTCTTCCTTCCTTTTCATTTACAGTATAAACACATTAGATTAAGCTGTGTCATTAACAATTTATACAAACTGTAAAAGAAAAAGACATCCATGTTGTTGACGTTAGTGACAGACTGACACACTACAGAAGCTAACACTTGTGGTAATTAGACTGCATAACAGTGCAGCTGCAGTGAAAAGTGAGTGGCTTCCCTCCCTTTAACAAAAAACTCAAAGTTACAACTTTCTTTATGAAAAAGTTAGGATATTATCTTAAATGAGAATGAAAACAAGAAGTTGCTGTAGATAAATAATAAAAAAATATTTTTTTTGTTGATGAATTTTTCCACTCCACATCAGCCCATTTTGAATGAGTGTGGGGCCAGGGAGGCAGAGCTGGACGGTTTAATTCATTTTATATAGTAGTGTTTCCCAATCCGGGTCCCCAGGACCCCCTGCCCTGCATGTCTTAGATGTGTTCCTACTCCAACACACTTGATTCAAATTATTATTAATAACAATAATAATAATAAAATTATTTGTATAGCGCTTTATATTGCAGTAATCTCAAAGTGCTTACAGAAAAAAAAAAACTATTTAGCAGAAGGCTTTTTTAAAAAGGAAGGTTTTCAAGTTTTGCTTAAAAACTTCTAAAGACTGTAGACTTCTCAGGTGGTCTGGTAGGGTGTTCCACAGTCTTGGGGCACCAACTGAAAAGGCCCGATCACCCATGCTACAAAGCTTGGTTTGGGGAATTTAGAGGGTGTTTGTGGTTGTACGGAGGGTTTGTGAGGAGGTGTGAGGGGTGGGGAGTTCCTGTAGGTAAAGATGAACTTCTTCATCAAGTTCTTTGCAGCCTGTAAATGAGCCATTCATGTAATTCAGGTGTTAAAGTAGGGTTACATCTAAAACATGCAGGGCAGGGGGCCCCGAGGACCTGGATTGGGAAACACTGTTATATAGCATGACAAGTCACATTCAGTCACAAACACTCAAAATGTATGATTTTGAACAGTAAACAAAAAATAAAACACCTGTGGGAAACCCATGCAGGACAAAATGGAAACTCCCCACAGAAAGGCCCAAGCTGAGCTTTGAACCAGAGATCTTCTCACTGTGAAGCAGCAATTAAACAGCTAGTCGTCCTACCAAAGTGCCCCCCCTTAGAACAAGCTGCTGGTGTCCAAAATTTCAGCAAACGAATGAATGAATGAATGAATGAATGAATGAATGAATGAATGAATGAATAAATCGTCACTTGTTTTGTGATGTGGTGGTCAGCACTGTTGCCTCACAGTCCAAAAACATGCATGTTAGATTACTAGATTCTAAATTCTCCCTAGAAGTGTGTTTAAGTGTGAGTGTAAGTGTGTATGTCTCTGTATTGACGCTGTGATTGGCCGGTGACCTCTCTGAGGTGTACCTTGCCTCTCGCCTGATAGCAGTTGGGATAGGCTCCAGCCATGCACTGCGACCCTGCATGACACTAAGCAGGTATAGCCAGTGGATGGATCATCCTCAACATACTTTTGTACTGGAAATGAGGTTATTTTATTTTATTTGTTTAAGGACCTTGCAGAAACTTTAGCACCTTAACAATATGATTTGACCTTTAAAACCTCATACTTGATCATCAGATGCAAGTTAAGCTTTTGTACAACTGAAGAAATAAGCAAAAACTTAACTTGTTTTAATAATTTTATAAATAAAAAAACAGCACTATTATTCACATTTATGTAGCTCACAGTTAAACTACAGAAAGTTTCATTTGTTCTTTTTATTTCAATATAAAAATATATATTGACGAAGAAGAAAATGGTTTATGAAAATTAACAAAACTGAAAAACTGCCTTTAAAGCAAGACCGACATAATAACTGTAGAGAGGATTTTTTTTTTCTTTCGTCTGCTAACCCAACCATGAGGACAGTTCGTCCTACAGTGGATTCCAAACAGATGTAGAACTGTGAGGATTAACCAGATCTGAATATAATATTTCAACATAAATCAATTAACTTCACACACTGAACTCCTGGATAAAGCCTCCGTATAATCTTTTCTCTGAGCATAAGGAGCTTTCTGTCAACACATTAATTCTGCCCTCTGCTCGGTCCAGCTACAGTGACAGCAGGGAGAGTATTATTGGTGCTTTCTCCTTTCTTTTTCCCTAAATTAAGAGAGCATGGCATCCTGGCAATCCCTCAGTCCTCGTTATATAACCTGTAATATCATCCTTTACTTTGCTGTCTCTGTTTTAAAGTTCCTATAAAGTCTTAGCAGAAATAATCAGCATCCTGCACCCATGAATTCTCAAATTTGCAGCGTACTATAGTCAATCTGCGCAGCACTAAGCATACTCAGCTCTGAGACACAGACACCTGGACCCTCATCAGCATTTGAAATAACTACAGTCTAATGTGCCCAGTGCTGCTGCACTTTTCTGGATGTTGACCAGAGTTTTGCAGTCATTAATATCTGATTCTGTGCTGCCTCTCTAGGGGAAGCAGGTGTGATTCCAAGTGGAGAGAAAACAGCCTCGCCACATATGGCGCACTCATGTCATCACAGGTGGACATGTGCAGGGGTCACTTGTACTCAGTTTGGGAGTAGAGAGGTGCCCCATGACCATCTGTGCTAAGTCCTGTCCCCCCTGGAGAGTGCAGTCAGAGGTCTGCATGACTTTACCCTGTAGGATGAAGATTAATTTAACAGTCTATTACAAATTACATCCTATTAAATCAAATTTTAAAATGTATTTTAGGTTCCAGACTATGCAGCAATAATAAAATAAATCTGAGGGTCAGGAAATTAAGTTCAGCTCTGGATTCTGGATGGTAGTCAAGCTTTTCTGTAGTCAGTTGTCTTCTTTTGATTACCCAGTTTATCTGTTACACCACCTGTGCAATTCATCACACATTCAAATAAAAGTAATGCTGTGTCCCACAGAAACGAGAGAAATTATCAAGAGAAAACCAGGTCATATTTTTTAAAAATGACAGATTTCATTGACGCATACTGTATTGTGGATATTTTGTATTGTGTGTATGGGACTAATGATGGATCAGTTTCTTTATGTTTCGCAGTAAGCTACAGTCAGGTAGACTACACAACACCAGGACCTGAATGAACTGGAATTTAGTCCTAGTTACACACGTGACTTTCCAGTCACAAATCACCTGAAGAGCACATTACATTTTAAGAGAGGATGTCTTAGTAAAACCTTAGTGAAGAGTTGACGTAATGATGAAGTCATAGATCCAAGACTAAGCTATAGGTTTTTGTGTATTTGCTGCAGCTTTACAAAAACCAATCAAGCCATAAAAAGTTACTTCATAAAGGACTGCTGATTTGGTGAGTGTGGTGAAAGTGGTGTGTGTGTGTGTGTGTGTGTGTGTGTGTGTGTGTGTGTGTGTGTGTGTGTGTGTGTGTGTGTGTGTGTGTGTGTGTGTGTGTGTGTGTGTGTACTAGTGGAGTCAGCACTCAGGAGAGGCCAAGAGTCAAAACCTTCAGAGTCCAGGCTCAAATTCTGCAGCACTAAATGTCTGGACTCCCTCCTGGTCTTTTCAGCTCTGAGTACGTTGTCTACAAACTTGTTTTAATATCTATAAATTCCAAATCTGCAGTAATTCAGTTTGTTTTGGATTATTTCAACAAGTCAAGTTCTTAACATTGAGACAGACAGAACCAGAGTAATAGAAATCTTAAATTAGAAAATATTAATATCATCATTGAATGCCATCTGTGTTTCTTTTTCCCCACTTTTCTTATATTAACTGGGAATACCTGATGGATGATGGATGTAAAATATAACAACTGACACATTTAAACAATGGCAATCAAAAGGTTCTGGAGGATCTAGAGGTCACAAGTGCATTTGACCAGATGGTCATTCATCTTTAGTCTGACAACAACACGCTACTTACGTTCCCAACACTTCTTTGAAGTCATAATGTTCCTTGATGTCTGATGTCTTCTTTTTCCATCCATTTCCATCCTCTCCAAGAGGCATCCTGATCGGATTCGCCACACTACAACTGTGGGACAAAAAAAAACAGACTCTGAGCAAATACAATTAAGCACTGAAAATCTTCACTTAAGAGGATCATCGAGATAAATGTAAATGATTATTAAACTACTAACCTGAATAATAACTTTTACAGATGTTTAATGTTTAAGAAAAACAAACATTTATAATGTGTGCTGTAAATCTTTAACCACCTTCTGATGTTCTTTGTAACATCATTCTAACAGAGAGGGGTTACTGCTTGTCATTTTTATTGAAATATTGCACCACAATTAGTGACTACTGACATCTTTAATGATCACTATTTGTAAAGATAAATGTAGCCAAACAAGTTGAAGCAGACAGTTGCTTAACCCAGATTGTGTTACGTTTGAGTTTTGTTACGATTTAGTATGATATAAACACATTTCATCTGAAATTAAACATTTTCTAGCTTTAATTCTGCAATTTCAAAAAGAATATGCTGCACTGCACTTAAGGACAATAACACAAGTTAGTGGTTTTATTTTTAAATTCTTGATAACTAAAATGTCAGATAACACTGGCTCTGTATGCCTGTGATCTCTCATACCTATAATTTGCTCAAGTATTATTCTTATATCAAATAGGATCCATTAGAGAGAGAAAACAATTGTCTAAATTATGAAGATGTTGAGAAGAAATGTGCAAGGTCAGGAATATAATGCAAAACAAATTAGACAAAATATGTGATTTTTGTGGCACCAAAGGTCTCAGCACTCACAGCACACAATTTGCTGACAGTAAGCTTCCAACAATAAATAGCAACTAATAGCTTTAAAGTGGGGCCAACAGAGACAGGAAAAGGACCAGAGCATCCTTGCAAAAACAAATGCATGACTAGTGAAGGCAGATACCAGCTGGGGGAACTGTTCTATATTTAACATCTGCAGCTTTAAACAATAAGCTGAAAAACAATAAGTAAACAACACAAACATAAATTCCAAGCACTCTAGTCAAGTGGAAACTGAATCTCACTGAGTAACGTTGGGCAACATGCTCTGCATCACAGCTGCAGGGCGTGAATGACAAGAAAGGAGGGAGATTGCATGGAAATGAAAGGGTTTTTGCCGGTACATCATACTGAAATGAGTCCTGGTTGTGGTCATGAAATCATCATGTATAGAAAGAACAGGCGGTGTGGGTGTGCAGAATGTACTACTGCAGCGCTCAAGGGTATGGCATTCAAATGTAGACAGCGTCTTTAGGTGAAATCAGGAGACTGCGGACGTACGACATAGAAGCGCAGCAAGCAGATCATTCAAAAGAAAAAGTGTGGTGTATGATGATGCATTTCAATCAATCTATAATTGAAAAGCAACGTACCTAAATGGCGATCTGTAGCTGCGCTGTGCTCCGCTTTCCTCTGGGAGCGATGTGGTTGCTGTGCTTGTACGCAGCGCTGGTGCGCTCAGACTTCTCCTGACGTCAAGAAAGCCCGACGTCTGCGAACGTAGTGCACCATAAAATCACTCACTGTTCTCTTAACGTGATCTGAGATTCACTCTGATTGTCAAAGCCGCCATCTGTCAAAGACATGCGGTTTTGTTGTTTTGGGGTTTTGGACATCTGCTTGTTTTTTTGTTTTTTTTTGTTTTTGTTTTTTTTTTTTTTTTTTTTTTATAGCTTCTTGCCAAAAACAAACAAACGAGAAAAGAGAAGAAAAGAGAAGAAAAGAAAAGAAAAACTGGATAACGCTGCAGCATAGCGAAAGTTATTAAAACAATTGCCGGAATTTAAAGAGACGAATTAAATCCCACGCATGTACGGGGAGAACATGCCAACTCCACACTAACCCCTCCCCAAGGCTCAAACCAGCGACCTTCTTGCTGTGAGGCCGCTGTGCTAACCATCATTCAACCGTGCGGTCAGCAAAAAAATAAATTAATAAAAATAAAATAATAATAATAATAATAATAATAATAATAATAATAATAATAATAATAATATAAATAAATAAATAAATAAATAAATAAATAAATAAATAAATAAATAAATAAATAAATAAATTAAAATAAAAATAAGGCAAACAGTGAATAACTTGAAGTAATAAAAGGGCAGAAAAGGAAAATCTTACATTTTTGGAAGAATACAGCTTCATACTTAAACATAATGTCACTGTTGTGGAGCGGTTTCAACTTTCAGCTTAATAGATCAAAGGATACCAACTCATTGGGAGAGGATGGAATATAGTTTTAATGGACAAATTTGTTTTTAATTTTCCTCTTTTCCCTTTTTTTATTTTTATTTTATTTTATTTAACCCATAAGAGCCCGACATCACTTGTCACACACGAGACATTTTGCTTACTTTATGGCATAAACTTCGCTCAAAATCCTGTTGAACACAATCTGATATTTGTCTTCTGTCTCCTAATAGATACCCAGAAGCAGAAATCCATATTATAATGTTTTAATATATCACATAAATGGTAAATGGTAGATAAAGAGCCAAATAAAGACCTCATATTTAAAAATGTGGCTTATCTTACCCGTTTTTTGATGAGCTTCAATTCAGCTCTTCAAAAACCTATGGGTGACTATGGAGGCTCTGCCCATCTTTTATATACAGTCTATGGTCCTCACTTTGCAGGCATAGAAAAACCATGCCCAACAACTCATATGAACAGATGTGAACTTACATGGTGTAGATTTGCTGGTTTCAGACTTCTGTTCTTTCAGATAGTTTCTGATTAAATGTTCCTACAATGGGACAGATTTGTGCTTTTGAGGCGTAGTAGAAGTAGGGGGTGTAGTTACACTTTGAGTTCGAATTCAGGGTCCACCCATTAAAAAGGCAGCCACAGATGAGCAAGAATACAATATGTCACAGAAATATACCAGTGTGTGACAACACCTTCACACATAGTCTGAAACTAGGTTTTACAAAAATAACCAAAAGCAAAACATTATTTTAGGTAAGGCAAGGCAAGTTTTATATAGCACATTTCATGTACAAGACAATTCAAAGTGCTTTACATAAAACCTTAAAAGCATTACAGATAGGCAGCAGAAACATTTAACATTAAAAACAAACCTTAAAAAGAAATAAAGAAATTAAACAAACAAGCTAAATATAATCAGATAAAATGCAAGAAACTAGCACCCAGACAGAACATAACTCTGCCAAGCTATTATTATTATTATTATTATTATTTTGCCAGTAATTGTAGGCATTATTTCTGAGTTAGAAGCTCTAATGGCAAAATTATCCTCATCTCCCCATATGAGAGAATCCTTTAAAAAATGTTCCTGGATCTAGGTAGTGATCTGGATCACCCCCGAAATCTAATCACTTCTTTATTCCATTTCTGAGACTTCCTTGAAAATGTCATCAAAATCTGTCCACACCTTAAGTTATGTTGCTAACAGACAGACAGACAAACCAACCCTGCAGAATACTGTCTTGGCGGAAGTAATAAAGGAGTGCTTTATGCTGTGGTAATAAAACATTTTTAGGGGTCGCTAGATCCCTGAAAGTCTGTGGTGTCCAATAGAAAGTGGAGTGGGGGATCATGAATGACAACCTGTTTACTCTTGGTTCGTTATTACTTGAAAAGGTTGAGAAACACTGTGCTACAGAGCCAAAAAACGAAGACACCTTGTGAAAAATAACTACTCAGAGCATTTTTAACTAGGCTACAATGGACACAACCATCACAACCATACAACGACTCCCAAACAGTATGGCGTGATCTCCTCTAGGGGTCCCGATCCCCTGATTGAGCATCTCTATTACTACTAAGTGCATTAATACTCCTAAACGACAGGGGTCAGCACTTTCAAAGGTGCCACTTTAAGTCTACCTCCGAACACAATACAACCCCAACTTCCGGGCTGGACTTTTCAAACACTAGCTAGCCATCTAGCTATCACACATTTTTGCTCAGGGAATTACACCGATTTTTTTCTTATAATCGGTAAGATTATTTAATAAAGTTAATGTTTGAATTCATGTCACCTTGTTTTCCTGTGTTTTAGGGAACTTTCGCATTTTTAAACTGCCTTGTTTGAGAAGTGAGAAGTCCGCTAGGAGAAAATGCTAACTGCTGCTTGTCCGGTTGCTTTGTTTCATAAATCTTAACTGTGCGAATCATTGAGTGGTTTTCTAGTTTTGGCTTGTTATTAATGAGGGCGTTGACGACGGCCGTCCGGCTCAAATTGAGTTAACCAAATATACGTTAGGTTTGATATTTATTTCATTATTTGCTTTGTAGAGATCGGGTTAGCTTGTTGTTAAACCAGGCAGCGATGTCAGCGAGCTCCAAGAGAAGACGAGCCACTTCTCCCTCCAGCAGTGTCAGCGGAGGAGGAGACCTCGATGATGCCTCCTCCTCTACTCCTGGAAGTGGCAGAAAAAGAAGGAGAATCTCCAATGTCCCCCCTGTGGATACGGTTAATGCACCTTTCTTTTTTTTATTAAATGAATAAACAGTAAGGCTTTCACAGAGTGTGATAACGATCTGCGCGCACTGTGCGGTCTGTATCATTTGTTAACAAATAGTTTGGTGTTTTTCTGTTTGTCTCTTGTTTTTTAAACATAATATTTTTGCTTTTCAGATTGCTGTATGTCATGAGCTGTTCAATGCTGTCAGGGACTACAAGGATGATCATGGGAGGCAACTTTGTGAAGTTTTTCTCAGGGTTCCAAAGAGGAGGTACTGTAATAGCGTTTATACTCCATGTTGCCTACAGCATACGCTTGTTAATGAAATAAACTGTCCTCTGCATATGGCAATTCAACTATCTATGTAAGCTGCCCAAAAATTCTAAAATTTGCAAAGTAAAATGCCCAAATTGTCTGAGAAAAACAAAAATTTCAATAGTAAATAATAATAATAATAAAAAAAACCCACACAAACAATAAAATCGACTACAAGCAAGATATGTTATGTATGTACTCAGCCATTTATATAAAAAAAATTAGGTAAATAAAGTTGTCTTTAAAAAGCAATCAGTCGTTGGATTTTACACAGTACCGAGCTTGATCTTACAGTAATACAAATGTAACAATGGTTGAGATAAACTCACTTAAAAAATTAATTTTGAGCAGAATCTAGTTGATAAAGGACCCAACTTCATGAGGACAGTCTGAAGAAGAAAAGACATAATGTTTATTTCTTTACTCAAACAGGAAGATATGTCAAAGTTCTGTATTACACAAGTTGAACTGATAGTAGATGAAATGGAAAGGGCTGACATTTAAACAAAAAGTAAGCTTTGTTTATTTATTAATGTTTCAGTTGGATATGGTGAAATAAATTATGAATATATGCATCATAGAAAAAGTTAATATTGCTCATAACAGTTTGGATAGCTGCAGGCAATTGACATGTGGACAGCTGGTGAATTCTAATCAAAATCTATGATCTCCATGGCCTAAGGTTGCTAAACAAACAGCAGCTCTGAAGTTTTAAAATTTCAACCAAGAGAAAAAGCAAAGCCTAGAAGGGAGAAGAGAATTAAACAAAATGAATGTTAAAGCTAAAAAAATAAATGTTCAAAAGTAGTGCATTTTTCTCTTTATCAAGTGATGTGAACTATGACTGAAAAAATTATCTCAACAAATAATGTAATGATTAATCGAAGAGAACGTGGTGACATCTGATGTTCCTTGCTCTTTTTCAGGAATCAGCCTGATTATTATGAAGTGGTTTCCCAACCGATCGATATGACAAAAATTCAGTACAAGCTGAAGTCAGAAGAATATAATGATGTGGAGCAGCTTACCACAGATTTTCAGCTCATGTTCAACAATGCCAGATCTTTCTACAAGGTAAAGAAAATAGAGCATTTTTCTGTTTGTCATTCCTACCAGAAACCTTTATGGGATAGAAAATCCTCTAGAAAAAAGTCATGTGAACTAGTGTGTTGTTTTTTCTTTTCTTTCTGTAAACCATGAACTTAGTGTGACAGCACTCGCACACATCTTATTATCAACGCGATGACTGTGTCAAACAACGCTGTTACTGGTTTCCTAATGTAAAGGATAAGTCGTCTGCAGAATGTACAGTGTAAAAGGATATTGGTATTTTTAAGCTTCATCTGCAAATGTAGTTGTGTTCAATGTCGTCTGGGTTTCAGAGCCTTTGCTCATAATCAGATCTTATCCCCTCTTTGTATTTAACAATTCAGAGAGATAGTGAAGAGTTTCAAGCAGCATGCAAGCTGTGGGGAGTTTATATGCAAACAAGGAGTGAGTTTGTGCAGCCTGGAGACGGAGATGAGGATGATGATGATGGGGATGACATGATGGATAATCCAGGAATATCAGCTGACGATGAGGTAAGTTCTTGTACTCATTACATTTATTTCTATAGTACTATGTGAGGAAGATGTTAACTTAATTAGGTGTTGACAATTGACAAATATTAGATGATGCATCTTTCTTAGGGCTGGGCGATTAATCGATAAAATTGATCAATCGAATTTTGCGTTTCTGATGATTTATTTTTGTGATAATCGTCATTTTTTTCTGCCGTGTGTGCTGTATGATAATGATCCAGATGGAAAGAGATCAGGGATGCAGTTGTGCTGCATATCTCAGTGCAACATATGAAGCTGTTTATACAGTGAAAAAGTGAACTTTTCTTACTGTCAGTCATTCATATAAATACGTAAATCATGTGTTTTTAAGAAAGAAAAGGGAAAAAATCAATTAAAACTGGAAAATTTTATTTTTATAGCCAGAGTCACCACGCCTTAATCATTCTCTCTTTTTTTAAACCCAACAAAACAGTTTTTGGAAAACTTTGAACCTTAAACTTGTATATTTATCTCTAAGACATCAGCTTCCAGTTTAAAGGAAGTGCTGGAGCAACTTCTGGAGGCTGTAGTATCCCACAACGATCCCTCAGGACGACTAGTCAGCGAACTGTTCCAGAAACTGCCTTCTAAAGTGGTGAGACTTCTTAGATTTTTCTCAGTACTTTCAGGCAGCAGCATGGACAGTATATAACACATTAAGTGTGCTCTACCCTGCCAATTTAATTTCTTCACTCTCATACACACACTTTTTGGTTTTCATAGCAATACCCAGACTACTATGCCATTATAAAGGAGCCAATAGATCTGAGAGCGATTGCGCAGCGAATACAGGTAATCAGTTCATTTTATTACTGTTTGCTTTTGTGCATCATTCCCATAAAAAAGATTACAAATGCTTGATGTCAAACTATATTCAGCCCACTTATTTTATGCCTACAGATTGGGTACTATAAAAATGTCAATGCTATGGCAAAGGACATTGACCTGTTGGCCAAAAATGCCAAAACATACAATGAACCAGGATCTCAGGTTTTCAAGGTACCCCTCCCTCTCCTTTTTTTTTCTTTTTTAAATTTTTTTTTTATTAAGTCATTCATTTTTTATTTATTTTTATGATGCCCCAAATATTAATTGTTGTTCTCTGATTGCACAGGATGCTAACACCATAAAGAAAGTCTTCATACAGCGTAAGACTGAACTTGAACATGCAGAGCCCACAAAATCAAGCCTCCGCATCAGGTATTAAACAGTAGTAGACGTAACAAGTTTGTTGATTTTAAATGTGTTCTTCCTTTTTTTTTTATTTTTTATTTTTTTATTTATTTATTTTAAATGAAAAGGTAATTTAACCAAGGCAGAAAAAGTTTTTTTTAAGACATGGTTTATGTTTCCTACTATTCAGAAATCGCAGATCTGGACAGGGGGATCGGCTTTCTGGCGTCAGCGTAGCACTTCAGTATGGCTCAGAGAGTGAGGACGACCCCATGCTTTCAGGTAGATTTCAGCCATTTTGGGAACAGAAACCGCGTTTGTGTTTTTAAAAACTGAAAGTTTATCAAATCCATCTTTCCAGGCTCTGTATGTTATGATGAAGGAGAGTCTGAGGCTGAAAGTCAGAGTTCCAGTATGGAGATGAGCAACCCAATCTTCCAGCTGTATGAAGCTGTGAGGGGGGCCAGGAATAACCAGGGCCAGATCTTTGCTGAACCTTTTCAGCAGCTGCCCTCTCGCAGGGAATATCCTGACTACTACCAGCAGATTAAACAGCCTATCTCTTTACAACAAATCAGGTGAGGAGCAGCCATTAATGCTTGTGTGGTGTGAAGCCACATTTAATGATTCAGTTTGTTTCCAAAAAATAACAGCTTTACAAGAAGTTAAGATGTTAAATAGTTTTTTTTGTTTTTTTAAATTTTAGGGCAAAGATGAAGAATGGCGAGTACGACAACATGGAGCAGATTGAGGTGGACCTCAATTTGATGTTTGAGAATGCAAAGCGCTACAACATGCCTAATTCAAGCATTTACAAACGGGCTTTCAGGCTTCAGCAGATCATGCAGGTGCTTACTTGTGAACTTTGTTGTGAAACAAGGCAGGAAAATGGCTTCAGTACCTAGTCATGCTTAAAAAACAAAGCTTATCTTGGAATTTTAATTTAAAATAGAAGTTTTGTATATTTCTTTTCCTTCTTTTTTTGTGTAGGCAAAAAAGAGGGAACTTTTAAGGAGAGATGATGAAGATGGAGACAGCATTTTGTCATCTGATACAGGAAGCATCAAGAGAAAAAGGTTTTGAGATTTGAAGTATCAGCATGCATTTCATTAATGCTGCCAAATTAATCATCATTTTGTATTTTGCTTAATAACAAAACATTAATTTTTATTTTGTCAGTATTTTTAGGCATTTTTTTTAATTGTTTTTCAGTATTCATGTTACTATCCTGCCAGTTCTTATCCCACTTATCTTTTTACAGCCACAAGAAAAATGTTAAGAAGAACCGAATGAAAGCCTTGTATGCTGCAGTGACTGAGGCCAGGGAGGCAGGCACCAGTCGACGTCTCTGTGATCTCTTCATGGTTAAACCATCCAAGAAGGATTATCCAGACTACTATAAAGTCATTCTCGAACCGATGGACCTGAAAACCATTGAGCACAACATCCGCATTGAACGCTACACCACAGAGGAGGCTCTGATGGAGGACATGAGGCTAATGTTCCGAAACGCCCGGCATTACAATGAGGAGGGATCTCAGGTCAGCAGTACAACGCCTCCCTCCCAGGATAAAAAGAATATACAGCTTTTTATGTTGTTACCTTAGTAAAACTTTAGTAACTATTGACACCAAAATGTTTGGTCTATGTAGGTTTACAATGATGCTGACATTCTGGAGAAGATACTGAAAGACAAGCGCAAGGAGTTGGGCCCTCCACCTGATGAAGATGACGTGGGGTCACCTAAACTGAAATTAAGTACGTTTTCCTAGTGATTTTCATATTTTAGTTGACCTGCTTTTCTTAGTTCAGCCTTTAATCCTTTATTTTGATAAATATTCTTTTTAATTGTGTGTGTCTGTGCTGAGCTGTTAGACATAACCAAAGACTTTGCTGATCACATTCTGAAAACCTGGCTGCTTTTTGTATAAACTTTTCCCTAAAAAGAAAAACATCAATCTAAACTACAATCTGCCAAATAAAATGCCTACTCTGAAAATGATGACCTACTGGATCACCTGATTGCAGACTGGTTAGAGTGGCTACTGTCTTTTTAAAAATTTGATCTTTGTAGAGGTTTGTGCTGAATTGAATGCTCTAATTTAGCTGTTCTCAACTTTTCCCTGTCGTGCTCAGTCTTTTTAATTCAAAGTTAACTTTTCTGTCTTTAGGAAAGAGTGGTGTTTCTCCAAAGAAGTCAAAATACCTCACTCCTCTTCAGCAGAGGTTAAATGAGCTCTACGATGCTGTGCGAAACTTCACTGATCGCCGAGGTCGGCGTTTAAGCACTATCTTCCTCCGTCTACCCTCTCGTGCCGAGTTGCCTGACTACTATGCTACAATCAAGAGGCCCATCGACATGGAGCGTCTGAGAAGCCATATGGCAGCAGGACGTTACCAAGACGTTGATGCTCTGGTGGAGGACTTTGCTCTCATGTTCAACAATGCTTGCATGTACAACGAACCAGAGTCTCTCATCTATCGAGATGCTCTGGTTTTGCATCGAGTGTTGCTGGAGACCCGAAAGCAGCAGGAGGGAGGGGAGGACTTTGGACCTCCAGCTGTGGGATCTCTGGTGCGAGAGCTCATCAGAAACCTGTATGTGTCTATAATGGGCCATCAGGATGAAGAGGGTCGATGCTACAGTGACTCACTGGCTGAGATCCCTGCTGTGGATCCAAAGGCCCCTGAGAAGCCACCACTGAACTTTGATATCATCAGGATGAATGTGGAGCGCGGTCGTTACAGGAGACTGGATGTTTTCCAGGAGCACATGTTTGAAGTGCTAGAGAAGGCGAGGCGGTTGCACAGGTGTGGGACTTTTTTTCCCCCCTCTTTATTTCTCTAATATTTTAGGGAGAACAATTTAAACATCTAAACAGAAATTTAAGAGGCAGTTCATCATTAGCAGTAGGTAAAATGGATGGCTAAAATTGATCCCAGTGTTTTATTTTATGTGTTTTTTTTTTTTTTTTTACAGGACTGACTCGGAGGTATTTGAGGATGCAGTGGAGCTGCAGCAGTTTTTCATTAAGATCAGGGATGAGCTCTGTAAAAACGGAGAGATTCTCCTCTCCACTGCTCTCAACTACTCAGCAAAACACTTGCATAGTGACGTAGATCAGGAAAAGAGGGAGAAAATTCCCAAAGAGATTGAGGAGGATAAGCAAAAAACAGAGGAAGAGGAGGAGGAAGAAAACAAAGGTTTGTGAACTTTTTTACATATTACACATCTGTGAAGACTTTTTAATATGTTATCAAGACGTGCCATTTAAACTCATCATAATATTTCCTATTTAAAGAGGATCGGAAAGCAAAGGACCTTCCAAGTGAGGCATGGCAGTCGGAGTCAGAGTCGGAGTCGCAGCGTGTTTACAGTCAGGATTGCAGCTTTGAAAACAGGACATACCATGTGGGAGACTTTGTCTATGTAGAGCCATCAGAACCAAACCTGAAACCTCATATTGTCTGTATTGAGCGTTTGTGGGAAGATGAAACAGGTGACTAACTCATTACATTTGATCAGTTTTCCTATTTATAGAAATTAACATTAAATTTCATGCAGTATAGAATACATGGAAATGATCATAAATAAACTATTTAAATAACAATATTTTGAAATAAATCATATGGATTTTGCAAAATATGTTTTTTTTAAAAAAACATCTTTCTTTTGTCTTTGTTTCTGAAGGTGAGAAGTGGCTCTATGGCTGTTGGTTCTACCGACCCAGTGAAACCTTTCACTTGGCCACACGCAAGTTCCTGGAAAAAGAGGTTTTCAAGGGCGACTACTACAACAAAGCACCCATCAGTAAAGTTCTGGGCAAATGCATGGTCATTAATGTTAAGGTAATATCCTTAAAAAGTGGAAATCTTTTCATTTCTATATGATCTAAGAATGCAAATCGGATTGTTTTCTTTTCTGGTTCGTGTAGGATTATTTCAAAATGCAACCCGAGGACTTCAGAGCTGAGGATGTCTACGTGTGCGAATCCCGCTATACTGCCAGGAACAAGTCCTTTAAGAAGATCAAGATTTGGCCCATGCCAGAGAGCTCTGTGAAATTAGTACCTCGGGAGGTGCCTCTTCCTGTTGTCCGTGTAGCCTCCATGTTTGCCAAACCCGACCTGGAAAAACTGGCAATGTCATATGCAGATAGTGGTAGTTTTGTGGACAAGGTGAGAAAATGCTCTTCTTTAAAGTTTAGTTTTTTATTGATATTATTACACATGACTTAACTTTTATTCCACTGATAACTTCTTTAAGCTGCTTACTGCTCCTCTGTAAACCTTTTCATCCTGTTTCAGTGGAAACTGAGTCATTGTGTTAGTAAATAATAAACACAAACAAGATCAATTTGACAGTAACTGGGCTGATGCCAGATGTAGGAATTATGGCACCTTTGGCACCATCTTGTAGTCTCTTCAGAATCAGGACATTTGCTTCTAGTCAAGCTCAGTGTGCAGGATATTTGTATTTTCCTTTTTATTTACACCTGTTTTCCAGGTATGAACAAAAAGGAAATTAAAACCCCGAGTGGTTAGTTGCCAAGCACGCATATTGTCATTTGGCCTCTACTTCAGGGAATTAATTAGCGTTAGTAGCATGCTTTGTCTTGACGTGGAGCTGGGTGGCAGAGGAATACAGTTTTCCACATATGAAAGATTGTGACAGTATAAACATCTCGGTCTTGTGTTTACACATGTTAACCAATATAGGAGAGAGAGGATGTCCCTTTGGAGATGAATGGAGCTGAGCCCGGCATCCAGTACTATGAACAGTTGCGCTACAACAACACGTGGTTTAAATTGGGCGATTGTGTTTACATCCAGTCACATGGTCTTTCAAAACCTCGAGTTGCCAGGTTGGTAGAGGTATATTTTGCTCCTTAGTTAAAGAAAACAAAACAAAAACATTTTACATGGATAGAAGTCTGAAATTATGTCTGTGCTGTAAAGATATTATTGGGCTATTAACTGTCATTAACTGTTTTATGACTTCTCTGGATGGGTTGCAGGTTAGAAAAGCTGTGGCTGCAGAATGGAACTGTCTTCTTCTTCGGACCCATCTTCATTCATCCTGAGGAAACGGAGCACGAACCCACAAAAATGTTCTACAAGAGAGAAGTGTTTCTGAGTCATCTAGAGGAGACCTTGCCCATGACTTGTGTTATAGGTACTGTTTTGGCAAGCTTACCAAAAATTTTCCTCACGTATTGCAGTGAGCTAGTTTGCTATTTGTGTGAAGCATTTACAGTAACAAATCATCATAATTAAAAAAAAAATTATTCATTTTTTGACAATTGGATGAGGAGATGGATGGAACTTTAAGTCTTTTTCAGACACAGGATGCATAACATTGATGGCTTCATTAGTCTGTTCAAATCTAAAGCATTCGTTCGTTCAAACAGTGGCCACTTCTCCTTCACTGTTCCTCACCATTCCTTCATTGCTTTTTAAGGTTAAAGAGTCGGCATGTTCATTAAAGTTATTCATGCAAGACTGGACAGCAGTTGAAGTGAGCTAAAATATGGAAGTCTTTATAGACTCAAGGTTTATGAGACTTGTGGCATGTTGAAAGTATATATGTATATATGTTACTGGGGTTTGCTTAGCAGAACTGCTTTCACAAAATGTTACAGAAATGCATCGGGTGGGCGATTGACACAAAACATCTCCACGTTCAGTTGTCACCTGGTTAATGGAAACGGTTGCATGTCTAAAGGGGGCTTGTCTTTAAACAAGAAGCCTCTAGCACGGTTCTTTTAAAGGGCGACATCATCTCTAAAGTCAGTAATTAACATTTAAACCAAAGCACTCAAAAAGAATATATAATGTTTTACAAGGTCTTTTTGCTATATATCTGACCATTTTCTTGGCTTCTGCTTGTAACATCATGGAGTCTGCTGGTTGCCTGGCAACTGCTGAGAATCAAAAGATGTTGTAATATATATAACCCCCATTAAAACAGTCCATCAGTGTAAAGTGCTTTCCTTAAAATGCTAAATCTTTTTCTCTAAACGGCCACATTTTACATTTTAGACCTTCCTACACAATGTGAGTGTGACTCTCAACATTTTTATTAATTTTTTTAAATTATTGAGCTTTATTTTTCCATCTGCTTTTCAGGCAGATGTACTGTGTCCTCCTTTAAGGACTTCGTGTCATGCAGACCTACAGAGTATTCAGAGGAAGATGTCCTGCTGTGTGAGAGTCGCTACATTGAAACAGAGAAGCAAATGAAAAAGTTTAAGGGTCTGAAGCGCTTCTCGTATTCTTCCAAAGTGGCTGAGGATGAAATCTATTACTTCAGGTTTGCAAATTAAACAGAAAACTTACTTTGATTCATACCAGATCTGTCTCTACCCCAGTCTCAGTTTCTTTTTGTATTTGTAGGAAATTGACAGTGCCACAGAAGGAAGCTTCCCCCTTTTTGAACAAGAAAATTGATGAGCTTGAGGTGAAACTGGCAGACATGGAGGATGCAGATGATGATATGGAAGACATGGATGATGATGAAGAGGCTCCAACGACACCTTCTTTGCCTCAGATGCAGACCCCTCTTACAAATGACATGGACGTTATGCCATACACACCTTCACAGGTATTCACATACCTCAGAAAACCTAAACCCAGCAAACCCATATCTTATACCCAAGGGCTTCAAGCACCTGCTACTTTTATTAATATTCATACATGACATGTTTAGTATTTTTTCTTTTTTAAATACGTCTTTGTGTCTTTATAAAGGCCACTCCTAAGGTGAAGGGCTTATCGAAGAAGGAAGGAGCTAAGAGGAAGATCAACATGAGTGGCTATATCCTGTTCAGCAGTGAAATGAGAGCGGTCATCAAAGCTCGACACCCTGATTTTTCTTTTGGGGAGCTGAGTCGACTAGTAGGGACAGAGTGGCGGAACCTAGAGGCTTCCAAGAAAGCAGAGTATGAAGGTGCGATTATGGTGGTCTGCAGGATCAGCGGTGTTTTCTGAGTGAACTGAAATCAACTCAATAACTGTTTTTTGTACATTTCAGAGCGTGCAGCCAAAATAGTGGAGCAGCAAGAACGTGAGAGGCCACCACAGAAGCAAGCTTCCCCTAGAGCAGGTACCCCTGTAGGGGCACTGATGGGGGTGGTGCCTTCGCCTAGCACTATGGGAATGATAAACCAGACCATGACACCTGTGTCAGGTAACCCCTCTCAGAGACAGCACGAGTGTTTTGACAACGAGACAGCAGGGAAATGAGGCTGGACTGTTAACCGTAATCCTTTTTTTTTTAACCATTTAAAACATTTTTGTCTTAAAGCTACATTATAAAAGCATATTTTTCTTCTTTTGCTGCTGTTTCATATTTTATGTTTATAGCTTCATTGTCAGTAACTTCATATCTGTAATTGCACGACAGTGACTGCATGATTGTTGTTTTTTTTTAAACCGCAAATGCTTGATTTTTTTTTGTTTTATTTTAATTTTCATTTAACTTACATGCTTGCTTTGCTAACATTCTCAGCCATTTGTATTGTCTACCCTTTTCACACACTGAACCTTAATTACTTATTATGTCTTAATATTCACATAGTTTGAATTTCCAGCAAAAACTTTTTGTCAGATCTGCTGTCTTTATTACATAAAGTATGCTTAGCTGTTAAGAGGATATAAAATGAACTGTCTGAAGTATCTGATTTTAAGCAAATGACAGTCAAGTCTAACATACAATGAGCAAGTGTACAAAACCACAATTAAATAACATTGTAATTTGCTATTATCGTTAAATAGGGATCTTAGAAGAGATGCATTGATTGAACAGGCGGTTATTGGAATTAATGGGTTATTTGCTGACAAAAGAACCTTTTTTTTTAAGTTTAAGGTTTTTTTTTTTTTTTCTTTTTTTAAGTTTTCCATGTTAAGATGAGCATAAAGAGAAAAAGTTGAGTAGCTATAACTTACTGTTACTTAAATTACCATACATTTACACAGAACATTGGCATAGCATTTATGTGTTAAGGTGCATGTGTGAAAAGGGCCACTGTGTGTAGTGGTAGTGCATGTTGTTTTAGAGTCAGTTGCATGAAACTTATGCATGGATATGTTGTGCTCTCCTTGCCCTGTTCCCGAAGGCATGATGGGAGCTTACGGCCAACCTTACATGCCCATGCAGGGCCCCCATGAGGGTTTGCTGAGTTTGGCCCCAATGCCACCTCACCCTGCAGGGGGTCCTCACCTGCCTCCTCATCATCTCCAGCAAGGTATGCCTGGATACCCTGGCATGCCTCATCAGGGTAAGGGCCACTGTCCTAGCCACACCTGCTCAGTCACATCCAGTCGTGTCTCTCCTGTTGGAGGGGTTTACCTGGTCCACGGGCTGCACAGCCTGAACTCCTCACTGAGCAGTTAAAGTTCTCTGGTCTCAAACAACCTCTGGCAAAATGTATTCACATTCCACACCTAATATACACATCCACATTTCACACACATATAATGCATGTGATAACTGATAACAAGTGACTAACATTCAGCATATATTTGACTTAGTCACAGTAATTTTTTTTATTGTAAATCTTAAGATAAATCAAAGTGGCATGAGTTTATTTGGCCTGTTTTTTAGGATTAATGTACACAAGCTTAATTTTGTACTTCCAACAGGTATGATGGGTGGTGGTATGAATGGGATGGCAGGAAGTCCTGCACAAGGAAACTTTATGCAACAGGTGAGTGCAATCTCCTCAGGGTGGGGGGGTTACCTTCTGTATGGCTATTTGGCATGCACTGTGAAATGAGAAGCTAGCACAAGCCACAAGAAGATGGAGCCCTCTATCCAGGCCAAACAAACAGGCGTTAACAGTTAGCAGCCAGGACTGGGCACTGCTGAGTGGGCACTAAGCACTGTCTGCTTGCACAGAACTGAGCTAGCAAGTAGGCTACAAAAACCAGTGTTTTAATTTATTCTCAGTTACCACTGACTGCGCATTCACTTGGCCTTGTCCCAGTAAACTGCATTTGTTCTCCAAGCACTTTAAGTGGTAGCCGTTGGCTGCAATTCTGGAAAAGCCAAATGAGCCAATCAACCATTAGCCAGCCTGAACACCACCACACACATGTTTAACCAGAGGAGCACCAGCAAACCTGCTTCTGCAGCCTGTCAGCAGCTACACTGGGTGAAAATGTCAGAATGCGGTGAACATTTCTGTTCATGCTCAGAAAACTAACCATGCCCTGATTTAATCATGTGGGAGTATGTTCAGCTTTGTTTGGATTCTTGTCAGTACAAGCTGCTGTAATTTTCCATCAGTACACATCTCCCCATCTCTGCCTGCCCACCAACAGCAATTTGACTCATCAGAAGATACTTTCTCAATTTACTCTTGTTTTGAGGGAGACACAGGTCCACTTTATAATGCCATCAGCTGTGCTTTATCATGCCAGATTTAGATTTTTTTGTTATCCGAAGGAAGAATTCTTTAATAAGCTAGACAAAGTGAAACAAAAGCATTTTACTAACAATAAAAGACTGAAGTTCAGTTTTGTAATTGGCTACAAATTCATGAAATAAAATCATTGCTGTTTTTTATTTTAGCCTGGGATGTTCAGTCCAGGGCAGCATGCTCCTCCACCATATCCAGGTCAGGGGCAGCCCTCACATTTGCAGCCTACCACTCCCATGTTTGTGGCACCACCACCAAAGACGCAGAGAGTACTGCACTCGGAGGCCTACCTGAAGTACATTGAGGGATTAAATTCAGAGTCTAGCACCGTCAGCAAGTGGGACCAAATGCTGAAAGGTGGTGGAAAGCAGTTCTTTTCTTCTTTCTCATCTCCCTAAGTGTATGTCTGTATTTTGTTTATGTTTGTATATACACATAATCTGCCTAGATATTAAGTGGTGATTGGGTTTTGCAAATTGAAACATTTTTTTGAGATGAAAGTAACATGATATATAAGTAAAGACCTTTAATTGATTTTGTATTTTTCAAAAGCACAAATGCACAATTTTCCTCAAAAAGTCAACATTGTTTACCTACCTACAGTATTTTAATGAATGCTGTTTTCACAATAGCTCAAAGGCGAGATGCTCACCTGACCAAAGAGCAAGAGAGTCGGCTTCCCGTTCACTGGCTGAAGAGCAAAGGAGCCCACACCACCATGGTGGACGCATTGTGGCGTTTGCGTGATTTGATGTTGAGAGACTCTCTGAACATCTTTCAGGCTTACAACTTGTAACCTGGTGGAGGAACCACTCACCTCAGTAACTGTGCTTTTCCTCATGTTACAGAGTTTAAGGGTAGACCATAGAAGCAATATTTTAGAGTGAATGTTGATCAATTTTCTATTTATTAGCTTATAATAATAATAATAATAATGAGCTTAATAGTTATTTGTGTGGATTTTTTTTTCTTTTTTTTTTATATATAATTTGGATGAATAGATGTTTTTGACATTGATACAATCAATAAAATTTCAAATACCTTTTTAGACTGCTTGTGTTTGTTTTAAAATTCAATAACTCTAAATAGGTACTACTCTTATGTGTTTATGTGTTGCCACCACCTATTATATATTTACATTTTTGGACTTGGACCACATTATTATAAAAATATGGGATACAAGCACGTCAGCTGAGTAATAAAAAATGCAATACTTTACATTTATTTTGGAAGTACTTCCTCCCTGATGGCGTCATTTCCTGGGCAGGATCCAGACTGTGCCATTCTCTTTAGTGTTTGCCCTGTCCTCCCAATGTTCACCTTCTCACCGGCCTTATTTTGATATTAAATAACATAAACTGACTCCTGAAACAGGCCATTAACAAAAGCTATCGACGTCAAACCACTGTGTCTTATGGAGTAACTAAAAATAACAAAGGGGCGACGAGGTGAGGTTTACTTTGTGCATACTTGTCGGGGTTAGCTAGCAAGCTAGCGATTTAACTGGCTGCTCTCAGACTCGCCAGGAAAATAATATGAGACGTGTCTTTGACCAGCCTAATAAATTAGTGTCAGACACTGCTGTTTATGAGTTGTAAGTTTATCTTAATCACATTGTGCTTTTGACTGTATTATTTCAATTTTTGTAGAGGATATTTCTTGTCTGCTACTGTAGTGAAAAATCTAGTTAGCTAATGCGGTCATCTTAGGAAGTTACCGGCGGCCTGATTTAATTATGCGCTGTGTTTTTACTAATTCATTAGTTTATTTTTTACTGACATTGGTGTACACTCCAAACAGGTGTTCGATGTATTTGAAAAACGAACAAGTTGGGTGATGTGCAAAACAGGTTTTGGATTTTTTTTTTTCCTTTTTTTTTTTTTTTTTTTGAAAGAGGTGTTTATGAGTGCACGTATCGGCTAACTCGCTAGCTTGCCGGTTAATCTTGCTTTATGACTGGCTGATGTATAAGTTGATACATTATAAATAATTGAAGTACCTCTATGACACGCACAACAGCTTCGTGCGTTTAAAAGTCGGTGCATGTGAGTTTTATGGTAAATTCGTTGATGACGTCTGACTTTCAATGGCTCCTGTTGTGTCGAGATCCGATCCTTTCCCCCTGTAGCCCAGCGACTGTACATTAGGACGTGTTCCCCTCCTATGACCGACTATGACTTGAGAAAAAGTATGAAAATTTCATGATTTAGTTATTAAAATGTAACAAATGAGCAGTATGAATTTCAGAGTTGTGCGAACCCCTTTTCCTTCTAAACACAATGAATCGCACAATGAGTTTATGTCCAGAAGGATGTGTAACCCCTGAACAATGTTGACCCAGACGAGGGAGATTTTCACGATTTATTTATGAAATAAGGTGACAAGTGAGAAAATTATTAGTAAAAAAAATAGTGAAAAGGCGACGGCATTTTTATTACATTTTTTACATTAAAAATGGTATGTAATTTATGGAACAAAAATCTAAAAACTGTATTCATATGGAAAAAACTAAAACCACTAAAGTTTTTTGTGTGTGTGTGCGTGCATTGCAGTAATTGTTACTGTTAGCAACATAAGTTTGTTGAGAATATAAACATAAAGACAATCCTCCTTTTTCTGAGAACTTTTCTTTCCCATGTGGACGGGACGAGGCTTCAGCGGAGCTGGAGGGGGAACGGATCTCCTTACCATTCAGCTTGGCTGAAGAACGTCCCCACAACAATGGCCCACCAAAAACATAATATAAAGACATTTTAGGATCAGAAACCGTTTTCATAATTCAGCCAGGGGGGTAATAGTAACCACCCATATACTTACATTGTCTGTCTTGTTCGCTACTTGTGATTCATGAACTACCGACAGGTAACAAATAAATAGAAAGAATGGAGAGGACTGCAGACTCCACACAGGTCTACAGTACAGTATAATTAAACAGCATCCTGCAGGTGGTAAAGACGACCAGTCACCAATACTTAGCAATAGATTGTCGCTTCAGTAGGATAAGTAACCAAAGCATATACATCAGGACTTAAACTGTAGCGGTAAATACATGGGTTTTGACAGCAGGTATGAAATGAGTGTTATTCAGTATTTTTGTAAGGTTGTAATGCATAAACAAAGATGCATTTGAACCTATTTCACTGGTACAGAAATTAGGCACTAATCAATACAATCTATAGAAAAATATGTGTTATCTTAATCAGCCTTTATGTCAATCAAGTCAGTCTGTGCATGTGTAACAGACTTCAGGAAAATGTTTCAAACCTTAATCTGTAACCTCATCAATGATGGGATCTGATGGCTCTGTGGTTATACTGGTCACAATTTGCTGGCACGATTTAGGCCCACTGTACACCAAAACAAGGTTGACCAGTATGATAACCATTATTATATGGTGAAATATTTTTATCCTAATGAATTTGATCAGTTTTGTGAATACATTGCCCCCTAGCCCAAAATCTTTTTTTTTTTTTTTTTGTAAAAAATGTTTGCCTGGCTTGTGATTTGATTAACTGTCACCGTTATGAATGGAGCTAGTTAGGAGGATTGCGAAACCTTCAGACTTCTTATCTTTTTTTTCAATTAAAAATGAGTCCCCAGTTCTAGTAAACATTATAAACATCTACATTAACCATTTTTAGGGAGGGAGTGCCCTCACGTTTGAAATCCCCTCAGAGTTGCCAGTATGATACCCAGACGTAGGATAACTTCCACAGACAACTGCAACAGATACGGCAGTGTGGCAAGATTTTCTTCTTGTAAGATCATGATCTAGCAGATCTTGTGAGAATTTTGCTGTCTTACAAGGTGTTGTACCTATCCACAGGGATTAAAAGTCACTGAATAGATTATGTATGACAGTAGTTGGTGAACCATATATGCCACAGCCTTTGGAGTCACTAGCTTCCAAGCACTGTCTACAACAATCGCATCACTAATGAAGAAATATAAACTGTCAGAATGGTGTTTTATCCTAAGAGTTTTTCATTTCTGTACCATCAAGACCAAAGCACAAGGAAGTTTACTTGGTAAGGCATGGTGGTAAAACCGTTTCTTAAAACATTTTGTTTTTTTCCTTCCATATGTAGTAGTCTCTACTGCCAACAAACTGGGTGATTTGTATTGGTATTACCGTCTGTGCAGTGTTTCTGTTTACAAAGAAAATCTTAATGTTGCTCAGACTAGCACAAATTATAAAGGACGATGGACTCTAGACTTATAATTCAAGTCCCAATTCATTCCCTCAGCTCGACCACTTGGTCTTACCCCTTCATTTTTTTAAAGATAAGATGACCCTTCTCTTTTGGAGATCCAAGTGTAGGGGTAATTTTGTCATCCAGATGTCCCCCAACGCCTCAGTTGGAAGGTTAGATATTCTCTACGCTTTGGCCCCTAAAAGACATCATCACCTTATCTTAGCAAAATGTAGTGACAGGGCCAAGGAATGAAACGGATTTGAGCCATAGATGACTTGTGAAAGGTCAGAACTTTCAGGTGGATTTTTTTTTATGTCAGTGTCTTTGTTTGACTGGCCTGGACAAGGCAGCAAGTCCATAGATGGCACTCCAATGGATTTGGTTCCACCAGTGCCTGTGATTAATTTTTTTTCCTCTAAAAAAGGTCATTTCAAAATGCTGCAATTCATCTCATAGAGGTTTTTGACATGTCTGATTTATTTCTTTCTCCCCTTTTTCCAGGCAGAGCTTCAGTTCAGACCTCCTCAATCAATAGTCCCCTCTACATTGTAAATATCTTGACTTGACTTCAGCCTACAAAGCTAAACCAACAAGGATGTCTCAGCTCCAGTTTCAGTGCCCGCCTAGCTCCATGCCTCCTGCCTCTGCCCCACTACAGATGGGGCAGCCGCAGCCTGGCTATAGCATCCCATGTGCTACAGGAGCCCTTCCATCAGAGAGTGCCAGCCAGCCCATAAGGAGCTCTGCTCTCCCAGCGGGCTCAGCCACTCCATATAGTACCACAACAGGTGGATTTTTTTTTTATTTAATATGCTTTTGGTGTATAGTGCCATTGTGTGTTTAAATTTTTAGGCCCCTTTCAGTATGTTGCATTATGTTGGTTTCAAATATTCACCAGGTCATGAGTTGAGTGTCATTGGGGCTAGTTGCAAACTTCTCTGATCATGTTTATGACCGTCTTTGATGGTTAGCTGTATTGAATATTTTGGTTCTTTTCAGTATCTAACATGGCAAACCCTAAAGAGAAGACCCCCATGTGTTTGGTGAATGAGTTAGCCCGTTTCAACAAGCTCCAACCTGAGTATAAGTTGCTTTCTGAGCAAGGACCAGCTCATTCCAAGGTACAGTGAGAATGAAAAGCTAGTCATGTAACTTATTTCTTATGTGTGAAGTTAATCCTAAAGCAGGAGAATTTCTTGCAGATCTTCTCAGTGAGGCTCACTCTGGGAGATCAGCATTGGGAGGCAGAAGGGACCAGTATCAAGAAAGCCCAGCATTCCGCTGCTGCTTCTGCCCTTGTTGAGACAACACTTCCCAAACCCACCATAAGGACACCCCGAAACACAGGCAAGAACCCAGGTGGGCTGTTCCCACTAGCTCTGTCAGGGTCTCTCTTGAATTTACTCTTAGCAGAGAGAGGATTTAATGCAAATATAATTTTATGATGGTGGTCTGTTTGTGTTTGTCTTGCAGTAGATGGCATTACACATACCATGGAGTTGAATGCACTTTGTATAAAGCTTGGTAAAAAGCCTGTGTATAAACCCATTGACCCATACCCGGTGATGAGACCACCAAACTTCAACTATAATGTCCGGGCTCCTGGGCCGTACCAGCGCTCTATGCAACAGTGAGTTTCCATTACTTTGAAGAGTGACACGAGAACTTTTTTTGTTTCCTGCTTTGGCTTTTATTATTAACAAGAATATTAAACAACTATCTAATTTGCTCAGGTACTACTATCCATTTCCTCCAGTGGGACCAATGATATACCACATGGAGCTTTCCGTTGGAGGTCAGCAGTTCATTGGGAAGGGGCGTACACGGCAGTTGGCCAAACATGACGCCGCTGCCAAGGCCTTGAAAGTTCTTCAGAAGGAGCCAATACTGCAGCAGTTGCCAGTAGTAAGAAAATAAATGCATAAATAAGTGTACACTTAGCATGAAGTAGTGCTAGAATGTTTTTATGTAAAATATTGGGACTTTTTCATTTTTAATGTTGTCTTTAAACAGATGAATGGAGACCCCGAGGAGGAGAATCTGAACAAATCAGAAATCAGTCAAGTGTTTGAAATTGCACTTAAACGAAACTTGCCTGTCAACTTTGAGGTTTGAATGGATTTGTGTTGTCATCCAAGAACTTTGTGTGGGAATATGTTCATAATATTGAGTATAACATGTACACAAGATGCCTATACTAACCTTGTATTTCATTGGGGTTTGTTGTTTTCTCAGGTTTTAAAAGAAGAGGGCCCTCCACACATCAAGAGTTTTCTAGTGCGTGTTACAGTTGGGGAGTTCACAGGAGAAGGTGAAGGAAAAAGTAAAAAGATTGCAAAGAAGCTGGCAGCAGCGGCAGTGCTAGGAGAATTGAAGAGGCTACCCCATATACCCATTGTGGAGAAGACTTTGCCACGCATTAAAAAGAAAACAAAATCTATCATCAAAGTAATGCAACGAGTGAAATGACTTTGGGATTAGTCAGAACAGAGATAAAGACTCTTACCTAATGATCATCTCATCGTGCCAACAGCTGCAGACCAGCCCAGAGTATGGCCAGGGGATGAATCCCATCAGTCGCTTGGCTCAGATCCAGCAGGCCAAGAAGGAGAAGGAGCCGGAGTACAGCATGGTGACAGAAAGGGGTCTACCACGCCGGAGGGAGTTTGTCATGCAGGTGAGTCATCTGTAACAGAGGCATGCTGGCAGCAAGACTAACAGTATTTGTCTTGTTTTTCTCTTCATTTTTTTTGTTTGTATATAATTTAGTTCCTTCATTTGTGTGTCTTGGTACAGGTGACAGTGTGTGGCCGGTCTGCAGAGGGAATGGGACCGAGTAAGAAGGTGGCCAAGAGAAATGCAGCTGAGAAAATGCTGGAACTCTTAGGATATAAAGGGCCTCAGCCCCAGCCTCCCAAACCGGCACTCAAAACTGATGAAAAGGTACTGTTTGGTGGTTATTAAATGACTTTTGAGAATACGTCACATGGTATAAAATGTATGTACCTCGGAGCTTTCATAAACTTAATATTTCTGGTGCTGTTCTGTTTACATCAGACCCCACTGAAAAAGCCTAGTGATGGACGCAAAGTGACCTTCTTTGAACCCGGCTCTGTGGAGGAGGTGACATTGGGTCAGTCTCAATTAAAATTGTCCCTACTAAAATAGTATTTTTTTTTTAGAATGTCCTTTTAGGAAGTGTTGCTTTTTTTTATCAGGTTCGAAGGAGGAGGACTTCCGCCTGCCTTACCTGAGCCACCAACAGCTGCCTGCAGGTATCCTGCCTATGGTGCCAGAGGTGGCTCAAGCAGTCGGAGCCTGCCCAGGATCCCATGCCAAGGACTACAGTCGAGCCCTGCCCAACCCAGGCAAGGCCACAATCACTGCCATGATTGCCAATGAGTTGCTTTATGCTGGGACATCACTGACTGCGGAGACTATCCTGAAAAATAAAAATAACTTGAACCAGCTGCCTCACGGACCCATCACTCGGCCCTCAGAACAGCTCAGTTATCTTGCATCTGTGCAGGGTTTGCAGGTAACCAACCATGTGTTCACATGTCTGGCCTTACAAAGCCCACGTGTTCTGGCATTTTTGTTCATCTTTGGTCAAATGAATTGGTGTTTATAATTTGTTTGCAGGTGGAATACAAGGATTTTCCCAAAAATAACAAGAATGAATTTGTGTCATTGATTAACTGCTCCAACCAGCCACCACTCATCAGTCATGGGATTGGAAAAGATGTAGAATCCTGTCATGATATGGTTAGTATTTAAAACTGGTTTAAGAGCTTGTTGACGTCCACTGTTTATCAGCCACATATTTTTAGGAACATTTTGTGCGGCCTACACCTCTTATTAGAGCAAACACAATGTCGCATACAGAAGCAGGGAACGCCTATGCTTGAAATGATTCTTTAATGCTGTTGTCAGGAGTTCGTGCCTTATTTCAAGATAGCAGAGCTTATGTCAAGATAAAAGGTTCATTTGTCATCTTAACAAATCAGTTTTCTCATATTAAAAAGTTTTTTTCTGCCATCAAGAGTACAGTGCCTGCATGCATAGATGATATCTAGACACCAGTAGTAACTGATTTAAGCTGACAATGTCAGATGGCAAGTAGGGATGGTCTGTTTTCTTTTGTAGTTATCTTTCAGAGATAGCCATCCCATTTTCTTTTCCCTAAATAAAAATATTGCCTGCTATAATAACTGCAGCAAACAATATTTTAAAGTTTTGCCATGAATTTGTGTTAATTTTGGATCCCTCCCAGCAGTCGTGAAAGTAAAGTTAAAGTCGAATGTCTTCTGTAATCTTGTTTTTTTTTTAGATAATGTAGCACATTTTCTTATGAAAATAAAGTTTATTTTCTAGAGATGAGCTGTTAGTTTATCTTTCCTTAAGAAAAATACAGTTTTTTTAGATAAGATAACTTCTCCATGTTTTACAAGACCACAAACTTTGTGACATAGAGATAAAATGATAAACACAAGTATACCTGCTCGTAGCTTTACCGTGATAAAAATGACAGGAAACCTTTATTTGTGGGTGTTTTGGATGCTTGAGGCGTGAACATGCAATTGCTGAAAAATAAATACTATTAAAAATATGTTAACAATAATTGGTTGTCAGTAGTTCAAAGGGAGGTTTTCTTGCAGCAGTAAGGAAAGACTTGAAAAGTTAATTTTTTTTTCTCATTGAGCGACATTGGTACAAGAGAAGCTAGCTTGAAAATTAGTTTCTCAGGCATACATGCATGTTTCCTAACTTCTTTGGGAATAAATCAAGCTGATCTTAACCTCTACAGGCTGCACTGAATATACTGAAGTTGCTCTCCGAGTTGGACCAGCAGTTAAATGAAAGGACACGAAATGGACCAGCCTCTGGGTAAGCTGCGAGGAAAGTTGTATTTTCCAGTAAAATCTTTTAGTACACTAACAGGCAAATTTAGTGTTCTCCTAAGTAAGTTTTTCCTTTTACTTGTATTTGTTAGTTATGTAGAAACTTCTGCTTGAAGAGTAATAAAATGAGCCTCATTTCTTTATCTTTACAGAGGAAGTGGAAAATATGTGCAAATATTTTGGTCTGTAAACATCCAAACAAAAATAGAAATATTGTTACAAGACAAAAACAGAACTTGTGTAACTCTAAAATGCTTCTAAGTGAATTTTTGATATGACCACCTTCTTCAACACTGCTGAACCATCTTAGATGGGCTTTCTTGTTTTTTTTTTTTTTGTTTGTTTTTTTTTTTTTTTAAAGGCTTAAGGAAAAGTCGTAAAAAGTCTCTGGATGTTTCCTGCCTGTTCTGCTCTCTGTCATGATGACAGACATGGTCTAGAAAGATGAATTAAATGATGCATCTTTGTGTCAGATCTTTTTTTTCTTTTGTCCTAAAAACAACAAATTCGGATACTTTTTAAAATGTATATGTAATTTTTAAGGTGAGCTATTTTTATTTTTTTTAGACACTATGCATAGATATGCCAAGTTTTTTGGCTTGTTCTTCAGTAATCACCGTGTTGGCTCAAAAGTACTGTTTCATACTTGTTAAACCTTTTGCAAATATATTTGTTCCCACTTCTTTTGTATCTATTATAAACTGCAAGTTACAAAATCCTTTAACATCCAATTTATAATAGTTTAAATTCAACATTGGTTGAGACTATGAGTTTATTGCCTTCTTTACAAAGCAGATGCTGACCAACTGTACAACTTATGTGCTGTACAACTTAAAAACAACCAAAAAGGATATTAGACAAATACCAGAAAACAATACCAAAGCCTAAATGTCAACAGTTTAGTCTGAGTTAAAAGCCAAGGAATAAAAATGGGTCTTTAAACAAGTTTAAAAATGTTTGCTGCTGGTGAGGTCCTGATAAGGAGAGAAAGACAGTTCTACAATTTTGGGGCAACAACAGAAAATCTATGTAATCCTTTGTTTTAATCTGGACCTCAGGAAAGCCAAAAGCATCTGATCAGCAGATCTCAGGGCTGTGGAAGGAGATTAAAAAGATATAAAGGTCCTAACCTATTTAAACACTTAAAAACGAACAACAAAGTCTTCAAATCCGCTCTAAAACAGACTGGGAGCCAGTGGAGACAAGATCAAATGTATTGTTACTTATTGTAATTATGTGAGCAGGACATTTTTATCACATAATTGTATTTAGCACATTCAAATTCTCATGAGATTCACAAAGTCCAACACATTGAGATTTGTGTTGATGTATGTCAGAACAAATGTGGACTATACTGAGGCTGATGACCGCTGTGACACCATATATTTTCTTCTTGTTCAGGTGTGGCAAGCAGGAAATCGAAGGCGACTCGCACCTCAAATAGGCTAACTCAAGCACATTGACACAGACGCTGGATGGCACAGCTTAGATAAGGTTTGGTTGTCTGTAAAAGCACTAGAGAAAACTCAAGTCACTGTGTTCTTTGTCTATTTTAGAAGGCTACAGGAAGCTGTAGACTCTAAACAATCACTCTTCATAATCATTGTTACAAAATGTTCACAGTTAAACAAGACTGACAGGAAAACAGTTTCTTCTCCTTGACGCTGTTTAATTGTACACATTATTTTTCTTTTGCTTTGTAGAAAAAGTAGCTGCATCCTAGTCAATGGGTTTGGGGGTGTCCTTGGTAGAAAAAAATGTAACTGTGAACTCTGTTTTTCTTTTGGATAGAACTTCTTTCCTCTTTGTGAAATCCGCTAACTTTTGTTTTTAAGTGTTTTACGTTTTATCCCCCTGCTGAGGTAGATGAATGAGGAAAGCCCCTACTAAGGTTTGGGCCTCATCTTTGTCTAGGGTGCAGCTGGTGAACCTCTGTTGATTTTCCTAGAGTGCTTTATATCAACAACCAAGAAGAATTTGTGACTAAATGTAGCGTTTGATGTAATGTGATGTTGTCACTGCTGTGCGTGGCAGGGACGTTTCCCTGATGAGCCCTCTTCTTCCCTCATGTCTGCTCCCCCACTCTGTCCAGTTCCCATAATTAAATTTTGGTGCTTACATGCACAAAACCAAAATTTCTGCTCTATTTGTCATTTCTTTTTCTTTCTTTTTTTATTTTTTATCCTTATTTGTCATGATGATTCCTATGTCTTTGTTGTATGAAGGTACTCAGTGGTGATTAACACCAAGGTCCTTATCCAGACACATTGCTAGTTTTTAGCTAGTGCAAGTGGCAGATTGTTGGATTTTTTTTTACATGTTACATAGGCAGCATAGAACTACACTATTACACCTCTTCATATAGCTGTTCCAACTTTAGCTTCATCTCATATAAAACTCCTTCTTCTTGAAGCCAAACTTCTTTCAATGACGACAGTGTGAGGAAGCAGTTTGACTTCTCCATGGGCCACATTAGCCACATTTCTATTAGTTTTTAAAGCAAATCTGAAGTTATCTTTTTTTTTTTTAACTGTGAAAAAGAAAGTTAAGTCTGACATTTTTTTCTTGAAATACTTTAAAGTTATTAAAGTAAGCTGTGTTGTGTCAATAGGTGGTAAAGGCTATAATGCTGGTGATTGTAGCTCAGTAGAAGACATTGTACTACCTTAAAATCAAATGTCCAGTCAAATAGTCTTTTTGCTTAGGAAAGCTCATAACTGAGGGAAGTGGCCCAGAAGTACCTGCTTCACAGCTGCAATGAGAGATGTTTGACATCTTTAAACTCTATGGAAAGCAGCTTGAGTGTTGTATTTATCACCTTTAGCAAAGGGAAAGTGAGGGCATCTTATGTGGAAAAAAATGAATTCAGCCCCAAATTTGTATCTTTTGAAGTCACACTTGATTATAATTTTCTACATTAACTATCTAAAATGCTCTTGGATAATTTTACTAAACAGTTTTACTTGACACCGACCCAGATCACAGCTTTAGTTAAGTGAAGTTTGATTGTCACTGCAGAGCACACATCTTTTCCTAATTCCTTTAAAAATTCTCCTCCCATCCTTCCTTAACCTTGTGACGTTTTCCAGTTTCATTAGGAAATGACCTTTTTACCTATTTGTTTATTTGACTATACTCTAAAGCTCTTACCTTGAGGAGTTACAAAAAGACCCATCAGCAACATTACACAACTTTGGTAGGGTAGGTAAGAAAAATAGAACTTGATTTTTTTAGGTATTACTTTGATCTTAAAGGACATCTGGGATATTGCATCATTGGTAAGACTTCATGATAATCCTTACTAGGTCAGACCCCTAAAGTGCATTAAGTCTTCTTACAAATCACCACAAGTGAGCATATAGATCTTTTTGATGAGTGGAATTTATTTATTTTTTTTTCCATTCATATGTCATACAGTACCAGTGTAACATAAATATGTAAGAGGACCATGTTTTAATTTGTATTTTAATGCTTTGCTAAATCAACTGTTTTAATTACCTTGGAATTAATCAGACATATCTATTTTGTGTAGGGCAGAATAGCCAAATTATTTATATGAAAAGCACACTGAAGAAGAGTGATATTAGGGTGACGAGGAAGACAAAGAGCTGGGAACAGTGATGGAGGATACTGTGTTTAGAGACGTTTGAGTCTCTAAAAAATGAAAAAAGGATGATTATAAACTTGGCACAAAAAATATAGAAATGAGTGTTTAGTGGATTTATTCTTTCTTGCAGCAATGCTTCTTGGCAATAAATCTTATACCATTGGGAAATTTGTTTATTTCACTTTTAAGTGGTTCCACATGTATGAGGGAAATACACATGTGGACAAATTTGTTGGTACCCTTCGATTAATGAAAGAAAAACTCACAATGGTCACAGAAATAACTTGAATCATTTTTCTCCAGGTCTGTTTCATGAGTTTATTTTTTAAATAATTCTGTTGAAACATGGTTGAAAAGCAATGTCTGACTTTCATTGGTTAAATTTCTTTAAATTATTTATTACTTTTGTCAGATTCAGTTATTTCTGTGACCATTGAGTTTTCTTCCATTAACCGAAGGGTAACAACAATTCTGTCCATGTCTGTGTATTTGTAGGATGAGCAGCAGAGTGGTGTGTGTGGGTTGTGTCCGTTAAAAAATATTGCCCAATCACTGTTAATGCTAAACAGTTAATTCTGTTATTGACTCTTGTTTTGGTGTCATTTATTAGATTTAATTTAATAAATTATTTATTGTATTTTATTATTTGGTTTTCTAGTATTGATACTACACTGCAGTGGGGCAAATCTTCCTTTGTGCACTTTTTTTAACCTAAACCTGCAAAATAACATAAGTCTCTCAATGGAATCAGCTGAGTGTTTGTATCAGTCAGAGCTAATACAAGTTTAGTCCCTGACTTCAGTAGGAAAAAGGACTGAGTGATTCAGATGGAGTACATCATATGTGTGGGTTAATCACATATCTGGGGATTTTTTTTTCTAATTCTTTAAATGGGAAAATAAAAATACACTTGTGGCAAACATATCTAACAATGAATATTCCCAAAATGTCCCAACTGAATTTCTTAAAAAGAATAGATCTTAGTATAATTTTCCTGTAAAGTGCTTTTGCCATATGTCTGATGCCTTGTCATACAAAAGATAGTTATTTTTATTCATGAGTGAACAAACATGACTCCATTCTGAGAACGTGAGTATGGCTGGAGATATTTACAACACAACACTGCTGCAGGAAATCTTCATCATTACTCATACTTGCTCTGGTGCTTTGCTTTGCTTTGTTTGGGCAGTGATTATGTTTTACTGCAACACTGCGGTATTCTAGGATTAGCAGGACTTGTGAGATCTTCTAAATCACGCATGTGCACTGATGCATACATCATCTGTGTGGCGGAGCAAAGTCCACATAGTGCAGATTTACTTCCAAGCTGTCCATGCTCAGGGACTGATTGTTGTGGGGCTAAAGTGGCTTTCATAGAATGTCTTGTATACTTTAAAATAAAATGGTTCAAACCCAGAAAGCAGGCAGTATGTATTTATTTGATGTAAATATAACAGAGCAAACTATTTATTGCAGATAGTAAAGGAAACGTTCCCGTTTTGGTCAGTGTTTTTAACTGTTTGGCCATTTCTTAAGTTAATGATGAAAACACTTTAAAATGGACTTTAAACTTCATCTGAACATTACAGAAAACTTCTTTTGTTCTGATAACTCCTTGGCTGAGTAGTCACCTAGTACAGGTTTCTGAATGAAAAGCCTACAAATCTAAAATCCCTGACAGTATTTTTAACCAGCAACTTAATCATACTTAACAGGCAGTCCTGTTTTTAATTTGATATAAATAAACCTTTTAATTGCATGTTGTTTTATGGCGGTGACTCCGGTCAGTGCACCACTGTAAGCTTATGCAACCTGAACAGAGCTGTTAGTCGTTCTTTGCTGCCTGTTATTAATGAAGGGAAACATGCACTTGTCCGAACCCAAGAAACGATAGGCAGCCACATTGGATTCCCATGGCAACAATCTGAAAAAGAATATTTGTGTGAACTTTAAGTAAAGAGAATGAGCTGGCAAACTAATCAAAACTGTGACATGAATGGAAGTTAAAAATATTTGAGGTGTGGTTATTTAAACTTACGCTCTGGACAGGAATGGCAGGTAGGTGAGGCGGGGGATGCACACCAGCGGTTGGTCTACCAGGATGGCGTTCATTGCTTGTTCGACGCAGTACTGGGGCTCCAGTGGGGGTAAGAACAGTTCCGCTTCCTCCCTGATGGTGGGTCCAACATACATTTACAGAGCAGATTTTAATGGGACAATTGATACCAAACATGTAGTCAGTCTGTGTTACTTTGACATACCGAATCTTGCAGCCCTCAAACATGCCTGTGTCCACAATGTAGGGACAGACTAAAGTAGTCTTCACACCTTGAACCTCCTCAACCAGCAACTCATGGGCCAGAGACTCATGGAAGCCCACTGCAGCAAACTTACTGGCGCAGTAGTCCTGCCACAAATAAGAGTCACTCATTAGAGCTGTTTTATATTGTCTTTACAGGTGATGAATATCATACGTGATCTTTTCATTCAACAAAAGAGAGGGATGTAAGACACTGTAAAAAATAAAGATGTCATGTCTCAGAGTGATGTTTCTCCCTCCCTGGTTCACCTCGACACAAGCTGTGCTGAAGAGGCCGAGTACGCTGGCGATGGTCACGATGTGTCCGTGATTCTGGGCTTTCATTTGTGGGAGGAAGGCCTTCACTGTCTGAGACACACACCATACAAACATACATTGTTATACAGCTGTTAGTGAGAATGGGGCTACAAAGTGTCCATATGAATTAAATGAGACTTAAATATTGAAGGGAAGCTTATGCTGCCTAAGTCGCTACTTACTAAGAGGATTCATTTAGGAGTCCTTAAATCTATAACGTGAGTGGGATAATGGTATTGACCCAATACATTTCACATGCCATACATCACACAACCTGCACACAATAATGTGCTCTGTCCATAGCTTACGATGAAAAGATTAGAACTGTGTTGTGATTACAACTCACTTGTTAAATGCCTCAAACTGACTATTTCAGGAAATATGTAGCTGAACAAGAGTTTGTTCCACCTCATCATCATTTAGACAGCTGATCTGAATTAGGACACATGATCAAACTCTCAAAGTTTGCAATTATTTACAAGAACTATTTGGACATATGAACATGAATAAGTCCAGCGATCTCAAACTCTGGTCCCTGAGGTTCCCTGGTCCAAAAACATAATTCAAATTAAATAGATCCAACAAATTGTTAAGTTTCATTCATGGGCCAGTAATTTTAGTCAGTTTTGTTGAAGCAGGGAGCATCTAAAACCTGCAGGACTTTTGCTTTAAGGACCAGTGTTTGAAATCCCTAATTTAGCCACTTGCCATATTAGAGCATTTATTCTGGATTAGTGGGTTTAGGTCTTGAAAAGATACAAAGGTGCCCTGACATATGAGTCTGATACACTGACATTTACGCCTTAGTGCCATAAGTTAATAAATGGCAGCTGAATTTGTCTGAGCTCAAGACTGTTAAACCACCTCATTTGGGAGAATTCATTAGTGTGAATGTCTCAGAAATGTTTGATAATAACTAACAAAGGCTCACCCAGAAGAGGGCATGACAGTTGACTTTCATAGTCCTCTCCATCAGTTCATCAGGACAGTCTAAAATGCTCTGCCCAGCCACCACGCCAGCATTGTTCACCAGTATTGTAACATCCCGGCCCAGGTCTTTTCTTACAAGCTCTGCTTTGCGGTACACATCTTCCCGGTTGGTCACATCCACAGTGTAAGTGTACGCCTTACCACCCATCTCATGCACCAGCTTGGCTGTCTGCTCATTGGAGCTGCTATTAACATCCCATAGCACCACATCTGCTCCGTGCTTGGTGAATTCTTGAGCAAAGAGACGACCCAGGCCACCTCCTGATCCAGTGATCAGCACCAGCTCACCGTCAATAGGCTTGGTGCGGGGACGCATGATGACCCGTACAGAGTTGCGCAGGATGAAGTAAATTACATCCAGCAGCATCATCTGGAGATCCATTAGAAAAATCATTTTTGCCTTATTTTTTGCTGATGAGCTTTACCTGAAAGGACAGAAGTCTGAGTGGCCTTCAGTGACTCAGACTTTACTAATGATACCTGTGAAGTTGTTTTTCCTACCGTCTAACTAAGGTGCAGGCAGCCAAGCTGGTGTTTCCCTCTTTCTGAGACCCCCAACCTCAACGTGTGGTTTATTTAAACACCCTCCCCTCGGATTAGAGGAAACACTTTGAGCTCCTAATGAAACCACGTTTGTTATAAGCTGTGAATGCGTACATTTTTACTGTGACTGAAGAAAATAACATGCTGAACGACTTTACAGCGAGGTAAAGACTCTTGATGTTTGTGGTTTTTTCAGTACACTTTTCAAAGTTATACTGTGCATGTGAGGCCCTTTTACACGTTCACAAATAAACCATGCATACTCTGCAAAACAGAAAACCAGCATGACATCTTAAAACATAACTTCCTGATTGCACCTCTGTGTAAAATGTATCAACATGATGAACAGAGGAAGAAAAAAGTGGTACAGAGCTTGTGTGGTGGTCAAAGGATAAATAATCACATTAGATGATGCAATGTGATGATTACTCACTGTAAATTTGAATTACTTTAAACCTTCATACTTAAATTATTTCATGCTCCCTGCAAGCATATCTTGCAAACAAGGTGGTCATTAATTAGAAAAGAATAAAAAGCTGATAGAAAACATGGGAGTATTCAATTAACCTAATCCTCAGCTGTGCCAAAGTCAAGTTAGCCAGAAAAACATAAGGCTGTTGCTTGCATATCTGGAAGTAATACAGAATTTGCTAAATGAATGGACACGATTCAAGGATAAGATTTTGTCCCAGTTCAGTAGAGCAGTGAGAATCATATTAAATGAGTAAGCAGATTATGGCTGTGCATAAATCTCTGCATTCGATGCTTACAGGCTTTAAAGGCTGCTTGTAATACATCACGTTTTAGTTGTATAGGTAAACACTGTGAGACAAGTTCAAGCTGTGTTTAGAACATTATACCTGAAAATGCTGCATGTGTGTCTTATTTTCCAACATATTTTCACTGAGCGCAAATTACATTTCATTGTATTTAACAGCACTTGCAGTGTTTTCTCACTGAATATTACAATCACAGTGCAGAGACCTGAAATGGCTTGGTTAATAAAGTTTCAAGTGTAGATTCATTTAAGACTATTTAATTACCATGCTGCAATATTTACTTTGCACTAATAAAATAGCCATAATGTGCTTTGTGATTTAATACTCTGTAAGTTAGTTCAAGTCTGTTTTCATACCAGAGTAAGCAGGTAATTAGAAAACCCTCAAGTGCAAACAAAAAATTAATTATTGCTAGTAATACCAAGTGCACTTGTTACAATATTAAACCGCTGTATGTTGCAACCGGATCTCTCACAACAGCAACAAAACAAATGTTTCTTCACCAAGATATTTTATGGAACAATTTTATATGAGCTGACCATTTTTATTGGCACTGCTAAGTATTTTTGCTCCGTGGAGTGGAGTGTTCACAAAAGTGTTTGTTACTAAAAGGTATTGCCTTGAATCTTTTGGTGATTCCTAATTATTGCCATGCAGATTAAGCGTAGTGTCACAGCTTCAAATGGGGCCATAAAGTATAGCTACATTAAGGAGTTACTCACCACAGAGAATGTGAGGTTTGCAAACTGAGTTTAATTTGTTTTCTTTTTAATTCTAGGGATTTTTTTTTTCTTTGTCACAAAAGGAAAATCTGAATATTTATATTTTGACACCAGCTTTGAAATAGATATTTCCTATGAGTGGTAAGAAGCTTCACGATAGTTTCAGATTGACTTATGAGTTGTGACTGAGTTCCATAAGACGACATTTGCCTCTGTTGTTTTACTGACTGGAATAAACTAAATGTCAAACCTGATCCATTGTTTGAATGTGTCCCTCGGTGTTGATATTTTATCATTTTTCCTTTTTTAATTTTCCTTTTTACTGAACTTTTGTTCCTATTATTACATTTAAAATAGGAACATATATTTTTCAAAAGCAAGCTTTTCGCAATTTTAACATCTCATCAGACATACATTTTTGTCCAATTTTCAATGTAATAGAGGCTTTAATGAGTTACATATTGCACTGTATAATTCTTTACACAATTGGCCATTTTTTAAGCAGGTTTGTGAAAATCCGGTGAAGCAAAGAAAGAAACTGTCAAAAGTAGAATAATAATTTTGACTATTTAAATAAAGTAATAATTTAAAAAAAGAGAAATTGTAGTCTTCTTTTTGGATAAACTTCAAAATATCGAATGAATACTTGCTGTCGTAATCTTTTACAGTATGTGGATCTAATAACAGAGTGCAGGCCTGCACTGTCCACAGTGTTGATCTTTTTGCATGAATAACCTCAGCCGTAGGAGTTTCAGTAATCCATCCTTTTCACATGCTGAGGCTCATGGGCCGGGGAAACTTGCCACTTCACAAACACGTCTGTAGAGAGGCTTTGGAGGCTGGAAAATTCACCATTCATTTTTGTGATTCCAAAGTTTTTGTACAGAGCAGAAAATTTGCAAATATTTTCACTGTCTTTGTTGTACAGTGGGAACCTGTTGTGGAAAGTTTAGTAAATAAAATTTAATGCAACTGCTGTTCAGCAACTTACTGACTTTTACACTTTGGTATATCTAAGCTTTTGTTTCCTTTCACATAAATAAGTGTAACACGCTCATATGAGTAGCCTGTTTGTAGCAGCCAATCCTTTGTCTAGACTGAAATACTGAGTTAACTCTACTAAAACTGCCTTAAAAAACATACAAGCATATAGCGTAAAGGGCAGGGGCACAGCTCAGAACATGAAAATTAAACTTTTTTAAGGGTTTAATTTAATGAGAAAAGTACAGCAAAATAAAGTAAATAGCAAGTTACCAACAATTGTTTACTTTATGATCCTGAATTGACTTTAATACACAAAGACTTATACATCACTTATAACGAGAAAAGCTTTGAAAGGTTTTGAGACCAATCATAAATTTTATCAGTGTTTCTTCAGCAACATTTGCCATTTAACTTTGTACATTCATCCCATCTGGTGGTTTTATCACTTGTACATCCTCTAAAATATAAACAGTCTGGACAGATAAATATTATCCCTCATGCTGGCAGGTGGTGAGATGATGCTGTAAAAATGCTGCATGATCAAGAACATGGGAGTGTTAATGCAGATCAACTTAAAGAAGTAGCCAAGCTCCATTTACTTGCACCTGGGAATCAGATGTTTTCGGGGTCCGTGTCTCTTTCCGAAGGTGTTCAGTGAACTGTTGCTTTAAGAGGTGCAAAGATGACAGATGAATGACTTTCAACCCGCCACCCATGTCTAATTTTCTGCTGGTCAAAGAGCGGCTGATCATAGGTGATAGTTCATTGAGATCAGCTCCACTTTAAACAGTAGCCTACAGTTGTTGCTCCCAACCAGTTGAATCCGTTGAGGTCCGTGATGTCAGTCTCTTGGGTCAGCTCCATCACTCAGATTTGGGTGTTATTTTTGTTCGTTGGGCCGTGTCGGTCGGGCTGTCGGGATGCGGGTTTTTGCTGCCCAGGCCGGGACTTGTCATGTATCAGTAAAGGATGGCGATCTGACCGATCATATGGGATCTGCTATTGCGACCAAGCCTGCGTGTCCACCACGGACTGCTGCCACGACTATGAGACCGCGTGTCCAGGTAGACGATGCGCTGAGGGAGACAAGTTTTGTGATCGTGTACTCTTTCTGTTATTTAGCGATTGCGTATTTTTTCTATACTTGAGTTGTTAGTAATCAAATCAAAGTGTTTCTGTCTTCTTGGATTAGCTTATTGACTTTGGTTTGTTTTGTTTTTATTAGGCCTGCTTTTTATTTGGTTGACTTAACTTTGTCATTAATAGGGACTTCTTGCCATTTTGGTAATCACTTTACAAGCTTGGAATATTTTTCCCTTTAAAATTCCTCCCATTCTTCTTGGCAAATGTTCAAAGTTTAATATAGAGAGCCAGTACTCAGTCTCTTTTCATTTTGGTTCCCTGTCTAAACATAACTATTTTAACCCAGAGACCCTGAAGAATCAGGAACAAGTTTTTACTCATGTCTGCTCCAAATTATTTAGCTTCTTTATTTTCCATTTTTTCTGAAAGCTGTCTCCACCCTGGTCTCAACAAATCCACCCCACAGGATAATGATGCCATCACCATGTTTGACTGTAGGGATGACAATAATAAGCCATACCTGGTGCCTTTTTTTTTCTCCACATTGGGACTGTCTGATTCAGATGTTTTCTTACAAAATGTAAATAAGCAATGGTTACCACCGCTTTACCATCACTCAGTCTGATTGGTGGAGTGGTGCACTGTTGGCTGTCCTCATGTAAAGTTGTCTCATCTTTTTAACAATAACTGGATCTCATGTTATCATCACCTCAGTCATTAATTTCCTGTTTTTCCCAGGGCTCTGTCTCCATTTAATGCATGTGGTGGTCAACCACATCAAGGAAGCTTGTTGTTTGTTCCAAGTATCTTCTATTGTAGAAGGATATAACACTTTATACATGTAGGCATTTTGAGTGCTCCAGAAATGTTGTTGGATGCTTCCAAAAACTTGTGCCTTGACACAATCCACAATCCACATGTTTTTCAACTTCATGCCTTGGCTTTGACTTTGATACATCATCTGAGATCTGTTGAGGTGTGTGACTTTCCAGATTGTGCATATGTGCATATCTAAGGGAAAGAAATGTTCATACAATGAATTTGGAACAAAAAATGTGGAAGATTTACATTTCCTAAAATACACAATAATTAACCAGTAAAGGTAGTCCATAAAAACAATTAAAACACTGGCTTTATTTTTTCTTCAGCTGTATGTGCTTCTTTACCTCAGCCGTGCCCTGTGTGGTGGGTGAGTGGACGCAGTGGTCAAGGTGTGCCGAGCCCTGCAAGACCACAGTCCGGAAGAGGAGCAGGACAGTCCTGCAGGAACCACGTAATGCAGGGAGGCCTTGTCCTCATCTGGAGGAGCATGCTGGCTGTGTGAAGTACTGGTCTCAGCAAGGACACTGTCAAAACTCACTTGGTGAGAAAAAATCAAACTAAATCCTCCCACACACTCAACAGCTCTCAATTGTGATCATCACATTGTTTTCAAAACTAACAGTGTTATTCTGAAATGTCACATATTATACAAAATATCACCAGTGATATATATATATATATATATATATATATATATATTAATGAAAAACAGTTGCTGGTTATTTTATTTAAAGGTTGATGCTCATTGTATCCAATGCACTGAAGCCCTAGTGAGAGAAGCATTATTTATGGTATAGCTGTGTTTTGGTGTGAATAGTATACACCAGTCTTGCATGTCAAACCCATCTGAAATTAAATAGCTTGTATATGTTTCCTCTGATTGCCTGAATGCCATTATTTCCTTCTTAAAATGTTTTTTAAATGAGCCATGTTGAAGAAAGAATGACAAAAAAACAAAAGCACCTGCTCATTTGAAATTTATATGGGACCAAGCACTGGAACATATGGGCACATGTAATATTCTCTTCATGAATGCTTCTTCTGCAGTCCCAGCACTCATTACCACTGGTGGCTATGGCAACGCTCGGAGAAAAAGAGACATCCCTGACAGCAGCGATGTAATGGGGTAACGCATCCCTGACAGACAACAAAAATATTTTAAATTACCTTCTATTTTTGCCTTTAATGTTCTTTATATTGTTGAAGTTATTTGTACATGTGTGAGCCTTTGTGTTTGTCATTATGCATTTATGTAAAATAGGTACTGCATCCAGTTTCAATTGACTTCTCTGACAAAAGGATGCCAGCAAAGCGGGGACCCTCACACCCTTTGGATGCAGCACCTGAGGGAGGGGCACCATGTGTGTGTTGAGTGCCAGCCACCTGCTCTCACTGCTGGACAAAGACACTGTGCAGGAGATGGAGAAGGAAACTATATGTACAGGTAAATCTAGCTTATTAACTGTGGAATTATATTAAAAACAGGCTTTGGCTGCATCCTGTTGCCATGGCCACTTATTTTAAAACTTGTTGAATACTCAGCTGATAAGAACTAGTGTATTTAGTGTCCTTTATTTAGAAATTAATGGGCACCAGATAGCCAAAGATCAGAATCATGATTCTAATAGCATCACAGGACACAGAAATTGTACCAAAAGGCCTAAATAATGCCATGCTTGCAGGGCAGCAGTTGTAGTATGATAAAATGGAGCATTAACTAATTAACTGCTAATCTTTGCTAACAAAGATGACGATATCAGGACCAGCTGGATGGCATTATCCATGTTGAACTAACCAGAGGCAGTCAAGGTTAAGGCTTTTTTTTTTCATTTTTTAGTTTTTAATAAAAAAAAACCTTTGGTAGGTAAATATGGATGCGTATGTTATTGTTTTTCCAAACACATTAGTTATCATTATCCAAGCTTAAATGCAGTCCCAGTATTGTTAAACTTAAACAAAGCTAGATGTATTTCTAAAAGTTTTCATTAGAGTGATAAAAGCTCAGTTTGTTATGGATAATTGCTGTTTATGCAGCAGGATGATGGGTGACTGTAGCCTAATTCACTTAGTAAACACAATAAGGACACGCAGGGTTAGGTATGAAAGCAAATCAAAGGTTGCATTACAGCTCTGACTGAAGGAGAATGATTTTCTGCTTAGAATGCTGTTAGAGTGTTGTATATCAACATAAGAAATGGTTATTTTATGCAACACAATTTCAGGATTACATTCTTGAACATACATTTTCTACTCTTTTTTCTTTCCTTTTTGCGTGTAGGGATGCAAACTAGAAAAGGGGTCAAGAAAAGCTATGTTTGAGCAAATATTTATACCCTCAAACATTCTGTTTTAGGGGTAAAAATGCTTATATTAGCTTGAAGGAAGGGCTGTGACTGTGATTTCAGTTTACCTCCTGTCTGTCCCTGTTGTTTTTACATTTAAATTAGATTTAGGCATTAGGTATATCTGGTTAGGCTTAGGAAAGCATAAAATTAGTTTCCATCGCCACATTTCTTTTTCACAGCTCATAAGATTTGTTCTTTTATATTGATGCTCAATATGTTTATAAATCTTGCCATAGAACCTTTGCACGAGAAAGGTGTGTATCTGCAGAAATATGCTTTGGTGTGAAGCCACTTATTACTTTGTCCTGACAGATTATGTTTACCTTAGCATTCACTGACTCTAGCACAGACACTGTTCTTCAAGAATTTTTGTGGGGCTCTGGGTTCGCAGTCTTAGAGTTCAGATGTATGGGTCAGTGTGATGGAAAAGGCTGGATATCTTTTTTTCAGGATTTATTTCATTTTTCTCCACTTAGATCACAGTTTTGAACCCCATCTGTTGGATCTGATTACTAACAGCGCTGGCTACCACAAGATGGCAACATTGGTTCTCAGTTAGATTTAATGGGCGCTGTTATATCTCTTTTCCTCTCTCCACCCTTACAGGAGAAGATCTCTCCAATGGCAGGCAGTGGGAAACCCTCGATGTAGGGGCGTCTGGAGACGTGTGAGGAGGCTGGAAGCTTGCTCCTGCCCAACATCTCTCAGCTTTCTTTTCATTTAACCTCCTATTTCTGTTAGCCTTCACTCTGGACATATTTACTGAGATATATTTAGGGATTTATATTCATGTATAATTACAAACTAACCAGAATATTAAAATACACCAGATGCTAAATATGTTCAGTCAGAGTACATCACATTAAATTAATTGTAAAATGAAAACCAACAATTTCTAAATCCAAAAAAGTAAAGTGATTTGATTTATTTCATTTTTTGTCATTCAAGGGAAATGTTGCTTTTTCTTAAGAAATAGAAATATCTCGGGACATTGAGACACTTTTTCTTTCACATGACAGGTACTGGCTCTGAGTAAATCACAACCAGCCACAACGCCAAAGTTACAACATGCACAGAACAGTAGAACATTAATACAGAAACAACAGCATAGAAAGTCAATGGGTAAAAATGTTTTCCAGATTTTTCTTTTACAAAACAGACAGCCTCGAGACCTACAAACAACACTGTATAAGAGCTGGCTAAGGTCATTCAAATATCTTTTTTCAATTCCCTGGAAACAGTGTGTACTTACAAAGACTGATGGCTTTAGCAAGGTTGGGGTCAATTCCACTGAGAGCTTAAACCATAGAAAAAAATATTTTGTGTTTTAAAGTTGTAGTACTTGTAGACTTTAATTCAGCTCATGCTCAAATACTGCTTATGTTTATAGGGTTATGTGTGGTCCATCAAGACCTCCTAAATTGACCCCAACCCTGTAATACAGTGTTAGATTCAGTGTGTGGAATTGAGCGACTTGTAAAAAGCAGCGATTCCCACCGGTATTTGAAAACTACTACATGCTTTTATAAAGGTCTTGTTGGGTTTTAACAAAAAATAAAAAAGTCTTCAACCTCTTTAGGATCAAATTTAGATGCTAATGCAACAACCAAATTCTACTGTAGATTTCAGCTAAAGATATTTACTGTACAACTGGGAGTCCTATTGAACAGCTGGGAGTATGGTTATGGAAATCTGTGCTCTTAAGTTTATTTTGTACCATTAAATGTGAAATAAAACAGAGTGGTGGTCTTCTAGTCCTATGATTCACATCAGAGTTTATCCATGGGGACCTCAGTAAATTAAAGGGCCTGCAACATTGTTAAGATTTCATTACTGTCAATGGCTCCCATGAGATGAAACAAAGTACAATGTCCTTAAAAACAACTATTTGTAGTGTTGTGGTGGTATTGTGTCACAGTATCACAGTATAGATATCAAATCAAACATCTTGATATTTCTCCATAATAACTTTTCTAAAATCTCAAAAATTTCAAGACTGAAGTCAAGATTTTTGTTGTCGATGAGTGTACGTGTATGCAAATCTCTTATATATATATTTCCATGATAAATTTAATTTCTCTACAGTAGTGCCTGCTGTCAATTCATAAAATAGTGATTGTCATCTTCGTGGAGAGAATTTCAGTGAAAATGGTCCCTGACAATATTGTATAGAAAACCAAAATCATTGGACAACAGACCACACAATAGATTTTGTGAGCTGAATGGTCTCAGTCCTAGCATTTTCTTGCAGTAAAATTACTCTGAAGGATACATCTGATCGACACGTATTTCGCTCTCAACTTGTGTAAACTTTGTGGAATTTCCAAGAGCATCAAAGTATAATTGTGTAAAATATGTTGAAGGAGATGGCATTTTTGGGCTTTGACTCTTATAAGACAAAGACAAATGCAATGAAATGTTTATCTGGAGCACACACAATATCAGTCTTATTGATACTGATGTTCCTTGCGGAAAATAGCCTGGTGCATCTTAAATGTAATAGTGTGATATGAATAAATACACACATTTATTGAGTAAAGCATACTGCAACCAAAGGAATATCACCAGAGGCCATCTGGAAAATGTGCAATACCCTTCACCACATATTGTGTAACAGGACGTTTTCTCATTAAATTGTCAAGTTATTTCAGTTTTGGCCACTTCGTTGTGGGTGAAGTCTATGATGCTGTTTTATAATCCCACAGTGCAGGGATTATATTTATTTATTATTTTTTGTGAGCATATATGATATTAACAGTACTTTTGATGTACATTCCCATATGTTTTAAGAACATTTTTTTTAAAGTTCTAGCTCCAAACACAAACTAATTGTGTTATATATACATTTAATTTAGGGTCTGAGATGAAGTGGTGAACAACTATTATATGAACTATATGATGCTGTTTCAATAAGAAACCTAATCCCTCTTTCCTCAGCTTCAATTAAAACTACAACCACCCCCAAACTACCATTTCCTAACAAAAAAGATATCCTAATTTCTCATATAATTTTAGATTTGTTTTGGATTATAATCTGATATAACCTGTATTATGATGCAACTAGAATTACTGATATTTGTTGGAAAAAACGGCAGGACTTTCACAACATGCATGTATTCCTATTGGAAACAGTTCATTCTTTTCTATTAAGTAGCAGCCTCACTGCTTTAATGCCCAGGCTTTACAGCAGCAACCCACACACACACACACACACACACACACACACACACACACACAGGTCCCTCTGCTTCTCTCAGTCATTGCTATTCCTTTCACACCTCAGCTCCTTTCACTATGAGAGAGCAATATGAAATGGTCCAGCACTGTGATTAAAATGGGAAACGAAATCAGGATTTGTGATTACACTCTTCACCACAACACACACACACACACACACACACACACACACACACACACACACACACAGGGACACACACATACAAAAAAGTATGTCAATCACCTTCTGTTGACTTTTTATCAAATTCTACCCAACAGCTACATTAGTGCAATGGCCTCTTTTACGTGTGTCTTTTCTATTTGGGTCAGGAAGTGACGGGCACTGAGGTTCTTCTTTGTTCATCTTGTTACTGTTTGAGATAGCTGTGATGACAGGAGACATAAAAACAAGTAACAAATGAAAGAGAATGTACATTAAGTGGCCTAGTGCAGTGTTGCAGATTTGCATTAATAATGCCAGTTCCAGGAATTTTGGAAGGATGAATCATCATTGTTCTGAGAGATATTCCCTAATTAGTTGTCTTGATGATGCGGGTGGAGTCTGCCAGGGATAAGTCTCCTACAGATGTTACAACTGAATTCTGGATAGCTGAAAAGACTTTGCAGAAGAATCTAAATTGTCCTGCCCAGTTTGGAAAGTTGGAAAATTTTGGTACTGCTAGCCAAAAAGGTGGTATGAGTACGACCATGCGCATGTCTGCAAAGTCTCAAACAGTAAATGTAGGAACTTTTAAGCCAGAGTTACTTATCTGTTGATAAATCTGACATTTTCAGCATGTTCAGCCAGATAAGCTGTTTCTTGTAGGTTTTTTTGTTGTATCTGTTTATATTTACTTATCTTACTCTATATTCTTCTGTATATTTTAATTAGTATTATTAAGTATTCTTTCTCTCTTCAGTTTTCCATCAACTAGACCCCCTTGTACTATATGCAGCGATTCACTGGACTCATTCATTCATTCATTCATTCATTCATTCATTCATTCATTCATTCATTCATTCATTCATTCATTCATTCTTCATTTTTTCCACACCTCTGAGAACCTGTGCCTGTGAATTTTGCACCACTGAACTCAAATCAGTAATCGGGGGTCAGGTTTGATCACACTTTGATCACATCCTGTATTTATATGGTCAGTCGCCTGACAAAAACATTCTTTTTCTCCTTGTACATATCACAGTGATGTACAGATATCACTCATGTTGTTTAAAAAAAATTGAATTCTTGTCTTAATCCAAGTAAAATTGGACTTAATTTCATGTAAATAAGTTTATATCATTAATATTGGACTGAGTCACAGTTTTCAGGAATAGTTTGGACAAGTTTCCAGTAACAACAGAGAGTAATTGAGAGGGATAACTTGGAATGTTTTTGTAATAAGCTTTGCAACACACAGTTCATCATGGATTACATGTCAATCTGTAGATTTGATTCAGATAGTTTGCTGACTTTCTATGAGCTAAACTTGTAGACATAAGATAACTAGAAACAGACATTAACAAACTGAAAGGGGACACACATCCGACTGTTGTGGAGCTGGACATATAGTCCTTTGGTCAATAAATAATTTCCTCTCTTCAGCTTGTATAGTGGGACAATACTCACACTAAATGGCCCATTTCGGTTAAAACTGTAGCTCTGTAGCTGCACAAGGAAACATACTGTCATCTTATGTACATTGATGACAATAATTACTTTATCTCTTTCCTAAAGCTCTAAATGCAGACATTACTTTATCTGTAAGTCTGTTGTATGTTTTAAACATACATTATTATTATTTTTTTAAACCCTAACCATGTATTTCTATTTCTGTTGTAATTTCCTCCCACTCCTATTGATTACAGCGAAGTAGAAAAGTAAGTAATTGCAGAAGCAGAAAAGCAAACAGAATGAGAAAAAGCTTGTCAAGGATAGAATTCAAATCAGAAATTCCTTGCTTAGAGGTTGGGGACTTCACACTCGCCTGCTCATAAGACATTTTATGCCACAGTTAAGAGTGGAAACAATCAGCATGCTGGAAAATTGAGCATGTGGAAACATAGTTGGGTTTTTCCTTTTATTTTGCTCTTTTTCTAAGTATTTTTGCAATCCATCACTACCAGCTCCTAAAACCTTTGAAATAGTTTAAAAATGCTTTACCAGTTCACTTCAGCCTTGAAGAGGGTGAGGAAAGCCTTTTTTATTCTGTCCATTCTCTCAGTTTAACATGACCTTTATGGATGTGAAGGGAAGATTTACCAGCCATCATGGATGTGATGTCTGTTGGGCTGATCTTTGAAGGGTATTGACATTCTTTCCATATGAATTCTCTCTATCGCAACTGTATCGTTCTTTAGTAGAGGCAGTGTAAACAGGTAATGGAGGATGCTTTGTGTTTTTGTAAATCCTTGGGAAACAGTCAAGAAACTCATTTATATTCATGGAACGGTATAGAAATTTCAAACATAATGTACAAGGTCCTTACACCTCAATGTTGCGCTTACACAGTACTCATGAATATGCAGAGTGCAGAGAAGGTCTAACATGTGACTACAGTGGCAATTTAGTGGCGTGTATGTTTTTGTATTTATTTTGGAATTCTGTTACATTGCACACTGGAGAACACTCCAATTAATAAATTACTCTGCTTAGCTGTGACCAGCCATTCAGGACAAGTGCTGTCACCATGGAAACTAAATGTAAGTATCCTGAACACAGTCTGGCAAACCTACATGGATCTTTATGAGCATGTGTGTTCGTGTGCATGCATGAGTCTGATAACTTCTGCAACACCTTAGCCTTGTGTAAGCTCAGTTTTACTAGACTTTCTGTTAAACATTAAGAAGGGAATTGAGAAGAAGAAATCCCCTGCTTTCAGTGTCTCATACACACTTGAAACTTTTTATATTAGTCAGATGGAGGCCAAAGCATGCTGAGGATATGTCAGTGAAGTCTAAACTTCATGCCAAGAAGCAAAAATCTCATATGATTTCCTTACATTCAATTATTTCTTCAAAGGAAGGATGCACAAGCAGCTCATATTGTGTTTTTATGTTGATGGTGGCTGCATGCATGTTTTCTCAATGAGCGTTTTAGATAGAAATCAAGATCATTATTTATTGACACTTCTGTTCACTTATTCTTGGACACTTGGTCCATCACTATCATTACTAAAAAAAATGGTATTAGTGCTAAGACAAAACATCCACATGTAGAAATGTGAACATATCCATTCTCATCACAGATAGCAGAATACTTCTTTAGAGAGAACAACCAATATAATGGATGATGAGCTGGAGCCCATGATAACTGCAGACCCTGTGACACTAATATTTATATATATACTGAATATTTCATATGATTATAACATAGCAGACAAAAACAGTCACTTTCTGTAGGGAACTTTCTCTTAGCTCTAGAAAAATAAATTGGGTTAGACAAGAGCATGTTTACATGAATTACCAGTAGTTCACTCATTCATATTCACAGTCTCTCTCTCTCTCTCTCTCTCTCTCTCTCTCTCTCTCTCTCTCACACACACACACACGCACACACATATGCAGACATGCACACACCTACAAATGTATATGACTAAGGCCAGGTTAAGGAATGGAGTGCACAAGAAAGTAGCTTATAGGCTTGTAGGTCCTCTTGTGTATCTCCAAGATTGAAAAATGAGATGGGAATCATTATGGGAAGGTGGATATGTTTCTTTCTTTTTTTTTCACGTAGAGAATATAAACACTTTTGGCTAAAACCATCATTTAGTTGTGTTGGACTAGTAATAACCACAGCTAAATTTCTTAACTGACTTCTTCGCTGAACAGACCCACTGGCTACTTGGGAGTGCTCTTTTGCTTTGTGGGCACAAATTACCGCTAACAGGAATGAGCTGAAGGAAGGGCAGTGACATCCTCCAATTTAGAAATGCTTCTTTCCCAGAGTATTAATCACACATGCTCACTCAGACCTTGTTGCCCTAATGGCATGCTCAGATAATTTGTGAAATGTGAGACTCTTTTTCTTTGTCTCCCTCTTCCTTTTTGTCAGGCTTATTGTTTATCTTAGCCTGTCAGGTGTCTCTATCACAAACACTTTGTCCCCAGCTACTTGTTTGTCTCTGCTTCACTTGTACCTCAGAGGCCTTTATCCAAAGTATTTTGGCGCCCCCTCTCAACCTTTGGTCTGCGTCCCATCTCAGGTCCTATGTGATTCTCGTGAGATATTCCACGAATCCCTTCAAGAGGGAAAAGACAATTCTGACCCAGCATTTTCTGGGCTGCTTCTAAATGGTTTGTCCCCCTCTGGTAATTTATGTTAATACTGCGTTTTGGGCTTCCACCAGCCAGCAGACGATCTGAAGGACTGGCCTCAGAGATGTCACGGAGGTGTTCATCATCGTCTGTATCAGCGTCAATGTATTTACTGATGGAGGAGTCATGGAAGGTGAATACAGTAGGGGCCATGGCAGTGCTATCTGGAGACTTTGGGGGGGTCTTGCTGCTGGCAGTGGTGTAGATAGAGACTTCAGGGCTTAACAGAGAGTGGTCTGACACAACTGAGCTGTCTGAAAGTGGGGACGGCCCTGCATCCCTCTCGCTGCGGCAAACTCCTTTAAGGCTTTTTGAGGTGTTGCCAGAAAAGAAAAACTTCTTTGCATTCTCTGTGTATGAGGACTTTGACACAGGAGTTGGCATGGAATGCCCCATGCTTTGCTGGCCGATTTTTGAACTAGCATGCTGAGACAAGGCTGCAGCTGGACCAAAAGTGAAGCGGTTGATTTCCTGAAGACCAGTTTCTGCTGCTGGACTACGGGGGAAGCGAGGATTCTCCTGGAAATCTGTTGCACAACTGATGTAACTGTCGATGCTTGACAAGCTTTTCATATCCCCAACAACTTCTCTGTTTCCTAGAACTTGTGGTCCATGATCATGAATGGCTCCGAGCTCGATCTCATCTCTCCGTTTGCCCACTCTAGAGCTCCTGTCTTTAGCATTGAGGTTGGGTTGTGATTGTGTCTTTGCCATCTGGTTGTACATCTCTTCTAGCTTCTGGACATTTAACCTTTGGGGGCTGGTTGCTCGAGCCTCGCAGGGTGATCCTAACTCTTGTGCATTGAAAGAATGGTTTGAGCTTGTCTCTGACGCAGCCCTTTTGTGAGTCCACTTCCAACGACTTGGAGACAGGTGGTTGTCATGCGGCCTCTCGCTCTTTTCCACCACAGCATCCATCAGCTCTGCACTACGAGCAAAAGCTTCTTTTAAGTTCATAGAAACAATGCTACCATTTCTCTTTGCCCTCTCAAGAGCCTCTCTCCTTTTAAGTGCTTTTTCTTGCCTCTTTTGCTCTTTGTAGAATTCAGAAAAGTTATTTACAATAATGGGAATGGGTAGGGCAATCACTAATACGCCAGCAATGCAGCATAACCCCCCCACAATCTTTCCTAACAGAGTTTTGGGGTAGATATCTCCATAGCCTACAGTGGTCATAGTAATAGTAGCCCACCAGAAAGAAGCTGGGATGCTTTTAAACTTTGTATCCTCCTCATCCTTCTCAGCAAAAAACACCAGACTAGAGAAGATCATGATGCCCATGGCCAGGAAAAGAATAAGCAAACCCAATTCATTGTAGCTCCTTCTAAGAGTGAACCCCAGAGACTGAAGACCTGTGGAGTGTCGAGCCAGCTTCAGAATACGCAGGATTCGCATGATCCTAAAGATTTGAACCACACGACGGACATTCTGAAACTGCAACACACTTTTGTTGGATTCTGTCAAGAAGATGGTGACATAGTAGGGCAAGATGGCCAAAAGGTCAATGACGTTCAGAGGACCCTTAAAGAACTTCCATTTATTGGGGGAGGAGAGGAAACGGAGCAGGTATTCCATGGTAAACCAGGCAATACACACAGCTTCCACATGTGCCAGCTGTGGGTTGTCTGTGGACTGGCCAAACTCATCTATGTCCTGCAGCTCTGGGAGGGTGTTCAAAGACAGGGCAATCGTGGATAGCACAATGAAGAGGATGGAGATGATGGCCAAGACCTGAAAGACAAATTTAGAAGAAGAAATGTGAGTAAAGATTGCAGGGTGAGGAGGTGGATTATAAACCTCTAAAGATTTTAGCAAAACTTCTTTCGCATGAGCGTAAATGTCCTTAACATCTGTTTTAAAGGCAAAAAAACTGTGTTAATTCTATTTTTCTTACTTATTACTTTCATATTTCTTCTTCAGTTAAATTTTCTAACACTAATTGAACATGTACTTTACATAGCACTAAATCCATGCACTTTCAGTATATTTATGATCATTCAGGGCTGACAGCAAGCGAATGCCAATAATCCTTGAGTCTTAAACTTTCAGTAACTGTGGTACTGAATGAGTGATTTGCTTTGGGCTTATAGATTGAGCTGACTTGAACTATTTATTTATTCATGACTCACTCATCAGGCTTATCCACATGAGTGATTGTGCTTTAGTGGACAATACGTAGCTAATAAACAGAAGACAAAAGACTGCAGGATACAACCTGGGTATTATCTGCTCAAATGTGTTGACTCTTTGATTTTCACTTGTGCAATGTTTAAAATAAAGAGTATCTTGAATCAAAATATAGCTAGATATAGCTATTCATGCATTTGTTGTTCATAGGCTCAATTATTATCACACAGTTAATCCAAAATAGGGCAGAGGAGACTCAACAAAAGCAGCAAAATGTAATATTTCTCCTGCACTAGCTTTAAATTCCCTTTAAATCTTGAACAAAATTAAAAATCAATTTCCTAACACACAAAGCTCTAAAAAAGACATTTTGAAGAACCCATACCATAGTCATGAACAAGTCAATAATTTTACTTTGGAGATCTAAGAGAGGATGATTATATACTTTTTACGTATATTTTCTCATTCTGTACATTATTACAGCACCTATGATCTGAAACACTTAGTTTTGGCTCCTGTCTCTTTAAGATCCCACTGTTCAGTCAGCCAATTGATCAAAAATATTGAATTTAAAGCAGCTGCACATTGTTTCTCTGAAGCTAAAATAGCCACTGGGCAGGCGTGATTGTGTAATATGATGATTTAGACCAGAGAAGGAAGACAAGCCTGGATGGCAAACAGTGTTCCAGCACTTCAGGAGTAGTGTGCTGTCTCAGAACAACTTCCTTTCATGTGGACTTTGTGCAGATACTTTACAAGCAAGAAAATAAATAAATAAAAATAAAAGGAAAATAAACTACAATGAAAGAAAGTTAAGGAAAAAGGTGGACAAAAAAAAAATCCAGACAGTATAGTGCAAATGTCTTGTTCCATCCATCCCTCACATTCATATTTTGCTCCTAAGGATGCTTAATCACCATTTTCAGTCTTTGTGCCTACAGAGGCATAGAGATGCCACCCAAGGAAAGACAAACTTGGACCATTTCACGTTATAATGGGATAGTCTATAAAAACGTGAAATTATCTTGCAATGTGATAAGTTTAATTGTAGAAATATCAACTGTATCACATTATACTGTGATAAGTTTTATTGTAAAAACATGAAACACGCTACATTATTATATAGACATTTCAACTCTTTTTTTTCAAGGATTAATTGTTCTACTCTGATATATTGTTGTACACAAAGCAGGAATGTGGGACAGTTAGGACAGTACATTACCTGCCTGTGTGTAGAGAGACTTGTCTTTATGTGTTGTTTTTTGGTTAATATGTACCAGTGATTACGCCTATGTCCTAGCTTTTTTCTGAAAACTAAAATTAAAATTATATATGTAATGCAGGGAGAATAAAATTGCCTAAATGAAGACGGCATCCGGTCTGGTTTAAAGCAACATTAACATTATTTCAGTGTCATCCAACATGTAAATGCAGAATTCTCAGCCCAGCGTGAAGTACAACTTAATCAGATTTTGTAAATGAGATAGACATTTCTCAGATCTGCTGCATTCACAGTTTCTTCATTTGAAGATGAAAACATTAACACACTTTATATTTCATGTTTTTACAATAAACATGTTATTACATGACAGGTTGCAATTTTTTTCCTTGGGTGGCAGCTCTACGCTTTCTACGAGTCATGCACATACAAAAAAGACACCTAATTCAAGGGATGAACCCATGTGTCAATGAAGAACAGAGAACTTCTGAAAAAACATTTTTTCCTGTCAGTATATAAAGAATTGTCTTGGCTATTGCTGTCTTGACCTGGGAACTCTTAGATTTTTAATATAAATTAGGATTTTCCTGGTTAAATACAAGACATTTTATTAAGTGTCTTTTATAGTAGATTGTCACCCTGTGCAAGTGCAACTTTAGCTCCAGTGACACAATACTTTCAGCCGATTCTTTGTTTATTCCTCCACCAAGATGCCTGATGTGCAACACTTTTTCTTTGTTTTTCAACTTTATGCTATAACTAACAGACAGAGTTTATAAAACTTTGTTGAGTGGTGCAGAACAGACAAAGGTGAAAAATAAGAAGAAATTGTATTTAAAGAATTAGCAAAATACATAACAAGACTCTGCCTTGGTAAGGTATTTGGTCTAAGATCCCATAAAGTTCTTATAGACCTCCTTTATCCAAGTGCTTTTTCCATCTATTTTTCTTAGGGAAAAGAGAATAAACACAGTGCGTTATTATTTGACAATGAACAGCTTTGTATTGGATTGAACTGATGAAACTAATGAAGGTTTTGAAACTTTCGAAATTTGAAAAAAAAACATAAACAAGAATAATTGTAAACCTAATGAATGAAACTGGTAACTTTAGGTCCATGACCACTGTGATCACAGATTACTGTCTCCAAGGAAATTTGCACACTCAGATGATTGAAATGAGCCTACCATTTCCACAATGTACTGACCCCACTGCCTATTCGCCACGTCAGTCACTTGATAAAAGCTAGATGAAGCCTTTAGATAAAGCCTTTCATCCTCACTATGTAAGAGAAGAATTAGAGCAAAACATTCTACTACTATTGTACATTGCTTTGACCTTCTAATGGTATCTTTGGATTGAGATGGATGAGACTTGTCGCTACCTGTAATGTGACATCGTGACATGACATAATAATGATATATATAAATGAAAATGCAGGAGCAGAATATCCACAGAATCCACTGCATTAGAGGATGTTGATGATTCATATTACACAGTGGAGAGAACTGGGAGGCCTTTTAGAAAACAGCATCCTTACACACACACACACACACACATGCACACGCACACCTCCCCACCCACACACTCCACCAATCATGCTTATAAGTAAGTACATGATGGCGGATTACATCTCTTTAAGCAGCATATTTCAGCATATTTAACTTCCCTTAGCCTTTTAAAAATACCCAAGACAAACACTGGCTACCACCATGAGCATTTCACTGATAACACTCTTGCAATAAGTCTAAACTTTATTATAAATTGGGAGATGAAGAGCACAAATCCAGCAGCTCTTCTGTGATGTTAGTGCTGTTGTTAAAGTTAAAAAAGAGTAGCTCTGACTGACATGACCTGAGTATGAAAGAGTCACAAAGTCAACATACATTAATGTCACTTGTGTTTTCAAGAACTAACAGATTTTCCTATTTTCCAATTTTTAATCATTTTCAAAATATGAATTATTTAATATATATTCCATACTGTGAATACTGACTGAATCACTTAACTTCCTTGTGTTTCCATAATCCATGCAAAAGCCACTATTAGGACAAACATAAGGCCATCAGGATAGTACATATTCTTTTAGAAGAACAAGAACAGAATTAGACAAGCCAGTCTGCACTAGTTATAAAGAGGACAAGTAAAAGGTTGCTGCTTGAAAACGGAGCTTGTTTTGGTAGTAGCTCACAAAAAAGAGGTTGGGATGTTATCTGATTAAATAATCATGGGGTAGTTAAAGTACTGTCTCTAAAAGTTAGTGCAGCTGATACTAATGAAATGTAGGAATAAGACATATCTGAGACACTTTATTTCTACTTTTTTTCTGAATTGAAATAAAAAAACACAACAACTTCCACAATGAAACTCTTGATCATCTGTACTGGTTAAACAAAGTCAGACCAAAGTCCAGCTTTTGATACAAAGTCTCCTTATAAATCACTCAAAGGAAATTAAGACAATCTGACAGAAAATAGATAATAACAACCATCATTTAAAAGGTGACTGACAGTGAGGACCTTGACAACAATAATTTGGACTCCTCAGAGTAAAAGTGATGACTAAAACAACAACCTTATCTATGGCCAATCAGAGCAGCAGGATGCTGTTGCCATAGCTTCATGACAGACATGAATAATGACCCTATTTGTTTATTTCCTTCCCATTGTGCCCCTCTCTTCCTGCCCTGGAGGATGTTTATTTGAATCAAACACTTGAAGAGCAGAGAGGGGTTGGGACTGATGGGTGAGAATGAAGCTGACAAGGGCAGCATAAAAGTGAATGCGTAGAAAGGGAACAGTGACAATAATTATGCTGTTAAAATTGAAATGATTAAGTAAATAACAGAGTGTATTGCTCATGTTTCCTGCTTTACTTTTGTAAACACCAGGTATTAAAGGTCACCTACTGGGGTTCAAGACACATCAGACTTGTAATAAGTAAAAAAAATGTGACAGAGACACACTGCTAACAAATCCCAAACTTGAAGCCACTGGAGATTGCAGCTATGAAAGAGCAGGACAAAAAAAGGGCAGAGGTAATAGGATTGAGAGGCTATAAAAAGGTTGCTAATGAAGGCGCACTGGTGCAGCTGTGTAATGTTGTGGTTATGAGGTTAAGTTCCACTAGGAAACCCTTTACATTTCCCAGTGGATTGTGGGGCTCCTGCCTCTGCACTCTACTCGCCCTTGCCTTGCATTGCTTTTTTTTTTGTTTTATCTCTGTGCTTTTATAAAACTACTGAACTCCAAAGTCGAGATAAACCTTCGGTGCAAATTAAGGAGACCACAAACAAACAAGTGTGACTGGAACTCAAGACATAAAATTGTAAAGGCAATAATTGAATTATAGACCATTCATGGACTCTTAACTGGACTAAGAGGCCTTCATAAATACAGTATAAATTAGCCACACCTAATATTACATCTTTCATGTCTTATCTTTCATAAAACTTTTATATGAATGCAAAAAATGTTACTACCACTGAATGCTCCATGGTGGCTCAACTCAACACTGGAGAGGAGAAGACAACATGTATATATGTGTATATATATATATATATATATGTATATGTTTTTGCCTTTGTTGAGCTATATGAAGAAAATGCAAAAACTTCTTTTTTTTACAAACACTAAACAGATTAACAGCTTTTAGGAGCGGTATTCCCTTTACACAGTGATAGTTAAATATATCTTATAAATCTCATCTTAAATTTTAATGTTGTAGTAGTAAATATTAATGACAAAGAAGTATGAAAATTTTAGGATTTACTAATATAATGGTAATAAGTCAGCATGGTGAATTTTAAAGCTGTGTGAAGCTGCCTCCTTGAGGGAACCATATTAGATTAATTTGCAACGTTCAGGTGAACAGATTCAAAGACAAGATTATTATCACAGAGAATCTAGATTGTGATGTGAGATGAATATTAAAAACAACTTATATCCATGCATGCACCTTTAGTGGTACATTATCCATATTTCTTTCTCATAAATTCTATAACAAAACTTCTGTGAAGAAGTTGGATAATTACTGCATAGGTAGCAGTTGTCTTTCAACTGCAACGAGTTATTTAACCCCAGCTGATGCAATGAGCAGTTTCTCATTCCTTTAACAACCATGTGGAAAGACACATCCTGTGTTTGTGGAAAGTATCTTAATCACTAGGGTCAAATCACTGGCATGCATCAATCACAGAAAACATGTAAGGAGATTGCGTAAATGACTTAAATTGGGTTAAGAACTGTCCAGCTCATTATTAAAAACTGGAAAGATATTGGGGAATCATCATATTCCAGGAAGGAATGTGGTTGGAAAAAAATCCTGAATGATCGAGATTGGAACAAACGTTTCTACAAACACAGTTCAAAGAGAAGTCAAGGGATTGGGACTGAACAGTTTATGTAGCCATATGAAAACCACTGTAAATCCTAAACCACTAGTCTATTAGTAGTGTCACGTAAAAGCTTTCTGAATCATACTTTTGAAATGAAGCCATTTTATTGTTTTTCAGCTTCAGACACCCTTCTTTAGGAGCAGTTCTGGTTGGTATTCACACTACATTAAGTGTGGTGGCATTCTCATTGACAGTTTAGGAACTCCAGAGCTCCCTGTGCTCTGGCTGGCACCTTTGTCATTGGCAGCAACAGGAGGAACAGACACAGTGGAAGCTTCTGTTCCTGTGAGCCCATTGTTACCACTTATTTTCTCAGAAAAAACATTAGACCTACATAATAATGACAGGTACTATTCTCAAACTTCCATCTCACTCTTTCTTATGAAGCAGTTGTGGGAAAGGTGTATCTGTTTTTTGGGTGAGTAAATCCAGGTCATGCTTGAACACCAAGATCCCCTGACAGCTGACTTGCTTTCCCATCATCCCCTGAGCCACATCGAAGGCCACAAGGATACCAAGCAACACTCTCCCAGCCTCTGCCGCCAGCCACTGTCACCATGACAACCCTCTTGAAGCTCGACAGGAGGTGGCTACATGGACCTGCTTGTGAAAAGCAAGTCTGAGTCTCCTTCTGTGTCTCTCCCTCACTTTTACCCCTGATTTGTACCTTATTGAAAGCTTACTAAGCTTAGTACTGTCTGTCCAAATGTAGTCTTGGTTCAGTCTTCAGGTATTTCTCTCATTTGTGTCATGTTGCTCTTTGTATTTCAGCACAGGTTATCGCTTCAGTTGTTCATTAGTGACCTATGACACAGATTAAAATTTTAAATTGAATGAATTTTCACAATTAGTGTTACAGACGGATAAAAGCATGCATAAGGCATCATCTTTATTTAAATATGCTTGCATCATGTACCACACAATTACCCTTTCAGCATTTGAACAGCTTCATCATTATTTCCACACCACTGGTCTATATATTTCTTTGGAGATGTTATTGTCAGTGGTCAATAGTATGTGAGTAATAATGTGAAATAATTCACACCCCTGATTCCGAATGTGGAACAGCTCTATCTCTCTGCCTGTGAAAGAGACGGGGTTTCCATGGAGACGGGAGGAGACTATGTCTTCCACATTTCCCTCAGCATGATAGCTTGAAATACACAAAGAGAGACACATTTGCAGAGGCTCAGCTGTAGTCTCCCCACACTGCATCACCTCTTAACATCAGTGTCTCCTTTATCTTAACCTACACCATCTTTCTAAGGTGTGTAACTTGTATTTTGGGGCTCATTTTGGGAGATTATGCTAGTAGCTTCATGATCATGACTTCCATTTCTCCATCCACCTTGTATGTCTCTTTGATGGAAAATGATGTTTAAGGGAAAGTTTATGTGAGGAAATTATAGTTACATGATCCGTTTGTCTTCCAGACCAAATTTCTGTATGTTTGTATTTTAAACATTTCAGCATTCTGTGCTTACAATTGAATGCAGAAAACATACTCCACTGATCCTCACAAATGAACATCAGTGTGCTATTGTGTGCATTATGCAGTGCCCATTTCTAAATTTATTAATTTTAAAATCACAAATAAGAATATGTACAGTATTCTTATGTACAAAGTGGTTATTGAATAGCCAAATTTGGAGTGTTTATCAAACTTTTCCCTAACTTATGCAGTCTTTCAATGCACAAAGTGCACCACACCCCTAAACCACTAATGTAGGTAGGAAATCTATGCTTGCACCATCCATCTCCTGAATGAATCCCACCTCATCTCCTCTCCCTCTCAATTATTCATGCATTTCAGATGAAGAAGAGAATCCAGACTCAGCATCTATATTTAAACTCTGACTGGTCCGCGGTGGTTGTATAAATAGAAACAGTATAGGGTCTGGCTTGCTATGCCAAACTAGGCTGCTTTCTACAGTAATTGTAACTTGGGTGACACGGCATTTGCAATGACTGGGAGGACAACAAAGACAGAGCAATCAGTGTTGTGCAGAGAGTTTTCTGGATTGAGGAAATCAGAGCAAAATATAATTACCTGTTCCTGCAGCAAATTAAATGCGTAAGACATAGCTGCAATAATTTATTTTCAGCTGTGGTGTATGATAACATGTCGCTAAAAATATAGAGCAGCAAGACTATCATATTGTTCAGACACATTGCGGCTATATGTTCACCAGTGTGATATTAATGCATGTATGATGCAGTTCACGCAGCTTTGCAGTACATGATCATTTATTTATTACAGAAACCAGAGAACATCCTGGCATACTCTGCAAACATCAGCACAGAATAAAAAAAAGAAAAGGTAAACATGCGGAAAGCATTGATTTGAAAAGAAAAGGGAGATGCAGACAGAGAGAAACACACAAAACTCCTCTACACACACAGTCAATCAACACCAATGTCTGAATAGAAGGCAGCTGCAAGTTGCACTGCGATGACAGTTACCATGGCGATGGTGACAGAGAACTTTAAAACATTTCAGTAATGACTCAAATAAAAAAAGAAAATAAGAAAAGATAAATGAGAGAGAGAGAGAGAAAGAGAGAGAGAGAGCAAAAACATTCAAAAACAGAGCAACAAAGACAAAGAGTTGTCCGACCTCAGCTGATATACTTGAATGTCATGGATTCTACTCACAAAGCTGGGGCCACACGAAGCAAGATTAATCTTAATCCTGCACTCAAACACATGCTTACTGCCCTTTTTCATATACTTAGCTCAACAACATGAGCGTTCATATTTTATAGTTTGTGAAGGCTCAGATCAGTGGCCTTCAGTGTCTGTGCTTTTAATCCCTTTGAGAGCTACACTCAAATTAACATGCAAATCCACTAAGTTTTGGTAATTGGGCAGCTTTAAACACATGATTTTTATACTTAAACACCCTCTGATGCATTGTTTCAAACAATTTAAAGTCAGCGCATGAAGTGACAACATGTCATGCCTGAGTTAACGTAACTTTCCACCAAGAAGAGCCCAGCATGAAGGGACACACAGTAATTCAGTTACTCTGTGTACAAATCAGCAAATACAGGGAACTCTGTGCCATTTTACTGGAAGTGAATGTAAGATAAGATTGATTTAGGTTTTGGGTGAGCATAAGTTTCATACTTTGTCAGGATGCATTATGCTATTGCTGTAGTAGAGAGGAGGAAGAGTGATACAGTTGAGACTGGACAATACACACTATGTTTGAGTAGAAGAAGAGATGCCATGTTGTGTTCTGACTGGGTGCAAGCTAAAAATAAAGCAGCATCATATGTTCGAGCCAGACGTTGTCCCTGAATTATTTCTCTAACCCGTGACGTGGATTTAGTTAATAGTTAAACCTGAAGGGGCACATAGTGTTACTCGAATCTGTATGACGATACCTGGCTGTGAAGCCCAGCCCTCCTTAACTATTGCTGTCATTGTGAATTTTTGTGTTTTAACATAAAAACATGACAATCTTTGATCTATCTATCTATCTATCTATCTATCTATCTATCTATCTATCTATCTATCTATCTATCTATCTATCTATCTATCTATCTATCTATCTATCTATCTATCTATCTATCCATCTCTCTCTCTCTCTCTCTATATATATATATATATATATATATATATTAGTATTAGACAGTAAAACTATTCTAAAAAGTACTTTTTTTCAAAAATGAACTCTAATAGATGCACATATTATTTCGACAAAGCTTGGCAGATCTGCTATAGGATTAGCTAAGATTGGTTAATAACTATTTAGTGTCAGCATTTTGCTGACTTAAGCATCACTAAAACCTTATGACAGGATGTAGTTTTACAAACTGTTGGTAGTGTGATGCTAATTTTTGCAAGAAATACTTGATGTAAGCATTCATTTTTATTCATGTGATGAAAACTGAATGTAGTATAAAGTCTTGGTGAAAGTGATCACTAAGGTGAAAGGCTTCTCACACCAAGAGTCAAGTGCTCTCTCCAAACTCTTACAATCATCCAGTGGTTTGATGAATGTCTTCTTCACCTTGGTGGATGTTTTCTCTACTTATGGCCTTTAAACTTTGTTTAAAGCCATTTATTCCTCTATTTACAATGGCAATTCCAAAACAGTTGGATCACTGTGTAAAATGTGAATCAAAACCAACTTGCGATGATTTGTAAATCTCATGAACCAAAAATCTATTCACTAAAGAACATAGAAATGATCAAACATTAAGGCAATAAATTTTACTATTTTATAAAAAAAATAGACCATCTTGAATTTTAAAGCAGCAAAAATCCCCAGCACACAGAGATTTCTCCAGAGTCTATGAATGATTTGATGATATTGTGTCTGTAGATGATAAAATATTCAGTGTCTTTACAATACAAACATTATTCTGAATTTTCTGCCCAATTTGTAGACTCAGTTTATTTTTATAAAATGCACCCAATTAACCTAATTAGCGCCAACATCATCCAACTGTTTCCTTTTAGTACCACATACCTTTCAATTCTAATGTTGGCCAACTTTTAAAAAAAAAATGTTGTTGCCATCAAATACAAGATGAGATAATATTTCACCAAAATTTAAAGAATGTCTGACTTCAGACATTATAATCTTAAGAGTTTGCTGTTCAGGGTTATTTCATATTGAGGTAAGGAAATGAAGTCTTAGTGTCCATACAAGCCAGGAGATGCCTCACAGCTACTGTGTTAGGAGTAAAGAATAGTAAAGAAAAGAAATTAACAAAATTTTGGAATTAAAAATAAAACAATTAAATAATAAATAAATAAACTAGTATCTGTTATATGCCATGAACTATTTCCTACAGTGACAATCTATGAAATATGCTCATGCCCAGCCGGCATGTCCATGTGGGACCCAAAAGGGTTAAATTGGTTCTGACTGGGTTTCAGCTGGGGCCCAACTTGGTGAGAGCTCATGTAATAAAAATAAAATATTTGCCCTGTTTATCCCCATGTCTACAACCCTAATGGGACTCATACAGCCAGCTCACATGCAAAATTTGCCCAGTTCAATCCCATGCCTACTCAGTACCCACATATCCCATATTTAACCCTTGTGGCCCCCACATGGACATGCTGGCTGGGTACAAGTTGGCAGAAAATACAAAACACTGTATGCTGCAGAAATCTATTTTTTAAGAAGTAAAGCCTGTGAACAAGTTTAAATAAACAGCTTGAGTTTTACTGGCACATAAGGTGCATGGCAGACAGACAGTATCTCTTAAGAATCCTCTGCAGTCAGTGTCCATACCTTCTCTGACAAAAAAGAAAAAGAAGCATGTCCACTGTACTGCTCTGCTGTGCTCCTGCTGCAGTATTTATTTACAACCTCTCCTGTAACACTGATGCAAACTCATGCTACTGTTACTGCAGCACATCTGCAAGCAGAATTTACATAACTAGGAAGGTTACTATTGACAATCCTCAACCGTCACTGGCCTGGGTTCAGCTCAGTGCAAGCTTGAGGAGTAAAGACAAAAAGTAAATATTCTATTTACCTTAAATTAATTCTTTCTATGAGGACTAACTAACCAAGGTAATTATTTTCTACTTGCTGGACCATAAGTAGTGAAGAAAATGAGGATTAACATGTAATAGGCAAGGCAAGTTTATTTGTATAGCACGATTCAATGACAGGGTGAGTCAATGTGCTTTACAGAACACTGAAAAATCAGAAAATAAGAAGTATAAAACCTTAGGGTTTTGGAGGTGTAGTTCACCTGAACAGACCTACCCAAATTAAATCAACAATAACTCTGTAATTTTCAGGTCAATATACATAACCTTGGTCTCAATGGATAGATAAGACCCTATGGAATATAAATTCAGTGTCAGAAACATTGTTAAAGTTAATATGCCTGTGCAAATTGTGATAAACCATAGGTAAAAATAATAATAATAAAAAAATATCATCGCCTAATTGTTTTTTTACACAGATGAAAACGTCATGATAGAAATCATTCTGTGCATAAAGATACCACTGCATCCATTCAGCCACCCTTGACTACAACTGTACAAAGTTTCATGAGAATAGAACAAAGCTCTTAGCTTTTATGCAAGTTTTTGTGCGGATTTGGCCACTTGGATACCCAAACTGTGCCAAATTATGCTGTGTCTGTATTTCCTCCAGAGCTTCTAACACGGTGTATTTGGTTTTTTGTAATTTCTTGGTCATGTTTGGCTTTTATCCTTCGTTCTAAATGGATAAAAAGTCAAAATGAAACAAAGAAATGAACACTGTTCGATATTCGCTCTTTCCGGTGCGCATGGCGCAGTTTCACGATTATGGATTACTACGCTGTGAGTTTTGATCGAAGAACAGTGTGGATAGACTGAAAATGACCACAAAAGGGTAAGGGAATAAAAAAATATTGCTGTTTGTGAGAATAGCTTTGGGATTTGGTGCTGTATTTTGTGATAAACATGCTATCTGATAAGGCTAGCTGTGATATGCGAAGGTTAGCTTTGTGTTTGTTTTGAGACTGACATGAGGTGCTTGGCGAATAGCTTTTTATGCTTGGTTTCATATGAAAGTGCAGCTTTTCTAGTTTCATTTGATACCCAATATGTTGGGGTGGAGCGAACGGATCACGCGTTGTGTTGCATTTTGTTTCGGGTGTTACTCGTTATGGTGGCGCTGTTGTTTGTGGCATACGTATTTTAAAGTTTTATTAAACAAATACTTTGTTGACTAAATGCACTTGGAGACTTGATTTAGTGGCATTGGGTATTCTTCTTTGAGACACATTATAAATAAAATATCCTTACATCACTAAAGTAACTTTTTTACACACATGAACTTGTGTTTACACCTGTTGGACCCACCTGTGGGTCCGTCGGGTTTAAAAATAAAAAGAGAAAAAAAAAAAAAAGAAAGAAAATTTACAGTCATTATTTTCCACAAAAAACACCTTATGTTGTTCATGCAGGCAACAATAACCTATTACCTGACCTGGACCTCCCACCCCTCATCTGTGACTGGATCTATAAATTTTTAACCGAGCATCACAAACAGTGAGGATGGGCCCCACACATCATCCACCCTGGCACCGAGCATGGGCTCCTCCCAGGGCTTTGTTAAAAGCCCCTTCCTGTATGCACTGTACACACACAACTGTGTCCCATCACTCAAACTGACTTGTGAAATTGGCAGATGACACAACAGTGATGGGTCTTATTTCTGGCGGTGATGAGACAGCATGGGAGGAGATCCAGAGGCTCCTGGCCTGGTGTACTGCGAACAACGTCCTGCTGAAAACCGGAAAAACCAAAGAGATTGTGATTGAGTGGAGGGGGAAGAGAGAAGACCCTTCTCCACTGCAAATTAACAGCAAGTGTGTGGAAAGAGTCTCCCGCTTTAAATTCCTGGGGGTGCACGTGTCTGACCTCACGTGGTCCAACAATACAACAGTAGTGGTCAGCAAAGCTCACCACCTTCCTGAGGCTGCTGAGAAAATCCTGGCTGGAGACAAAGCTGCTACAGTTCTTACCACAATAGAAAGTCTTGTAGCATACTGCATCGTGGCGTGGCATGCTGGCTGCACAGCTAAAGCCCTACAAGGGGTCATTTAGACTGCACAGAAAATCATTGGCTGCCCCCTGCCCTCCCTGGAGGATATCGTAAACGGTAGTGGCCTAAATAAGAGAATCCTCGCTGACCCATCACACCCCAGTCGGGGCTTCTTTGACCCTGTGTCTTCTGGTAGGAGGTTCAGAACCATCAGCAGCCAGACAAACCATATTAGAAACTCTTTTTACCCCGGATGATTAGGCTTCTTAACGCCTAACCCCACATGCACCTTCACCATCACTGCTACATCTGGCACACACTTGTCTTATTTTGTTTATAGTTTTATTTATAACATACCTCATCTGGTATTTTACAATGTGCATTAGTGTGAGTGAGTGGGTGTGTGCTTACGTATGTGGGTATTTATGGATATGGAGGCGTTTGTTATACTTACTTGTGAATTTTTTTATATTTTCTGTGTTTTGTGGCACTGTGGGAGAAATGCCCATCCAGTTTCGTTGTGAAACTGTAGCAATGACACAATAAGAAAAAAATTCTATTGTTGTGTTTGAAATATGTGACCTCTAGTGGTTTGGAGAGCAACTGCATGGGAGGTGTAAGAGAATGGTGCCCATACAAATTTTTCTTTTACATAGATTTTATTTTAGTCTTAACTATGATGGGTTTATTTATTTAATTGTTTATTTAACACTGACTAAATACTTTTGACTGTCATATGACTAAACTCAACTAAAAAGTGATTAAGTTCAGTGGTTACATGCACCAAGGAAACCACCTAAGTTATTTTTAGGTGGTGTTGGTGTTGTTAAAAGAATCAGTTGTTGCCTTAGCCTTTATTATTTTCTAATTTTAACCAAGATCTTCCCTGAAAAAGATCTGTGGGAGTATATGTAAATCTAAAACCTGTACACACCATAAGGTGCCTTTTAATATGTTCAAGTTGGCATATCCATGGGCACTAATTTCAGTTCATGTTACCACAAATGAGACCAATCAAAATTTGAAAGAATCAAATTGAAAGAAGTTAAAAAAAAAGACTGCTGTAATATCTGGGTGTCAAAGTCTTAATTATTTCTAAATTTGTGTGAAAAATAAAAGTAAAACCAATCAATCTCTTGGCAGCTGGGAGATACTCTAGCATCCATTAACAGAACAAAGCAGCTATTAAGAATGAATGGATGAATTTGTTTGGCAAACACACTCCAATGGAAAAAATAAAAACTAATTTACCTGCAAAACAAAAAGCATTTAGGTATGGGGGCTTAAAGTTGTATCTTTGTCCCAATTTGATTTGCACCACAGCAGAAAAACTATTCCTCTCAACAGGAGCTTTACAGTTGTGAAATCTTCTTAGTTTGCATATTCTTTCCAACTTCCACATCCATTACTAGAAAAAGGAACTTTGTTGTTCACCCCTAAAGTTTTTATTGTTGCTCAATCATTGTTGCTTTGCAGTATACCTCATCATACGGACATTTGTGACTCAGCAGACACTGACGAGCACTCCACCTGAGGGTCCCCACTGATTCAGAATAACTGACAGAGTTGCAATATTAATCACTCACTCAAAGACTTCCTTGGCATATTTTTACATCTTTGAGTGCGACAGCCTTTCACCAGCCACAACAACCTCCACCTCACTTCAGCTGTACAGCTTAAAGTACCATCTCTTCAATAAAATGTATTGTACACTCTGCTGGCAAAGCCTTCTGTTTTAATGGAGGAAAAACACATGTCATATGCTTGTTATTGTTTTTGTATTAATATTATTATTTATCTATTCCTGTTAAATATTTTATTTTTGCCACGCACATGTTTTATCTAGCAAATCAGTGTCCAGCATGGCTTTTGTTTGCCCATCTAGACACTTCCAGATGAGAATTAATTGGTAGGATTTTCACTTTTGGTGCTTTTTTTTCTCCTCTAAAACATTATACAAACCCGATGCTTTTGTTCCTTTTACTTGTGTGAATATGTACGATTGTTCTTCATACAGGCATTTAGAATTTAATTAAGTCCAAAGGCAAGCCATAGTTTCAGATCGCTAACTGTGACCTCAATAAAAGTTATAATCAAAAGCTGTTCCTACAGAACAGAAAAGGGCTCTTGTTAGGACACTTTCAGAGTTGTGAAAATGAGTCAGAGATAGTCATGCTTTTGAATGTAATAGTGTTTATATACTGTGTGGTTTTATGTTTGTGTAAAAACACCCTGTCTGTTCATTTGGGCTCTCAAATTTGAACAAGTTTTACTTAGATTAGACATTTCATTAGCTTGAATGCGCTTTACTGCCTCTCATGACCGAGCACTTTGACATTTTAATTATGTATGAAATTTCGTTAAAACACTAAAAACATGTCAGTTATGCTTCTGATATGATAAATTTAACTGTCCAATCCAGTTCAGAACTAAGCAGTTAAGTGAAGGCTTCTTTATAATGTGGAGCAGGGAAAATGTTGCTTTTTTGCTACCACATGAGGCCCTACAGACACTGTTCTATGACGCACAATAATTCTCACATCTATAAGAAAAAAAATTGCTGAATACCACAGTGTTATAAGGTGACATCCTGGAATTTCATGTCTTCTTCCCACAGGCTAAAACAATGAGCATTTGCCCTTTTTCAAGCACTGTTCCAATATTTCTCTTAGTCATAAATCTGTCTTGATTTTCTGTTTTGCTGCCTGAAATTCAGCCTACATGCCGCACATTAATTTTCTCTTTCATATTTACTGTCTCCAGGTCTCTTGATCACTGTTTTTTCTTTTCTCTTTTTTCCCCCCTTTTTACATTCTTTGCTCTCCCAGTCTTCTTTCGTCTTGGAGACAGTGACGTCTTTGTGTTTTCACTCAGTGCTCACATAACAGCTCAACTACAAATTGAATGAACAAAGGAGCTTGCCTAGCTTTGAAGCAGCAATGCACAATTCTTGTCCACCTCCCATGTGTTACCATCTACTTTTCTATGGAGTGAAAGTGTATTCTATTCATCTATGACAATCAAACAGCAACCTACAGGGCTGAAAGATGAAGCCAGATCTGATGTGCCAAAAACTGCAGTTCCTTGCTGGCTACAAAAGCAAATCAATCCCTACAGACCAGTCAAAATGCCAAATTTATTGCAGAAAAAAACAAGCTTGTAGCCTTGTACAAAAATGCTTTATTTTCTTCATGGTTAATTTATTCACATAAACTGTACCGGGGGTAACTTTCATATATTTGATGTTAAAATATTATTTAGGCTTAAAATGTGATTCATGTGATGTTGAGAGAAATTGGTTTAATTTACTAGACATAAAGTAAAATATTTGACATATTTAATTTTACACAGAGAGTATATTTACATGTTTACATCTTTTGAATGTGGCTGTCATAATCTGCAGCTTCTACCTTTGTGGTGCTCACATATTTAACTTAATTTATTTCCTCTTATTCTTTTAGCCTTCTCACATGGTTTAGCTGGTGAGGCAAGTATCCTTTCCTCTGTTACTAGAGAAGACATTAAAGGCCGTGCTAATGTTATGAAATGCGGCAGATCATTTAAGTTTATCCTGTGTATGTGTTGTGAACATTGTTTGGAAGAATAAAAGTAAATTTGAATATGCATTATTTTATTGTTTTATTTGATGCATCTCTATTTTCCACTTTTTAAAGAAAATGCTGAGCAGAGAGATCAGTTTCATTTACTGATTTGTATAAATTCCAACTCTTATCTATAGTCATAAGCTATAGGTAATCAAATAGCAGACATGTTTGGGCAGAATCAACTACTTTAGGCATTTATGGCTCAGTTACAGCATTGGCAAATGTTACGTGGGCCAGAAATGGTCCAGATGTTGGTTGTTGGCCTGGATGTGGATTATGTCAAGTATGTTGTGAGCCAGAAGTTGATGTAATACGAGAAGCCCTCCTTATGGTACTTTCAATTTGGGCAACACGTGGTCATGTGACTGGGTTTTGGCAGCCACACTCATATTTAGTCAGTGCCATAAGTCAAGGCCAAATTTGGGCCAATAATTTGTTGCCATCTAGGTAGTGCCTAAAAGAATGAGATCAAAAATACCTGCACTAGAATTGAACTTCTTTTTTTAATGCAACAAAGGGCTCATTTTAAGGAACATTGGAGGAGTTCAGCCATCAGAGAGAGGAGTCAGAGTAAAGCCACTACGATTCAGCATCCAAAGGGACTTGATGGTTTGTATGGGCATTTGGTCAAGATTACTTCTGGATGCTCCAAAGGCAATCATGTAGGAGGATGTGCAGGGGAGTAGGGCTGTCAAATGATTAATTTTTTTTAAAAGATAAATCACAGTTTACAAATGAATTAATCATGATTAATTACCATTTGCGATTATGCCTGAAATTTGCCCGTTTTTACTGCAAACCACTGCATACACATATATAGTGTTAACTGACTTTCCCTTGGGTAAAGAGAAAGTCCAAGGGTCAGTAAATGTAGCATGTAGTGTACTTTTATATGTTGTTACCATTATATGTTACCAAGTTCTAGATCGTAATGCCGAATTCATACATCATCATGTCACCAACCATCTACAGATGATCACACAGTGATAATATCTGTCATAAAACCACCAAATGTTGACAAATCAAGTTAAACATGCTGATATTGATGAAGAAACTGATAAAACTGTTGATCTGACTAAAAACACAAAGGTCTCATTTGTGCCCTCCTTTTCCTGGCCAGTGTTGATGCCTGCCCCCTTTTAAAACTTTTCGTGACCCGCCCCTGCATAGCTGAAATGTAAATCCTTTCTACCACCTGTCAGCTACAGTGTTTGAAAAGGATCCTGCCAAAAACAATACTCTGGGGTAAATATATGCTGGTATGAACCATGACCTGCTAGTTCCCTCCTTCTCACCTGAGCGATAAACAAATGCTACAAGAGAGACGGTACTGGCGACAGAAAAGCTGATCAGCTAATCACCATCAGCCGTCATGATTCATGGAGCAACAGGAGATAGAGAGGAGGAGCAGACACGGAGAAGACCGGAGAGCAACTAGACCAGCCACGTTTGGGCACAATGCAGGAAGAAAAAGAAAAACAAGATGGATGGATGGATGGATGGATGGATGGATGGATGGATGGATGGATAGAACACAGTAACTTCTCAGTTAGAGATATGACTATGAAATTATAATTTGTCTAGTATTAGGCTGATCATATGTAAACATGTTATTTACAGTATATCAAACCATACGAAGGAAAAAAAAACCTGGAAATTCAGATTTAAGTTCAAGTTAATCACAATTAATCTAACATAAATGTTAAACTGGCTGTCGTGTCATTAAATATATAAATATTTCTTCATCTTCTTTCTTTGAACTGATTATATTTTGGGAAGAGAAACATTTACCTCATGGCTTTGATATAGAATTTTTCATTCTCCAAGCTGTTGTTGGCTGTGATTTGCAACTGACGTTGGCAGTGAAAATGCAGAATAAGGAAGGGAGCCATCTTTCTGCATTAAAAGATCAGCATCATAACTACTAAGCAAATACGTAAATTCAGTGTGCCTCCATCCATCTGGTTAAAAGTTAGGTCACTACTTGGCTCAAAAGTTCATTCAACACAAAAGACAAAAAAAGATCAGAAAAAAATATAGTTTGCACCATATTCAAAACTACCAACTATGCAAATACAAAGTAATTAATGGTAACTATCCTCTGCTTCACAGTAATGACAAAAAAAGGTCATATGTGAGTGGGTTTAATCTATTCCCCCAGTCCTGCCTGTGTTATGTGTTGAGCATTATTACTAAAACCAAAAGATGGAACAATTTATAAACTTTAATTTAATTTCACCTTTAATCTTTATACAGTGCAGTGGTGCTTTTAAAGCTGCATTTAAATCTGGCTTTGGGAAAAAATAGAAGAGACACCCTCACTTGCTGACGCTGTTGCCGAGGAGAGGGTGTGACAGCCAGAGAGCAAATGCTGGGAAACTCAATCTTCTCATACATAAGATTTGAGCTCATATCTCTACAACACACAAACGCTGACCAATAACCTCTGATATGCTAGTTCCTCTGAATCCTTTATCAATAACAATTAGTGCTTTTAATGCTACCTGGTCACTAAACAGCTTCCTGCAGAAGAGAGATACATGAGATATTTATTTTCTCTCAACTTCTCTAATGTAGGGAAAACAAATAAAAATTAATTAATTAATTAAACAAATTTATTTAAGAAATGTGTTCTAATACCCCTCAGCAATAGTCAAGTAACACAACAACCTTTCATTTATTTATATGATTCTCACTGGATTTATTTTACCATAGGTAAATAAATATGTGACGGTGTGAACCATAAAGCGGTAGTTTCCTTCTCAGCTGAACAATAAACAAATGCTACAAGAGAGAAAAGCCGATCAGCTGATCAACAACATACACCATGATTCAAGAGAGGAAGGAAGCAGCTGCGATGCACAAACACGGAGACTACCAGAGATCCACTAGAGCAGACACTTGTACAAAATGCAGGAAAAGCTAAAACAAAAAAAGAAATGCGGGCAGTGCTTTAAGTGGGCCAGTATACACTGGTACGCAGTACCGGCGTTTTTAAATGTTATCTCTTAGCATACCGGGACTTTTTTTTACAGCGTACAATGCATATCAGGACTTTTATCGGCTTTCCTCAGCAGTCAGTATACCCTCCTCCGACCTCACCACCGTTTACAGCTTGTATTTGTTGATTTAAAAGAAAAAAAGTTGCCTCAAAAGAAATATATTGTTTTGATGCATCACGCTGCACTTACTAACTAGCGAAGGGAAGGAGATCTGCTGATGAGAAGGCTTGTGAAGCACCAAACCAATCAAGCAAAGAAGAACCCAAGACTTACTGGAGCCTTTTTAAAGTAAACTGATGTCTTAAAAATCCTCACCACTGTCTTAGAGGCAGACTACTGTTTCAAAGAGTAAGAACTAATTCTTTAAATATTTTTAACATTATACTGTGTGCAAATATTTAAAGTACTTATACATTCCTGATTAATGAAATTTCCTCATCTTCACAGCTAATGTTTTTCTCCTTATTTTTGCTTTCTCTTTCAGCCGTTGCCATCTCCTATCCATCTATCTATCCCTGCTGTGTGATAGAAGTGGAATCCACTAGTTTTTGTTGCCTTCAAGTTCAGGCCTGATGACATTTTGCATTTCACACATTTCTGTATTACAATTTACATTATCTGATTACCAGTTTGATATTCAACATGTTTAAGCTGACACTCAGTGTGTAGCTTGTCAGCATTTTGAGTTTTTGAAGATTATTTTCAGATAAAAGATAAGATAATATTGCTAAAGTGGCATGGGCTAGGTCTAATGCTAAGAAAAAACATATTTCACAGAGAAAAACTGTAATAGTAATACGCTGTTAAATAAGTCTGGTAATAAACTAAATAAGTCTAAATGGGACTTATCACTTTTACTTTATGTATTTACTTTTCAGTTTTATTTTTAATGTCTATTTTAATGCCATGAGGCTTGAAGTTAATAAAAGTGTCTCCATGGCACTTTGAATTTGGCAAATGTGTATTTAATTTAGAACTTGCTGTCATTTCTGTGCAATAAAACTATTGATCTATAGATCGATTTATATGCGGGAAAAGTGCAGGTGTGGAACCCTCTCACCTGCATAAGAGTGTGTGTTAAAACAGCCTCATTCTCCACGGGAGGAACATCCATGGGTTGCTCCAATAATGTTGTATTTATTCTCAAATCCATCCATAGAGCCACCCAGCTCATCTTTTCCATCTCACCTCTCCATATGCACTGGCAATAGGTGTGGTAAATTATCCAAAACCTCAAAATGCTTATGGATTTTTAAATATTTATATTAGTACACACTTACAGTTGCAACACTTAAGTGCAATATAACACCAGATGACTGCATATTTCAAATATTTACAATATTTAACAAGTTTCTAACTTCACTTCCTGCACTGCAGACAAGATGACAGTTTAACATGTGGGAACACCAAACAACATGTGACACATGCAGAGCCCAATAAAAATATCGTTGCCAGCTATTTGCCTGGCCATAAGGGATCTTCCCGTTAGTTGCTGAAAACTGGTTTGTGGTTTCTCACCTTCTGCTATGTTGTGAAGATAGCGATGATAGTGACAATCGAAGGTGAGAGCTGAAGTCACACTCGGCTTTCTGAAAATTATTAAACTACCATAGAGACACTTACTCTGCACTGCATGTAAGTTTACCCATCAGTTTTATTGCAGTCATCCACCAACAACATCAAATATTTGTACTTTTAGACAACATAGGAAAGAACAGTCTCTGTGGTAGCTGTCAAAAAGTAATTGGCAGAGATTTCTAAATTCTATAGCAATTGTTAAAAGAAAACAAAAGAAAAGAAAAAAACATAGTTTAGTTTAGTTTAATTTATGTAGATCTTAAAAGTGATTTAACAGAATTTGTTTGTGCTTCCCAAATAATGCTTTCTAGTCTTCACTGAAACAGATGGTCGGGACTATTTAAATTTAAATTCCATAAATCTGTGCAAAATAATTTTCACTTGTGAAATCAAGAACTTCATTTTCATTAAAAAGTATGGTCTTTTAAAATGCTGCATCCTTTGTTTGTCTTCTATAAAATCTCACACCTTAACGTATCAGCTGTAGCTGATCCAGCCCCCAATACAAAACCCTTAATTCTTGTCTTTTTTTATGACTTCCTATACATCATCTAACCAGCTGTAACTTCTCAGCTCCTACAAACAGTAATAGATTCTCTCCCGGTTGCTTCATGTCATAAATTCTGCTGCAAACTGATTTATGAGGAGGAATATAGCCAAGTCACATTTATGTTATCTTAAGTAGAGGAGCATAATTGGAATTTGTTGCCTGCCATCTGATACACAAAACCCACTAAAAAAATAGTAATTTCTTTTTTTTTTTTTTTTTTTAATTCATATTCACCTTTGGTTTCTTCAGTAAACCGTTTAAAGACAAACCCAGTTCATGAAAACTGTCTGGAATGTAATTTTCCTAACTGGGTTTGATGAATGTAACTTTTAGTAATGAAAACGTAATTAGAGGAAACATTTTGAGTAATTCTCCTGAAGTATATACAAAGAATTCTCAGAATTGTAAATGTTGTGCTTAAACCTCTCAGACTTTACATTCAGACTTTGTGAATTTTTGTTTTGCTTTTACTATAAGTTACAGCAATAAAAACTAAATATTACATTATTATTGACTAAGATTATCAGCATTTCAATGTGATAACAAATCATTTGAAACTTTTAAATCTAAGAATGCATTCAGGAGAAACTGCTGGTGGAAAGTGGTATTGGAAGTCCTCTCCTGGTGCCAGTCTTATGTTAGGCACTGCTTTGCCAGCAGTCAAGACACAATCTCATTTTATGGTGACTCAAATCTGATTTGAGCAAGAGACAGACAAAGCAGCTAACAAAGAATGTAAACACAGAAAGGGAAGCTTCAAATTGGGCCCAGAGTCTCCTGGAGAATAATTAATGTGACATTTCCCTGACATTTAGTCCGAGGTATAGCAGAGGAGCCCGGAGAAGGAAGCAAGAAAGGAGAGATTTGAGCCAGTGAGAGAAAAGGAAGACAGGACAGAGAGAATATGAGCCTGACTTTCTCCGGGAACACCCTGACAAATAATGTAGCTTCTACTCACCTCCTTGTTTTAGTTTAGCAAATATATTAAAGTATTATAGAAATGCATTAACAAAATAACACACATAGAAACATGAATAGACTAATGTTCAATACCCACTTCTTTAGTGATGATAAATCTGTACTTTTGTTGCTTGGTAACCGTTTGTTTTGTGCTCATCTCTAAAATTCACCACCTGTTTTAAGGCTGTTACATTACTGTCTCTGAATCAGGAAAACTGATGAGCCAACACTGAGTCTGTGGTTAAAGCTTCACCGCTCAACAAGCCTATAGTTGCTTATTAAAACTTTCCTTGGTTAATACATCAACCCCTACCAATGCTTTTAGTAGCTGGGTCTGTGGTTTCAGATTACCCTTTTAAGCTAATTAGCAATTGATAAACTACTTTTTACCATGTGGGGGATGCTTTGTTTTTATGGTAGGCTATCCTTTACCAAAGTATCTTAACGCTAATGAAGAGATGATGCAGATTAACATAACAGCTAAACACTCTGAACGGAAATACTGGATATAGACTACTTATCACTGGGTAGATTAGTAGAGGTGTAGATTTACATAAAACACAATGCAATAACAATCTGCTGTGTCATTGTTCAAAGTGAAGATGAGTATCCATCTCTGTCAAGCCCTTTAAAATGCTTTTCTGTTGATATTTTTGATAAACTGCAGAAATCAGAGTGGTAGAGTGGAGATAGCACTGTATGGTTAACTCAAAGTGGCCATCCCCTTTTTGCATGCTACGGCTCTTCCTTAGCTCAAAATGCAATAAACATTGATTATCCCTTTGATTACCATGAAGAAGACATTTCACTGACAGACTTGAAGAACTCACCACAGATTGTTTGTGGGTTAGAGTTGACACTTCTCACAAATTCTCGCTGCAAAGCATCAGCCAGCACAAATTGCAAATAGCTTAATTTCCATTTGCTATACAATGCTAGCTGCAAGCTAAAATGGGGCACGGTGCTCCCCTTACTACAGCACTGGAAAGAAAGCATGTCCTCTTTGATCCCTCATAATTATCCAACCTTGAAGAGCTTGATCAAAGGTTTTTCATGCTTAACACTGTTGTTGTAGACCAGGTTGCAGTTGCAGGTTTGGCTCTGCTACAGGCCAAATAGGGTTTTTTTGCACCAATGAAGGGTGAGCACTGCTGATAGGAGTTCCCAGATGTAACTTCCAGATATGGACATAATGTGCACCACAGAAAGACATATAATTACTCAACACATGGTAGTTCCAAAATGCTGGGGTCTGTTTTTATTCATCCAAATAGTGACTATTTTTACACAGCCATGTGTGCTTTAAAGCTGAGGTTCTGCTGTGTAAATTTATTTTTCTAATAGCAAACTGAGCATAATGACCTGACTGCTTATTCTAAAAATATGTCTGCTTAATCTAAAACATACCAATAAATCTTGATTTCTTTCTTGTACAAAAATGACATGTCAAAACTGTCTTCAATAATTTCTAGCACTTACCACACCAATTCATCCAAACAATTCAAATTTTTGGTGCATAAACATGCAATATCAGTCGATTTCTCTGCTTCCTGCAGGATATTACTAATTAATTTGGCTCACTATGATTAATAAACAACACACTACAGAAACATGTTAAAAGAAAATAAAAAAAAATAACAGAAACAAAATTTATTCTGTTTTGTGAATAATGTCTGCCAAGTCACTTTTAAATGATCAAATATTGCAAGATAAATAAAGGCACAATTGTGTGGATGTAAATCTGTACATCTGTGCATATCCTTTTTTTCTTTTTCTTTACTCTTCAGCATTAAAGAAGAGATAAACAGAGCTACATTTTTAAAAAGCAAGCTAATTATCTAACAAGGCAGATGGTGGTAAATTTGATATAGACATTCAAGAAGATACAGATAAATGACCTTTAGGTCATATTCAGATGAGGATCCAGATTCTTCTGACCATTAAGATATATTCTTTTCTACTTTTGAAGAAAAGAAATAACACAGAATACACATATCCCATAATATTAAATCACACCCATAATCTTTCCCTATAATTTCCTGCCTTCATTTATGCTCCAACCTTGGAACAGCCGTACATACACACATGCATACATAAATCAGCTTTGATCATTTTTTAAAGATGGTTGTGTTACTGTGTACATGAGTTTAAAGTGAAATGCACTTCTAGAGTGTTTATGAGGCTGTATGTCTTACATTAGCTTATGTGAGGTCAGGCATTTCCAAGTTGCATATTTTAACTCCAAGCTTGCAGTGTACAACTCATAACTACTCCAAATGTAAACACAAGCAGTACTCTTAAGGCTGACTGTCAATATTAGCAGGTTTAAGAGAAATTATTTGAGTAGCTTCAGATTCAAGCTAATGTTGGCATGCTAATATAATTCTGTTTGATTTACCCCCTAAAAAGAAAATTAGAACATAATTTAAACTTTTCCATGTTCAGACCACAAAGTAGAAAAAACTGCCTCCCTCCAGGTTTGCTTCATCGCTTTTCAAATATACATATTTTAACTTTATGTTTGCTTGAAACTTGGCTACTTTTTCATATGCATGAATGATTGTATAAAACAAAACACATGAATTCACTGGTAAATTAGCAATAGTGTTTGCTTTATTAAGCGGGTAATATTAGAGTGATCACTGCAGTGTTGATTTTACAGCTAATACTATTGAATGTAGACATGCTGTATGTATGTGCCATTCACATTGTAAATTCCCTTTGTTGGAAATTACATGAAATGCAGAAGCTTATGAATTAGTGTATAGTATAATTTGTTACATAAATTAACTCATGTCTGTCCTTCATGATAAATATGGCCAGTGTTGTTTAACTTTTTAGGCAGGATTCACACAGACATAATGCATTAACACTTAACAGTGGGTGGGCCTGACCTCTAAAAGAAGGTCAGTCAGTCACGGGATCAGGCTTGTGATTGGTCAGATTGGTCAGCTGGGCCTGTGCTACTACTTGAAAAATGTAAACAATTTTGACTATATCAAGACAAGCTAATCTAGTAAAGTGAAGCAGCAAATCCAGATAATGGAAAATGAATGTGTGAATCATGCATTTCTCTACTGTAGCTTAACATGTAGACAGATGCTCCTCAAACTTTAACTTGGGAATACTAGTTTGACAACAACTGGAAACAAAACAACATGTAGAGATGAAAATGTTCTGCTGGTGTTCTGTTTGACTGGACCAAAGCTGAGAATTAGTAAAGAAAGAAAGAAAGAAAGAAAGAAAGAAAGAAAGAAAGAAAGAAAGAAAGAAAGAAAGAAAGAAAGAAAGAAAGAAAGAAAGAAAGAAAGAAAGAAAGAAAGAAAGAAAGAAAGAAAGAAAGAAAGAAAGAAAGAAAGAAAGAAACTAACTTATGTTTACATGTCTAGTATTTGTTCACTTTTACAAGCCTGCAGAGTTGTACTTATAGCCCATATTAGCGTCAATCAATTACACGCCCAGCTCACACCCAACATCCCACGGCAATTACCTTCGCTGCAACAGATGAGCTCGGTTTTTCCAAGAGATCCCAAAGCTTCTTTCGTTTTTCTGCACAGCAAGTGTTGTCAAATTCTTCCCCCTCTCTGTCTTTCAAATTGTCAGCCTCTCTTTTGAGCTCTTCATTCATTTGCTCCTTTTTCTGGTGGTACCTTGCCTGACAACATGACTCCAGATATATCTCATCAATGCCCCAGTAGTCAAGCTCTTGACTAAATGACAGGGCACACATTTCCTCCATCATGTGCAGCTTGCCTGTGCGGTAAAAATTTAGAATTGATGTGAATGCCCCTGGATGTCGGTCAAAAAAGTACTCATTCTCATCAAGATTGTAGTCATCGCACACTTCCATCAAAGATTCATGAGAGTTGCAATCTCTTAACTTTCCCAAACGTGTTCGTGGTAGCCTGTCCAACGTTCGCCACAAGACCTCATGTGGGAGACCCCCAACATTCAGCCTGACTCTGCGGTAGCAGGATTTGCTATGAATGATGTCAACTGGTTCAGGTGGCAGTGACGATGTTGACCGGGAGCCAGCTTTATTCAACTCCAAGGATTTTTCCATGATGACTTTGAGTTGAGGAAGCAAGCAAACAGCCAGGGCTATGGACGGCAGTAAACCCTCTTCTCATTCATTATGGATTCTAGAAGAATCATAAGAATAATAATAAACAAACAAAAGAAACATTAGTATAACATTTGCCCCCAAATTGTCAGTGTAACATGAGTCATCAGACTATGCACCAACATTGTGATAACATTTTATTGCTCCAACCCCATGACATTTGATTGTTTTTTTTACCTATGCCCTTATCCAAATGAACAACCTGAAGAGGTAAAAATTACTCATTGCTTAAACTGCTACTTTCAAGCAGTATTTTTTAACTCTTTCTCTACCTAGTTTCCTGTGCCAGTTAGTGATTAAAGTGATGCATAAAATCAAGCAAAGAATTGATAATCACCTCTTAAAAGTGCTCTTGGGTAGAGAAATAAGGATTAAATGGAATAAATATATTCTTCTTACATCAAGCCAGATTGCTTCTTTGGAATTGGTATTTTCTTTTTTTTTTTCCAATCCTGAATTAACTGCAAAGTCTTTGTGACCAGATGGAGGTTATTCAGATGACTCACACATATTATCAATGCAAGAAACAGAGGCCTGGCTTATTTTTTAATTTGCCTCAATCTAAAGCAGCTACTGAGAGAAAAAACACATTTAAAATAATTCCTACAAGCATTTTATACTGGCATCTAGCACAGAGCTGTAAGGCGTGAATGACAACAGAAATTCATTGATGTGCACAAAAGCAGAGAAATTCAAAATTTAGTAATCTTGAAATTGTCAATAACACATTGATTAAACCAACATATAGAAGCAGGTTTGGGGTTTAGTTTAAAGCTTAACAGGGAAAATATTAGATAACCTAGCTAAATGGTCTCCTTCTTGATTGCTCAGAAGCTTAACCAGAAACATTGCTGAAACTCAACAAAACCTCGAGGACTTCAAAAGCTAGGATTTTCTTTAAATGTTTTAGAGCAAAAATATGGGTGTTGCTCTCATGACTGAATGTATACAGAACATCTGAATGTGGCTGTTTTTGCTCTTTTTGACGCCCATGCAGTGCTGTGGGTGGGACACAGGACGCAACAGAGATGAGCGCGATGCAAAGTGAGCGCTGTCCAGTCCAGTGGTGCTGAAACACACTGGAAGCGCTGTTTGCTCTCTGAATCTACCCATGGAAGGAAGACTGAAAAAAAAACATGTCTTTCCATGACAGAATGACAATCTAACATTTTCTGACTCTTTAATGATGGTAGACGTGGCACCAGCTGTACACTGCACCTTCTGTGTCCATGTCCGTTAAAGAGTGAGAGCCCAACTAACACATCGGGCCTAAAGATGTGATCTTTGATCGCTGTCACACAAAGTTTCCAATACTTCACAAACACAATAAGGCCTGAGGATCCATCAGGATTTAAATCAATGCACCTACAAGATAAAGATTTACACTAGGTGCATGAGCCAGGCTGAAGACATTGTTATGTCGACTTGAGAACATGCTGCAAGAAACACCTAAAAGAAAAAGCTATGGAGCCTCCACCTTCGTGTTGGTCAAGGCTTAAATAAAATAGTTCAGCAATAAACAAACATCCATCCTTCCTTTGCATTTCTGTTCTGGGTAGATACAAAGAGGGTGGCAACAAGCTGGGACGTAATCATCTTAAAGTGCAATGTTGTTATTGAACCTTTCTCCTGTTTTCACAAGATGAATGCTCCATATTGGTGCATCTTGAATGCAGAGTTCTCCTACATTTATAAGCTATTACAATTGGCAGGTTGCAAATAATTTAAAGTCCAGAGATAGAAATAAGCTTCAAAATACCGTGGTGGGTTGTTGTCATCCTGTACTGATTCAGATCAGCACGAACCGCTCTGTGGATCAATCAATCCGTCATAAACGAAGATGAAGCGTTTAAAAGCAGGAGGCGTCGATATTAAGCTACTATTGCCAGGGTTTAACCCATTTCCCCCTCCTCTGCCTCCGACATGGCAGAGAGGTCCTCAACACGATCTACTGCCTACCCGCCGGGTTCCTGCTCCGCATATCGCAGCACACTGTTTTCCCTCGAAGATCAACAAGTACGTCGACAGCTCATTCGGACAGACTACCTGTGTTCCCGGTCAGCTGTGTGAGGAGGCGCCGCATCTCAGGGAAGGTGGATCCATGGCAGCTCCGCGCTCCTTTCCACATCTGTTTAACTCCTTCTGCACCGCCACCTGACGCTGTAAACACACTGCTGGGTACTGACTGACGACTGGAAAATTACGAGAAACCATAAAACTATTTATGTATGTAGTATGTGCATGATATGGCTCATGATATCAAGTCAATGACTGGCGATTAGACAAAAGCTTTTAGTCCTTTAATAGGCTGCACATTTACATCAGCACTTTTGAGTAGCATAGAATGATTCATGTCCCACTTGTCAAAAGGGTAGACATAACTATTAAGATTTTTTAAAAACTACGACAGAAACACTAATAAAAAAATCAAAAGTGCTATTACTATCAGCAATATAGCCCCAGAAATGTATAAATTATTAGGTGCTATGTATGCATTAGAGAATTGTGTTTTACTGCTATAACAATCTCTAAATGGAATCAGTTTTAAATCTTTAATGCTTAGTTACACTAAGTAGTTCACTGGTCTTACCTTGTAGGGGGTCACACCCTGTCCAAAAAGCAATAAGCCAGTTTTTTGGAAAGATAGGTAACAGGTTCAGACAGAAGAAAGAAAGATCTGCAGTGACTGAACTTTATTCAATTTTTGTGAAAATATGTATTTTTTCCTTGACACATATTTTTGCAGCCAGCTTCTGTTGATCTCCTGGTCTAAGCATCCTCTGGGACCAGGATGTGTTGACAGGGTGTACTGTGTAGAGGTCCCCAGTCCAACTCAGACCCAGGGAAAATAATAAGACAACCATGTATTCTCAAACTTCTATGGTAAAAATGTAGAATCACCAGTCACCCTAACATGCATGTTTTTGGACTGTGGGACAAAGCCAGAACACACAGAGAGAATCTATGCATGCATGAGGAGACATACAAAGACCGGAGAAAGGCCTCCAGTGAAGTTCAAATTCTTGTTGTGAGACAACGTTGCCAACAATGTTAACTCCTACTTCATTTTTCAAAGTCCAAATGTTGACTGATATTCTAATATAGCATGTAAATTATAATTAAGTGGAATGATATTAAAAATGTAAATATGTTTAAGATATTCTAGTAGCCTACAGTAACCTCAGGTTTTGTAATCAAATGACCCTCAGGCATAGTTTGTGACAAAATTACTCCGACTGAAAAATCATGTATTTGTAATAGCCTAACAACCCCCCTCACCCCACCCTTACTACACACATACAAATACACACAGCAAGAGTTTAATAAGCTGTTTGAAAGTTCTTCAAATTACACCTGTTCATCTTGCACACAGAAAAATCTGACATGAAAATACAGATTAATTTCCTTATAATAACAAAATCAACTGCTAAACACAAGGGTCTCTTGCCTCTCTCTGAGGTAACGATTGCATTGTAAAAATAAGATATCCCAGTATGACTTTTTTTTTAAAACTTTTTATTAAAAATATTTTACATATCAGTTACATTTTTTATCAAACATATTTTAAAAATAAAAAGGTTACTTAAAATTTACACCACACAAGTAATATATAAAATAAATAATGCTACACTGCATTTACCAAGAGAGGTTTAGCAATCAACTTATTTCAAGTAAGTTTGGATGTTGCATTTAATGCTAAATATTCTTCCGTCTGAATCTGACCTGCAGATCTCCATCAGGCTGGAGCATCCCAAAGCCGTAGCGACTGGGATTAACTGGTGGAAGTTTAGCCTCAGGGTTGCACAGCTCCAGATCAAGATGGGTCAAGAGCAAAAACACAAACCTACAGGGGAACAAAAAAAAAAAAAGTTTACAAGCCACTCAGTAAACAGCATAACTAATATATAATATTAATATAAACACATCTACATTAACTGACTTTATTAAAAATATAAACAAATAATAACAAAAAACAGCAAGAATGAGCAACAGATTCCCAAAGTCAACATGTTGCTATTTACTAGCATCCTAGTTAATAGTGTTGATTACATGAACTGACTTTTAACCTTAGCCTGACACAGAAAAGCTCTCCCAGCTAACTGCACTCAGCCTCTGTTATTCAGTTCTTCTGTCATATGATTTCAGCAATTACCTTTTTACACTTGTTGCTAAAGATGATAGAGAATATGAAAGTAGGACTGAAATGATAAAGGGGGAATATTAAGCATAGATGGATTGACTGATCTGGTAATCTAGGGGGAAACTCCTTCACCACAAATGCACCTTTTTTTTTATTTTATATGCATAATGAAGATAAATAGCAAAATAAAAATAAAAATAAAAAAAAATCAGATTTTTTTAACTCACTGTTTAATAGCTGTGACAGCAAACTCCTTGCCAGGGCAGCTGTTCTTCCCTCCACCCCAAGGCATGTTGAAGTACTTCATTTCTTTTCCATCCTTGTAGAATTTGTCCTTCACTGTCTTATCTTGTTTTAGGAAACGATCATATTTGAACATCTGTCAAGGAGACAAAGCATATTAGCATAATTTAGCAAAGCAAAATGTTCCAAACAAGTCTGATTGTGTGCCTCCTGCTCCATACCTTCTGTTAAGAATAATGTGTAATCATTCACTAACCACTGAAGACAAGCAAAGTAAACTTTGATAAATGATCACACTTAACTGCTAGTCCCAATCGCCACACTCTTCGTGGGCACTAATCAGCTTCCATCATAAGTATTTGGTCAGATTTAATCGTCGTTTTTTAATGCTGTCTCCTCAACCTTATGTGCTATAATGCAACTTCAAAATATCACTACATTCTGTCATTTTTAATGGATGATCATGGCCGGTCTCCCCATTCCACAAAAGTTACACACACACATCTAGCTCTATAGTAGTTCACGTTAGGGGTACACCTTAAGTACCTGGGGTTCTTGGTGTATCTGTGGGTCCATTTGAGGGCTGAGGAAGGGGAATAGACACACTCTGTCTCCTCGTCTAAGATGGTACTCTTGTCCATTGGCCATGCGGAGGGTCTTTTCCTGAACCACTTCTCTGTTGATCATTACTGCAGCGGTGAGTCGTAGGGTCTCGCTCAGAACACTGTCTGCAGAAAGGAAAGAACAGGAAAGTTGAAAACATGGGATGGTTGTAGTCGTCATTTGGACTAACGGTACATTGAGTCACAGACATGGAGAAAATGAAAAAGTCAATCAAGAGCCAATTGATTAAAAGGTCAAATATCAGTTGGTGTTGTCACTGATTAGTACACTGTCCTTTTTTTATTATTATTTTTTTTTTTCAACAAGTTAAACGGACCTTGGTTTCCATCTCAGTGAAGTGGTTAAAGCCTAAGGTACAAGAACACAAGAAAATAACAGAAAGGCTGCAAGCAGCTGTTACATACCAAACACAGGTGTGCTGTGAGCTTCCAGCAGATTTGTGAGGGGATGCTGCAGGGAAGCATCCCGGAGAGTTGACAGGCTTCTGATCTCTGACTGAACCGCCTCCATGGCCGCAGGGTGAGTGAGCAGGAAGCTGAGGGCCCAAAAGGCAGCAGGTCCAGCATTGCACTGAAGGGAAAGAACATCAAACAGCACATATAAACTTTTACATAAGCTTCAAGTTTGAAAACCTGCTCAGATTCAGTGCTTATTTTGTATAAGTGTGTACAGGGTGTGCTTTACGTAAAGATATTTCTTTGTCATCAACTTCTGAAAACATGTAAATATATAATAACATAGAGCTCATCTGTACTGCTGCTGTGTGAATATAGTTGATAGGAGGAGAAGTCAAGAAATCAGTCAACACTTCATAGAAACTGCTGTCAGCCTCATTGGAGGAGACACCTGAGCCTGTCAGACCGTAATCGCTCTGGGTTAAGGGAGCTGTTGATCTTACCTCTGCACATCTCAGGTCAGCTCAGAGACCAGAGGTACATCACATTGTCTTTCTGCCCTCTTAAAGTCTTCAGATCACTAGATTTAATGCATTAGATAATGATTTGAGTCTGGCTTCCCCAACAGCTGGAGGGTGGGGATTATTATTAGATTACTAGAGTGTTAGATGAGGAGACTCTTGGCGTCTGCTGGTGTGCATGTGAATACACTAAATCTATTGTTTCTTTAATGTTGATTTTATACTTAGATTTTAATATGGATAGAATTAATTTGTGATATGGTGGGTAGTTTCTGTTATTTAGCAAGGATGGCTGTTTCTCCTTACTTGCAGCCTAAATGCTAGGATAAGCTAAACAGCAGCAACTATGTATTCAGAATCGACAATGGCAGTAAATCTCATTATCGGATTAAAATACATGTGTGTCTGCAGAAACACACACGTATACAAACATCACAGCACATTAAATCACAGTCTCTCCAATCATGTAAATAACGAACTCACATCAGCATATCTGCAGTGTGTTGCAGTCAATAACATTGATTGTTTTTTGCAAATGGAAAATGCACTGCAACCCTTAGCATGTGCAACACTGGTGATGATGTAGGTGGCTTTAGTGAAATCCCACCATTACACTTCCCCCAGAAATACATCAGTCTCCCTGTAACACATGTATGAGCCACATTCCCTCTGGCACCTCTCACTAGTCTCAAATCTAATCCCTCTGTTCTCTGCAGCAGTGCTCCAGTTTTCATCCAAGACTGAGAATGTATGCTCCAATAACCCGGCAGACATGATAATGCACAAACATACTTGGAGACTGGCAGTGTTTCCCCAGACAAGCAGAAAGAACAATCACTGTTGCAGTGAGACTGACAGGTTAAAACAGGGCTGAAATTGGTACAGATAAAATGCTACATAGATAAAGCTCAGCTACGGACCAAACACAGCTCGCTTTCTCCCCCATCTGGCAGCTCAGCTTACAGCAACCACACCACGCTGCTCTGGACTTGCCTGAACAAGCGAGCATCTATTGTGCACTCACACCTGAGTCAATATTGCTTTTAAAGGGATTTTCTAACTCTGTATGTAGCCATATGAAAAACTAAATAATATTTGAACAAGACTTCAGAGGTGAAGCCACAGTTACTTATTAAAAGTTTTGGTCAACATTAAGACAAGTTCAAAGATAGTTTTTCTTTTCTTTTAACATACACCCAGGTTAAACACCACTGTGAGGAGATGATAACAGCACCATTCTTGAGTATGCATGCTGTATAAAGTAGTAAATCCAGTTTTCTTTTTACACGTGTAAATACTGATCCTCAAGCAGGATAAGGAGACATGGAAACTGATTCACACAGTCAAAACTGGCAACGATCCAGTCTAAGTTACAGGTTGAGGCAGGCAGCTTTGGGTAATGGACTATGAGGAATTCACTGGCTATCAGTTCTGCACTATTGGCAGGCTGAACTGGGGTGTAGGGAGAATCTAAGTTTCAGAATCCTGACATCAAAAAGGGGCCTAACATTCGTGAGTATGTTTTTGATTTCTGCATGTGTGGTAGATTGACAATAAAATAACTCCCACCTGTGTGGTCCACAGCTGTAACAGCAGAGCTTTTTTCTGCATGTCTGCATCTATTCCCTCCTTCTGCAGAAAGTTATGGTAGCTCTGCTGCCAGGAATTAGACTGTGACCCTTCATCCAGACAGTTTGGGGACAGCAGCTTCCATAATTGCTCCCGGGATGTGTTGACTATTTTACTTTCCTCTGTAATGAAACCAGCATAAATGTGAATACAGCTTACTAAACTGTTTATATAAATATACAATAGGACTACATATAACAGGTGTATTATCATTTCCTGCAGCACAGCTTACCTCGCTTCAGGGAAGAGCGAGCCAGTTTGGTGAGAAGATCATCAAACTTGCGGAACTCCTTGTAGACAACAGCAGCATTGTCTTTCCTCTCAAACAGTGTAAGATAACCAGCCCTGTGTACAATGATGAAGTAAAAACAAAATCCTGTCAATCCGTGCAGTGTAAACAATGACAACAGGTTTGTCCAAAAAATGATCCAATTGATCTTGCAAGGGCTGAAATTCTGAGTGTTACCTGAAAAGAAGACTGTAGCAGAGGCTAAAGAGACCATCCTCTGTCCACCCATTGTGGTTATTCAGGAGCAGGCTGCGAAGGTGAACATTCATGGAACTGCTGAGATTCAAGAGACTGGCACCTTGAAAATGCCTAAAAAAAAACAAATTAAAGATGGTATTGAGATTTTGCATTTCTCATTAAAACTTCATTTAATGAACAGCCTATTTAAAGGATGCATTCATTACTGTTCCATCCAGCTTCTCTCTGATGTGGGGTTGATGCCTGGTAGCAGACAGAAGATCCTTTTTAGAAGTCGGCCTCTGATGTGAGTAAAATCCAAGCAGCGTGTGTCATTCAGCACGCTATCAAAGGAGTTTGGATCCAACAGCACTGTCACATACTGACCAGCAACACGGACCTGCAGCAACATCATTGTAGTGGTTTAAAAAGTCATTGGTTCCAATTTTATTTTTTTATCTCAAGCTCTTACTAAAAAGTCTTTATTGAGCCTTTAAAAAGAGTCAAATGTTTAAAGTTATTATAACTTACAGTAAAGATATCTCCATGTTTTTCTTTCATGCGAGCCAAAAATTTTGCTGCATCTTTTCCAAATTCAAGCGCGTGTCCCAGCCATGGAATAAACCCTTTGTCCAGAGGAGGTTCATTTTTCTGTCTGTCAAGCATAAAGAAATTTATTCAAATTACAGTACTGTGATACTTTGCATTTGTACATTTCACACATTCAATAATCTCACCAAACAGGTTTGGAGTTAACGTGAAGCCGTGTAAACGCTGTTTCTTTTTCGTGAATAAAAAAACAAACATGCAAAATGTAGACCAGTGTGACAATCAAAATGAATTTGGAGTTTCAGTGAATTATGTTATTTTAAAAACAAAATTTTATAGTAAAAATTGTGTGTTTAATTAATGTTCACTGCATGGATTAAATGTCATGCTATAAAGTGCCATATCTTAGTAGTTAAACTGATTAAGCTTTAGAAGAAAGAAGTTATGTTAAACCTTTCCACATTTTGTAGTAGTTAAAACTTCAGACTCATAAAACATGTATACACCTTTTCAAAATACAAAAAAAAAAAAATTTCTAAAGAAATCAATAAAAAAATTTACCTTGAGCGAGAGGAATAAAGAAAAACTAGTACAAGCAATCCATTTAGAAGTAAAAATATTGTCCACAACATGTCTGTACGAGGTCTGAAACTTGAGCTGCCCTGTAGATAATTTGCTTTATAGCTGCTGGCAACGTACTTGAAGCTTTAATGCTGGCTTAGATGTAACTACCCCTTGTTATGGGGGCGTGGAAAGGTGTGGCTAGTGACACAAGGAGTTGGGTAATATTCATCTGCAGACACCGCAAAACCCTATATCCCGTCATAACACTGAAGTATTTAAAAATAAAAAATGAATGATCTACTGTATAATGGCTCAAGGTTCATTTACATCAAGTTGCAGTATATTGTCAAACAACCTACACTACACAAACAGTTCCTCCTTTCTACTTCCTAGGATGCATGGAAAAGTCACATGCACCACATTATTTCATGTCTGTGACATCATCACGTTCAAGCAACTCATCTGTCATTAAGTAAGAGATGATGTCGACAGACATATTTACAGGAAGAGTCACACCGTAGTTTGCTGGTGTAAAATTTCGCTATGACAACATGCTATTTCCATTTAGCCTTGTAAGCCGCATATTTTTGCCTCCCAAGAGATGACTTATAGATAGTAACAGGAACAAGCAGTCACCTGATGACAGTCAACGATTAGTCCTCCAACAACAAGCGCTGTAATCTACGAAACCTGTCTGTTGACACGAGTCAACGTCCAGATGTGATACTATGACTCAACTAAACTTCTACCTTGTGTTCAAAATAATTATTAATCAGATCTTAAAAATGTACTTAAAAAGTTGAAAAGAAATGCATGTACGATACATGAAGTGTTTTAAATAAATTAATGAACAAACCATTTGGTTTTAGCTGGTTGTTGGGCGTGCAGAATACCAGCAGGGGGTAGTCATGCACCTGCAGCAGCTTCCTCATTTCATCAGCAGGAAAGAAGGTCAATCGTTGACTTATGAGTCGAGTTAATTAACTTTTCATCAAAATGAAACTTTTGCACTAATTAAGCATACATAAAAGCAGCTTCAGTGGCAGCTATTTTTTACATAAAAGTGAAAAAGTTATTATTAAAGTTAACTTAGAAGATAGGCCATATTAATTAAAGACTACTCAAGTTATTATCCCCTCATATTTAAATATATGCAATCCGATATAGGCTAAAACTTGCCAAAGTTATACATTTTTAGGGGCTTTTAAAGTTACCTTTTAACTCAGCTGCTAGCTTGCCTTTAGGCCACTGTATGCTCCGTTCAAATAGACAATTATAAGAACCAAGTACAATTTCCAAATCCTACTAACATTTTTGTTTCTATGTGTAAACCATCCATGTTCGCCACGTAGTCTACCATAGCACAAAACAGCCCACCTGAAGGTTAGATTTTACAGTACTTTTATTTATTTTCTGTCCCTGTTATTAAACAGGGTTAAATCAGAGGTGTGTGTTGCTGTGAAACATGATGATATCATGATAACCCTGCTCATTTAAAGCGGAGTGGAGAGAAGGTAATAAATAAATAAATAAATAAATAAATAAATGTCAATGCTATTGTCATAAATTAAAAAAAAAGTTAAGTCTTAAAAATGTATACATTCCTTTCTATTTATCATTCTATTTCTATGTATATTGCTTTGCCTTTACTGTGCATGTATTTTTGTTACTGCTGGCGACTGAGCTGCTCTCTGTCTTACTCTCTTGCAAACAATAATGCAAATCTTGCAGTGTTTTTCCAGTTAAATAAAGGCAAAGAATAAAGGTTTAACGTCTATACAGGATTTTGACACAACACTAATTAAGATGAAACGATTATCAGAACAGCCACAACATCTCAGAAGTGTCGCTCAATCTACATCTACCACTCTCCTCCAAAACAATAATAGAATATCTATAAATATAGTAGTTGTTATTTTATTTTATTTTAATATTTATTTTTATTCAAAAGTATCCATCAGAATCCAAAGTAGGATATATCCCACCTAACGCCCCATGACAGCTGGGATAAGTAGCTCCCCCGTAACCTTGAATAGGATAAAGTGTGTATGGAAATAGATGGATTTGAATGGATTTAGAAATCCCAGCTTCTTGACATGCAGACCCCTATATGTAAATGGGGACCCATTTTAATTGGAAATTGACGAGAAAAGCTGTTTCATTCACAGTTGTGTGCTGTTCTTTTGTCATTTTGTCATGAGTTAAGGAGGTAAAAGGTCTGAGGTTGATTGGCCTTTCCTTTCAGAAACTGCCCACAACACTGTCAAAAGACCACTTAGTGTAGGTGCACAGGTTTAAGCAGTTATTGTGTGCAAAGGACTATAAAATGTTATTACTATGAGATATGATTTAAATGAGCATTTTATTAATGGTTATGCATACAAAAATGTTTGAGCTTCTAATAAAGTGGGTTCCATATTATGGAGGTGTTATTTCTAAACCCATCCGCCAGTTTACTCTTTAAGCCCATTTTCATTAAATAACTAATTCAGTTAAAGTAACTAAATATATTGTTGTTTAGAGATTAAGTATTAATACACTTGAAAATGTAATATCTGATTATTTTAAACTTTTTTATATACAAAGAGGGTTCATCAACTTAAGCTGAACCAAATGTTGAATGAAGAAGAATGAAGAATTTACTAGAACAAATGTGCATTGCTGGGATGTACAATGGTATACACTTCCACATTTAATTAATTATTTTTTTTACAGAATAGGTTTGTGGTCTATTCCTGCCCAGCATAATAATTCTTGCAATGTAAAAACAGCTACATAAAACATTAGATTTAATTAAATATTGACCATATTTTTGTTGGCAATGACTGAGTCATAACACGTGACTGTGTACAGTCATCTATTATTAAATGTCTGTATGATATAGTGAGCTTATCCATAATCCCAAATAGCTATGCTGCAAAGGCAGCTGTAGTTCTTATATTTAAATACTGATAAGTATTCCTCCTTAAGGAACTTAAGTTTTTTCTTGGTGGACCCTGTGAGGATAATTTCTCCAGTAAAGCTCTTTAAATGAATGGTGTTAAAGTTTCCATGGCCCAGTTAGACACAGCTTGTTCACATTATTTTCAAACCCAACCTAACTTTTATCAGGTGCTCTCTGAGGCCAAGAAGTGGTGGGTAACATTGGCTCAGGAAAGTAGAAGTTAGATTGAGTATTGCATGGTGAGAACAGGGAGGTTACTTCTGCACATTTCTCTTGAGCTTTCTCAACAGTTATCACACGACAGTTACACAGAGAGTTCCTGAGAATTTGCTGCAAGGGTGAATAGAGATCTCTTGACACAGATCAAAATGCAATCTTCTCCCAAACTCAATTACCCCTTGTGCTGTCTATCAGTTCAGATTGTAAGATAAAAGATAGCAAGTCATTCCTTTTTTAAACAAACACTATGTTTATCTGAAGTACAGTGATAGCACACAATTAGATAAGTTGCAAAATAGGTATCTTAGTATCTACATTTTTTTTACTGCATGTAACTGACTTCTTTTTCATGTGAAGACAAGTAATGTTCTTGTCTCCTTTTTCCTCTTTGAAACTGGGCCTACAAATATAGGTGGTGAAGCTACTTGAGAACAACTACAAGAGACATTATGTTTTTTTTTATTTTAATAATATCCGACTAAAAATTTTGTTAACTTTATACAGTGGTTTCATGATCCTCAAATACTCTGGTATGACCATCAGAGACTGCAAGCTGCCCTGTCTTTAAGCTAGTAAAACAACCCAAACCATAGAATTTTCATCACCTTGCACAGATGGTGTGAAGATCATCTTCTGAAAAATGTCAGCACCACAGATGTTTATCACTATTACAACTCTGTGTTTGATTTGTCTTTTTAGAGCACATTGTTTCAAAATGCATTATGCATTTACCTGCAACCTGGCAGAGAGAGAAACAACTGAAGATTACTGATATTACTGATTACTGATATTTTTCCTGCAAAATATAGGGATGTTTCATGAATTTTTGGCAGTTAGACTCCAAAAAAGGAGCATTATATGTTCAATGGAGTTTTCCATGAAGATATGAGAAGAAAAGGACTTCTTGAAGTATAGAATCTGGTGATAGTGAATTTAGGAGATGACTGAGACACTGAAGACATTTAAAAGACAAAATTATAATGGTATTTGAAGAATAAGGGCTAAGGGCTGATCTGTTCTGAGAAATTAGTTAAAAATATTAGAGAAGGAGTGCAGTTATGGACACTTGTAACAAAAAGGCCATGAGCATGAAAAACTGGTTTTATGTATTTATGTGCAATTACTTTTACACAAGGGCAAAGTTAAATAGAAAAAAACCTTACTTATCTGCACATCAAACTGTAAATAAATAAACACCAATAATATACCATGACCTACACTTGTCATGGTGGGATCTGCTGTAACATGTTATAATCTAACTGCTCTCCAGCAGAGTTCCAGTGCAGGCCCACGTGATTACTTGAAGGCAGTCTCCAGTGGCTTGATATGCAAGGATCTGCTTACCTATCACGATAAACAACACAGGCAGTAAAAAGACTGGTGTCATGCTGGATACCCCCTCCTAGGGGTAACAATGTTGGTAAGGTTTTACACAGGGATTGCACATTAAGAACAGTTAAAACTAGATAAATCTATGACAATCACGTGGCAAGGGAAGATCATATTCTCTTCATTTTACTCATAATATGACAGATCTTCATTGCAAGATACATAGGTAAACAACATAGGCAATCTGTTATTTTATTTCAGTTGACACACAAGAGTCCTAAATCATCTCTGAAAAGAAAAGTGAGGGGGTGAGGAGGGGTTTGGAGGAGGAGTCTCACACTGACTTTTACTTCCATTGAGTGAAATCTGCAGCAGCGTTGAACTTGCAAAGAGAAGGAGAGAGGGGGGAATTTTAGGCTGAAGGAGCTCACATCGCTGAGGCTGTTTCCTCCCGAGGTTACAGCGGAGACTGCGTGAAATGTACATCAAACGTGAATTGTTTTCCGATGCACTGAGGAGAACTGGTGAGGAGGAGGAGGAGTGGTCATTATTATGCACTTTTAGATCGACGTCGCCTTGAACGCAGCGCAGCACCCATCGCAGTCAGTCAGAACCTCGTGTGCGTTTAATCTCCGAAGTTGTGTCGAGCAGGCGATGATTCGCATCTGATTGTTGATCAACTATCTGGAGAGGACTGCGGACGGGCAGACGCTGCATTGTGGCGACCGAGACGCTGATTTTTGCCTGAGGATCGCACAATCCGTTCATCCCAAAATGTCATCTCATGCGAAAGTCAAAAAGGACAAAGAGATTATTGCCGAATATGAGACCCAAGTGAAAGGTTGGTAACGTGCAGGCCTGATCTTGTTGTTATTGTGTGCAGGCACCATTGCATAACTTTACCACAAGCTTTATATGGCTCTCAGTGTGCAGTGTCATGGGGTGGGACAGATAGCATGGTTTTAATTGAGTTGTTTTAAATGTATGTCCCTCTTTAATCCCTTAGAAATGAATGTTTTTCTATCTACACCGATATCTCCATTTAGGGTGAGGTTAATACTTGTATTTAGTCACACAGCCGTTACACAGCAACTTGGTGGAACCAGTTTTTCCATGCTGCAGCTTACTTTGTGCTCCATTCTCATAGCTACAACATGCCTAGCCTTGCATGTGAGCAACCAGCTTAAAAATTTATTTCAAAGGACAGGACTGGAAGATTTTCCAAAAGCTCAAACAAGAAGAGAACAAATTAGCTTACTTGTAATTTATTTCTCCTCTCTCTATCCCTCTGTCTCTGTCTCTCTCTTTTTTTATTTTTTATTTTTTTATACAAATACCCAAGAAAAATGTTTGCACACAAATAATTACTTGGTAAAAAAAAAATAGAAGTGATAATCTGTGCCAAATTAAAATACAGTAGGTTTTTGTTGTGAGCATTTTACTGTCATTCCAGGACAAAGCATCATTTAAGGGAGAATGAGACAAAATGCTTGAGAAGGTCACACAGCCAACAATTCAGAAAGTGCATAAATAATGTATGCTGTCTGTATGAATTATGAACCATGAAAGGATTTTACTGTCTGATGCTAAATATGTGACTGGATAAGCCACCCAAATAGAGAAGAAAGGCAGGAGCATAAATTCTGTACTGGAATTTACATAGCATGATGTGAATGAGGGGGCTCTCCTCTCAGCCTTCTAATGGCAACTTCAGGTTTTAACACTTTTATGCATCACCTATGATTAAAAACCAGGTAAAAGTGATAAGATTTGTCTATGGATTTATTAGCTGATCCACAAACAAACAAACAAACAAAAAAAAAAAAACAGTTATTGTTATTTCTATAAATATTTTAAATTCAAAATGAATTAATTGTAGTTTAATTTCCTACTTTATTTTTCTGAAATTAATATTTTGGCATTTTAAACTTTTGATACATCAAATGAATAGACGATACATTTGATCATTTTTATAGAGAAATTTTGCAGATTAACCAGTGTTAGCTAATTATGTGTTGGAAATCTAACACCATGATAACTCAAAGGATCATTTAAATGGAGACAAATACTATTTTAGACATCTCAGCCATGCATGAAGCCTTCTACTGAAAATATGTTAATAGATTGCAAAATTTGGGGCACTTGCTGAAATTGAGTCCTCATTAACTACCTATCAATGTTAACAAAGGTCCTCATTAAACCTGGTGCTATTTTAGTGTTTGTTTGTAAGTAAAAGAAGCAAGGTTCACATTTAAGGTCTGTTTGTGAACTGTAGCCATTGACTATAATTATTTACGCTAATTAGACCAATATAAACAAACCAACTGACAAAACATACCTATACTTCATACATGCTCAGTACTTTTGGTTCAAAATATCACAAAAATAATTTCTATACTTGAAAGCACGAAAGACGTATTAACTTTGGGTTGCGTATTGAACTCTGTCATCTCAAAATGTTTGTTTGTGTGGTCTACAATCAATTGACCGCACATATGGAAGATTTAACAGTCTATACTTGTATTCCGAATAAATATTGTTAAATGCATTTCCAAATCCAACTTTTAAACTGCATTTTTAAATTGTGATGGATATACAGTTTTTGTTGAGAATTAGAAGGTCAGTACTATCCTGAAATCTGTACAGTAAGATACAGACAACAGAGGGCTAGTTTAGCTTAGCATTGTGGCTGGAAGAGGCAAACCCCTAAAATGCTTCAATATCAGTTACCTTTTTTTTTTTTTTTTTGTCCCATTGGAGCATTTTCATGACTTTCTAATTTTATTAAATTTGCTCAAATTTTATAAATGCATCAAATTGATCAAACTAGTTTATCTATTTATATTCTCAATGGTTTCACCTTTGGGTAGGTACATGCTAACTCATTGCCACCACTATGCTAAGCTAAAATAACTAGCTTGTTGTATTGTGTGACGCATTGTGATTAGGAAACTTAATATAATTTAAAAAAAGTATTGTACACCATGGATAAACTGTGAGTTGATTGCAGTTGATTAACTTACAAACAGTCCTACATGCTCACACTTGCACCTTTGGTCAAGAATCACCATTTACTCGACCATACGTGTCTTTGGACTGCGGGGAAGAATGTTCACCACATGAAAGGCCCAGTCATAGGTTTGAACCAGGAACTTTCTTACTGTAAGGAAACCATGCTAACTACTGCATGACAATGCCGCCACTATACATTGAATACTTTTTTTTTTCCAGACACATCATTCAGATGAATTATAAATTTACTATATCATGTAGAAGCATGGAAAAGGTCATAGCGGTCAGTTGTCTGTGCGATTGCTAAGTGAAAGTAAAAATTTCTTTCAAAAGGCTTAATTTAGTACTCATGACTGCCTTACAAACATACAAATTAAATGACAAAAGCTGGTCAGCATCTGTCTGGAATGAAGAGTATGATGAACATTTTGCAGTCCGACGTGTGGTTGAATGTCATTCTCTGTTAGTCCTTCACTCCTTTAAACACTCTCTGGTCTACACTCAGCTCTGCGGCTGTGAGAGAGCCATCACAACTCCATCTCTCGTCTCAGTTTCAGGAAAAGCTTTTAAGCTGACATGTTAAGCTCATTTGCTAACGGGGCTCAGATTGGTTTGGAGCTGTGAGGGCTTTATTCTGACACTGACACTGGCCTTCAATAATGCCGAGATGCTAACTACACAGCATTTCAATCAGACACAAGCCTCATGCACTTTTTTTTTATTTAGTTTTTTTTAATATGCATTTTTTTAGCAAATAGTACAGCCTTTGTTTGTGTAAGGGTGTGTCCCATTTGAATGATAAATACATTCATAATTACTTTCAATATTTATTTTGCTAGTGTTGAAGTAATATATGTCTTAGTCAGAGTTTCAACTAATATTTTCATTGTTGCCCAACCTGAAGCATCTCGCTAATCCAAAACTTAAACACAACTAAAACAGGGAATGCCCCTCATCATGAATCACCCAGTACATCTGGGTGTAAGCTGCATTTAATCTTTAATGCTGTTTTATCGATTTTGACTCTCAAGCCACAAGTTACCCTTACAACACTTTTACAAGGTTTGGAGTTGATGAAAAAATGTATAGCACCGCAGACTTTGTGTAACTTAATGATTTTAAAGTGATTCCTTAGTAGAGACATTCATTACAGGAGCTTCTACCAACACCATATTCTCTGCAGATATGCATTCCATGTGCAGCATGCAGACCAACCCCCCTGCAGGGATTCATCATACTGAAAGAATGCTACAGATACTGGTTTGAAATGTCAGAGTCATAATACAGCAGTGAAACGATAGCTTTGTTGCCTGTGCATTGGTAATGTCTATGACACACTGTTTGTTGCTATGTTGACAGATGCACGTTCACAGATGAGTATTATGTGTTATGAAATGTCAAGGGAAAACTGCTTGGAATTGTACCCATTACATCCTGGATTTTCCTGCGGTTGAACAAAGAGTGATGCTGCTCTTTGTTAGAAAAATTTGGTAGGAGTGAGAGTATAAGTAATGTGAACTCAAGCAAATAGACTATAAAGGAATACCGTAGTCATTATTACATTCAGAAGACAAGTGCTCACAGAGCACAGCCTTGATTTGTACCAAATTATGTCAATGTGTCATTGTTGGTTAGGGCCAATGTGACTAGCCTTGCATGGCTAACTACAGACACAGCCTCAGTCACTGCTACTGGCCATTGCAAAAGCTGCTCTAGGCTACTTTGTAGAGGTTACTCTGGTGACAGTGACTCCTCGCTGTGTGATATTTGGTTCCCAGTGCTGCAGTAAAGCACAGACCTAATAAGCTGAGCTATGAAGAAACAGTGACCATTTTTTCAACATGTCAGTAAACTATCTGTCCGAACATCTAGCTACCACAAGCATGCTGCGTTTCAACTAAGTAGGTGGACATGTCTTTTTGACCCTGCAGAATCAAAGAGCAGGTCAGTGTATTACAATAACATAACAAAGATCAGTAGTTTTACCATGCAAACCTTCAGATTATAAACACACATAACCAGGCAATGTAGATACAGTCAAGTGATTGTTTAGCAGAGAGTTGAGCTAACTTTGGTAATTTGGTTAGTGCTTATGGAGGATAGTTAGTGTTTACTATCAGTTTATATGTACCAAAGGCACATAATCAAAGTACAAAATATAATTATGATCAGTTAACAAAAACATATTCATAAAATTAGAACTTTAAGTCAAAGGGTTTGCATTTGCATATAGTGCAATATACTAGGCACATTTCTATAGAGTTTGGGTTGGTACATTTCAGACTTACTTAAGATAAACTTACAAAGATATTTCTTGAGCAGGCTCCATCTGATTGGTAATATGCAGTTAAATCTTCTGAAGTAATTCTTTTTCCTCAAAGTGCAAGTAAAATATCCCAGTACATGTCAGGATATGTCAACCGTGTGAGTTAGGGGGAAAGAAAAAAAACATAACAATGAAAATATCTAAAATCCTTCTATGGGTATTTCAACAAGCCTTTGGGTGTGGAGCATTTTATTCATTTTTGGCTACATGCTGTTCTTTGGAAGAGAAATTGGTAAGGCATGTTACTCGGCATTTCAGTACTCCTGTTTCATCAACAAAAAGATGGAAAAGCTTTTGAGACGTATTTCTTGGTGTATAATTCCCTTAAACTCTTTGCCAGCTTCTGTGTAATTATTCATTACTCTGCAAAGGCTTGAATCATTCATTGAATGTAGTGCAGTATTGCTCAGTCCCTAGTAACAATTTAAGATCTAAAAATAGCACTCACACAGGAGAATGAATGCAAATACCACAAGTCTGTTTGGTGCTTTCTGTCTAAATTCGTGGAGTATAATCAGTTTAGTTTTGCTCTTTATGTTATTTGCTTGCTCTTTTACTCTGTCACCGTGGGATTAAAATTAGTTCAAGGCATCAAGGTCAACAAATTGTGTTATTCCGTGGTCTATTTTAATATGGTAGCGGTAATACAAAACCATTCTTTTTACTTTGAATTTGATTGCTGCCTCATTCATCATCACAGGCTGTTTGTTGTGTGTTTTGAAGCAGAGAAAGTTGCCCTTGTCCTTGGCCATTATGCTAAACAGACTGACTGCTGCGACTGTGTGAGCAGAGAACTGGCCTGCTCTCATTGAAATGCCTCCAGAGGCATGTAACCAGGCAACTGGGCAACTGTGGGGACCATAAGGGGCACATCTCCTCATCACCACACATAAAGGGACTACATATTTACTCAGTTTCTCTCAATCTTGCTCACTCATTCACATTTTCACTCAGACATTGGGGGGAGGCTTTCTGAAATCCTTTATTTTATTCACAAAAACAGCATTTAAAAATCAATAAAGAAGCTTTTCTTCTACAAGGCAATCATTTCCATTGATACATTTACACAGAGTGCTTTTTAGCACACTTAAATCATATGCATAGTTTTAAGAGTCTGTCATGGTGGAATCTTTAGCCATCTAAATGTTGATGAGTTGGTTCTTGTCTACAGAGAGCATGGATGTGAGTTCACTGATACTTTAGGATATTAAGCAAACTAAAACTATTGTAAATGGTTTTGTACTTATATAGCACTTTTCGAGTCAGCTTGACCTCTCAAGGCGCTTTACACTACCTATCAAATTCACTCATTCACACACACTCATGCCCCAATAGGCACATCATGGAGGCAACGTGGGGTTAAGTGTCTTGCCCAAGGACACTTTGACATGTAGTCAGGGGAATCCTGGAATCGATCCTCCAACCTTCCGTCTTCCACCTGAGCTACAGCCACCCCTGTAGCCCCCACATTGCCCGACTGATCCGTCCCTTGGAGCCAATCCTCTGTCATAATGTTGAAGTTTGTGTAGAAAATTATTGGCTTTTGCATTTCTGGAAAATGAAGCTGTCATAAAATGATATCAGAATGTTGTAACTGCAAACTTCTGTGTTCCAAAACAGTTTTATACAAACTGCAATTAAAAACTAAGCAAATATAGCTACAGTATATAACATTTGAGTGGTTTATCTTTACTGCATTGATTATTTTAAGGTTTTTATTTACTTTTGCTGTACAGTGGAATTACAAGTGTACAGTAGCACTGAGCCTTAGGGTCTGACTTGATATATGGATTTACATTCAGCAGACCTGGTGTAAATATAGTAAGGATGACATATGATTTGTATTCGTCATGGTCATTTTGTAAATTTTGTAAAGTAAGATTTATGAGTAGAAAAACAAAGACTGAATGTCTGTTAGAAATTTATCCTGGTAAAGTTTGGTTTGCATCCATGTGACCCCATACAATATTTATACCTTATTTAAATTCTCAATAAGTATATCTTTTTGATCTCTTTTTGAAATAAATGTAAAATGTAATTTTATTACTGTAATTTAAAATGTTTGGACAATACAGAATTTTTCTTCTTTCTTAGACGATGAAATGGAGCAGTGAGTTTCTAAACCTCAGACAGACTACTGTATTCTTGTAATCGAATGCTTGCAATTTGTTTATTCAAGTCAAACTCCTCAGCACAATGCATTTTGAGAAGCTGACCTATTTTGTATTTTCCGTGCTGTCTGTTGCGATCATCAGACATGCATCTCATACTGTATGCACGTGTGCCACCCCAGCATGCAGACACCCCCAGTCTCCCTCCCTACCACAGTACGCACACATACACAGCAGACAAATGCACTTCGACATCTAGATTTCTTCCACTCATGATGACTTTGTTCTTTTATTGGGGCGTGTGTTGGTTTAAGTGTGTTCTTAAATGTTTGCATTTACATGCTTTGCTCCGTCTGCTGCTGCAAGTTTGTGGGTTAACTGCTGACAGCGGCCCACTGAGGTGAGGCCCAGCATGTAAGCCCGCTCCCCCTGTTTGGCTCTATTTATTGTGACGGTGGCCTCCCTCTTTGATATACAGAGATCCGAAACCAGCTGGTGGAGCAGTTCCGCTGTCTGGAGCAACAGTCCGAGTCCAGACTGCAGCTGCTGCAGGACCTACAGGAGTTCTTCCGCCGGAAGGCCGAGCTCCAGCTTGAGTATTCCAGAGGTCTGGATAAACTGGCCGAGCGTTACTCCGCCAAGATCCGCACCTCCAGAGAGCACCAGCACTTCAAGTGAGTATCAGTAGTATCTGATAAGCAGTGGAACGTCTGTGTAAAATGTGTCTGATTGACAAACAATTGTTAGAAATGCCAGACTGATCACTGGCACTGCAGACACAGACAAAAACCAAGGGGGGATAAAAAGCAAAAGAAAAAGGGAGGAGGGATAAAAGCAGAAGAAATGACCTGAAATGAAGCCAGGGCCAAGGAAGCTTGTGGCCTCAGGCTTCTGTGTTTCTCCCAACTAGGTCAGACTCTTTATCCACCCCCCTCCTCTTTTCGCTTTGGCTGTCATTTCATTTCCATTCTCAGACAACTTCACAACTGCTATCCGAACACTCATATTTTCCTTATGTACACAAAAAGAAAATAAGCTGAGCTTCATTAAGGAATACGATGACACGTTCTTTTCAGGATATTTTACTCGGGTATGACTTTAATTATTTTCTTTTTTGTGTAAACGGGAGATAAGTAGTCATGAAACAAACATACCCTGCAACATTTTGCAGGACTGCTTCTTAAATGCGTAGACAGGCCTGCGGCACATTCTGACTGTTAGATTATGTTATAATTGTAGTTGCAGCCCATGTGTTTGTTAAAAATCACTGACCATACATGAACGGTCAAAATTCATGAGCATAATCATGTCAAACATAGAGCATTAAAGTTTGCTCTTTAGCTTGAAAATGGATCAATAAAGACTTTTAAAAATCCATGATTTAGTCAGAGTTAATTTCTTTAGGTTCCTTTTTTTAAGTGGATACAATTCACAGTGCATACACATATACAATGCATAGACTGAAAAACTAATGATTAGACCCAAATAAACTTTAATACTGATGCTTTATCATTTAGTTTATGGAATGAAGAAAAAAAACAGATAAAACTTCTAAAAAACAAAGCATGTCAAGGGGTTCATTTGAATTAGTCAAACAAACCCTGATGCACATAATCATTTTTGGATTTTGTAGGATATCACATTTTTATATGAGTACTACGGTTGATTATTGATTGATAAGCAGATGTACACTCATCCATGTGACCTGGCGTTATCGGTACAGAATAACAAACTGATTTATTCAGAAAAGCTCATTCCCTCTCTCTTAGTCTCTCTGGTCAGCTGGACATGAAGCCTAATCATAGCATCATGAACTCCCATCTCTGGGATTTTGATAAATGGAGCATTTCCTCAAAGGGAGACTCCTGCAGAAACTTAGCATTAGATTGCTTCTCCCCACACCCTGCTGTCCCACATTCCTCTGTCACATTAAATGGTCATCATTATAGCTGTCTGTCAAAAGCTACATTAATACTTGTAGACAAGACTGGAGAGAATAATCTGTATCATTAATAACACTGCATGGTCTTCTCCATTGCAGTGTCAGCATTGGCTCTCTACTCTGTTTCTTCCTTTAAAAACAAAACAAAACAAAGCAACCTCTCTTTTTCATGTTAGTGATCCTGTCAGATTTTAACTTGTAATGTAGAAGAGGCTGGCATGCTTGGGGGACATTTTCATAACCTCTTACAGAATAAATGCATAAAAAATGGTGATACGACAGATCTCAGCAGCCTGTCTCTCTTAAAACACAATAATTAGTTAAAAGATGCACTGTGTGAGTTGAATTGTCAGTTAAGCCTGGCTCCGCTGAGTGTTGCAGTCTTCTGATGCAGAAACTGTGTTGTGAACCAAAGATTGCTGTACTTTATGTGGGATGTCAAGTGTAAAACCTCCTACTGTCAACCTCCAAAAAACATATCAATGTCATCTTGTTTGTGTACTGAAGTCTCATCCAGAGCAACCATCAGCCAAACATTTCCAATCAGGCTGATGGCATGTCCAGGATGTAACACCTGCTCAGCTTGAAAGGAGTGCCTTTGGGGATTGCTTGTTCTTCTTGTTTTGTTTTTCAAAGAGTTAAAGGATGAAAGGAAAAGCAAAAAAAAAGATGTTGATATCCAACACTCTGAGTTTCCAGGCTCAACTCTTTCACGAAGTGCAAAGCTGCAAATTTAAAGATTCCAAGTTTGTGCCATTTGTTGCCGACATAATTTAATCAGACAAAGTAAAAATTACAGGGCATTTAACTAAATAAGATGCCAGTTGTCAGAAATAAAAACAAACAAAAAAAAATTAAAAATGGCTTTCCTTCCTAGAACAAAGTCAAGTGTAAAAGATGGGAGTTCATACATCAATTCATTGAATTTAGTTTTAGTTCCTGGTTATATCAAAGGAAGTTGCCCTTACAACGAATGATTAAATCTGATCAGATTTTGACACTAATCCCTGGTAATGCACTGAGGGCACTACATTGAGACTGATGTCACTTCTATTTTTTTATTACAGTGCAGATACCAGCATTAACTGAAAGTTAGACTGAGTTTGATGAAGGCTGTTGATGGGGAAAAAAACGTTAAGATCATGGTATGATCTTCAAAACTTAGATCAGAGTAAAAAATAACTTAATTCTGCTTCACACTAGAAGATAAGATGCTGCTGTGGATCCATTTATCATCAGACCAAATGCACGACTAAAACAGCAAAAAAGAAATAGTTTTTTAATTGAGATTGTTGGAAGTCGCTGTACAGACAACATTTGAACCAGATGCATGAGGTCTCAGCTGATGAAGGAAATGTAATGTAAATGAAAATGGATTACTTGACCAGGTTATAGCAATAAGCAGTTATAAATGTCTTTGTAAAATAAACTCCGTTTAAATAGAAAAGGAGTTTGTAGAACCACCTAAAGAACTGTTAAATATGTGTTTATATCAGTCAGTGTCAAGTAGTGTGTCAGTAGGTGTGCATGCAGAGCTGATTCTGTGCCCCATGTGCTCTGACCCCTAGAAAGATCCACACTAATAGACAGTTGACATTTAATAGAGACATTTGTGCAGTTGCTTTGTAGAAGAAACTTATCTTTTATTATTACTGTGTTTTTTTATTGTTTATCCGTAGTCTAAGTTTAGTGGCTTGCAGGTGCTGCAGCTAACATTGTACTTAAATGCAACTTCTACTGTGCCAGGAAGTTCTTGTTACTGAAGTCTTTACTGTAACAACTATGGCTGCTCTCAGTGATCCTAAACCGAAGCCCATCAGGATGTTTGGTCGTTGTGGCGAACGATGGCTTGCATCAAAATCTGCTGCAACCACGATGCATTCATTTGTGTCCTATGTATTCTCTATATACTTCGCTAGTTCAGTTGTATCACAAACACTTACCAAATCTCATCTAAACCAGATTAGCCACAAATTCCATGTTAACAAAAATGCAAATAAAAGGTGTTTTACTCACATCTCTTAAGCAGGGCTTGGATTAAGAAGTGCAATGATTCAACATTATTCTGTGCAGTCACAATGTCCTCCTAAGATAGAAAAAATACAAGAAGACAAACAAACTCTTTGGTGTGGGGATAATTAAACTCACATGCTCCCTTGAGCAAAGAGGCAGCCAGCATGCCTTTCATGTATGTGTGTCTAAGGGAGTGTGTATGCAGAGCTGCCTCCTGTTTTGCTGATTCCCCACCACATGTGCGCTGACCCCTTGATTACTAATATGTAAAGCCCCACAGCTGGTACTAAATAACAAAATGAAAGATATGTGCAGAAAGAAGATTTTCATCCTGCTTGATGTTTAAGTACACAAACATTATAACTACTAATGCTCAGGAACCAATGACTTTGATCAGAGCTCAATGATTCATGAGATTTTGCTGTTTTGATGTAGTTTTCTAAAACTTCTAAGTATTGCTTGAAGGTGAAATGCTAACAACAACTCTCCCTCATCATTTCAGAAAAGACCAAAATCTTCTTTCCACTGTGAATTGCTGGTATTTGGTCTTGGACCAAACCCGACGAGAAAGCAGAGACCATGCTACTCTCAGCGACATCTACAACAACAACGTCATTGTCCGTCTGGCACACGTGGGTGAGGATGTCATCAGACTTTTCAAAAAGGTCAGAATTTAAATGGATGACTGATGCTCACACACAGACACACACACACAGTCACACAACTTGTCAGCTCAAATCACATGACTGGTATGCCAAAGCTGGGAACTTTGTGCTATATTAACAGTAAAAAATATTATTTATAGTAATAATAATCCCAACAGTAATCAAGCACTTTTCTTAACAAAGGTTTTTCCAAAGGCTGTCACAAAGAGAAAAGTTTTAAAAAGGGTCTTGAAAGTGGCTTAGTATGTCTGGGTTCATTAAGGAGAGAGCCACATAGTGTTGGCCTTCAATGAAATCCTCATATTCCCTTGTGACAGTCAGCAACCTGGGATAAACCGGCAGGTCTCTGTAGTCGAACAGAACACACCGGGTCAGAAAGGCTGAGATGTATTTCAAGCCAAAGCCATTTAAGTTTCTAAAAGTCTAACACACAGCTGATGAAAGAAATCTAGCACAAGAGTGATGTGATCAGGCCTCTTTTTTCCCCATTAATGACTCTAGCAGCAGTGATTTCTACCAGAAACCTTGCTTGATACCCAAGTATAATGTGTCATAGTAATCAAGGTGAGAGCAGAAAAGAATATGTGCAACTCTGAGTAAAGAGCAGCTGAAAGAAATGACCTGATAACAGAAGTCAGCATCAGATATCAACCACAGACTCCATGTTATGTAAAAAATGTGGTAAATTGTCAGGTTTGAAATGTCAGGAGTATACATTTATTGTCATGTGTTCCATCTTTAACTATATTATTATTCACCATGTTTACTGTTCTTGATTAATCAGCTTCTTAGACTTGTTTGAATTTGTACAACTTAGAGAAATGTTAGAGAAATGTCTACAGCTAAGACATGGTTGGAGCCTTAATAACTCTTCTTATCCTCCTAAATCATTGCAAATAAACTACTTAGATGGTTTTATATCAGAATTGGCTGATAGCTTCATTCACAACCTGAGAATCTTTCTACTTCATGAATTGAGTATAACAAGTCTACATTTCTGTCTGATATCTGACAAGCAACATCCAGCTATAGCAAAGGGAGGCTTAAGGGAGTTTAGTGGCTTGCAACCAGCTAAAGAAAAGGACTAATGACTGCTGAACATCTCCTTCTGCAAAAAGTTTGCTCAACATATGACAGAGTTCTCCAAAACTATAATCCAGTAATGCTCTTTCATACCGGTTCAGCTGCAGTGCATTCTTGATGTTAATGAATTACACATGTGGTGAGGGGAATGAATCACTTCTGGCAACAAACTTTAAAGTTACTGAATGTGCTGAAGTTTTACTCTTGTCAAATGTGAAACTGCAAGGTAGCTGTTTTGACACGTTGTCCCCAAGTGGTTAAAAAAAAAAAAAAAAAAAAAAAAAACCAGAGTGGGCGAAGCATCACTCTATATTCACTCAACTTGATTTCTAGAGTCGCCCTCCACTGGCACTGAAATTATTTCCCCTTTGAGCTAAAAGCCTTGTTGTGGGACATGTCCAATTCATCATAGGCTCTTTTTCCCTGTAACTAAGCTGAAGCTGGGACTCTATGCCATGGGAAATGTTCTGCAATGACTGCACTGTTCTATTTTTGTCTGCCGGTTCTCTTTGGGTATTGTATTAGATCCTCTCAGCTTCAGCATAATGACAGCATTTCAGTGCCTGCTGACATCCATAAAGAAAAAACAACAAAAAACTGGCACATAGTTTTCAAGGTTTTCTCATGTGGGGAAGCAATGCTGTTAAAAATCCCAGTTTCAGTCCTCAATGTTTGAATACATGTCTTCATTAAACATGGTGTTATTGTCACCTGTTTTCTCCCTCTTTCACAGAGTAAAGACATTGGGGTGCAGATGCATGAAGAGTTAGTGAAAGTCACTAATGAGCTCTACACAGTAAGTAACTGAAACTTAACATAATTTCTAACTTAATTTTTTTCTGCATGTGTTTTGTTGTGCCATTCTACATGCTTTGGCCAGTGTTAGCTCTCTGTGTGATGTCAAACTGAAATCCAGTCCCTTTTTTTTTTTTCAAACCCACAACCTCTATCTAACCTGTGAAGCAGCTGGCATGACACTGCACACAGCAGATATGCCTTATCGACAGACCAGTCTTTTGACACGTCATTTCTTCCTTCTGCTGAGGTCGTGAAAGGAGAAAATTTACATTCTCCCTCCTGATGTGAATTTCTGCATCATTTGAAGGAGAGAGTGTTCTTGCTCCTAGCTGTGCTTCAAGCAGACTCAGCAGTCTGTGCTGCAGAGGTGCTCACAGCCAAACATGAGCTGCAGTTACGGTTTGAGCTAATGTTGCATGTCCTCAGACACGTCTGCTTGTGTGTGGTATGGTAATAGTTGTAGTTCTTGTGACATGCCTTGTGTAAGGGCCTCAATATACATGACAATAAACACGCAGAAAGGTCTGTTTGATGGTGTGGATAGAAAACATTTGTGTTTAGTCTTCTTGCTTTTTTGTTTCACTGCAAAAACTTGAAGTGATATCTTCTGTTGTATGCTGGACACAGACAACAAACATGCAGGAGTACTTTCTTCTGGGTCTCATTGGTTAGCAATGTCATTATCCTGTAGCAAGTTGACATATTGTTTTAATCCACTTAAAAGCCTCTTAAGGCTGAGTAGACCTGAGGTAACTAAGGGTAACAGTACAAATATCTCTAAGCAGGAAAAGAAACAGGCTGTGTAACTAAGTGTCCTCATCATAACTACAATTCATGGGTTTAAATGGCTGTAACATCAACCCCGGCTTTTGGTTAATTCCTGTATCATTATTGCGTAAATGCGTCAATGGGGAAAATAAAAATTCAGGTTATGGCTCATTTGCTGTAAATAAAAGTGGTTTAATGAAGGAAAGAAGAGAAGAACTCTTTATTTGCAGATGTATTAAAAAGAAAAATAAAGCATTATTAAGTATCATTGACACGATAACTACAGGATTGTTGCCCTTACTTTCATTATTAAATGATGTTCGAAATAAAGCGTGTGCAACAAAAATAAATAGAAGCAGAAACATTGGCATGGCTTAAACGATGTGAGAAATATTCTTACATGCAACACTACATGGCACAAGTCGCATCACCCCGGTACTTGTATTGATTTTTTTGCCCTCTCTGATTCATGCATTATTAAATACCTGTCTGCAGCTCCCACACACTGCAAGAGGAATAGCAGAAGTCTCACTAATTTTGGAAAAGAGAAAGTTTTATAGCTTAATATATACAGCATGTATAATTTGATTATTTCATCAGCTATGAAAGAATTAAACTCGTTTTTGGGGCTGCTGATTTTTGGTCATTGATCTGCTGTTGATTTTCTTGTGGAAACAGACTCATTTCTTGTTTCATACGCTGCTGAAACACTTGCTCGCTGTCACTTTGTTACCTCCTTCCTTCCCTGCTGATCGATCTCACTGTCCTTTGCTCATCCATTTCAGTCACGGTTGCTAGGAAACCAGAACTTGAGAAGTAGTGATGGAACAGCAGCTGTTGTATAATTGTACTGTTGATTTAGGGGTTATTTGTTAAATATTGACACATGGTCCTGCTGATATCAACATTGTAGAAATGTACATTGTTTTGGTAAGTTAGCATACATGTAGAAGAATGTTGACACATCAGACCGACACACCCAGCACATCATTGCCAGCTAAGTTTAGAAATATGCATGGAAATATGATGATCCCACGAGCTTGATGAGTAAGCTACACTCCCTAATGTTTTCATGTGAGATGAACATAAATATCCTTGGGTCACATGAATTCATATCTATTACACTTTGTCTTGTCATAGCCTTTGATTTAATTACTGTGCAATATATTTACAGAAATTATACATATTTGAAGATGACTGTACCATTCACTAGTTTCACAAAGTGCTTAGGTTGGAAAAATGCATAGAAATGGTTTTCAGAGCTCAGAAAAAAAAAAAAAAAAAAAGCTGGTTAAACCTGATTATCAAGAATTTGTGATCAAGAAAGCATTTTTAATGTTGCCTAGTGTTAAAAATTCCTTCTTTAAAAAAATCACTTGAACTCAAATTTAAATTTAATAATAGTTATTATTTTTTTTAATGTGTTGCAATCTCAAAATAGGCACACACACAAAGAAAAAAATAAAAATAAAAATGTCTCTGTTCTAACGTTGGTTTGTGTACATGCACATCAGTATTCTGATAATTGGCCTTATTATTGACCTCTATATATATATATATATATATATATATATATATATATATATATATATAGATATATATATATATATATATATATATATATATATATATGGATCAGGGTCTAATTCACCACTGTGTTGCTTTACTTCTTCTTATACACTGCTTATGATACACGGCTCCAAACACCAAATTTCAAAGAGAGATGTTATCTCATTCTATTTTTTTTTTATTTATTTATTTTTTTTTTTTGTATAGGATTTTAACTCAACCATGAAAGTTTTCATTTCATTAAGTACCAAACAATATCGATGAGTGTTGCAGTGAGGCCGGTTTAGCATCAGGAGCATACTTTTAAGTACATGCAAAATGTACTGTAGTATAATGGTGCTGAAATAAAGGAGTCCTGTTTGTATCTTTGAGTAACAATATTACCTTCACAAAAGGGAAAGTTGTCATTTTGCATGAATTCACTCCCAGACCATCACAAACACCAACTTTCCAGTTAACTGAATTAATAACAAAGCCTGAGAGTCTCTCTTCTTTTTAGCCAAAATGATGAGAAAGATTTTCAGACCAGGTTTTCCTCTTTTCATCATCTTAATCAACAAGGTTGCAGTGATTCTGTATCTTGTCTATAAATATTGTCTTGGTGCTTTAATTTGCATTTGTTGATTCCACTGTGTGCTGCCTTAATGCAGCAGGATCTTAAGATAACAGCCATATGATATTTTCTATGACCTTTACCCATGTGAATTAAAGACTTCTTAGAATTCTATGAAACTTTTTTCTTCTTAGTCATTTTGACCTGTTGCCAAAAAACAAAAACACTTTTAATATTCTGCTGATTATAAAATAGATGAAGATATTAGTATCACTCTTGCCTATGATGTGATCTATGTTAGGATGGTAGAGGCACATTGTATTTTAAAATATCCAAGAGTCCTCTGTTGTAGTTATCAAAGTTCATCCCATCCATCAAAGCAACTCTTGCTAGTCTTACATTTGCTGTCTGTTCTTCCAGGTGATGAAGACGTACCACATGTACCATACTGAGAGTCTCAGTTCTGAAAGCAAACTGAAGGAGGCAGAGAAACAGGAAGAGAAGCACATTGGCAAGGTTAATGACAGTGCAGGCCTGCTGCGATATGGTCATGATGAACGTCCACAGCGACGAAGTTCTGTAAAGAAGATGGAGAAATTAAAGGAAAAGGTCTGTTTTGGCTGACAGGCATGCATGTGATTCAAATGTGCATGTTACTCTTTAGAGGCTAAATATCTTTTGCAAATGTTTTGTAAATGTATTTGTAATGAAACTTTTTTTTTTCACTATTTCCTGTGTGCATAAATAATGTTAGAAATGTTTTCAGAGACACTTAATCCCTGCATTGCACAACATTGTTAATACATACATTGACTCATTATGTGAGATAAAATCAATGTAATGCAGTAACGTTTCCTTTGAGTACATTAGGCAGCCATTGTACATCCTGCACTGATGGGACTCTGTCTTGCTCTTCCTTCCCTAGAGACAAGCCAAGTACTCTGAAAACAAGCTGAAATGCACAAAGGCCCGAAACGACTATCTTCTCAATCTGGCAGCTACCAATGCCCTGGTGGCCAAATATTACATCCAGGATGTCTCAGACTTGATAGATGTAAGTATACTCCAGTCAGTGCTAAAACTACTAATACTGACCAAGCGCTTACATGTTGTCCTGGAGTGTTAGTACAGGATTTTTTAATGATTTCAAATTGCTACTTGTGCTCAGTGTTGTGATTTAGGGTACCATGCAAGCCTGGCTCGCACTATGAGAACATACCTATCTGCTGAATATAGTCTGGAAACCTCTCGCCATGAGGGTTTGGACTTACTGGAGGGAGCAGTAGATGCCATGGACATCAGGGGAGACAAGCTGAAGTTTATGGACACACATAGCCACATCTTCTGTCCTCCAGCACGCTTTGACTATCAGCCACACATGGGGGATGAGGTGAGCCCTCTGAGAGGAATCTAAGAATAGTTCATTTCTAGGTCTTGGTTCTTGTTATATTGGCTGTGGTCTGTGTTAAATCATTCTCATGAAGATCATGTTCTATATTTTTATCCCAGGTGTGTCAGGTGAGTGCACAACAGCCTGTCCAGACAGAGCTGTTGATGCGCTACCACCAACTGCAGTCTCGCCTCTCCACACTGAAGATAGAAAATGAAGAGGTGAGCCATTCTGTGCACACAAATCTGGAGACTGTGTCAGCAGGTCATTTTAAAATAAAGCAAGCTTACTGTAGGTGTGCTGTACAGAACAAAAGACATAGGGTTAGATATGCTTACTTGTAAAGATGGTTATAAGTTAAAAGATTAAACAGAAAAGCTTGAAACAACCCTTTTACAAAATATGTTTTCTGTGATGCTGATGGTGATGGAAAAGGTTGTCTGATGTTCTGATCTAAAACCTTCTTTGGGTGTTTACTATTGAGATCTGGGTACTGCCAAAGCATTATATTCAGACTATTTCCATACTCATGAAACCAGCGACACCTGCTGCCTCTTTGTTGGATTGTAATTTTGGAAGAGACCTCTCCTTTCAGGTTTCCTGGCAAGCATCCGAACTGTTGACATGTAAGGATGAAGATACAATTTTAAAAACGTATTCATTTTTACAGAAGTTACACATTTTTAGATTTCTATTGTAGTACAATCATCTGGTAGGTGATCTAACCTAGCTCATTATATGTAGCTTAGCATGTTTCCCCGTTTTACCAAAGGAGGTTTTTTCTGCTTTTAATCAGTGGAATAGATTAAAATTCAGAACTAAGTAATAACATGCAGTTTTGTGTGGCAACTGTTGGAAAATGTGACATTATTTAACTATGTATGTGTCATAATGATGTTGATGGTATTTACAATTTGTAAAAGAAAAACAGAAAAACAAAATTTTCCAGTTGCTTAAATCATGAATGTTAGTGAAACAGGAACTTGTACTGTTGGGTGATAGATAACAAGATGCTGTGAGTTGATAAGGTTAAAAAAAGGGGTTTTCCTGTATGTTAATTATTGCAAAATACTTTTCTAGGGAAATGACTGTCATATTAATCAAACCATGAATTCTGTCAAAATATGCTGCAGAACAGAAAATTACTTTAGAAATATCAGCTGCTCTTAAACATTATAACCAAAGCTCGAGTGTTGGAAAAAGCATTATTATTTCATGCTAAATTTAAATGCCTAACATCTTGTTTGTGTAGGTCTACAAGTTGTACAGGTTAAACAACAAAGAAATATTTAGTCAGTTTCTTCATTTTTGGAGTGCCTTGTTTTACATCCGGGTGAGCTGGGCTAACCAGTTGTTTCTTGGTGGCTTCAGTACAGATACTGAAGTAGTGTATTCTTCTTTTTGCTCTCCAGAAAAAAAAATATATTTCACAAAATGTTGAACTGCATAATTATATTCTAAGCTTGAGTTAGCCACCCATATTTCAGGCTAGCAAACATACATCAACCAGAGCTTAGGACTGTCACACCTTTTACAGTAAATTCATTTCTTAATCTAACACTGATTTGTGGGCTGTCTCTCATCTGTTCTTCTGCTACCCCCAACATGGAGTCAACAAGGTCACTGTGACTCACATAGACTTGTTTAAAGGTCACTATGGTGTGTATACATGCCATGAATATGGAAATGCACACTCTTTTCCTGTGTGCTTCACATAGAAGAACTGTGGTTAATCTTTCATGTCACATTGCATCATGCTAGGACTTGCAATTACTCAGCTGCTTGTGATGTGACAAACTGTTGTGCAAATATCCTGCAGCATTTATAGTCTGAGACTATGCTACCTTGCTTAAACAAAAGCTTGTTTATGACATTTTGAAAGTCTGTACATTTAGTTCAAACACTGTTTAACATGTAACAGTTCATTTATTGTCTAGCAAGGATATCGTATTTGTATTCTAAAATGTTAAAACATGTTTGTATTGCGTGTATTTCAGGTGAGGAAAACCCTTGATGCCACCATGCAAACTCTTCAGGACATGCTCACTGTGGAGGACTTTGATGTTTCAGAGGCCTTCCAGCATAGCCAATCCACAGAGTCAGTGAAGTCGGCTTCCTCTGACTCCTATATGAGTAAGGCGAACATTGCTAAGAGGCGAGCCAATCATCAAGAAACGGAAGGCTTTTACTTCACTGTGAGTTCTCAGACAAATTGAAGTGCAAAGCACAGCAGCATGGTGCACATGTACACAGAATTAGGAAAAAAATGAACAAGTGATAGTATTCTTGTCTTTTCATCTGTTTTATCTGCAGAAATATAAGGAGTACTTGAACGGCAGCAATCTCATAGTTAAATTGCAGGCTAAGCATGACCTTCTGAAGCAGACACTTGGAGAAGGTGAGACTTATTAAAGCATTTTCGTGTTGTGTATTTGTTGAGAGGAAAGGTCAGCATGAAGTGGATAAATACTATCCTGCCTGTAACTGAAGCATATGGATGCTATTTAGACATAGCATTTATACCAAGTCTGTTCCCAACAAATAGAAATGCTATGTTTTCAGTTTAGCATCATGCGTCTGCAAATTATAGGACTTAGAAATTGTCACCCATGTGATAAGATCATGTAAAAATAAATCTGAGTGTTTAAAATGGCCAAACAATATCATTCATGATAAGTCATTTACTTAAACACTTAATTATTTGTTGCACATTGACCTTAAACTAATGAGAACACCCTGTTGCACTTACATGCAGAGAGCTATAGTTATAGGTGCTTTGTCATCTAATTGTCTTAGTATACAGTAAGAGGAGGGGGATTTGTTTTACTGACTGAAGCAGGTCAGATTCAGCTACAGTAGGTGACAATAAACCTCTTTTCAGCCTGTTACTGTTGGGTTTTCTCCATTTGACCTACATCAGAAATAAAAAGGATGTACAAACAGACAGGGGCTAGCTGACAATGCATCAATACTGTAAGCATTGAATTTAAGAGTTGTACATCTCTGTACATACATTTCCCAAGTCCTGTCTACCTTTTTTTTTTTTTTTTTTGTTATTCAGTTTTTATCAGGTTCTTCTGCGCTGACGTATCTTAATGTTTCAAAGCCCAGGGCAAGAACTTAGGAACATGTGCAGAGTGCCTTGGCTTGGATTTTTTTTTCCTTGCTAATTTGAGCTCTATCAAATGTATACATGCAGGAGAAATTCAGCTCCTAACCACATTACCAACATCTGTCCTATTTTGAGAAATTCAGTTTAGTACGACTGCAGTCAGACTAAGATGTTTAAATGAATTTAAAAAGTCTGATTTTAGTCAGACACAATAACTCAAGATATTTTTTCGTAATGCAGTCAAGCTGATTAAAGGCTTAATTGTTGTCAAATAAAACACTTTGTTTTCAAAATTCCATTGTTAGACATAAGCATAAAGATTTTTATGTTAAATACTGCATGAAGCTGCCACGTCTGGGATGTGAAGTTGACGAGGGAGGCAACTTTTTCCGATAGTTGCACAGGGTTGGCATGAAAATATCTTTGGCTTCAAATGATTCCCATTCAAAAAAGAAAAAAAAAAGTAAACTTTCACTTGAAATAGTGAGTCTACACATATTTTAATATATTTTATTTCACTCTTCATCTCCATCCTTGTGCTAATATATATTTAAATATGGTCACTTCTAACTCCAAAAATACCAAGCCAGTGATGGCTTTATCAAACAAGTGTGGTTCAGTCCGTTCATGTACAGTCATTGCTTATACTAAAGTTGTTACAACTTAAACAGAGATTGCCATACTTTGATCACTCCTCCCCAAATACTGGAAAGATGGAAGAAAGATCAGTAGTATGTTATTTCATCATTTAAATTCAGTGTTTGGAATTATTTGATATAAATAAGAATTTCAGTGAAAGCTGCTTTTCAAACAAATATTTGTAATTGACTGATCAAAGTGAGCTAATTTGTTAGTGTACGTTAGGTTGTGTTTGTACTAATGTGCTGCATATATCATGAAATCATCCCATTGCACAAATCATGTCCCTCAGCCTCCCTCTCTTGTTGCCCCTGGTTACATTTTCCACTTTGCAGACAGAGAGAAAGAGCAGACAAGCTGTCCCCTTCTGGGGCTCTTGTGCTGTTTCTAGGGCGACCGCTGAATGACCGCTGCCTGGCGGTGAGTCAGATGCAGCTATGGTGCTTACCCCATTCAGTTTGGCTGAATAGCTGCCCCTTTTTCTCATAACACCCCTTTCCGTCTCCATCTGCCAGCCTTGTATAGTCAGCCAGCACTCAACCAAGACCAGCAACTTCTGTGACTGTAAACCACCTTATTCTAATTTACACTTTCTTTTCTTTTCTGTTGTTTTTTTTTTTTTTTTTAGGGGAGAGGGCCGAATATGGAACATCACGGTAAGATGCCCACTGATAAAAGGGTAAATAATGTGTAAAATCCTTCCAGTGGTTCTGGGTTAAATGAGACTACAGTTTGGGAATAGATTTATTTTTCTATTAAATTAAATTAAATGTAACTATGGAGCCAGGTCCAAAAAGGTTCTTTTTTTCTTTAAAGTAGCAATAATATAATAAACTAAGAAACAAAACACCAATAAACTTGATAATATTTTATGCTATAAACAATTGAGTGGGACTAAAATGAACAATTACTGACAAAGCTAACTCATGAATAATAGAAAACAAAGTTTGATTTGGCTTTTATTATTGAACTCCTACACATTTGTTATACATCTTCAATCTATCATTAACATGGTGTGAACCAACTGTAGATTTATGCTGCTTAGGGCCAGTTATGTGTTTTTCATAAATGTTAAATGAGGAAAAATAATAACACTCATGACTATGACTTTTTACAAATGCAGAGTAGTAATATGAAACACAAGAATGTTTAGAGGGTGCCCATTGAGATGTTTAAAGTTACAGTTTTAGACGTAGTAATACTTGTCATTGATATGAAAAGTCATGATAATAGCAAGCTATTAGTGATTTATTTGCACCATGTTCATCTGGGATGGAATGATTGTACAACTAGCAGCACATACTTGAGAGAAGACAAAAAAAGAGAAAGAATTTAGTGCAAAGGTTTGAATTTATAAAGGGTTTCCTGAAATTGGAAGAAAGAATCTGCAAAAAGACTAATTGTTATTTACTGTTTTCCCAAATTGTCAGCTGTTACTTAAACTGAAGTATTAAGTTGTTTGGAGGGTAAATATGCTGTGGCAAAGACTGAGAAAAAACTAAATAGAAATATCATGTTTGCTCATATAGTTATTCCTACAGTGTTATTTATATATTCCATGTTTCAACCCTACAATCCCACCATCTCCCCAGGCCCCCCACTCTCCCCCCTAAACCCCAGAGAATGCAGGAGTCTGCACCTCGCTCCATTTTTAACCGTAGGCTGTTTAACGGCAATATGGAGGCCTTCATTCAGGTATTAGCCCATCTGTGCCTTTTGTCTCTATGAGCTCAGCTGTCTCGCTAGCAGTCCTTGGGGGTCCTTTTTTTTGCCTGTGATCACTCTTTTACCCAAACGTTTTCCCTCATGCCCTTTCCTCTTGCTCAATGCCTTTTCTTCAAAGTGTTACATCTTAGGAGGGATAGGGTGCTTGAATTTGTTTAAATGTGTTAAGGATATTAATTAGCTTTAAGAAAGCTGCTTCAAGGTTCTTATTGTCTTATTGTGAGCCCCCAGCTTCTGAAAAAAAACAAAAAAAAGAAAAACGCGGCCACAATTCCTCAGTAGCAGCGAGCAAGTTATTCTTCAAAACTAGAACTGAACTGAAGTCTTTGGTTATTAAGCCAATTGACTGACATATTTTTGCTATTATTTTTTTATAGCAATAAAGAATGAGGGTTTCAAATGTGACAACATACTGTCTATATTAATGGTAACACAGTAAATTGCAGTAAATTAATGTACCCGTCCTCTAAACGTTAGGCTTGAAAACTTTCAGAATCTTAATAAATAAGGAGAATAAAGTGGTTTTTGGTGGATTATGTAAACGGCTATGACAAAGCACACGTGTCCCGAAAAGCAGCTTCTCTCCCGAGATAGAACCAAATTTGGATTTTTAAATTAGCACCTGTAATAACTTTATTTCTGGACACTCAGTGATAAAAACATCTAAATGTAAGCCTTGAAGGAGGTAAAAACGGTGATAAAGTGGTTTTTGGTGGATTCCTTTTACCTCTGTAACAAAGTACTTATGTGCCCAAAATCAGCTTCTTTGGCCAAATAATGCCAAATTCAGTTTTTTAATATGGCATGAGTAATACAGTAATTGTTGTTGTTTATACAGTAATGTGTTAATAAATTAACATGATAATTTCACAGACGAATCTTTTTGCATTAATGTTCATTGTGACAGCCCTAATAAAATACTTTTTTTTTTTCTTTTTTTGTTGATCTGGTAACTTACTGAAATTATCCTAGGACCCCCATGGGGCTCGGGACACCCAGTTTGGTAAAAAGCTGATTTAATGGACCTTTTTTTCTTTTTTATCTGTTTAATTGACAAAATAATATAAAGGAAGTTTCTAATTAAACTATTAGTTTATTAATTTAAATAGTATAAATTTTTTTCATAAGCAGCTTCTTAGCTGAAAATTTACTCAATATTTATTCCCCACTCTTCCATGTTCTGGGATACTACCCTCCCTCAGCCCTCAGCCCCTAAGGCCGTGTCTTCATGGCCTAAGGGGCTGATCATCACAGCCCAGTAGGCAATGATGCTTTGGCTATATTCTCTCTCTCTCTTTCTGTCTCTCTCTCTCTCTCTCTCTCTCTCTCACTCTCTTGCTATCTCTCTCTCTCTCGCTCTCTTTGTCGCTGTAAGATCTGTCTCTCTCACTAACCTGTTGTGGTTGTTGTTGCCTCTGTTCCTCTGTCTACGTGCCTTACTGCTCTCTGCCCAGGGGAAGAAGAAATGTCCGTGCCAGGAGTCAGGTACTCCGTCTTATAGTAGGGCTTTTCATCACATTGTGTTCAGTATACTAACATTTCTGTGCCTCCATGTTTGCAGTCCTATGAAAATATAAAATACGGTAGTAATAACAATGTATTGTATGGTGGCACAGACATAGCATGAGTTTGTTCTTTTCACTTAACATTAGGCATTTTAGTAAATGACTAACAGTGTCCCCTCAATCCTGAATAATTTATTTTGGGGAGTTTCTGCATTAGCTTCTGGTAATAACATCTTGCTGGCATGGCTGTTTATCTTCTGTTATCTTCATTTCATATGCTTAAGATCATTATAATATGATTCTGTCTGTAGGATTCAGGGCAGCCAATACCAGTGGTGGTTGAGAGCTGCATCCGGTACATCAATTTGTACGGTACGTTTTGACTTCTATGGTTAATAGATGGATGGATAAGGGTTTCCTGTCTTGACTATGCATCTGCTTTGACTATACAGTTTTATATAAATACCAAGAAAGTACTCAACAAAAAAAAATGCCCCTAATAACTGATGAGTATTTGCATTAGATGACTTTCTTTAGAGCCATAAGATTGATAATATTACAATTTCATTCAGTGTGCTTTACTTAATAGACAAAATGTGAAAAAATATGCCACATTAACATACACAGACAAGCTTAATACATAAATTCTTTAACAAGTAAATTCAATTCAAAGAACTACAAGATAATGTTGTCATTTAAAACTGTCTTTGATTAATCATGAAATCTTCTAATGGGCAGCATTTTCAGTTCATTAATGCTCTCATTTATCTTACCAAATTTACCTGTGATGAAAAAACTACCCACATTCACTTTGTGTATATTTTATTACTGTATAATCATTTTTAAAGTGGTTTTCTTCTTTGTTTGTGTGTGTAAAGCTTCCTACTTTTAAGTCTTTCCTTATGCTCAGTTAAATCTAGTATGTCACTATTTACAACCGTTTGTAAAAACCATGAGAGCAGAGACATTCAGCAGAACAGCAGCTGTTGTAATTTCAACAAGATTTGTCATTAACATTCAAATTTTTTTCTTCTCATTTTACTTCAGTGGGTTTATCTTTCCACAGGTCTTCAGCAGCAAGGTATATTTCGGGTTCCAGGATCTCAGGTCGAAGTCAATGATATTAAGAATGCATTTGAAAGAGGTTAGTCCCAGGTTACTTCGACATCTTCCCTTGATTGATTTTAAATTGTGTTTTGCTCACCTAAACAGCCAAAGCTGCTCTCGCAGGACTCTAAAGTGCAAATCGAGAGCCTGTGTCGCATGAAATGCATATGACAACCACTTACTGCATAAAACATGAGATCAGCATCCTGAAGTAATAATAAATGAGAAAACATAACTGCATTATCCTGTAATTTAAAATGCACACAGACATTGCATCAGAGCCATGTTACATGAAAGTGGGTGCAATGAATGAGTAATGAGTGGTGGTCCATCTGCAGGAGAGGACCCGCTGATGGATGATCAGACTGATCATGACATCAACTCTGTGGCAGGCGTTCTTAAGCTTTACTTCCGCGGGCTGGAAAATCCGCTCTTTCCTAAGGAGCGTTTCCTAGATCTCATATCCACAACCAGTGAGTCACATTATGGGAAAATGCCCAAAATATATTTAGATATTTAGTTTGCATAATTCTTAGTAATTGTTCCACATGCTTTTTTGTTGATCTTATTTTTTTTACTTTTAGAACTTGACTCTGGTTCGGAAAGAGCTCATCATCTTCAGCAGATAATTGTGACTCTGCAGCGACCCGTTATCATCGTCATGCGATACCTGTTTGCATTTCTTAATCAGTAAGTCTTCTCACAATTAAACAAATATATAATTAAAATGTGTCATTTTAATGTTATGATACTTATGATACTCTCCAAGTCTTTCCCAGTACAGTGACGAGAACATGATGGACCCCTACAACCTAGCTATCTGCTTTGGCCCTACACTTATGCCCATACCAGATGAACAAGATCCTGTGGCCTGCCAAGCACATGTTAATGAGGTCATTAAGATGATTATTATCCACCATGAGGTCATCTTCCCAACCCAGCGCGAGTTAGAGGGACCTGTTTATGAAAAGTGTATGGCAGGAGGGGAAGAATACTGGTAGGTGGAAGGAATGATATATCAGTTTTCATTAGTTGTTTGTTAGTTGTTCATTAGTTGTTTTTCAAGGCAAAGAGTGCAGCAAAAAGGGGGGTCCAGTTTGAAGACCCACATTTATACAGAGTTTGCTTTTTACTAGTTTGTATAAAAAACAAACACTTCATGGCAACAATTCAGAAAGATTACAGCTTCATTCAGACTGTTGGCAAATTAGATTTGTTTTCTCAGATCAGTCTGTACGAACAGATTGTCCACTATGTTATTTGCCAGAAATTACATCAGCTTCCTGTGACCAGAATTACCAACATACCTACCCTGGTTGCTATAGTAATGACAAAGGTTTCAACTACACTTGTGATTTTGTTCTCTGTGGTGTGAGAAACTTAGCCTGTAAACAAGCTTCCCACCAAAGTGCCAGCAGAATATTTATTTTGGCATATTTCCACCGGTTCTTGTTCTTTGTGTTAAAGCAGCATTAGGCTCCTCTCACTCCTTAATTTTGTGCCTTCTGACCTCCTCGATCCTCATGCCTGTGACTTGGAAATCAATCAACATATTATAGTCTCAGTTCTGAACATGCACCTGCAGAAGAGAGCGTGCACAGATGTATCATATTTGGAAGCTGTGATGGACAAAATTAATATGAAACATTATCCTACGTTGTAAACTGAATTAGATGTTATCATGAACATAATCAAGGAACATCCTGCAAAGTTCATAAAATTATTAAGCAGGCTCTAACAAGGCAATAGACAAGACAACTGTGTCACACATATTTAAATTAGATCCATTTACAATGATGTTGAAGTAAGGATGTCACATTTTGCTAAAGAACTGTTCTTTGATTTGTCTGCTTGGATCTAAGGAGGGCTTAAAACTAAGTGTGATTCTTAACCATCCCAGTTGATGGATGAACAACATGAAACATCTAAATATTTTTGATAGAAGCTAAAAAGGATAGTCCTACACCAGACAGTAAAAAATGTTTAAAGACTGCTGTTGTCACAGTCATGTGACCAGTGTTATCCAGGAACAAATTTACAACCACCTTCAAATGTGGTCTGGATCTGCAGATGAGTTTCATGTGATCTTGAATCTAGATACCATCTAAATCTGCACAGGTGTGACCTAAAACAACACAGAGTCAGAAATGTTAATGCTCTTTCATTTAATTTAAATTTCCATTTTTGGGCTCCATAAGGAGTCTTTTCATAAAATAAAAGCTAAAGGTGGAACACTGTCCTCCTCTTAATTTTGCATTCCTAATTATTTACTCAGTGAAAGCCCCCACAGTGAGCCGGGTGCTCTTGATGAGATAGACAACGGTACTGGGCCAAACACAAGTGATGAAGGTGAGTCACCAAACACAGTCAGTCCACTGTCAAGATCACAGCTGTGGTGTTTGGAAATGACAGTGAAAATAATGAGATTTTGGATTCTGGCATGTCTTCTGTGTTGCAGAATTGGAGCAGATTGAGGCCATTGCTAAATTTGACTACGCGGGGCGAAGTCCAAGGGAGCTGTCCTTTAAGAAGGGAGCCTCTCTGCTGCTGTATCTGCGAGCATCTGAGGACTGGTGGGAGGGCAGACATAATGGTGTGGATGGGCTCATCCCACATCAGTACATTGTGGTGCAGGACATGTAAGTATAATTCCTGATTAGAAGCCAGAATCTAGTGCTACTCTGTTTCTTTTTTTTCCTAAATTTCTCAGAAATTCTTATTTTCATTGTCCCCTTTTTGTTTGCTGTGGGATGTTTTAAAAAAACATTGTCATGCAGAAATTGTAAATTTGCCTGTATTAATGTGAATATAACACTCCTCTCCCTTGTGTACATTGTTCCATCTTCATTTGGTTGCAACAGAAACAAAACAAATCTCTTAGAAATAAAAATTTTCCCAAAGTACTTTAAAGACTGCCATGTTCAGTAATTATTAAATCACTTCAGTGAATCCCCAAATGGATTTAATTTCTTCTCCAACTTCTTTCCTGCTAACCAGACTTCCATCACAATAACTGAATTAAATATGCATAATAGGACCAGTTGTCTGTTATGTAGCACCATTGGTTGCATCTAAAGTGTAATCAATTTTTTTGTTTTGCTAATAAAAATGCACTCACCTTCTGATGAAACCTTTGTGTTGTTTTTGTTTATCCATGTACTTATTAGGAACATTATGTGTTCAAGAGTACCAATAATGAAGTTTAGTCTTTAAAATTTAAAAGCTCCACAAACATTTCCTTTAGATAGAAGATATCTACCAAGACTAATCACTCTTTTATGTTTTCATGTCAGGGATGATGCATTTTCTGACAGCATTCAGAGGACTGATAGTGAGACCAGCAGTGGGCTGCACCACAATGACCGCCCCTCATCTAGAAATGAGAATCAGTCTCTATGTGAACACACACCTGAGAACCGCTTTGGACCAGTACTAGGAAGGTGGGGGCTAGTTTCAACTTTATGGGAGACGATGTGTGAAGAAGTTTGTGCTAATTACAAAGTCTGAGTCTATTTTATCACCTTCTCTTAGGGTGAGAGTGCGATCAGATGGAGCCGCAGTTCCACGCCACAGGAACGGTGCCGACAGCCTCAGCCCCACGAGGGTGGCCGATCAGCCCCCCAGGGTCATGCCCCGGCCCTGCAGCCCACACAAAATAGCACTCAGCAGGGGCCATGCAGACAGCCCGGAGAAGCGGCGTCTCACCACATTTGGCAGCGCTGGTTGCATCAACCATCCCGATAGAAAGGTGTTTGTTGACAGCCACTCTCAACGGTCATCACCAAGCACCACTCGGCATGCCAGTTTAGGAGACCACAAAGCTCACGAGGCTGAGGCACTTGCTGAGGTGAGTGCTGGGAGTAGTTGTTAAAAGCACGGATGGAGTTGCTTTACTTCAGTTTTGATGGTCATTTGTTTTGGGGGTAGTGGGTTATTCAGAACAAACTGTGGACAAATGTAGGAGTTATATCGTAATTGTTTTCTAATTCTAGCGTGTTTGAGGTTTTTGAAATCCCATTGTGTTATGACACTGAATACAAAAACAAATAATAAAATATAATTATGTATAAACTCATTGGATGTTCAGCTTCACTTATGGTTTTCACATTTTTTTCTGCATCTGTTCGTATTTGATTAGTAGGCATTTAGCATATAGTCTCAAGATCAGGAGGCAGCCTGTGAACAGACAAAATACATCAAATCTATTGACATGATCGTGTTCCCAAATATTTTGTTTCCTCTGTAATTCACACAGTTGGGTATTCAAAAAATGGGTATTATTTAAACTTAAATTTTCAAAAGTAAACATTTTTCTTTTTGCTCTTAATTAACAGGACATAGAGAAAACAATGAATACAGCACTGCATGAGTTGCGTGAGCTGGAGAGGCAGAATGTGGCCAAACATGCTCCTGATGTTGTTCTTGACACTTTGGAGCCCCTCAAACACCCCAGCGGAGCCCAGGATATTTCTGCCAGCCCGCTGCACACCATGGTGATCAGAGATCCAGATGCAGTCCAGCGACGCAGCAGCAGCAGCTCCTCCTCTGAGACTATGACTACTTTTAAGCCTGCTCTGTCTGCTCGTAGGCCAAGTGCACCATTAAGGCCTCCACCTGTCAGACCTGTCCGACCAGCTCCTGTGATTGGACAGGGCCAGGGTCCACACCGCTCCAGCAGCTCCAGTTCATCTGGTCTGGGCAGTCCAGGCATCACCCCAACTGAAAGGGGCTTTCCCAAAGCACCCTCCCCATCTCCATCAACCTCCTCTTCATCCTCAGACAAACAAAGTAACATGTAATCAGCAGTCAAGAAACTGAAGAACACGGTGGATACTGACTGATTGTGATTATCATCACACCCCCTACACCTCCTCTCCTCTGCAAAACATTGACACCAGGTCTGTTTGGTAAATATTTAACACTGATCTTATACAGAGAATGATAGCTTCTTCTGGTGTCTGGCCACACTTGGTTGGAGCTAGACGGTGTACTGATATATTACACAGAAACAGGATACAAATGTATACTTTATAGAATGCTACCATGCTAAATAGCTATGCTGGAATAAAGAGATGCACTGGAATATATTTCTGTTTACTGAAGTATGACAATGAAACATCTCATGGAAATGTTATTAGATTACAACAATGCTGCTGTGAGTTTGTTCAGTGGTTTCCTGCTCCATTATCATGGAACACTTGAGGGAATATTTCACCTCCTATCATGTAGAAATTCACTCTGTCCTGGTTGTCCATATAATCACGTTATTATAATTCCTTTGGCACCATTTCTAAAGTGTCAGAGACATAGAGAAGTGTCACGCCGTATTAGAAGATGGCCAACATGGCTAAAGGATAAAACTGGTGTGGACTTGCATCAAGCTGCACTTCTTCTAATGACCACAAGAGGCTGGCTCCAAGAAAATTCCAGTCATATAATTGACAACAGCCTCAAGTTATGGAAACTGTTTCTTTGAAATATGCTATTGGTACTTTGTACAAACATTCTATGCATAGTGGCTTTAAAGGAAATTGAGATTTTGTGCAGATATTGTTATATATAAGACATGTAAGAAGTTAGAAAAATAATTTGGTTTCAAGCACAAATACAACTAGTTGTCTGTAATCAGTGTTGTCACCTCGGCTTGCGGTTCTCCTTCGACCTGCCAAGTTTATAGTCAATATGTAGGGCAATACCCTCCAACAGAAGCAGTGCACCAGCTCTGCTGTCTGCATCTCTGTGTCAGTTCATCAGCAGTGGATAAAGACTTTTTCAAACCCACTGAGATTGTAATATTTGAGAAATTGAGTCTTGGAAGACACAGAATTCATCTAACTGATGGACTTATGAACACTGCAGGGAACTGTGCTGCATTTATACGTTCTGTGTCCTCATTATGATGAAGCTGTACTAAGAACACATCTAGACCTGACTAGATTGTGCACAGTCACTGCAGGCTGTATGGATGTTTAGCTGAACATGTTTACTGATGATGATATTTGTTGTCTGTCCCATGAAATTGATCAATATATCTTAAAAGTGTAATAAGTACATACATTAAAGGAAAATACACATACTGTTAAAGGATGCTTGTAAATATAACATTGTATAATAGGAACAGGGTATATTATCATCTATTGTGTAGATTTTTGTAATTCTTATCCTTGCACAAACATTAGCAGAACAATAAATTGATGAAATATCACAGAGATTTCTAAAGACTTGTCTGTCTTATGGGTTTGTTTGAAAAATATTTGTACAGAGAGGAGGCAATTCAGAATGAACAGCAAGATAAAGGATATTTAATTATGGAAACCTAGAGTATGAATTCTTATAAAAATTACAGTGGTTTTGCACCGCCATCTGCTGGTCAGCTACAATTTCACCAGTAAGGAAGGTAAGAACTTGATGGACCAACGACGGTCTTCAGTAAAAAGATGCATAATTAATTAATGGAGGTAAGGATTAAAAGGTAAAGAAAACTGCAACATAAATTCAGCTAGAGTTACCCATCCATGCTCTATGTGTGAGCTGAGCTTTTTATACATATTTTCTTGAATAAATAACATTAGAACATACTGTTGTTATAAAAGCAAATATTGGGCCAGCTGATTAAGTTCTTGCAATTATTAATATCCTGACTGGTTTGTATGTATATATAGTCATTGATGCGTTACCTTGTCACATGCCCTGAGAATAAAGAAACTTTAATCCTTGAAAACTCCAATCAACACTAAAATGTTCTATTGTAGTAAAATCCTTGAATGGGTTCATCTAAGATATGACCCTATTTATTGATATTTATTGCACATTAGGAACTGAATGAGTCTCAGTCTACAGCATCATACGTCTCATTAGAAGTTAAATGTTCTTGTTATCTTAATGTCTTAATGCACATGCATCTGTTTTTTTTCTCAAATAGGCCACTGATCCCTCAAGAGGGTAAATCTGATGAGATTTTTCAGAAAAAAAATCACTTGTAGAGCATTTACTGTAACATTTACACCTATGAAACACGATAAAGGGCATCATGATGTGCTCATGGCATGTAAAAGTATTGTTTTGAAGATAAAAATAAAATTGTCAAACAAATCTATGAATAATTAAAGTATAAAGTGGGAGAAAATGGTATCAAATTAATTTTAATTGTCTCAAACATCACAAACTTAGCTGTCATGGTTTTCTATAAACAGGCTTTTAATTAGATGAAAAATCTGCTTTTACAGAACTGTTTTGTTATTTTTTTTGACATTGTTTTGGAAATGTAGTATACAAAGCCAGTCACCAGCACTGCAGCCATTGCTCTTATTGATGTGACCATGTAAACAAATACAATAGACAGTAAGTATATGATCAGCTCTTCCTTTTCAAAAACAAATACTGGCAGGTGTTTTCTATGCCATAACCTTATCAAGGTAAGTCTGCATGTCTCTTTTCTTTTCTTTTTTGTCTTTACAGCCTGCTTTCACTGTCAGCTTTAATTCATTTTGGTGTGTTTATTGAGATTAAAGTGAGAATGTAATGAGATTAGTACTTTAACCGAGGACTGGATGGCTGAGGGAGGAGGGAGTGCACTACGGGTAATCTAGCAGCCAGCTTTGCAGCTCTGGTCTCTCAGTTCACAAGGCTTTTTCATCAGTGTTGTAATATAATTAGTAAGGTCATCAGGTATGATGCTTTTTTTTTTCTCTTTTTTTTTTTTTTTCCATTTACCCCAGCCGACACAACATCAGATCCCTGCTTATGGGATTATAAGATTTATAGTGCATGTGAACAAAAAATAGTAATTATGTTACTATTACTGTTGTCACACAGAGCATGATGTTTATGAGGTGTTAAACTGGTCCCTCTCTTGTGGAACAAGCTTCCGCTTTGGGTTGGAGAAGGAAAATCCTTCTGTGCCATATTAAGATTAGACTTTCCTTTTTGATAAAACTTCCAGTTAGGGCTGGCTTGGATGACACTAAGCTATCCCTTTAAATATGCTGCTATAGGTTAAGGTTGCTGAGGGGCTGTTAATGTTACACTTAGCAATTCTCTGTACTCTGTTCACTTAACACTTTACTTCTTTATGTATGAACAGTTTCTTCTTGTAAATTTTTATTTTTATTTTTTTTTTTTTTTGCTCTAGCTCCACTCAAAACTAAAATAAAATGATCCAAACCCACACCACTGTGGAGAAATTAACAAATCAAAGACCTCAAAAGAAGTCTTTCTGTCCAGGTGCTGCTGGATCTTAGTGATACAGCAGATCACCAGATTTTATTAGACAGACTCAGAAGTCTGGTGGGCCTCTCAGGTACTGTTTTAAAATGGTTTTAGTCCCATCTCACAAAAAGGCAATTTTTAGTAAGTATGGATACATGCTCCTCAAGAGTCCATGAAGTCAGGTGTGGGGTTCCCCAAGGATCAATTTTAGGCCCAATACTTTTTAATCATGTTGCCTCTTGGGAATGTCATGAGACACAACATTGATTGTCACAGCTATACTGATGATACGCAACTTTACATTGTCATATCTCCTGATCACTTAGAGCCAGTCAACACTCTTTTAAACTGTATTTTAGAAATAGTCATGGATGGCAGATAATTTCTTACAGCTCAACTAGGAAAATACTAAAGAAAACAGAGAGATCATTATACCAAACTTACATAATTTCAATCCTTCTAAGTGAGTGAGAAACCGGGGTGTTCTTTTTTTACTCTGATTTGTGTGATGAAATCATGCACCTATGCCCAAGTTGATATTGTTTGATGAATTTGTGATCTTGTATTTAAACAAAATGACTTACAAAAAAAAAAAAAAAAAAAAAATTATAGCACTGCCTCCAGCACTACATGACAGCACCTGGGTCCAACTGGATTCACAGCAGTCTGACTACACCTTAATTATGATTTCCCATCTTGTTTGAATTCTTGCTTGTGTTGTTCTTACTCTCAAATGTAAGTCGCTTTGGATAAAAATGTCTGCTAAATGACTATAGACTAGAATAGAATTTGGATTTTATGCCACATAGAAATGGCACAAGGACAGGATTTTATCATCTTAAAAACATTGCCAGTCTGCCCATTTCGCTCTCTTGCCAGCATGGAGGTGCTAATGCATGCTTTTATCTCCAGTAGAATAGATTACTGTAATGCTCTGCTCTCCAGACTTCCTAAAAAGTGTATTTCAAACCTACTATTACTTTAGAATTCAGCTGCACATGTTCTGATGAGGACCAGAGAGTGGGAACATATTATACCAGGTATAACATCGCTGCATTGGCTCCCCGTTTGTTTCAGAACTGATTGTAAGGTTCTTTCAGTCATATATAAATGTCTTAATGGTCTTGAGCCTTCTTATTTATCTAAATTGCAATTAAATTATGAGCCCTCGCGGACCCTGAGGTCCTCTGGTACCAACCTTTTTGTTTTTCCTAACGTAGGAACCAAATCGTACAGCAAGGTCTTTTTCCATTATTATGGTCCTAGTCTGTGAAACAGCCTGCCAGAGAACCTCAGGGCCACAGAGACTGTTGATGTTTTTAAAAAGAGGCCCTGAGGCCGACTGTTTCAGCTTAGCTGGTAATTTTTTTTTTTTAGCATTTTGTATTGACTTTGGTAGGAAAAGTACTTCATAAATAAAATTGATTTATATTTAATGTATTTACAATGTAGTTATATCTACAATAATGAATTTTAATTTAGTTAGATTATAACTCAGTTTTAATCAATTTAATTGGACTGGACTTTAGCTTTAGTTTCTAAGTCTAACCAAGTAATGCTATTCCCTAAAACCAACCAAGAAGTGACAAACATGTCTAAGTGTTTGAGTGTTATTGATTAAACTTAAATCATATGTCTATCTTTCCATGATGGTTTGTCCTCTTCCTGAATGACATTCTGATGTCCTTGTTGTCTATCTGGGTGAAATGAATCACTGAGCCAATGTGTCAATCAGTCATGCCATACAATCTGACATAGCATTTTACAAGGAAAAATTAAAGATGTGATCAACATCAACACAGTTAAGTTAATATTTTATCATGGTTTGTTAATTTTGTCCATTATTTGTTTTTGTTTTTCACATACTGTTTCTCCCTGTGTTAAATTGGATCTGTGTGTTTTCCTGGTTGTGAAGAGGTACCTATTTTTTATGCTGATGCATGTAGATGGAACACTTTGCCTGTTGCTCACTTGACTGATTAGCCTAACTTGATTGATTAGTCTTACTTGATTGATTAGTTTCCATTAACAGAATCAATTTGACTGTCAAAACAACTCATTGCAGCCATTTTTGTGACTGAGTGATGGCAGTAGATAAACTGGTAGAGTATGTATGTACTAGTATGACCATGAGTTGAAATCTCTATAATCTATCATCAAGCAGCCATTAAAATATGGCCTTTATGTGCACTGATCTGCCTTGTAGTGAGCTGTGAATTAAACTAATCGCAGCAACTGTCTCAGCTATTTTATGGTTTAGACATTTTATAGTTAAAGTAAATCATTTTAATAGTGTGATGCTGACGACAAGTGAGGGGACAGTTTTATATATATAAAAAAATATATGGCAGTATGATAAATTGAAATTTATTCATAGAACAGAAATAAAATAGAACAGAATTTGTCATATGCACAGGTACATGTAAGTAGAAGCACACTGGAATTCTTGAGCATTTCAACGGTTCACAGAAATAAAAATAAGATATAACACAATGACAGCACACATTCAAAGACCTAAAAGTTGAATGCAGAGTTTATAAACACTTTTAAATTAATCTCTGCGTACTTCATACAATGGATTGGAAGAAAATCACTGGGACTCAAACGGGACATGGTAATGATTTTATAAAACAACATTTGAAAGATGAGATGCATTTGAGACAATAAAACACAATGAGGAAAAATTCCACCAAAAAATGTATTCATTTTCTGTACCACTTCATCCTATTAAGAGTTGTGGGGAAGTTATTACCAGGCAAGAGGCAGAGTACACCCTGGACAGGTTTCCAGGCCATCAACACGAGATGAGTCATTGGGCTTCAAATTGAACTGCAGAGGAAGGCAACATTTTGTTAAAGTAAAACCTACTGTCTAGACAAAATGACAAATAGGAGGAAACAAAACAAACACCTCAGAAAAAGGAAGAACAGTTTTCTTGTCACAGGTGAATGGGAACAACAGCAGAGGGTTACTCTGGCTGGAATCATGTCCTTTATTTGTGTATCTGAATTAAATGAGGAATGTAAGGCCAGGTCTAAGGTGTAACACCACATCTTTTCATGATACTGAAGACTTAGCTGTCATGCATTTGCTGTTAATTAAATGTAAATTAAACAAGACCTCCCATGACCCTGAACTGGACTAAGCAGTAAAGAAAATGAATGAATGAATGAATGAATGAATGAATGAAACAAGACCTTTGCAGTCTCTGACTTTTTGTACAGTGCAAGAGGTTTTTGTTTCCAATCAGCAAACCACGGCAGGGTGTTTCAGTCCCTCAAATCTGCTTTCTTGCTCTGTTGCATTTAACCAGCAACAACTGGAAGGTGCTAGGATAACTGACACGAGATGTAGGGGTCCGGTTAACTAAATCTCTCAGAAGATAGGAATTTTTGCCCTAAGAGGAATACAAAGATAAAACAGATAAAATATGATGACTGGAGGGAAATGTCAAAGTGCCAAAATAACCCCAACAGGTCACAGTGATAAATATCTCATTCAGCAAGTCTCCGAATCATCACCAGTGGAACTAATGTGCTTATGGAAAAATGCAGGTTATTTCTTTTTCTTAGAAGGGAGGGATAAATCTAGATATAACGACAAAGGTTCACACACTAAAACTAAACAAAAACTATTCATGATGTGAAGGATACAGTGGGTTATTTTAGGTAGTGACTGGTGAATGTCTACTACTGCAGCCACCGGTTAGTAAACTACTGCAACTCTGAAATAAGGTCAACCTTGACAAAACATACTGCATTTACTTTGTTGGGTAAATATGTTTATTACTTGCAGCTGTGCAACAATATGGATTATGTCTTCTTTTAGTTCCTCAGCACATAAGGATTGTTAAGTTAAAACTGAATTACTTTCTCTTAATAACAGTTTAATTATCTTTAAAAACTAGGATGAAACAAAGAAATCCATAGTTGTTAGAGAGCAGCAAAATCATTGCCAAGAAACAAACAAACACATGCCTTAACCCATATCCTGGAACTGTTTACGCCCTTCCTGACCTATTCAGGAAGAGGGCAAACAGTTCCTGTTCACCTTTGTACTCAGTGTATCCATGTTTACACTACAATTCTTTCATACCCCTAATACTAAGACAACACAGACTTTTAAAACCATTTCTCTTACTCCATTAGCTTCAAAATCATGACCTTTCAATGATGGATCAACCTCAACTTCTAGCTTAAAAGCTGGCATTGTACTGGGTTTTCTTCATCAAACAGTTAACTGTTAAGTGGAGTAAACAAATCTAAACAATTTTCCCAAAATGTTTTTGGATTTTTATGAAGGAGGAGCTCAAGAATTCTAGATAAGTCGAGTTCCCTCTGCATTCATTTTTAAAATTTGTTTGATGTTTAGGGTGATGATAAAAGCAAACACCAAAGGCCCTTTAAATCTGTACTACATGCCTGGATCATGATCAGCTTTGAGACTTTCCTTAGTAATTATTAGATGATTGGAGCTTGGTGATATAGATTGGAGATTGGTGTTTTCCCATACAGTCTTTTCTATGTGAGCATCTTAATGGTATAATATGGTTCTTCAGGCTCCTTTGGTGGCAGAAACCACTGCAAAGGTCTTTTGGGTGCTTAGGCAGCATCATTTATATGCTTGCATCTCATTACAACTAAGCGAAGATCAAAATGCAAGTACCAAGCAGGCTGATAAGGAAATTAATTTTATCAAATTTGCTCTCAAATGTAAGTCGCTTTGGATAAAAGCGTCTGCTAAATGACTGTAGAATAGAATCAAATACATGACAAAACTAAGGGAACTGCTGGTGCAGATATGTGTTACGACCCCGCCTCAAAATCCAGGGGACAAAGAGGTCAACAACAAAAACAAGCTGGACCAAACTTAAAGACATTTACAACGTTTTATTATAAACCCAGGTTCCAATACAAACACAAAACAAAACAACAAAAGGTGTCCAAGGTACGGGATATCTAGTCCGGTTAAAGTAAAATGAAAACCAATTAACTAAAGGTGTCCTCAATTGAGGTAACAATTAACAATTAGCAAATACAAAATAAATAGTTCTCTTTACTTATATAACTTTAACAACCTATACAATTTTAAACAACTATACAAACCAAAATCTTATCAAACTTACTCTAAAAAACTAAAAAAGTTTTTTTGTAAACCAAACCAAAATCAATACCACAAAATAAATCAAAAGCTATTTAAACTAGAAACCAAATATAGCTATAAAACTTAAACACAAAAGCTACTCACAAACGATGAGAGCAAACAATCTCAATTTACCATAAACCAAACACAATCATGTAACTATCGGGAAACCAAATGCTCTTACAATCAATCAACCAACTACTTCAACAACACAATCCCAGATGGCAAGCTGTGGGCTTAATGAACAGCTGCCCCGAATGCTGGTGCTTCCTCCCTTTTAAAGGCCAGGTGTTCCGCTGGTTGGTTTGGGAGGTCTCTCAGATCCACAGCCAATCACAGAGTTGCAATCACACAGCAGTATTTGCATTAACACAGAACCCAGCTATAGGCCTGGGGATGTGACAATAATCCCACCCATCCATCCATCCATCCATCCATCCATCCATCCATCCATATCCGATCCAGATACACACGTGGACAAAAGTGTTGGTACCCTTCGGTTAATGAAAGAAAAACTCACAATGGTCATAGAAATAACTTGAATCTGACAAAAGTAATAAATAAAAATTCTATGAAAATTAACCATCGAAAGTCAGACATTGTTTTTCAACCATGCTTCAACAGAATTATTTAAAAAATAAACTCATGAAACAGGTCTGGACAAAAATTATGGTACCCCAACTTAATATTTTGTTGCACAACCTTTTGAGGCAATCACTGCAATCCAACGATTCCTGTAATTGTCAGAGACTTCTACACCTCTCAGCAGGCATTTTGGCCCACTCCTCATAAGCAAACTGCTCCAGTTGTCTCAGGCTTGAAGGGTGCCTTTTCCAGACGGCATGTTTCAGCTCCTTCCAAAGAGGCTCAATAGGATTTAGGTCAGGGCTCATAGAAGGCCACTTTAGAATAGTCCAATATTTTCCTCTTAGCCACGACCTACGACTGAGACCAAGCTTTCTGGCACCGGCCAGCACATTTCTCTCTATGATCCCTTGATAGTCTTGAGATTTCATTGTACCTGCACAGATTCAAGACACCCTGTGCCAGATGCAGCAAAGCAGCCCCAGAACATAACAGAGCCTCCTCCATGTTTCACAGTAGAGACAGTGTTCTTTTCTTGATATGCTTCATTTTTTCGTCTGTAAACATAGAGCCGATGTGCCTTGGCAAAAAGTTCCATTTTTGTCTCATCTGTCCATAGGACATTCTCCCAGAAGCTTTGTGGCTTGTCGACATGTAGTTTGGCAAATTCCAATCTGGCTTTTTTATGATTTGTTTTCAACAATGGTGTCCTCCTTCGTCGTCTCCCGTTAAGTCCACTTTGGCTCAAACAACGACAGATGGTGCGATCTGACACTGATGTTCCTTGAGCTTGAAGTTCACCTTTAATCTCTTTAAAAGGTTTTCTGGGCTCTTTTGTTACCATTTGTATTATCTGTCTCTTTGATTTGTCATCAATTTTCCTCCTGCAGTCACGTCCAGGGAGGTTGGCTACAGTCCCATGAATCTTAAATGTCTGAATAATATGTGAAACTGTAGTCACAGGAACATCCAGCTGCTTGGAGATGGTCTTATAGCCTTTACCTTTAACATGCTTGTCTATAATTTTCTTTCTAAACTCCTGAGACATCTCTTTCCTTTTCTTCCTTTGGTCCATGTTGAGTGTGGTACACACCATGCCACCAAACAGCACAGTGACTACCTGTAGCTCTATATATAGACCCACTGACTGATTACAAGATTGTAGACACCTGTGATGCTAATTAGTGGACACACCTTGGATTAACATGTCCCTTTGGTCACATTATTTTCAGTCTTTTCCAGGGGTACCATAATTTTTGTCCAGGCCTGTTTCATGAGTTTATTTTTTTAAATAATTCTATTGAAGCATGGTTGAAAAGCAATGTCTAACTTTCATTGGTTAAACTTAATAGAATTTTTATTTATTATTACTACTTTTGTCAGATTCAAGTTATTTCTGTGACCATTGTGAGTTTTTCTTTCATTAACCAAAGGGTACCAACAATTTTGTCCACATGTGTAATAATCACTTTCAGTGTCCCTGACTTAGAAAAGTGATTGCTAGCTAACTGCATGGCCTGATATTGATCAAGAATCGAGAATATTATTGAATGTAGTCATAAGAGATCACATGGAATTTATTTTTCATTTTGAAACATAAAGTAAGAGACTTTACTGGCTCCCTGTTGGACCTCAATTTACTATTTTACTGGCCTGGATCCAAAATATTTAGCTTTTGCCAACAGGCTGTGATCCCTTTGGAAGTTTAAACAATTGCATTCCATCTTTTTAGGCAACTGGTAAACTTCACTGCCTCCTTATCTTTGTTTAGGAGCTCAAACCAAACAAACAATGGTAAAGTGCTGCTATCTGCCCCCTTGTTCACCTCTGTGATGGCGAACAAGGGGGCAGAAAGCAGCAATGAACAGAAACCCGTCGATAGATCCTTGAGGAAGACCACAAGAGGATGAAACATAAACACACACATAGGTCTTAAAGCTAAAAACAATAGGTTCCTGTGTGTAATAATACTATTCATATATAGACACTGGGTTTTTCATCAGACTGTCACACTGTTGTGGAGACAGATGATGTGGCTTGAGTGATTTCTCTGTCCAGACAAATTGCAGCTTATGAGTTATTGCTGTTATATTGTGGTGTTTTAGTTGTTTTTTTTTCAGCTTGCTTCTTTTGCTCCTGTCTTGCAACTCCTGACAGGATTGTATTCCTTAGCAGCAAACTGTTGTTTCTAGCAAACAAAGCTCTGATCAAATTAATGTATGCTACTGCTCCTTAATTTAAGTTGCAACTTGCACCAAACTGCAGACAGACAATAGAAATTATTGACTGGTGAATATAGATCAGCATGGACTGTATTAGCTAAATGGCAGTGATGAAAACACAGTTTGAAAAAGTAAATTAACCATCTTACATCGTAAGAATTCCCTCATTTTCATCCGATAAACAAATAATAACTTAGTATCTGTTCTTTGAGAATACTGTGCATTGGGTCAGTTATGTAATTAGTCAGGAGCAGCACAGATTGAGATTTGATGTGGATAAACTTTTATAAATTTCACAAGTAGCTTGAGGCTTTCTTGGATTACACCACCCAGAGCTTTCCCTCTACTGATTTCATGGATATCATCTTTCTCTCTTTAATATGAGATACAGATGTAGGAGCACTTTCCCACATTTGAGATGCAATGTGTTACATTTGCAGTAGTGAATCTGAGAATTGTTTGTTTGCTTAGCCTCTGCTCTTCCTGTGGATGTAGGCAGGCAACAGTGGCAGTGGCATGAGGCTGCAAAAATCTCATGGGTAAATAAATAATAAAAAAAAAAGCACCAAGGACTGAAGCACTAAATTTGTTTGGAAATCAGAAGACTCTTCTTTCCCGATCTTGTCCAAAGTTATTCAAAGACAATAACAACTTAAAGTAACTGTTCATGAATTTAAATTGTTGTATTTTTGAGCAGTACCATCTATCTGAAAACATTTCAATCACTGACCAATGACGGAGCTAAAAGTAATCAGTCACTTCTTAAAATATGTGTGAATGCAAATGTCTTTGATAAGCATCAAATTGTGATGGTGTGATTATGTGGTCAGCATTTGCAGTGTTCATGGATCCAAAGATCAGTGAACTAGCAACAGAGCTGTGGCAGGCATAAAGTACACCTGAAGTGAGGTGAAGATGGTCCAGGTGGCCTAAACCCACAAAGGAGTTACTCTACGACATTTATTAAAATACCTGCATACACAAGGACAGGGCCTAAAACAAACTGCTGAAAACCACTTGCAGCTTGCTGAGTAGCTGCAGACCGGTATGTGTACCCATGCTGAGAATACATTACATGTGTAATACCTGCAAATTTTCTGATATAAGATGTCGGAAAAGTCGAATTCTCCTACAACCAATATTCATGCTCATGCCTGCTATGTGTTAATTTATTTACTTCCATTCTTTTTCTGCTTTTTGTAAAGCAGTAAAATCTCACATCACATCGAGATGAGACTTCCACGTTGGTCTTCAGAACAACTTTGCTAGTGAATACTGCTGAAGGCATATTTTTTTTCTCTCTTACTTTTTTCTTTTTTTTAAAGTAATGAAAAAAATCTATTATCAATTATTTATACTTTCAAAGTTGCACAAGTTCCAAGTTATACAGTCCCACTATGCTCTGCACTACCACATAGTGTGACATCATATTTTATTATACTTTATTGCAAACCCTGATGTTGTTATGGCCTGTCTAACATCTGTTACTATGAAGAAACATGTTATGTATCAATTATGATAGAATATCTGAACTTAAAACACATACTAATCAGTCAAATTTATTGCCAGTATGTAAGGTAAGAAAATAAACATGATTATAGCTGTGATTATGCTTAATAGAGTAAAGCAGCACTGCTAACAAAACTATAAACCTTGCATCTTAAACCATGCCATGGGACTTCATGTTCAGGATTTTGGATTTTGTTTTGCTGCAATGGAAAAGTTTACAAGCCCAAAGACTTTATGAGAATTTCAATCAATACAATCGTGCTAACTGGGGTAAATTACTGTATCAGAAAGACTGACATAAAGAAGGATAGAATATAAACATCCAAGTGCTTTCTTGTTTCTGCTACATTAAAGATTTACTTATTTTTATGATGAGCAGAAAAAAATGTTTCTGATTTATTTTTCCCCAAGCTTTGGTGCCAGTGGTGGAGAATACAGATCATGTTGGACTCCTTTCAACTGGTAATCAAGAAATACCCAACCAGTTTGTAGGAAATCAGAAAAAAATGAGGATCTGAAGCATCAAAGCTAAATAACCATGCAGTGGTAATCATTACAAACAGTTCGACCAACTCAGCATGTAAATATTTAGAAACTGCTACCAGGAATTAAGGGAACAAATATTGCAGAGTTTCTCTTTATTCCTTCACTCCTCTTTAAACATGCAATGATGTAAACTCTGTATTTAGCAGAACACACAGTAGAGTTACAAACAATGCTGAGTTACAGGAGTAAAGACACAATTTAAGTAGTCTGAACTAGATGTCTCAGACATTGAGAGGGCTGGGCATCCTAATTTTTTATAAAAATGGTCTTGAAATTTGTATGTTTGTGTCACTAGTTAGAGTTAATTCTATTTAAGTTTAATTTGATCACTTTGTTGTAGAACCAGTGCCAGTTAATGTTAATGTGCAATGGTTGACTATATAATCATAAAATTCAAACTTCCATTATAGTTTTTTTTTAATCTCAGAAGAGGAATAATGTCAGATAAATCTTTTCCAGTGTGGTTCTGATTAGATGAGGGGACATCGGGCTGCTGTTTAGTGTTCAGATTTATTTGCACAGATCTATTAGGGAAGCACTGGAAAACTGATTATATTTGTTTAGTTTTTTAAATTACCCACGCTGTGCTGGGAAGGGATTCAGTGAAGTGCAGCATACCAGAAACTAAAAATATCTTGCAATTCTCCTTTTGGTGGAAGGATTGCATGTGAGTTGAAGGAGGTTGCATAGATCAAAGCTTTAGCTGTGATCTGATGGCATGCAGGGCAAGACATCTGAATATTTGGTAAATGTAAACCCTGTACAAAATAGTATTTGTTGGGCATTGGGTATTGGAGACAGTCAAACATGTTTCCAGTTAAATCTTTCACATATTTTTATCTAATAGGAAAGACATAAAGTATTCAACTCAGTGGGTACTTTCCACTTTAATATACTTAACATGTTTAGTCATTTGTATTGTATCAGATTTTAGGAAATACCAATTTTTTAAGTTAAACAGCAACATTTTTGCTTCTATGTTCATCTGAGAAACTGAGAATTTAGCTAGGCTTTTGAAAAAGAATTGCAGTGTTAGACAAAATACTCAGCCATCTTCAGCAAGCAGGGCATCAGCATTGCACCAACTTCTTGAAAGGTTTTATGACCTTCCTTTGGCAAATTCCTTTGTTTATCTGCTCTGTTGGCAAGATTGTGTTCTTCTTTTTTCTTAAAAATACCCAAAAGCTTTTCTGTTGGTTTCAGATCAAGTTCCACAATTGACAAGCCATAAGATTTTGGGTCAATGCTTCAATTAAGATAGAGATAATAATGAGTGTGTTTTTTAAATAAGCTATGTTGCTTACTTTGGTGTGTGAAGGCTTGTTTTACTTTATTATGCATACACTGTTATTACTGTGTAAAGCACTTTGCCTTGCCTTTGGCAGGAAAAGTGCTTCACAAATAAAATTGATTCGATTTTGGATCTCTAGTCCTCTTGTTCCAAGCTTCTACATACTACTAGTTTGCAGTTTTTGGTATGTCCTTAGGCAGTTATTGTGCTTTTTTTTGAAGGGATTGTCACTTCAATACCTGCACTCATGCAGCCCCATTATCATTACATTTCAGCCTCCGTGCATCACTGTCTGAGTCCTGCTCAGGCTCCTGCCAAACATGCTGGAACCCTTCTGAGCCAAATTAGTACTTTAGGTACTTTTTTTGTTGTTCTTCTTTTGTGAAGTTCAGTTTTGCAATTTTGTGTCTGAGCTTTTACAGAACTTCAACTAGACACTGTTTTGCCATTAGTCTGAAACACTGTACGCAAGAGGATATGGTAAGACGAAATGCAACATTTTAGAACCACTGCACAGGGATGTACTCACATTCTTTACAATTTGTAAATCTGTCGCACGAGTATCAGTTTATGCTATAGTGCAGTTTTGGACTCCAGCTGCAGTGCAAGTCCAGCTCAGTCAATGTCATGTTTCACAGTGATGTCACAGATTATTTGCTGTGAACCTCAAAGAACCCAGATTATTTTCACTTTAATGCTTTATTTACTCTGTGTTCACTATAAAGATATCAAGTTCAGCAAATAAATGTTTTTAAATAAAAAAAAAAAAGTTTGCTTTTGAAAAGGAGTTACGAATGAAATTTTCTGGTCAACAATCCTGAGATGTGCTGTTGAAATAATGTTATTTTCTGTGTTGTAACAGGCGTGTGAAAATGCTATGGCTAACTTCCCCACGACTTAAACATATCCTTCACGTGAGATCATGTAGTCTTTGGTAGGAATGTCTATCAGTGGCCTATATTATCTGCTACATCAGATCTAACAAAAACATTATATTTTCTATGCGTTTTCTAAAAAGAAATACACAAATTTATCAGCTGTAAACTACCTTTCATCAAAATGAGCAGATAAATGGACGTCTTATTTAAGTGCAGAAATATGTTGACATGTTAGAGGACCAAGCTTGGTAACAGCTTATCACTGATTTGTTATAATTTTATCACTAACAAACTTAAAACAGCAGGGGTAGCTATAGGTTTACAACCTGAAACAGAAATATTTAATAGATTTCTTAACTTTATTTTCATGTCAGACTTCTATGATGTTCAGCAAACTTTCCAAAAACATGTTGCTTTTAATATATTCAAAATGTAATTAAACATGAAGCAATTCTGCAAGTATTTACACAAAATCTAAGTGTAACATGAGTAAAAGATCACGCACTCAATTAAATCAAGGCAAGTGGGGTGACAAAAGAGGGGTTTGAGAAAACATGATTCAAAGTAAAGGCATAACCTGTAATTTCCTTTGTGCAGGCTGAAGGGTTGCAGCGTCTTTTTGTTCTACAAACACAACCGAAGCCAGAGACCAACTTTCATTTCCTCTAGTCTCATGTGATGCATTGACAGGTTACAGGCAGAAAATTAAAACAAGAATGAAGGAGAAAAACTTAAATTAAATCCTGATGGTTTTTCTTCAGGAAAGCTTTTGCATTGCTCATGGTGGTCAAGCCAACAAAGAAGGAATAACAGTTCATTTTAAAACTGGCAGACAATGATACAAAAACATGTTCATCTGGTATAAACTGGATTAACACATTGCTGTCTGCAAGTAGTGCAGCAGATATATTTCCTTCAATAGCCTATGTAAGACAGTAATTGCTACAGCTTATGATTTGAAGTCTAGTAAACTGCAGTGTAAGACAATTTACAGGGAAAAAACAACAAAAGAGAATTATGCAGTATATTATATAAAGTGGTTTGTCCCCAACACATATAATAATAATGATGATAATATGAAAGAGTTTAGTGAAAAAAGGCATACAAGTGCAGGGGGTTTTATGTGCACTAGATTTCACAGAAGATGAACTGCTTTCTCTTAATATACAAGCTGTAAATTGAAGATTCTTGTTAAAATTTAATCAGCCTAGAATGTTGAAGAGGATGTCGTAAATCACTTTACGTTTTATTTTTACTTCATATTCTGATAAGAAATATGTCCTCTCTAATGCACTGGTGTTAAATCAAAAATCCTGCATTAATGTCTACAACGTGTCGGAGACAGATATGTGGAAATCTTCATGTTGGACCGGCTCCACTGCACATTGTGTTTTTAGATTAGTCTTAACTATAACGCTCCAAATGTTGCTTTTATATCTTAGTTTCACATCTCAATTTTAAAAAATTCATGATTTTTGGACAAACTTTGTTTTATGTTCCCTTTTTTCTATAATAAGTGCAAGATGCTCATTCAATGTAGAAAATTTCCATTTAAAGTAATGGTTCAACCATAATACTTTGAAAGGCAGCATAGAAAATATGCAAAGTGGTCATAAGATGTTTTTATAGGCTAGGAGCTATGTATGGGAACATTTTAGGGAGGAATCGGGTTCAAAAGTTGAAGCAAACACACAGACTGATAAAAGACGCTTCTCTTGTAAAGCTACATGTTCTGTCGGCATGTTATTTGACAGACAGCACTGATTTGTTATGCTGTGTTTTTACATACTATAACCTTCGCACTACCAACACCCACTGTTCCTATTGTGAACATGGTCGGATTTTGGGTAAAGCATCTTAAAACCTTCTGGGGAAGATAAAATTATAATCTAGCTTGAGAAAGACTTAATTCATCATTAAATAGAAATAAGAACTGCTTATTAGAAATAGAAACTCTGCATTTAATTTTAGTCTTATTGTCTTTTTGGTGTTATCAGCTATGTCTAAAACAAAAAAGATTAACATCCAATGTATGTATTTGTTCAAATTTCTAAGTTATAGACTTTTTTTTAAACATGTGAAAGGAGTGTGACACTGCACACTTACAACACCATCCACACTGCCATTCTGTTTAAAATTCACAAACTGTTTACGCCATGAATTTTCTAATTCACACCGACCGAACATGTTTCCATTGCACTAATTGCATTTATAAAATGGTGTCATAAAGCAGCATGCACACTCTGTGATTTTTTTTTTTTTTTTTTTCTATCAGCATTGCTTTTCGGTACATTTATCATAATGACATTCAAACTCAGCAAAGGAAACAAGGGAAAATAAAGGGCTGCTATCCTATACTGGACAATTAAATATTAATTTGCCCAACTTCCCCTTTCTAAATGACAACTTATTAACCACTGAAGCTAAGCTATTTTAAAATTCAAACATCTTCAAAATCAGCCAGTAAAAGCTCCAGAGGTGAAAGGCTGAGCTCAACAGTCTTATGCTTTCTAGTCATGAGGCACATGGCACAATTCAGAAATAAAGCAAATATGATTTTCCTTGTCAGCAAGCTGTTTTCTGAATTGCTATCATCTGTTTCATTAAAACTTTTAGCACAACTGCTAGTGATACAGCAGCCTCATGATAATGACACTAAAATCTCTCAACTGTAAACCAAATGTGTTGCAAGCAAAACAAACAAACAAACAAAAAAAAGCACAAAGAATGATGTGTTCATTTTCCTGCTTCTTGTCTCTTGTGAATGTGGCATTTCTGGAAACCTTTGAAAAACAGCTGGTTAAACAGATATCTGTGTGGTAGAAAGTTCACATATCATAGGTTTACACAAATACTTTTGTTGTCAGATCCACAATAACGTGAGCTTTGTATTGCGGTGCCTCCTCATTGTATTATCAAAGATTCAAGAGATCGTAGATTTTTACTACGTACCATCAAGACACAGTTTAGTAAAACCAAACCCTGAGTAATTCATAGAATTAGAAAAATGCAAAATGGAGATTTTTCTAAATATGCCATAAAAACAAGTACATTTGTAAATGTTTAAATAAATTTCCATTGAAAAGGTTAAAATCAGAATGGTGACAATGGGATCTTCACCTTTTGTGTAATGAATTAAATGTTGTTCTGGGTCAAATCGTGAAATTTAAATTGATTTAACTCCAGATTTTGTTTGTCTTTTGTGATATTCACTGTTTATTTGTAACAACTTCATCAGTCTTTTCATAATCTTGTTATGAGAACACACATCTCTGGGGGACACTAAGGGGGACCTTTCAAACTGGAAATAATGATGCTACTAAATCCCCTAAATCCAAAAGTCTTGTGGTTTTCCTCTGTTTTCCCTATTTACTGTTTGGCAAATATTACATGTCGTGTTAAACACTAATGTGCATCAAACCCGAAAACAAAGCCGATGTATCAAATCAAAATGAGGAACAGTTGAAGAAATGTACATATGCTTTGCTTTTAGAGGATCTGCTCATATTACTGAGAAAAATGGTAGCATCTGTTGACAGGGTTTCTTACCCATCACTCTAATTTCTTTTAAATAAATCCTGGACTGAAATCTACTGCTGTCCAGCTCGGCTATAGGCACCAAGAATTTCAGTTTTTGGGTTTGTAACAACACATGATGTATATTTGATATCCTCACTACCTATATGCATTAAGCCTTTTCTCACCTTATAAAGATGTTAGTCCACTCCTCCACTCCTCAGCACAAGTCCACAGCGGAGCACTGTGGGACATAATCAATACCAATCAACACAAAGCTACACTCCTGCATTTAATCAAAGCTAATGAGATTTTTCAAGCTCTTTTAAGTGGTTAGTTTCCAAAAATACCTTTATAATCCAACTAATGGCATAGCTGTGGGGATGACAATCGGATAGTTAAGCCACTTTGGTTCAGACTGAAATATCTCAATTACTATTTAATAGATTAAAGAGAAATTGTTTTCACATGTTTGTGAATCCAAAACCACCTGGCATTTTCTTTTTTTTTTGTCAATAAGAGGGTAAGTAAGTCTTGGATGAACAAACTCTGCATTGCATGATGTGGATGATGATGATTATCATCTCAAAGTCTCATATGAAGTTTTTGCATCAAAAGTATTATAAAATGTTCATTATGTGCAGCATTCTTTTATGTGAAATCAGTTCCAGGAGCTAAAACAAGTTGCACTTATCACAACTGACTTATAGAAGTTATGCAGCATTTTTAAGCAGACATTGAAGAATCTTTGCTTCCACAAGAAGTGGATTCTGCTCTGTTCGCTTTTGCAGATGACTTTTGGTGTTGCACTTTCAATTTAGTCTAATGTCCAGCTGAATTCCCAGGTTTTTGTAGAGCTCCATCACTTCCACATCTTTTCTAGGATGGCAATAGTGCTTTGTTTATTCCATCCATCCATGTTCTATACTACTTATTTTAATTAAGCTAGCACAGAAAGGCCACCAACCACTCACACTCACACCTATAGGGAGAATTTAGACCAGTTAACTCAACAAGAATGTTTGGATGGTAACCAGAGTACCCGAAGAGAACCCACTCATACACGGGAAGAACATGCAAACTCTGCACAGAAAGTTTAAAAAATTTTTCACTGAGCAAAGGACCAAATCCAAGTTCACATTGTACACAAAAGCCAAATTATAGCACGGTTTAGTGGGCTTTCCTTTTTTTATGTTTTGTATTTTAGCAACGTAATAATGTGTCATCATTAACAAATTTCTTTTGTCCACATTTTTCAGATTGTATTTATTTATTCATTTGTTTTTCTTTTTCTTTTTTGTTTGTTTGCTTGTTTTTTATTGAGGTACAGCTTTGATTAATACCCAACATTTTTTAAACAAAATTTTGAACTGGTTTCCCCAGTTTCCCGTAAGCTCAGCTAACTGTTGTCTGCCTCCAAAAGCAAATCATCTTACTCAGAACCACCAACTGCTTTTCTTTTCTACTTTATCAGAGGTAGTCAGCATTTTATTTTAGTGCTTTATACACAATATCTATTAATTTCACTGTTGTAAAATCAGATACGATTGAGACCAAGTGTGCCAGTGAGAAATGTAATAAATAACTCATAACAAAAAGACATGTTCACTTAAACTTTATTCAGTTTTGTGTGGAGATTTATCATATTACAGGTTTATTCTTGCTGTTCTTGTATTCTCTGCTCAAGGCCATGTTTCTTACACAGTGGAGCCAAGTCCCACATGGGTTGTGTAATAAGACATTACCACATTACATGGAGGAGGCTACAGGATTTTTCCCAGCATGCCTTATTGCACCTTCAAAACATCTTCACCTGGCTCTACCCCATCTGGTTTAACTTAATGAGCGTGAAAAATATTTATTTTGACTTCATAACTTATAAAATCAAACAAAGTCTTCTTCACGCTATTATGAAATAGTTATAATTTTCCTTTTTTTTCTCTTATTTTATTGCTGCCATCTGCTCTCAGTGCATGTTGTTGTTCAATGCCCTTCCTAAGTCAACTGCAATAAACACTAAATATGTCTGATAGTGAACTTAAAGAATTGTCACCTTAAACTGCAGCTTTGTTTGACTGTCCAGTCTGCAGCTGTTTTTATTTAACCACACTTGTCTCAAAGTACTATTTTTGTCAGATACAATCTTGTCAAAGAATACCTGAAAAGTCACACAGTTCTTCTAATTTAGACTCTCCACAGCTCTAGATTTAAAAATGAATCAATAAAGATGTGGTTGGAAGTTGAAGCGGAGACTTTCAACTATGAGTCAGAGGGTTTAATAAAAATATTGCATTAAGTATTTTTTCTCCTTTTTCTTTTGCAGCCAATTCTTAATGTCTGGCCCATCTTACTGGTGACAATTTATAACCTTGTCATGACATTATTCAGGGGTTGTAAAGTCTTATTCAAAGTCCAGTTAAGTAGGAATTTACAAATGAACTAAATCGCTTAGAGTAAAGGTAAACATAAGAGGAAACTTTAACTTGAAATTATTAAACCAGCTGATCTTTTAAATGATACAGAATCATGATTTCATTCAGAAAGTGGTTTTTCTAAAAGGTGCATCATCAAAGCAGTGTCCATTCAGACTTCCTGCTTGAATGCATGTTGTCTATCTTCCTCTAATCTACCTCAGCTGCAGATGTTACAGATGCTTTGAGTTGCATGTGATCCTCAAAGAACACAGCCAGGGGTTACTGTACAGTATTTTATACTTCTGTTGTACGTTTTCTCTAAGGGCAAAACTTTATCCCTGTTACTGCAAATTATGTCCACATGCTGGAAAAGCTGTTGCTCTACAATAAAGTCATTATCTTTTCACTCTACCAAAATGGGGTAAGGTTGTAAACTTTGAAAGAATAAATGGAAAACTAACTTTTCATTGTACTTGCAGGATGATTTTGTTAGTTTTGTGAGACTTCTCTTTGCTCTGTGAGACTAAAATGTTAACAGCTTTTTGTTGAAGTCAGACGAAGGTCTTTTCTTTTGATCTTACAGTCCCTATAGACCCAAACAAAGGCTGGAAGGGGAAACTATTCGATACCAGTTGCAGTAACCACAACATGCTTTTTACAAACTGTCTACAATTGAGAGAATGCAGAATGTAGCAAGGACTTCCATGGGCATATAGTCATTTGGCAAAGTGAATCCACACTGATAAAATTTGTTTCAAAAGAAAAAAAATTATTGTACTATTTTTTTCCCTTCCTAATATGTCCACATGAGATATTTAAACAATCTATAGCATGGCAAGATTCCATCTCCTGTATGGTGCATAGGTCAATTTTGGAGAAGAGGAGTCGTTAGTTATTAAGGATGATCCATTCTATAATATTATTATCATTGTTTGTCGTAAAAACTAACCAAAAACCTCCTCAAGATTTATTAAAACAATCTGGACTATTTGTTTGTGCTGTATGAGTGCAGAGTTTGAATACTCAAAATCAGGAAGCTATTTCAAGGTCATTTTTTCACTGCATGAACTATCATGGAAAAAGAAGCTTTGTGAGCATGTGGCTGTAGTTATAGTTAGATACCTTCAGACTGAAACCTTGGCCTCTAATCTTAAAGGCGTACGTCAATTTAATATTTCATGCGTTATCTGTGAAGAAGAGGCATCAGAGTGTGCATAATAATACTTAGACATGCAACACTGCTGTACTCATATAACCGAAAGAAGATTGCCTTTTAGAAACGGTATTTATTTTAGTTGGCAGTGCTCGCATCAACCTTGTATTAGTCACGGTAACATGATTTAGTTTTGCATGGGGTTTCTGACCCCTTCCACCAACACACACATGCTTCAGGTTAGAAACAAGGGAGTGACTTCTGAGTGCGCAGAATCCACAGGACAGCTGTACCAACACACTGGCTGTTATCCCGTAAAGCTCTGACCCTCGTGTTAAGGTACTCCCACAGCACAGGTACTCCACACTTATATCATCACGTCAAACAACTGTCTCCAACATAAACTAATGAACTGATGTTGCATTTATGTGCATGTGCGCTCAAAGAAAGGTTCAAACAGAGTGTTTGTGTGGTCAGGATTGTAGCACTGAATTCTCTTCTTTTTACATGATGGTGCTCAAACTAAAGAAAATTCTCATCAGTTTCAAGTCAAGTTATTTAATGAGAATCAAGATGCTTTTCCCTCATACAGTGTAATTCAATGCAGCATCTGTCTTCGTAGTATAATGTAGATGTATATCCTTCAACTGATGGAAATACAGAGAGATAACCATGAACATGTGGCAAAATAAAATCATAGTTTGCACTTTGGAAGCCAATGTTGTGAGACTGAAATATAAAAGGAATGTGAAGTTTTCAGTTGAAACCAGATAAATATGTCTAGACTACAAATATTTAGATGGCTCCACATTTTCTTGTTCATCTGGATCAGCACTACAGTGCATTCAATTTTAAATTAAACTATAGACATGACACTTGTTGTAGCAGTCATCTCTTAACTTTGATTTTAGGTGTTTTATAAAAATAAGAGGAACTGCATGTGAGGTATATTTCTAACTAATTTTAGTTAGAAATGCCCAAACTACCTCAATGCCCAAAGCTCGAGAGTGTGTTTGTTTAGCAGTGATTGGCAGCTGAGAGTTGTGGTTTAAGGTTGGGGTAAAATTGTTTGTCAACATAAAGTTTAAAAAGTTGACCAGAGAACCAGAAAATAAGTGGGGGGGGGGGGGGGGGGGGGGGGGGGGGGCCCATCTGTCAGACATGCTTCTTGGACACTGTGGCATTTATTGATGATATTGCTGTTGACTGAAACAGCAGAACAAATATGCAGAACTATTTCACATTCAGATTAATTCCAAGTCCTTGTTTCACATGTTATTATTAAGCAGGACAACTATTACATGTGAACATATAAACTTTTGAGGGAGAAGAGAAAAAAAAATCTGCTCAACTGACTGAGTCAGTCAGCAGAAGTCCAACTGATTTAAGTTTATACTTTCTGAAGGATGAACTAGACATCTTACAATAAACAAAAATTGAAACTGGCTCCAGTGCAAGCCTCAGAGAACATCATCAGGAAAGATCCAAAACATCTGCTGATGTCTCGATTTGAAGGCTCTACTGAGTTTTCTGCCTGCAAAGAGTTTGGCATAGTACCTGATTTCTTTTTCAGGCAGTAAACTGTCCGCACTATGTTAAAGGGATGTATTTTATGCTGTTGTCTCAGCATTAAAACAAATGTGGTCAGATTTAAGCTGAGAGGAAGCACATGTCCTAAAGATAAAAATTGGTGTCTGTCCACACATTTTTGGAGACTGTCTTCTTATTCTTAAATTTACCCAGGACTAGACTTGGGCTTTACAGGATTGAATTATGGGGTGTTTTTATGGGTTTGAACAAAGAACAGAAATAACCAATTAAGTTGGAGGACTAGTACATATTTGCTTGATAATGTCTCATGCAAGTATTTCTTTACATGTTTTTTGTATATCTATTTTAATTGTTTTCTGTTCTAATTGATATTTGGCTTTTTCACAGAGGACAGTTATGTACTTGTATTTATTGGGATAATTTGGAATAAGTCAAAGATGTTATGATGCTGACCAAATCATGAGTTACAAAGACTGATGCATGTTGTCTTCTCTAAAAGCACATGATGCTACTAAAGTTTGATGCAAAATACCCAGTGTAATAATTTGCATATCATAGTGACTAATTAGTCCTCTCCAGGTCTGGAATGAGGTCCTGCCCCAAGTGGAGGAGTTCAAGTATCTAAGGGTTTTGTTTACGAGGGAGGAAAGGATGGATGCCGTGAAGTGGACTCTGCATCGGTCTGTCGTGGTGAAGAAGATGCTGAGCCTCCTTTGATTCCACGTTCCTACCCTCACTTATGGTCACTAACTGTGGGTAGTGACCAAAATAACAAGATCATGAATACAAGCAGCCGAAATGAGTTTCCTCCTCAGGGTGGCTGAGCTCTACCTTAGAAATAGGGTGAGAAGCTCAGTCGTCCTCCGCATCAAGAGGAGCTAGATAAAAGGCTCAGGCATCTGGTCAGAATGCCTCCTGGATGCCTCCATGGTGAGGTGTTCTGGGCACGTCCCATCAAAAGGAGACCCCAACTGAGACCCAGGACATGCTGGAGGGACTACATCTCTCGGCTAGCCTGGGAACGCTTCAAGATCTCCCCAGATGAGCTGGCAAATGTGGCTGGGGAGAGAGAAGTTTAGGCTTCCCTGCTTAGGCAACTGCTCCCGTGACCCAACCCCGGATAAGTGGTAACAAATTGATGGATGGATGGATGGATGGATGGATGGATGTGCACTATGAGCTGATCTTGGTAGACCTTCAAAAAGTAAATTTTTGTGGCTCTGTCACAACAAATGTGTCTAATAATGGTTGGATATATATCAGCATTTATCTGCATTTGCTGAATTAAACACAAATTGTCCCTGGCTGGACAATGTCTCTAATCAATAATAAATGCTGATGTAAGAGGAGCCACAAGCTGAGAAAGACTTTTTATCAGCCAAGGATTTCTTAGGTGATACTAACAAAATACTTAATCTAAAAACTACTAGTAAAGTGTCAAAGTGAGTCTCCATGTATTACCAGATGTCATAGATGTTGTCACTTCATAACCCTTTCCTCAAAATAGTGTTAATAACCATTTTAGAACAGTACTTCTTTTAAGTGCCTTTCAAGTTTTCTAATGTTTTTACAAAATACCCACTGCAGCACACAGTGCTACTGTATGATGGAGGTTGTCTAGCTGTTAGTACGGAAAGTCCTTAGAGGGTTCAGTACCTCTCATGGGAGACGTTGTTTGCAGTAATGCAAGGTCTGACACCTAATGCAGCATTATGTAGTAAGCATTTTAGCCGTGATGATGTTTTGAGATTTTTTGGGGTGAATAGTGAGAACAGCCTTTTGGTCAACACACTCAGAGCAGGCCTGGAGCATACACAAACTAAGTGGCTGCTTGGGACGATTAGGTCATGAAATGACCAGTAAAATAATGATTTCTTACAGTTTTAGGCAGCTCCTTTTTTCTGTTTTATGCTCTGACACATCCTTAGAATGGAGATAGAGTACTATAGAGGGAATTTTATGGTAGCCACCTGCCCTCTAATAAGTAGATTGCACACAATTTCTACACAGCAGAAAGGACATGCATTTATATTTTATCTTTACAGCTTAGGTTTTGTTGGGCTTGTTGCTTTACTAGTTTTATTGGTGAGTCGATGTGCAGATCCATGTTTTGTGTTTTAATATTGCATGTATTACTTATTCTTTGGTCATGATTCAAACACTGAAGATCGTATAACATTTTAAAGGCTTTCTAGTGGTGTATTAATGTAAAAAAAAAAAAAAAAAAGTTGCTTATTTAGAACATCCACAACTCACATGAGAGGTCACACAGTTCACAGCCTTTTTACTGATTCGGGAGAAAAAAAAATACCATCAGATGCCAACCACCTGGCATTTATCTCAGAATGAAGCCAACACATCAAAAATCCCCTTTTAGCCTTCTTTTTATTGAAAAATGAGCTTTGTGTGGCTGCATCACACCATGGAGATATTGCATACTACATTATAGATGAGGGTATTACTTGCCCTTCGTTCTGCACTTTCTGCATTTCACTGAAGGAATTCCTTTGATCTCTGGATCACTAAACGATGATGTTCTTTAAACCGGAGGTCTAAATAAAGGTCTACTAAGAAGGATCATAATTCCACAGATTTACTTACCTCTGTGATCGTTTTAATTTAGGCTGTCACAATGAATTTAGTCAGGTACTCAAATATTTTGACCAGGGGATAATTATTAAACATTCATTCATGCATTCATTATTTTTTATACCACTTTATCTAATTAACGGGTCACAGATTATTGGGCATGTAAGTATTTAATTCAGGTATTTTTACATTTTTTTTGTATTTTTCATTCATTAAATTGATTCTGCTGATCAATGATCGTGAAGCAAAGCTGTAACTACAATCTACCATATTGTTTTAGGATTGTGTTTATTGATTGATAATATATCCAAATATAACCCTGAAATGGAAGACCAGTGCAGATCCCTTTCAAACTTTTCAAGTAAATTTGCCAATAAACTTCTTGGTCATTCAAAGGGGACTTTAAGATACTGAGAATTTACTCATGCTGGATCTAGGATAAAAAAAAAAAGCTGGATTCAGCTGAAACTGGAACGGCTTCTTTTTGAAACTTCTGTTTGTGGTAAAACTGTTTGAATGCTTCACATCACTGCTGTAGGTCACATTTTTGCCAATGAAAAGCAAACATATATTGACTCTTTAGAGGGGAAAAAAGAGACCCATTTACCTGCCAGTTTGTCTAAGCAGATTATATCTGGGACATATACTATAACAGTTGAGGCTGGCAGCTGAACAAATGATTGACAATAGAACACCTGCAAGTGTTCAGCTGAGCATGAAAATAGCAGATGTTTCCACATTGTACTCCACATGTGACTTTAACATTTTCTTGTTGTGACCTCTTTGTGGGTCAGGAAAGTAAGACATTTCTAGGTTCAGTTACTTTAGTTTAGTCCTCAAAGAACATTTATATAATTGGGAGACATATTTGTAACCTGCATGTCAGCTCCACAAACACAAGACAACAAATTCTTCTTTCTGCTGAAACTGTGCAAAGGAAATGAACAAACTAATAACTAATCTACATAGCAGTTTTATATCAACCAAGGTTTATTGAAGATAAAGAAAACGTTATCCTTAGTTGAATTAAAAACAACATTTTACATAAATATCTGCAAACTTTTTTTGTGTTTGAGCCACTAGATTTATTGAGTCAATGCCTTAGCACACTTTTTCTTTTTTTACCTCTAAATGTAAACATCCATGACAGAGCACTTAAATTACTTTTAACTTACAGAAAATACAGATTTCATTACATTAAAAACAAGCATGATCCAGTGCCACACAACATCTTCATGTGGTGGTCTTTAAAAAAAAGAAAGAAAAGAAAAGAAAAAAGTGAACTCTACAAATCAAAGTGGGATTTTTAAACCAAACAAAGAATTATTTTAAAAATTATAGCTGCTAAAAGCCCTGACCCAGATCATACAAGACAAACGCCACAAAGATAATTACAAATAAATTACAGCCTAAGTAAAAATCTTTCAATCACATAAAATAAGAAGTGCATAAGGAAGAGAGAGACAGAAGGAACTGCAATGTGCGGTCTGTTCATAGTCCAACCCGCAGTTTTCTTCCAGAGAAAATAACATGAGGGGAGGGCAATACAGACACTAGAAGGATGCAGAGATTCAGCAGCCCAGACATCCAACTGGACGCAGCGGGTGCTCCTTGAACCTGAAAACAGTCACATAGAAGATCGTTCAAAAGGTGAGTTTTTTACATTTTTATTTATTTATTTATTTTTTTTTCTATGGGTTCATTCAAATTAATTATTTCGATCATATAGTTCAGAGTTTTAAATAACATATTGTTTTGTTTTTCTGCAGACGAAACATCAGGTTTTGGATTATTTAACTGTAAGACAATATAAATCAAACTTTAACGGAATAAACTGGTGGTACCTGAATTTAGCAGGGCACTAAGTTACCTTGGAAGGCAGCGGTCCTGGGCGTGTGATGAGACCACTGGCTGCGCAAAAGTAGTGCTTTTACGCACGATGGAGGACCTTTTGCACGAGCTGGACATTTGGTCTCAGAATGTTTCGTGGAGCAACTCAAGTCGTGGAAACGAAAGTTATTCAGGAAACGTCACAGTGAACCCTTTAAAACGAAATGAAGAAGTGGCCAAAGTAGAAGTTACAGTCCTGGTCCTGGTCCTGCTACTTGCTCTAACGGGCAACCTTTGCGTCCTGTGGGCGATCCACACCACCAAACACAGCCAGTCTCGGATGTATTACTTTATGAAACACCTGAGTATCGCGGACCTTGTTGTTGCAATCTTTCAGGTCTTACCGCAGCTCATTTGGGATATCACCTTTCGCTTCTATGGACCCGATTTTCTGTGCCGGCTGGTGAAATACCTCCAGGTGGTGGGAATGTTTGCGTCTACATACATGCTTGTCCTGATGTCTATAGATAGGTGTTTAGCAATCTGTCAACCACTTCGCTCCATGCGCAAAGGAAGGGATCGCTGCTGTGTGGTTGCGTCTTGGATGCTTAGTCTGTTATTCAGCGCCCCACAAGCCCACATTTTTTCTCTGAAGGAGGTCGGGAACGGTGTGTATGACTGCTGGGGTGACTTCGTGCAGCCGTGGGGTGCTAAAGCATACATCACATGGATGAGTCTCAGCATTTACATTCTTCCAGTGGCTATATTAAGTATCTGCTATGGTTTGATATGTTTTAAAATATGGCAGAATATCAACACAAAAACCAAAAAGGGGCACTTTTTGGCTCCCACTCCGAGGCCGTCCAAAGGCGCTCACCCACTCTCGCGTGTGAGCAGCGTTAGGCTCATTTCAAAAGCCAAAATCCGCACAGTGAAAATGACATTTGTAGTTGTCCTTGCTTACATTGTGTGCTGGACTCCCTTTTTCTTTGTCCAGATGTGGTCTGCGTGGGATCCCGCTGCACCAAGAGAAGGTAAATGTACATTTTATAATTAATTACTGTAACCAATTTTGCACAAGATTTGCTTTTTAATCATAACTGCAAAGAAAAGAAACGAAAAGAAAAGAAAAGAAAAGAAAAGTGTTTTACGCCATGTTTTATGTACTATATTATTATATTACTATATATATAAAAGTGTTATACAGTCTTATACAGAAAAATCTTATACAGAAAAAGGTAACGCGTCAAAGGGTCGTTTCTGTCCAGAAATGATAGATTATAGTGGTAAAATATCGAGCTCACAAACCCTTGACGTTTTACAACAATATTTCAAGTGCCTCATACTTGCAATGATCATTCATACAAGTCACAAAATATGTCTTGGAATAAATGAGCAATTCCCTTTTCTGGCAGGGCAACACAATGATGTTAAATCCAGATTTCCCCAGAGTAAATTCATATGAATGGGAGTATCTCTGGTTATCAGTTTGAACAAAGTCCTGGGAGCCACTGGGAATGTAAATGTACCATCACATCAAAGAGTCTTTTCGCTCTCTGTTCCCAGTGGTAGTTTATATAAAGTTCATGTAACAATTTTTTCAGATTTTCTTCTCTCATTTCTGGTCAGTTTGTTCTCAAAGGACACAGAATCAGTATTTGTGCTCCACAACCTTAAAATCTGTGTTGTTTTGAAACACAGTCAAAGAGTTCAGACTCAAGTTACTTGAGTTTAAGGCACTGCTATTTCAGTCATTAAGTTTTGCACAAAATTAAGGAAATAAACATTGAATGTCTTGTAACCTTGAACATAGGTTCTAATTGATCTTCTTACCATTTCACAGCATAAGCATGTATGAATATTCTCAAATGGCCATTATTAACATGTCTTTAAACATGTTTCTAATGGAATATTACCCTGCATTAAGAAACCCCCTATATATCCAAAATGTTTATATTTAATGCATTTAAAGTTTGTAGAAGTAATCTTTTGCAAGGGCAGATTAAAGTTTTTTTTCTGTGATTAAATAAGCAGTTCACTTCAGACAATCAATTTTAACAATTTCCAGCTTTATGTCATCCTGCTGAAGATGTTCAACTCAAATCTGCTTTTTTGACACTGAGTGACCCAGTTTACTCTAAATTTCTCCCCAAATTGTCCGATTTCATGATTTCTTTTATAAATGGAGTGCAATCCAAAGGCAGCAAAACCTCCATGATGTTCCATTATGTCTCATTGTTTGCTATGGTGTGTGATATGGTGCAGTACATGGTCACATTATGGACTGCATTTTGCAGCCCAACTCCATGTAAATGTGTAATGCAGTGTGTAATTATGGAAAAAAATGCATGTAGCCAAATCAAGCGAGTCAAAAACTAAAGGATACTGTGCAACTCAGCTGACTAATGACATGTTAGTGAAAATCCGAGACAAAAGATCTTTTCCCAGGATTAAAATGTAAGATTACAATGTATTATTAATATAATATTGTTATAGAAATACTAACTGGCGTAAGGTAAAACAGCAATGGCTAAAGCATCTCACATTAGCAGACCAATGTAGACGCCCCAGATAAAAGATGACGGCCCAGTCTCCTTTTAATTAGCTTCAAGTAGTTCAGTGGACAGTCAGGCTTTTTGGAAGAGGTATAAAATAGAATGTGCCAAAACTTAGTAACGTCAAACATAACCAGAATTTACCGAAGTCTAGCACCTATACCAGTCACTGTCATAAAATGTTTCAAAGACAACAAATGAGACAACAGACTACAGGTTGCAAGAACTGTTGGGTAAAAACTGGCCACAGCCACAACACAACAAAAGACCACAGACCACTTAGAAAGAGGAGATGGAGCCTACCTGGACATATAGAATCTCAGGAGGGGCACTTCACTTTTGGCTACATACGATATGGTCTTTGCTCTTAACTGTTATGAAACTTGACATTTGAATTGTTTTAAATGATGAAAAATTACTGTTCTGATGTCCCCGTTCTAAGTAGCTCTTAGTAGCTAATTCATCGGGAAACTATCTGAATGTCCACATTTAGAGCACTTTATTACAAAGCACTGCAAAGACCAGATTAAATGGTTCATTAAAAGTGGGGCACACTTAGCATTTTACTACTTAAATATGACTACTCATATATTTCTAAATGACAAATGGCTTCAGGGACTGAATGAAATGGGACACTTAATACTGCATAGTCTTAATGTGAGACAATCTGTTACATTATTGTACATGTACCTGTGTTATAACACTTTGCCTTCAGGATTTAGAGGAGATTTTATGAAGGACAGACCTACCAAATGAGCTTAAATAAATCATCAGGTGTAAAGTTCGAATTACCTTGTTTTATGCTATTTCTCATAACTCTCTTTAAAAGTAAGCTTCTTTATAAATCTGGGAATGAAAGTAAGAAAATCAGATTTGGCTCAATCTCTTTAAATATTTTCCAACCTAGTGCAATTTCTTAGTAATGCTATCCAGCTAATGAATTAGTTGACTCTATGTAGGCGAGTGTTCAGTGGCTCAAGTCATTCATTCACTGTGTGAACACCAAAAAGTCTCACTTCAGTAATATCATGACACTAAAACCTAATAGGGAAAAGAAATCCAATGTCTCTTGTAAAGTTTGTTTTAGCTTTTTAAATCCAATAAATAATCCGATATCTAATAAAATTTCATGAAAGCAGTGCTTGTTCTTTAAATAAGTGACTGTAATTTCATTACAATTCTAATTAAATAAACACCACTTTTCCATTTTCCTAACTAATGCTCAAAAAAACATACATCATGAAATGATGGTAAATCAGCCAAAATAAATGTTTTTCTTTTGTTTCTGGCATCACAGAAATCAGATTAAGGAAGAGAAGGTTTGTACGCTCTCATTTTGTAGTATTAAGAGTACTGTGTTCCCTAAGGGCATGACTTGTCACTGCTAATAAGCTTACAACTCTTGACAGGCTGTTTGGCAAATGTGTTAAACAAACACCTTTTCATAGCTTTGGTCATTTGGTATACACTGCAGAAAACAGTTCTCAGAATAAACTGTGTGGAGTCAGATTCAGACAGGAAGGGAGCAGCTTAGCACTTGACAAGGGGAGATGACAACAAGCACTAAATTTCCTTCACCTCATTAAGGACTGAGTGAAAAAACCTGGAAGTTTCCTACATTCCACTGTTGCTCCCTCAACATGGTAGGAGCTAAAGATTGGAAATGTAATCAGCTTAGTGAATAAGAAAATAAGGCACGTTTCTCCACCGAGGACAGTCTTTTAACAAACCATTTGTCATCTTTGTGTCAGCTTGAAGTTCTATCTGTGAAGCATCCATTAGCCTCTCGTACTTTTCAGTCAGTCTCAAATGTTTTGTGACTTGCCTGGTATTAACAAGTCAGCTAATACATTTTTTAATGATACATCACTTCAGAGACTGAATGAAATGGGAAATTCAATATTGTATATTTTTAAACTGGTACTTTGCCACCTCTGGCATGTGTCTGTGTTATGACATCTTACCTTGAGCTTAAAAGTATTTAGATCTGTTGACACAATACACTGTGAGCCATGTCATGCTGACAGATTAGCAGTTTAGCAGCCTAGTGATAGCTTGTCAAGATATTCCTAATAAATCCAAAGTGTTGAATCAACCAACAGATTAACATCACCAGCTTGAAAGATCAAAACTTTGGACTTAAGCCTCGTGTTATTATTTATCACTTGCAGGAAAACATGGTTATTTTTAGGCTTTTCCGAGCTTTGACCATCTGTTCCTTCTCTAATTGTTTGTTTCTGTTGGGTCTGCAGTGGGCCTTAACCTGTTCCATCTATATTTCTTAAATTGGTAAGAAATCCAATGAGAAAATGAGCAATGTCAGTCTGAGCCAGTCTATTAACATTTATCTGTCATTTTCAAATCAATTAATTTGTCCTGAAGATGGAAAAGATCAACCTTCCTGCCACAGTGTTGCTAATTTATGAGAAAAAAGAGATGCGTCATCTCAACAGCTTTCAGCCACAGATATAAATAATCTCGATGTTTCCCAGCAAATGGTCTGGCAACATGCCCAAGTGAGTGCCTTATCAACAAGCAAACAAATCTCCCTTTGAATGTTATAGAAGAGATGGTAAAATGTGCTGTGCTGCTGGACTGTTATTTGAACAGCTTTAGCACCAATTAGAGAACTTCTTCGTTTTGGATCATATGTTGTTCATATGTTGTAGCTTCACATTATCTTGCTGTTTTCTTTTTACTCTTTGTGTACTCCTGTCAGTTTTGTTCCATACTTTTGTTCCACTCCTGTTTTCATTTAGCTGCTTACACAACACCTGCAGTCTTCTGGGTTTTCTGGGGTCTTTTTTAGTGAGTTTTTAGTTTGCGTTGTATCCTCTGTTGTTTGTGATCTTTGCCTGTTCCCAGTTTTTGCTCTTTGCCAAATCCCTGACTACCTTATTTTGCTTCCGCAGTTCTTGGACTTCTTTAGATTCTGTATTTTGGCTTGCCCATGTCAGCTAGTTTGCTTCATGGACTGTTTTATGATAAGGATCACCATCACATAAGTTATTGTGTTTTGTTTTGTTTTGTTCCCCCTTTTTCTTCACCATCAACACCAGGACACAAACCAGTTGTTTGTGAGTTCTATGTGTGAGACAACTGTTTATGCCTTTCCTGCTTTCTTCTTGTCGATTCTGACTGTTCAGTGAAGATAAGATAAAACTGCCTGATTAGAGCTAGAAAAGAATCATTGTTTAGTGCTGAATACTTTCGAAACCCCGTGTGTTCTGTACAAAATGAAGTGGGAGTTGTCACATATTTTAGCTTCCATTTATAACATTATGTTTAGCAAACATCACTTCAACAAGACAAACAGTTTATTTGTTGGGTATTCTATCCAGCAACAGACTGCATAGATTGTGTGTGTATTTGAACTACAACATACGTCTTGGCTCATGGCTGTCAGGAAACATCTAAGTGTATTATAGTGGATTACTAATGTATGTTTAGGACATCAGTTGATGTTTTAAGGCACACAAGATATTTATTAGCTACACAGATGATAATAGTTAGTAGGGCTAATTTACTGTTGGATATGTTTTTTCTTTTTTTTTTACACAATTTGTCTTATGTAAGAAAATTACAGAAATGAACTAGATAAGATGAATTCTTTTTTTATTTGCTCTCATTTTTAACCAACCTCTTCTCTGTGTCTGTACAGACATGGCCTTCATCATTGCCATGTTACTGGCTAGTCTCAACAGCTGCTGTAACCCCTGGATCTACATGTTCTTTGCTGGTCACCTGTTTCATGATTTGATGCAGTGCTTCTTTTGCTGCTGTAGACAGTATCTGACAGACTCTTCCTACAGCAGTGATCAACAGTGCAGGCACAAGAGTAGCTCCTCCACTTACGTCATCAAGAACGCCAGCAGTCAGAGGAGCCTCACACACACATCCAGCACAGGGGGGGCAGCTCACTAAGAAGCCAGCTGAGAGCCATCCAAACTTCCTGAATTATCCAGCAATCATGCAAGCCCCTGTTTCAGACATTTAATCATTTGCAGCAGAGCTGTGCAGGCCATTTTACAATGCTTGTTGTCAAATATTTTAAATTAAACCAAGCAGAAAATATAAAACCCTTATGTATGGTAAAAAGCCTTGTACTCAGTGATAACATGAACAAGACATGAACAAATGGAATGTAAATTGAAAGTTACAAGCCCAGTTTAAACTCTTACATTTAACACACAAGTTAAAAATATACTAATAACCCCCTGAATCATTGCTACTGTTTGGTCCTACAAGACAGACAGAAAACATCCTGTTCTGGCAAAAAAAAAAAAGAAAAAAAAAGTGTCCCTTAACAGCTCTGAACAAACAGACTCACTGGACTGGGATTATTGTATTCATGGTGGAGAAAATAATCATATATGTTGTATGCAGTAGTATGATTATATGTATATTTTGTGTAAGCAAAGTTGTGAAATAGGACAAAAGTATCTATATTAAAGATTTAGCATAAAATAACAATTTTCTTTGTTTAAAAATCTTAGTCTTTTCAAACCTGTTTGTATTATTCTGTTCTTTAGTCTTGTATCTTAATGTTTCAACAATTGTTCTTCTGATAAGATTCTATTAATATAACTCGGAGTTAATGTTAATGTCACCTGAGGTCTGGCTCCAGCTGTAGGAGTGCATTTTAAGCTACTGAGGCTAAAGATTGTATCTTATGGGACATAATAAACAGTGTTTTACTGCATGAAGTAAAATCAAATTAATTTTTATGCACCCTCCTCTGCTCCTTGTGTGTTCTGATATTTTCTTTTAACAGCTTTGACTCTCCTTTCTTTGACTGTTTATTTTGAATTTAACTTTCCACATGTTATAAATTGAATTGAAATACACCTAATACCATGATTATTTGTTCATTAGATAGGCATTAATACACCAAACTGAAAGAATAAGTTTGCATTCTTTTGTGAATCAGAGAAATGGAAGATGAGATCATTTTCCTCCACAAACACATTTTAATGATCAATCAATTCTATAATTTTAAGCACTATAGTATGTATGCAGTACATCTTGATTTGCAATAAGAACTTCTTTTAAATAAACCTTGTGAGGACACACAGTTACCCATAAGCAATAAGACAGGTATCAGCTACTCCAGTCCTCAAGGGTGTCCTGCAGGTATTGGGTGTTCCCCTGCAGCAACACATCTTTCCCAAATGACTGGGTCATTTACAGACGTTTGCAGAACTTGACAACAAGCTGTTGGAGATCCATTTTATTTTAATTAGGTGTGTTACTGTAGGGAAACATTCGATACCTTCAGGACACCGGCCCTCGAGGACCAGAGTTGGTGATTACTGCAATAGGATCTAAACAATATGTTGTATTAAACCTGTTCCCAGTCATGCATTTATGCAATAAATAATAAGGTTGATCAGCCTGCTGTGGATGTACCTTAGACATGGAATTGGCAGTGTACCAGCAGTAACACGTCTCAAGGATATGATATCAGTCTATGGGTGCCAGCAGGCAGCTGCCAGCAGCAGTTACATCACTGTCAAAAATGCAGAAGGCTGTGCTGGCATGTCACGTCAACTCTCTCTCTTTCTCTCTCTCACACACTACAGTCTTCACAGAAGACAATGACTGACTTTAATGTCCTGACAACTTACCTCAAGAGTAAACACAGCTTCTCAAATCCTCCACATACAGGTATATGATGCTTAAAATCTTGACCATGAAATGCAAAAACACGTACTGGAATTAAAAATGTTTTATTCATCTGTTTTAATTACAAAAAATCACTCCGTCAATTACTAAATAAAAAAAGGATAAATAAACAAAAAACCTTGAAACTTGTTTAATTATTACTCTTCGTTGTTTATGAAGTCTGTGATTCACACAAATAAGAAACAGGTTTAAGTGATATGGTAAACACATGACACCAAAAAAATGATAAATCCGTCACAGATGGGGTTTGCTGATAAAGCCATTTCTAATCTGGTAATTGAAGGTTTTATCAAACACATAAATTTGCTTTGAGGAACTCTACACTCTAAACAGCAGTTCACAAATATAATATCTTGTTGTAATGATTTCAAGTGTAAGCCCAATTGTCAGAGAGAGAAAATGTGATGTAGTTTTAACAAGAAGAGACATCGAGGTGATTTCACAATGAATGTCATATTAAAAAATTGTATCACAAAGTAAACACCTTAACATTTAAAGGATCAGCAGACACTGCTGCAGACACCTTGAGCAGGGTCATTTTAACAACAACAATAATAATAATAATAAAAGTGTTTTAAATTTTTAATGAAATATTACGGAATAAAAAAAAAATCAATGCCCTCTCAGGCTGGGTCCACTTGAGCAGAAGTGCTTTTTTTTCCACATCTTGAGCAAATCCAGCCTGGACCAGCTTCTCGGGTATGAGTGTCACTCTTTGGCCAGGTGGATACTGAAGCCTTCACAGCATTTCCCAGCACTTCTAAGAAGAGGAGCCACAACGACACTCAACGCAATGCTCCACAGACTCTGCAGCCAGCGGGTGCCAATAAGTGCACACTGGATACAGGGACCAATCATCCTGTCACAGGAAAAATAAATAAATAAATAAATTACAAAGCAAACCATCTCCATTTTATTTCGAAGTCATCTGTCCTCTGACACAGTGACAACAAGAAACTGAAAAGGATTATTGAACTTCAAACTGCTGCCAATGATAGGATGCTATCAGGGTGTCTGTGTGTTGATTACAGGTTGGTTTTAACTTCATGCCTTCATGCTTCTCCATCTTTTCATAATCAAGTTTTTTATGTCTAAATAGTTTGTATCCAGGCCCTTCTTACATCATGCTGTCATTTTTAAGCCTGCATCTTTCCTATTAAAACATGCAGACAGAAAACCTGACAGAGACTTTGCTATCTCAGCCTGTTCATGAAGGCCTAATGCAAAAAGGGATACTACATTTGAAAAGAAGTTACATCTAAATAGTTTATTTAATAAAACCATTCTAACTATTATTGTCTAAAGGAAGATTTAAAAAACAAACAAAAATAACAAACAAACAGACTATTTGCTGTTTTTCTTTTTTCAGTGCAGACACTAAGGGTCAATAACAAAGGACACTAAATGTAAAGTAATTATCAGAGAACAAATGAGGAGTAAATGAGAAACTTGTTATCCACAAGTTCATCAGTAACTCCCGTCCAAATTTTATTAACCTGCTAATGATTAGTTAATGGTTAGTCAATTAAAAAACAAATGAGAATTGTAGAATTGATTGATCATTAGTGAGTGCTTTCCTAATAAACCCTGACGGACTTTAGAAGACAATAATGAGTTAGTATAGAAAAGAACAGGAGGTCTTTGTTAATAAGTAGGCAATGATTAGAAAGTTAATTTCTGTCAATTAATCATAGAGGATACGCTTACATTAGTCTGTTTTTTTTTTTTTTTTTTACTAAGCAGTCCTTTGTCACTTCAAAAATGATCAAGTTCCTGTAAAGTGGTACCAGATAGTTACTGAGCCCTGAGTGAGAACCTTCTTATATATGAGTCTCCTTTATCTAAATACTGCAAAATCCTTAATATATCTAAATAGATAGTTAATCACTATAAAGTTAATCAATCAAAGTATCAATTACTGACCCTTAAAGAATAGATAATTTTATTGATTTATATGTTGCCCCTTGATTAAATCAACTCAATAACTAATATTAAGTATTACTTTTCACCTATGATGAGTGATGATGAAAGAAGGATTCAATACTCTGTAACCAGTGTAATGCACCTCTTTATTAGAGGAACATAAAAGGTTTTAGTAATTGTTGAACCAGTGAGGAAGTTCTTCTATCTAACTATCTATTATGTGAAACTACTTGCATTGATACACGTATGTAGGATAAGACAGCGAGTGTGCAAGACTGAATAAAGAAAAAGTCACTGTGGAATCTAGCCAAGGCTAAAAATGAGCTTTATAAATGTCCTGCATTTTAAAACGTTATGACTTTTTTCCCACTTTTTGAGAGGATAGGCCTTTACAAAATGTACTGTGCCATTTCTGAGGCAGTACAAAGAATGGACATTTATTAGAAACATATCTTCGACCAAGTGGATTTTTCAGCTACTTCGGCCACTAGAAGAATTTTCATAGTTATACTTCATCTGTACTAAAAACTATTGACAGTGTTTTGTGAATAGCAAACATTTTGTCACTGAATGTTGCTACAACTCCTGTGAATGTGTTTTATTCAGTAAAATGAGCACAATAAAAATTTCTTCACTTCAGTGTTAGTATTTTGGAGGCAAATACATTAAAAATTATGCCCAAATAAACCCAAATTTTCTGTTTGGTTACAACACATAAACAAGAGATGGAACATAGTGGAAGGCCTAAACCTACCAGATGTGGAAGCAGCTGAGGATGGCAAAGAAGAAACCAGCAATAATTGACATGGGAATGGCCAGTATTACTGTGATTATCCTGTAAATCCAAACTCTGGAGACCTCAAATAGAGCATTACTCCAGATCCACACTCTGTCCCCACTGCGAACCGACACAGGCTCAGCAATCACATCCTCAAATGTCACCTGGAGACATAGAGACAAAGTGCTGATGTTATCAGTAGATCCCAGTAGGCATGATGAGTTATATCCACTGGAGGGCAGTGTAGTAAGCCAAAGCAGCTACGTGGAGGGTTTTGTTTTTAGGTTGCATTACAAGTGGAAAATCATCCATAAAACAAAGTTTAATAGATTTTTGCATATGAATGCTGTACCTTGAGGCAGTCATTGATACCTCTGGTGTCTCTGGCATTAATCAGAGGTTTGGTATCACTGATTTCCACTAGTGTAGATGTGTGAATATTTTCTTCCTCTTCCATAGAAGGCTGGGCTTTCCACAGCGTCTGAGGTTCTTCCCCATCTTCAAATTCTTCTGGGTCACTGGAATCCCCCAAGTCAATCTCCACTTCCTCTGAATCTTCACCTTTCATCATGGTGTCCATTCAAACATGTGAAGAAAATGCTTTCCAAAAGGAGCAGAGTGGATGATTGTCACTTCACCAGCAGTCCAGACTGAGACCACTGACTGCACCCCTCCAGTTGGCTGAGCACTGAGGTTATATTGGGAATGTTACAGTGCCCTGGGTGGTATTTGCAGATGGTCTTTTAAGCGAAGATCATTTTCCTGTGCTGTGTGGCGGAAAGAAGGGCTAGGGGAGGATAAAAATACTGAAGTCATGGAGATGACTCTGTTTACACTGATACATTGCAGAGAGAATATAATCACAAAGATTAATACAATACATAGCAGTGTATAAAAACATAACAGCAGAACAAAAGTACCAATTTTAATCAAACTCTTTCAGATTCAAAGATTTAATTTATTTTCTCAAACTTATTTCTCCAACTAACTATCAGGGGAACTGGAAGGCAATACTACCCCCCTCTGGCAACTTGTAGAGATTACTATGCCTACAAGGTCTGCCAAGCAGGTATCAGTCTTGTACTTAAACCGTAAATTGAAAAATAAAAGTAGTCAAAATCATTTAAACTGCTTGAAGCAAGTCTTAATTTGTAGAACCAATAGTTATTACTGGGTCACGAAGGAATCAATAATAATAGCTACTCTTCCATGAGAAAATCCATGTGAATGCTTTTTAGCTGACATCCTATTAGCTCATTTTGATTGGAAAATAAACCTCCGACAGGCTATTTATAGCAAAGCATTCTGCACTGTACTATTTTGTATTGTACCGCACTGTACTGTACTGTACTGTACTGTACTGTATTGTATTGTACTGTATTGTATTGTATTGTATTGTATTGTACTGTACTGTACTGTACTGTACTGTACTGTACTGTATTGTATTGTATTGTACTGTATTGAACTGTATTGTACTTTGAACTGCTACCACACAACATTTCAGAAAGTAAACCCTTGTCAGCACATTGTCCAATACACAATTATTCAAAACTAACAAAAATGACCACATAATCTCATCTGAAATGATTAACTTGGAAAGAGCAATTATTGCATTTTTAAGCCTTCTGTGCCTTTGTACATCCAGCCAAAGTACCAAAGCTGAGAGTGGCCTGGTTATCATTATTTTTTTAATTGTCATTGCAAAATAATTTGATCATCTCATTAACTCAAGACTATGATTACCATTTTCTCATGTTAATTGTTGTATTGAAATTGCTATCTTGAGAAAGCAATTTTTTTTCTCTGGATCACAGGTGGGCTCAAAATTAGTGTTTATGATGTTACACCTAATTTAATCTATCAAAATAGTTTCCATGACAGCTGAGAGGACTCATGGCGTGTATAGGTGTAATTCTGCAAATGAGTGATTGGTAAAACTTAACTGTTATCTCTACATGCAGTTTCAGTCTGTGTCAGACTTGACAGAAGTAAAGTCGGATGCATTAATCAGTGATGGATGTTCCTCGATCAGATGTGCGCAGCTTGCAGCCAGTCCTGGATTTACTGTACTGGGGTAGTCCATTTCATTACAGCTTTGTACTGGGATACACCTGGAGACAGTTGTAGTGGTGGAAGATCAGAGGATGATAACTAAACTCTCATCCATGTTGTAGAACAACACCCTTCCGCATCCAACACCATCTCCCTCACAATGTCAGCAATGCATAGCTCCTTCAGGGACAGACTGCTTCAAATGTCAGAATAATTGCTGCCAAGAAGCAGTTGGAAACCAGCACACTGCTTCAAGACCACAAACACACTTAAAGCCAGTAAAATAAATTATTGTTCATATTGAATTAGGGAGCATTGTGTTGGCTAATGGGTTGGTGACATTATTCTTGTATATTTGTTGTTGTGCTTTTTTGTGTTTGTTTGTTTGTCTTTCTTTTTGGGATCTGTACATCTGGTACCATCTTTACAGTGGGCTAATGGGCAAGTCAGTGATTAAGGGAGTGAGGAAGAATGTGGATGAGTGAGTGGCTGAGTGAGTGAGTCAGCAAAAATGATTACTGGGTAAAAAGTTCATTAAAATTATTGATTAATTAGAGCAATAACAGGTAGGACTTAAAAAGCTTTTGTTTCGTTAAATGTGCTCCTTCTAAGTTTTGTTATTTTTTGTATTATTGTTTTCATACACTAGTTTTATTTGATTCATTTTATCTTTTGTTTTAAATGAATAAATAAATCACAGTAAGGAGTTTCCTGGATTGAGCCTGGGTTAGGGGGATTTTGTGGTAATTTGAGAGGTTTGAACCTGAATAGAGTTTTTATGTTATCTCTGTGTATGCATGTATTTATTCTAGGTACTCCAACTTCCTCCCACAGTCCACAGCCAGGCCTTTTTAGGTTAATTGGAATCTTTAAATTCCCAGGAGTGATTGTAATCATTGTTTTTCTCTCTGTGTTGCCTAATTAATCACTATTGTCTATATTCCTGCACGCAGCGAGAGCATCAGTGGATCACACATACAATTCACTCATGCTGCAACACTTGAGATTCCTCAGACCTACACAGCTGTCTGACGAGGTTTACAACCCTCCCTTCCCACTCAGACTTCTTCTTACTGTTTGTTAATGAGGCTATAGAAACACTGCTCCTCTCTTGCCTCCACTCTGGTCAAACTCTGTCCTCTGGTGTCAAAACCCGCTATACAAAATCATCCCAGTCCATGGCTCACCAAGGTTCTAAGGGATCACAGAGCTGGACTCAGGGCAGCAGAAAGAAATCAAATCAAAAGAGCACACTGACTTGTCTGAGTACCGGCACACGACATCTGTTCATGGTGTTTAACTCTCCACCACCTGTTCAGCCTCCCACTGTGCTGACTGCAGAAATGTTTGCTTCCTACTTCACTGAAAAGGTTGCTATCATCAGTAACCAATTCACTGAGCCTGACCAACTCAGCTTTACCAATTCAGCTACTGGTGCCTCACTCTGCTCTTTCCACTCTCTAAATGAGGACGAAGTCTCTAAACTTCCAGTCAAATCAAAACTCACGACCTGTCCTCTTGATCCTGTCCCTACCAACATCCTGCAGAGCATTCTACTTACAATCAACTCTGCAGTAACCCATATTATTGGTTTCTCTTTTAAATCCAGTGTCTTTCCCTCTGCCTTCAATCAAGCTCAGGTTACCCACTACTGAAGTAACCCATACTCAACCCAGCCCAGGTTGAAAACTACCCGCCAGTCTCACTGCTTCCATTCATGTCTAAACTACTAGAGGGGGCCGTCTTCAGTCAGGTCTTGCAGTTCTTCCATGACAACAACCTGTTAGATCCATATCAGTCTGGCTATAGGCAAGGCCACTCTACTGAAACTGCTCTCCTGTTAGTTACCGATTCCCTACGGCTTGCCAGATCTGCTGGTCAATCCTCTATCTTTATACTGCTGGACCTGTCTGCTACCTTTGACACTGTCAACCATCAGATCCTCCTCTCCACACTCTCGGAGCTTGGCATCTCAGGATCTATCCTCTCGTGGTTCATGTTCACTGAAAGATCGTAGAGTTTTTTGGTGAGGGGGAGTGTCCAGATTGCATGGGCTGACAACAGGGGTGCTTCAGGGCTCGGTGCTTGGCCGTCTTCTCTTTTCACTATACTCCTCACTCTGTGCAGTCATTAGCTGTCATGGCTTCTCCTACAACTGCTACACAGATGACACTCAGCTTTTCCTTTCCTTCCCACCTGACGACACAATAGTCTCAATGCGAATATCAGCATACCTTGCTGATATCTCCGCATGGATAAAGCATAGCCGTCTTCAGCTAAATCTGTCAAAGACTGAGGTTATTGTCTGTCCAGCCAGTTCTTCCTTACCTCCACAGATAAGCATGCAGCTTGACTCTATCACGCTTGTGCCTATGTCTTCTGCCAGGAATCTTGGTGTCATGGTAGACAGCCAGCTGACCTTTAAGGTACATGTTGCCTCGGTTGCCCCGTCTTGCAGATTTGCTCTCTACAACATCAGGAGGACCAGACCCCACCTGACAGAACACACGGCCCAGCTCTTGGTTCAGGCTCTGGTCATTTCACACACTGACTATTGCAATTCCTTACTTGCCTGCCTGCCTGAACACTCAGGTAAACTTCTGCAGATGATTCAGAATGCAGCGGCATATAAACAAGCCCAAAAGAGATCATGTCACTCCATTGCTAATCACTCTTCCCTGGCTTCCAGTTCAAAGGAAGCCATCAAATTTAAAGCTCTGCTTCTGGCTTACAAAACATAACCCAAATGGTTCCTGTCTACCTAAACTCTGTAATCCAAAGCTACACTCCTTCTCGACTGTTATGCTCCCACCAAAATGTAGTGCGAAATCAGTAGCTAGACTCTTTTCCTTTGTTGTTCCCCGGTGGTGGAACGATCTATCTATTTTAAGAGCAAGCTAAAGACTCAGCTGTTTAAGCAGCATTTCCACAGTTAGCTGAACTTTTCTACTCGGAATAAGTTAGGAAGATTTGTCCAGCTCTTTGGCACAATTCAGCACTGAATAAGCTGCGTGCGCTTACTCCCAAGATGATATTGTGTGATGAAATTGTGATCTCGTAATTAAACAAAGGACTACTGTAGGGAGGGGAAGGGGAAAAATGCGCTACCTCTAGCACTACTCAACAGCACCTGTGTCCAACTGGACTCACAGCAGTCTGACTACTTCCTGTAACTATGATGTCCCCTCCTATTTGATTTCTTGCTTGTGTTGCTCTTACTACCAGATGTAAATAGCTTTGGAGAAACGCGTCTGCTAAATGACTGTAGAATAGCAGAATGTAGAATAGAACACAGAATGGGGGCTTCCACAAAGCACCTTGAGAAACATAACAATGGGGCTCACTACCCAGAGGACCAAACAGTCAATGCTACAATATTAATATCTTTCTCAAGACAATTAGATAAATTATCCCTTTTTCATGATAAAAAAAGTTTTTGTCTTGCAATAACCAGATAACTATCTAGTATATAATAGTACACTACTACTACTACAAAAAATAATAATAAAAATTAATAATAATATACTACATGTGAATGCTTTGATCAAAGTTCATAGTTTTTGTCATGTTGCAGAAAATGTGCTATACAAATAAACTTGAACTTAAACTTGAATTTGTCTTTTGTAGTTACTGTTGCCATTATAAATCAGTGCTGAATATATGGTCTTACAAGGTCACAAAGTTTTAGGTCCATGAAGTGCAGTTGATTGATATTGTTATATTGATTATCATTCAATAACACTTAACCACAAACTTTAATTTATGAATCAAATAATCTAGTGATTTAGCTATCATAGTATATTTTATTAACTACTGTGTTCCTTTGTAAATTTTTTCTGTTTTATTATTTGATTAATGTCATCCACTATGACCAGTTTTAAATGCCTGTATGAATTTCATCATATTGTGGTGAGTTTTTGTTTTTTTTTTTTGAGCCAGAAATTTTGTCTTCAGTCAGTTTTTCATTAATCTAACTTAAAGTTTTAATCCTGTTTTCATTTTGAAGGTGGAGTTGTGTAACATACATGTGTTTATGATTATTCATTGTTTTATTCTTAAAAACATTGAACAAAATAGTCTTTCTGAAGCATTTGACAGTATTTTCTTAGTGATGGGTAATTAAAAGAGATATCCATTAACTTCTCTTTGTTTATTTCTTACAATACCAACACAATGAAACAAGAATTTTGAACCTAGTGTTTTCCACTGTTCTGGTATTTTTTTTTAAATATCTCCACAACTAATCTGAATACTTAAACACAAAGCTTCAAAAAACCTGTAATACAAAAACTATTTATTTTACAAATCAGCAAAAGGCATTTAATTGTCTTGCCCTGGGTGCATTTTTAACCTTTTTGAGAGATTCCTGCTAAACACAACAGTAGTGTTCTTGTGTAAAATTATGCATGTAATATTTGAATTGTTGTGTTTGAAAGATCATGAACATTTTAAGGTGATTTACCTCAGAATTAGTTGAGAACCTTTGTACCTGTTCACCAGTCGTCCAGTTGCTATCAAAAGGTCAATAAGTTAGCCACAGAGGCAGACAAAATGTAATTATTTTACCCACTGCACTGTCATCACAAGGCCACCTCACACTGCTGTCAACATCATCCTCATTAAATAGTGACTTGGTTATTAGTTGGTAATGTCATAATTAAATTAATGTAATTTAATATAAATGACAAATAAGTTCTCCTTGCAAAAATTACTTTTACCCACGAAATTTACCCGGCTTTATGTTAAAAAAAAAAAAAAAAGTAAAAACAATTAAACTATGGTTCTGGTTGGTTTCATTTTAATATAACTTTCAATGCTGAACAAGACAGAGCAACTATGTACTTTTAACTAAGTACATAACAAACTACAGATGCGTTCACAGTTGAGAGTTGTGTACTACTCTGCAGTGACCACTGCACAGTCACCACGGTAACGATCACGCTTGCCTGCTGGAGGGAGGCAGAGTAAGAACACAATGTATTGATGACAGAAGATTTCCTGCAATGGTGCAGGAGACAATGGCATGTTAATGGACTGCACACCTCACCAGATGGGGTTTGTTTGTTTCCGGCTGCAAAGGTGAGGTCAGCAAAGTGTGTGCATGCATGCGTGTGTGTTTGTGAATTGGCAGAGTTGATTAAACACAATAGAGACACATGTCACGGCTCGGTAAATTGTAGGTAATAGATTTCTTACTCATAATGTCAGCTGATGAAATGGGGGATGGTATCTGAGATTTTACTGTTCTTGCTATTTCTCTGAAATTCTTATGATATTTTTCACCCTTTAGCATCATAAGAAGAAACATTCTTTTTGTTTTGTTTGTTTTCTTTTGTTTGTTTGGTTGTTTGTTTGTTTTGTTTTTACATAGTGGAGCCCAGTTTACAGCCTGTGACATCATAATAGAAAATGATTCTAAAAATTTGTGTGGAATCACTTCAAGATCAGAGACTAAAATGCACTGATAATATCCAAAGGGTTGTTTTGCAATTTTAAAGGGGTTAAAACTGCTACATAAGACGGCAGACATATACAGTCATTCTAATCATATTCATATTACTTAGTGCAGTGAATATTTGTTTGTTTTAACCCACGCAATGGTTCAACACCAACTAAAGCTCAGAGTTTCTGTTGCCAGCAGCAGCAGCTTATGTGGGACATGAGAGAGGTCAGACAACGTTCATGCTCAGCACCTGTCAGTCCAGATGTTTTCAGTACAATGGGTCAGTTGAACTATTTATCACGTCTAGTTAGCTGTGCATTCACCAAAATGTCCAATTTTAGAGCTTCCTGCAATTCACTTTGACATAATAACACAAAATAGAGTGGTACAAAATCAGTGCTTCTATATATATTATATTTCAGGCTGCTTAGATGAGGTTGATGTCATCACTATAATAAATTCAAAACAAAAATACTTTTAAAACCTGTTTGGATCTTAGCAGCTAATTTGTTGATATTGTAAGTGTTTAACAGTATCATGTTGCTATTTACCCTCTGCCTTATGCCAGCATAAGAACATCCTGTCAGCAAAGCTACAGTACTGCTACTCCCTGAGCAGGATTATTAAATAAGGGATTTCAATTTATGTAATTGAGAGACATGTGCCAACTTGCAAGCAAAATCTTTGCAATTAAACAGTTTGCTGTTTAAATACTGTCAAAGAAGATGTTAAAAATGATTGCAGGAAGCCCCTCAACCTCACACCACCAGGATACCTTGCATTTAAAACATAAGATTGAAAAGCAAAAATATATAAATGCATCTATGCAAAGATAAATAATTCAGTATATAATTAAGTGCTTGGAGTAGAGTATAATTTAAAAGAAAAGAGAGAGTAATACAAAATGTAGACCTTATTATTAGAACAAAATAATTTTTAATAACTAAAGAAAAAACTCTTTATCTTTAAAACTCAGATAAAAGATAAATTGAAAAGAACATACAATGATGCAGTGAATATATATATATATATATATATCTATGTATATATATATATATATTGAAAATAGCAATTGTTAACATTGCAATGAGAACATATGCATTTATATAATTAAATGATATAAATATTAAGTATATACACATACACTGACACTTGAAACTGGCTTCACACTCCTGTTATTTTGTTTACACATTACTCACAATCAGCACACAACTATACACTTTCACTGCACTGTCCACACACTGCATGTTGGCACTTTGTACATTTTTGTGTTGCTTTGTTCATTTTGCACTTGCTCTTCTCACCGCAAATGCACCTCATATTTTCTCCAATGTGTGTTGCCAGTGTCTTTGCTGGTCTTGAAATATGCTGGTTGTGCAGCAGTTTGCAGAGCTCCAGGATGAAGTCCCAACGGGGAACGTTTGCGCCTGTGCAGCAGTGCACCTGTACAGGACCCATGCATTCAGGCAGGCCATGTCCAGTATGTTATAAAATACTGTAATTGACCATCTCCTGGGTCCAATCGGGTGGCGTACTGCTTTATTGTTGTTTTATTGCCGGCCCCCACCAGGCTTCTGTTTCTTGCCAGGAGTCTGTTGGTGAGGGGGAGAGAGGTAAAACGTTGTCTGTGGTGATATTTCTACCTGATAATAAAACTACTTAGGCTACTCAGTATCGGACAGTTGTCAGACTCATGTGCGTTACTAAGCAACTGGGAAGTGGTGTGAAGGGGCGTGGTGCAAAAACATCTGACAACTGATTATAGCACTTTGAATAACAGGTTCCAGGTATAAATAGTCATATTTCTTTTTCTTTTGATCACACATGCACCAGAATTCACTATAAGTTTACTGGATCAAGATTAGGAAAAAGGTGCTCTTGGGTTTTAGGTGCTGAAGAATGGTTTGGGGTTTACCTTTTTGTGGGTTTACTGTGTGTGTTTATATAATTATTTGAGTAGGTAGATTATGGATATTTTTTAGAGTCCATATAGGGAGATTTTAGATTATAGAGTTTGTTTTATGACCTGGGAAACACCTCTTTCAGCAGGAAGTAGTTTAACTCAATCAGCAGCAAGGGAGATAAATTGTCCTCCTTAGCTCATTTGAGAGCTGCTGCTGGTGGAAGCTGGGCCGCTCCACAGTAGGATAGTGTGAGTCCCCTGGTCCAATTTATATTTAAATAAAAAAAAATTTGCATTAAATTCTGCTTTCAATGCTTCACTGTTGCCAGCCGCTCACACAGGTCATTTTGTCACAACAAGCATTTGAAACACCAAGGTGATAAAAATGACCTCCTTGGCGGTTCTAGTGTTATAGTGATGTTCGATATAATTCAAAGGGAAAACAAATGGTCTGTGAAACTTAACATTGCGATCTGAATCAAATGGCCAGGTTTTATTTTTATTTTGACTTTTTAAAGGTAGGTGAGTTTAACATAAAGCTTTGAAACAAGGGAAGGTCTTTTAAATGTCCATATTTTTCTTTAGAAAGTGCAACAATCTTTTGTGTACTTTCTACTTAATTTCTTCAATTTTAAAAATTGAACATATTGAACTTTATCTGGAGCCAGTCTTGCTGAGAAAGCAAATAATCTCATTTCCCGAAATGTCAGTCTTTTAAATGTGTGCTATTTTCCTGGGTTTTGGTCCATAATCAGTTTTAAGAATATGTGTAAGGATTTGCTTTATTGGCTCTGTTAAGATGATTGAGCAACCGTCATATGTTATGTGCACATATAGTTTGAAGGTCTGATTGAATAATGGGATTCACTCACTCAGACACCACCATCAATCACATCCTATCCCTTTGATTCTTTACAAGTGGTTCTCTCATCATTACTCCTGTGCATCATTAATCATTCTGTGCATTGACTGAGTGTCTCATTGAGTTTGAATTAAATAGACAGCAGAAGGCCCAAGAAGAAGAAGATAAGGCCTTTTCAGTAGATTTAGCATTTAGCACAGCCAGTAACAAGTCACACTCAACTGAGCTCAAACCATGAATTCTAATTCTCTATAGTAGTGGACCAGTGTTTGATAATCAGTGAGCAGAGGAGAAGGGCAGTTGGTGTGATTGTCTTGAATAAGAATGGGGGACTGTTTAACTTGGAGGTCCTTCAGTAATAACTTGTTAAGTGCAGACTAAAATTTACAAAATAATGTCCAGCAGAGGATAGAGTTGAAGATGTCTGCACGGCCACACCCCTGGCTACTTGACAGAGCTACAATCTCCACACACCACCATTCGCCACCTCCGGTCCACTGACTCAAATCACCTTTGCCTATCCAGGACCAGATTCAGCACAATGGGGGACAGGTCCTTCCAGGCTGCAGCTCCACGGCTATGGAATGCCCTGCCTGAACACCTCAGGGTGCCACAGACAGAGAAGTCTTAAAAAAAAAAAAAAAATTTATTCAGAAAGACTTTTATATAATTTAGTGTATTTATTAGTTTATGAATTTGTGTTTCTTTTGATTTTAACTTTGAGATTTTATTTCTAAGGTCTAAAGTGTGTTATAAATCAAAATTATTATTATTATTATTATTATTAGTAGTAGTAGTAGTAGTAGTAGTAGCAGTAGAGTAGTAGTAGTAGTAGTAATAGTAGTAGTAGTAGTAGTAGTAATAGTAGTAGTAGTAGTAGAGTAGTAATAGTAGTAGTAGTAGTAGTAGTAGTAGTAATAGTAGTAGTAGTAGTAGTAGTAGTAGAGTAGTAGTAGTAGTAGTAATAGTAGTAGTAGTAGTAGTAGTAGTAGTAGTATTGAGTCACATACTCTGGAAGAGGGAGTATGAAACAAACAATCAGATCTTTAAACTTTTTATTTACACCACCACTCCACTATGTCAACATAAAAATGAGAACTTTTATTTCTTTTAAAAAATGTAAATTGAGTGTTTTGGTTTATTAGTGTAATTTGTATTTTTGAAAGCAAAAAAATAACCTAATTTTTAAAATTCTTTTAACAGATATTCAAATCCCTTTTTTGATCATCTCACGTGACACATTACTTCTTAGTGCTTAAAACGTTTGCACAAAACTGTAAGTCATGTGTACATTTGGGTGTGTAAATTGTGTAAATATATTGCTATATGTTACAATAATAACAAACCTGAAATTGGGTATCATGTTATATTTGCATACTGTTTGTATCCATTGGTAATTGTTCTTTTATTGTGTTTGCCTTGGCTGCGCTTTTATCAGCGCTCCACTCATAGATTTTCCACAGCACTTAAATAAATGTGTTTGCAGCCAGAGACCATAAAATGGCACAGTTATCTTGCTTTTAACATACCCACAAGTCAATAAACAGAATTTCAGTTACTGGGTGTATGTGTTGACATTAGAAGTCTTTCTTTGTTGCCTATCAGTGTGCAGTTGTCCCCTCGCAATGATATTTCTGTCTTTATCCCAGCAAAGTAGAAGTTATGCTCATCCAACATTCGGTGTAATCACACATTTCTGTCTATATCTCTGGGTGTTCACAGGGTTTGCCCAAATTTAGCTCAGCATGCTCTTTTCATTTGCCAGCCATTATCAGCATGTCAGCCTGATGTTATCCTTTAAGTCTAATCTATGTGGAAGAGCTGTGCCTTCTCCCTGCAGGAGCTTCAACAGTATACTGTGTCATCACTGATTTAGCTTTGAAAAACACAGATGATCCGTGTAGTTTAATAAAAAAAATGCTGCATATGGAGCCTTGTCTTCAGGGTTTGCCATGTGGAACACTGAGAGATACATGTACAAAATGGGAATTCTTCCACGCAGTGTGTGAGCATATATTAAAAGGGTTCAAAGGGTATTAGAGACAATCTATTCATCTGTTATGAAATGGCATTTTCTCTTTATGTAATCATGTGTTAACTGGGCTCAGTCTTAATCACAGGCTTTTCTCAAGTGACACACAGAGGTCAGGACCCAGACAGTCAAAGCTTATCTGCACAGAGACAATATGTCCAAAAGTAATTATAAAAACCTATTTTAGTTTTCAGATAACTATAAAAAAAATGCAAATTTCTCATTTTAAAGCTGTAATAGTTAAAAAGGAGTTTCACAAAGCTTCACAGTTCACAAAGCCCAAAATTAAACAAGTTTGGAAAATTTTCACAATAATTGTCACCACTCCAAAGTAACATTTTGGAAAATCCATTAGACATTTTAACAATGATTGAGAGAAATTTTTACTTTATCATGTGAAGAAACCATGAATTTGTCCCAGAACAAATATCTTTGTTTTTTATGTTAATACAAATTGTGCTTTATTCTTATGCCACCTACCACAACACTGAGTTCTTAGACACGCCTTGGTGCCCCTGGACACATCATCAGTGATGTAACCTGGGCTCACAGGGTTGATCAGGCCCCAGTTTGTGTCCAGGTAACACTACCCTACTTGCCAAGCCTCTCCCGTCTTGTTCCACAACTGAACTGTTATAACTTAGCAGAAAGCAGTAAATTTATTTTTTCATAATACAAACAGTAATAAGAAGAGACTCAGATCATATGATTGTCTGTTCTATAACCTACAGTATTGTTAACCATCTTGCTTAGAAAATCAAATAAGTCTGTTTTGTAAGCGAATCTGCAAAAAAACCTGATGCGACCAATCAGTTCATTTAAATGATTAATCAGTATTTATTGCACATGTAATTCAATATAAATTACAAATTCTTAAACAGAAAATAACTTTCATTCCTTTTAAATAAAGCTGAAATTACATCTTGCAGCACAAGATTTGATTGTTTGATACTTGCTTGTACAGATTATTGCTGCTCTTTATCTAATGTAAAACCACTAGTCTTGAGAATGAAGGAATATTGTGAAAATTAATATTTACTAACTCTTCCTAAGATCTTATAATAAATCTAATTTCTAAAATAATTTTTACATGTTGCTCTGTTGACTGATTCTGTATTTTCAAGTAAAAATCTAATATTTAAGTTAATTACATTTTAATAAATTAAATATGTTGACAGCAGAAAACAAACTTCAGTACCTTTGTAATTCTTTACTAGTAGCTTTACTATGACCATTTTAAGAGGTCTGTAAGCCTTTGTGGATAAAAAGTATAAAGTTTCAAAGACTAAACTCATTTATTTTTACTGAATGCAAAACTTACAGTGCACTGCTGACAGGAATTATGTAATGTTATCCCCTATTCAGTCTTATATTCTGCTGACAGCTAGTGCTGAGGCACAACAGTGAGGTATATTTAGTTAAACTCTTCTGGGATCTGCCCTGGTATCCTGAAACTAGTTTGTCCAGTTTGATCCAGAGTATTTCTAGGACTGGAAGTGGCAAAGCTAGCATGCGTCTCTATGGTGCAACTGGTCCTGTGGAGAAACTGCAAGAAATTCTCATGAACCGAACCTTCATGGCTGGAAGCAGCCAGCATCATCGGCCGGGCTGAGTAGCAGCGCCTGAGCTTATAAAGCTCCTCCCTGATCTGCCGGTTAAGAAGCCCATAGAAAAAAGGGTTGATAGCAAAGGAGGAATAGGCCAGCCAGGTGACTGCTTCCTCCAGATCATCAGAGATGTTAGGTGTTGCATCTAGTATCAAGTGGAGATGGAAAGCAAAGTAAGGCAGCCAGCAGATTAGAAACTGGCCAACAATGACCACAAGAGTGAGCGCAGCTTTACCCCCACCAAAAGGCCGGTCACGTGCAATCCTACGAGGAGCGTTGCGAGTTGTGATTATGGTGGTTTGGCTGTTTATAGAGTCAGAGCGATGCTTCAGCTGACTGTTCGTCCAGGAAGGCAAAGGTCCATGCTGCCGGGCTGCCACGCGAGCCACCTTGTACACGTTACAGTAGACAGCAAAAATCACTGCAGCTGGCAAACAGAAACAGGTAACACTGAAGAGCACAGAGAAAATACGTCTGTGCTCACTGCTGCTCCAGTGAAGTGAGCAGTGAGCAGCACTGATGGAGTTCAGGCTGCCATAAGACGGCCATCCAAACACAGTGGACAACCCCAGCACAGCAGAAGCCACCCACACCATCACCATAACAGCTGCAGTGAGCTTTAGCGTCATCTTGACCTCATAGCGCATGGGATGGACAATGTAGTAGTAACGCTCCACACTGATGGCTGTGATTGTGAATATAGAGGCAGCTATTAGGGTCACATTGAGGAAAACGTAGACCTGGCACTCCAGCACAGTAAAAACCACACCAGCAAAGTACGGGGAGCTGGACACAATGCCAAGAGGCATGAGCAAGATGGCACATAGTAGGTCCACAGCACAGAGATGACACACAAAGGCAAATTTCCTGAGATGAGGAGCTTTGATGACAACCACCAGAACAGCAGTGTTGGCCAGCAGTGCCAGAACATTCAGGGTCACCATGAAAAACATCCCTGTCAGGTCCTTGAAGCGTGTCTGAAGGTTGGGAAGGGTGCCCAGCTGTCTGCTGGGAACAGAGGGCACTGGAGCCCATGCAGAGGTGCTGTCATTGTACTGTGGAGTTAGAAAAGTACTGTTTTCCTCCATGACTCATAATAGTGATTTCAGAGAACAAATCGGTATTCCAGCATTCCCCATCATTCTGCAGCAAGGTCAAAGGATCTCCCAGAAATCAAATAAATAATCTTCAATCCTGTAAAGAGAAAAACAAAGCCCATTAAAACATATACATATGGATTTTTTTCTATACAGTATTGACATATTATATTTTAAACTGATGAAAACAAATGTTTGCAAGACAATTTATACATTCATGAAAAAAGGAGAGAAAATTAGCACAATTTATATGGAGGTTTTATAGTTACTGAAAACAGCAAACTGGTGCAGCTTCTATGGTGAGGATGAAACAAAACTGGCAACTTGGAGGCAGTAAAGTCAAAATAATAAGCTGAAAATCTCAATAAAGCTCTAGAAAGCTGAGAGGAACTGCAGCTAGGCGATAAGTCTCTTCATTTTCTTCTGAGAACAAGTATTTTTACAAGTTGCTGTGTTACACATAGCTGATATGAAATGTTAAAAGACACTGCTGAAAATACCACATACACCACAATGTGCACTGTGAGTTTATGTTGGCAATAAATTAAATAGACTGACTAGAACTGACTGAAAAACCATATTGAATTCCAAACTTCAGTGTATAACACAGGTTTTCTGTGTTTCTGATTCTGTTATAAATGTGCAGACTCGGATCCCAAGCAGAGATGACTCAGATGATATCACTATGACATCATAAAAATTCATAGAGCTCATCCAGAGCTGCAAGGATTTTTTTTTTACACTAATCATTATTATACTATTGGTCCTCATCCCATATACCATTATTCAGCCTGGTTTATGCAAAGCATGTTGTAATAAATGCCCTTGTACCTTCAGAACTTTTAAGAAAACCCACACAAATCAATCAATATCCATTCATGTTATTTGTGGGAATATTTAAGGGACACTCTCAGCCATTTTAATGAGGGAGAAACATGATCAATAGGAATAATTCATGGAGGACACAGTGTCTCTCCTCCATCCATCCCCATCCTTTAGAAATGAAAGATAATGAGTGTGCTTGTTTCAACCCAGCTGCAGGGAACCCGTTGCATTGATTAGTATGTGCTCTGTGTCACCCTTCATCGTACCACCAAAGATGAAACCTTCCTCACCTAACAAAATAAGATCTAGTGTGCATCATGGTTAGAAACTATGCTTTTAGTCTCCATTTTCATATCTGTATTGTGAATCTCTACACATGGCTCAGTCCAGATTGTGCTGACAATCATAATCAGGTTTCTGATATGTAATTGTGTAGGGGTCTGTGTCCTAAATACAAGTCCCAGCCTCTGCCAGTGATCCACTGATGCTGTAATCTTCTCTAGTGGACAGCTATTGGCATGCCACATTTGCAGTGGGATTTATCCCCAGAAAGAGGACTAGTACAAGAACATCCTCATATTATGTAAGGGTGTCCTCGTTTTGTTCATGTTCCAGTTGCAAACTAACATGTGACACATTATTCACTTATATTGGTTCTTTTGTAGCAGAAATAAATTATTTTTAAGAAACAATTGGTGTCCCTTTTTATGGGGATCACTGAATTATGCCAAACTTTTAATCCCCCATTGGAGCTGATTTAGCATTTACAAGGAAACGCCTTCATGTCATTACATTATTTATAATAAATAAACAAACAATTAAGTTGCATTTAGGTTAAATAGGTTCCGCTTTGAATTTAAAATTGCATTATGTGAAAAATAATAATTTTGTTTTGAAAGGTTTAGGACTTTAAATTAAATAAATGGCCATGATAATCAAGTCACATTGTCACTTTCATTTATGAGAGACATATAAAATGGCTGTCAGTCAGAAACTTTGCCCTGCATACAGTCATTAGTGACAATACGTTATGTGGGTGTCTGCCTTATACACACCTTATACTATTGTATAGAACAGAGTCATACAATACTAAAAACCTAGTTTCAGTTAAAAAAAGATTCGCACTTAATGACAAGATCAAGTCCAGCATAAAAAGCCTACACAGGTAAAGGTAGCGGCAAATATTAAAGCAAAATGTACTGCAAGAAGTTCAATCCCATTAGATTATTAGACTATCAGCACTGGAGTATCATATATCATTTTAAGAAGTTGGAGGTGAAACCAGTTTGAACGTCTTGCAAGAAGATTCTGAAATATGCAATAGTTGGGTGGAAGATAAGTATATAGTGAGCAAGTTTTAGTTAATCAGCAGTGAACTGACGGCCTGTCCAGGGTGTACACTGCTTCTCACTTGATGACACATAAGACAGACTCCCACCCCTTGGTGACAATGACTTTAATGAAGCAGGTATAGAAAATGGATGAAAGTTTTAGCTGACAAGATCATAAGTTAAAGTTATTTTACTTTATGACAAAAATCCATCAGCTTGTAAGTATACACAGGTAAAAGAAAAGGTGAAAATCCTAACATGGATGTCATTGTTTTAATCTAGCGCTCTTGGGCGTAACCGGTGACATAAAATACCCCTTGTCATCTGACCCCTGGTCTTAAGAGAACTTGTTAGTTAGACACATTACTTTCTTTTCTATTCTATTATCACTATATTTCTACAAGTTGTACAACTCCTTTAGAAGGAATAATTCTGCTCTGACTTGCTTCATATTTCTCTTGTCACGATTAAAAAAAACAAAACAGATATGATGTGACAGTCTCATGTGTTTTTTCATTAATTAACTGATTTACTTACCTTAATAAACTTCACACAAATAATCCCAGTTAGGTTTACCTAACTACACATCTGCTCACTTAAACAAAAACTTAGTAGCTCTTACTTTTTGAAAATCTGTTTGTCCTCCAAAAAGTTCAAGTAAAGCTAAAAAGTTCCCAAGGCATGGTTATAGCTTGTCTGTAAAACCTTGTAAAACATCAAACTCAAGTCCCAGATGTTGCTTCCAGATGAAAAGGTGTCCTGCTGTCTTGTAGCTTCAGATGATTTCTCACGGAACTGATCTGAGCCCTGAAAGAAAACTCCAGGAGGACTGAGTGAGAAGTGATGAGCTGTGAATTGACTGAGACGGATCAGTCAGCTTCAGGGACAAAAGGGGGAGGAGCCAGCAGAAGATAACTGCACTAAACAGCCACCATCCACATAACATTAACCATATCCCATACACAACCACAATCACACACACATGCACACGCAAGCAAACTCTTTCATCAGTCAGTATGTGGCTGTGACTGTCACGGTGTATACACTGTGCTTGTTGTTGCACATGGTCTCTTACATGAAGACAGTCCCTGTTGCTTTTAAGTCTATATACATAGGCATACTCTCGCTGGCCAATTTATTTGGTACATTTTGCTTGTACCTGGTTGGACTCCTTTTGCCATCAGTTTTTTTTTTTTTGTGGCATAGCTTCAAGAAGGTGTTGAAAACACTGCTCAGAGATGTTGCTCTGTATTGACCTGGTGGCATCTCTGCTCTCTGTGACTGAGCTCTGGTTGTAAAACCTGGGTGGGTCACCAGTCCATTACAGACATTGCAGAGATAAATGACCTCTCAAACTTACGCTCACCCCTGGCCTTAATTTTGGAATCACTAATTAATCCAATATAGATAGATAGATAGATAGATAGATAGATAGATAGATAGATAGATAGATAGATAGATAGATAGATAGATAGATAGATAGATAGATAGATAGATAGATAGATAGATAGATAGATAGATAGATAGATAGATAGATAGATAGATAGACAGATAGATAGATAGAATGTATTTATTTATCCATTACACACCTTGTCTTCACAGCCTTGTAGGAGTAGATCAATGGTTGCAGGGTAACGTAAAACAAGACTGACATCTGTTGGTTGCAGGACAAAATTATACACAAAAGTCTTCTTTGCCATGCTTATAAATAGAAAAATCTCAGTTCCAAAAGTTTATTATCTCTTACGTAATGAAGTACAACAAAGACATTAAAAACAAATCAATTGGAAGAAATATTTATCACAACATATTGTAAAACTGCAACTAAGCTATCTAGAAATACAGTATCATTTGTTTTAAAGTTTAAGTTTAAAGTTTGTGATCAACAGTAGAATTTCCAAACCTACTTGTACACATGAAGTCCATCTAAATGGAACCATAAATGCATGAAAAAAATGACTGGACAGACCTATTATTTAGCCACAACCACTTACAGTAAGGCGAATGTAATAAGAACACTTGTGTTTAGTAATGATAATGATGTGATGTTTTATAGTCTTACTGAAGGCCTAGCTTTAGTCACACGTTTCTAACAAACAGTCGACAACAAGCTGTCAAAGTAGAAAAACAAAAACCGAGTTCCACACAGTGTTGAAAAAACAACTGACTTAAAGCAGCTGGTTTTAATGCAGAAGAAACTCCATCTATTAAAAAAAAGGCAACCTTTCACATCTTGTCACGAAAAATACAACAGCACTGCTAGAACTAAGAGTCGTTTTCCATCGCATCACTTTCAGGCAGGAGGGAAGCATCTTGGTAAAAGGTCTGCTCAGCTATTGCTCTGTTTTCAGTTTTACCCAAGCCCAGTCTCTTCTTCAATAGCTTGTCCTCATTGTTCAACTTTGTGCGGATTGCAGTTTTTATTTGGTTGCTTTCGACACCAAACTTGTCTGCAACATGATCTGAAAAAGAAAAAATTATAAAATATTTTTAACTGGCTGGTTTGTCAATAACTGCTGGGTAAAAAGTACTTGTGCTCAATTAGTTAATCTTCATCTCACCCATTAGGCTTTTCAAAATCTCAGGTGGGAGTGGAGGCTTGTGGCAATCCTCTCCAGTGAAGCTGTTTTTCCGACCCTGCAAACAGTGTGTGCCCAAAGTGTCTCTGTCGAAAAGTATCATTAGCAATGCAGAAACATACTTCTTGTAGTCTGAAATTTCTGCCACCCGCTCATAGAGATTTTTTGGTACTCGAAGATTCTCAGATAGATACAGGAAACTATGATCATCCTGAAAGCAAAACAGGAAAACACAAGTTTCAGAAATATCTTCTTGGCGGCTGAATCAGACAGTACTACTTTCATGTCAAGTTGTCAACTAATGGTGGAAGTGGGATTAGAACAATGAACACCCTGATACAGAGCACTTACATTGTTCTCCTGTGGTAACAAAACATAACATAAACTGCACCATCTGCCTCCAACTGCAATATTCATGTTGTTGGAGCATTTACCTCTGCTACATCATGAACTGTTCTCAACTGCATCTCCGGTTCAGTCAGGAAAGTGATGCTTTCTTCTGGGTTTTGTGACACAACTGCTGCCTCACCTCCATGGAGTACATGGTCTAGAGTGACTCGTAGTTCATGGGCTGTGTGCCTCATCTGCATCATGAGGGTGTTCATCTCTGCAAAAAGCATCAAATCAATTAGAATAAATCCAGTTAAACTATTTGATGGCATGTCTACAGCTCAACCAGTGCTTATAGAAATTAAAATCAATGTCCGCTGCAGAAATGTTTGACAACTTGGTAACAAAACAATCCAACACTTTATAATGGAGTAAATATTATTCCCTTATGTACCCTTAATGTCAGTGATTTTAACTGGTTTGGGAACATTAAATCTGTTTGATCTCAACTTGTAAACCATTGACAAACAGCTTGGTCCAGCTAAATATTTACTAATAATTGGTTACGTATTTAGAGATGCAAAAAAGAAAAAAAATAGTGTGATCTTTATTTTTTATCATTTCTGTGTTGATTATTTTTAAAATGTTAATTTTTTTAAACATAGCTGCTGTTTCCTTTGTTTTCTTTTCCATTGACACAATTCTTATTAGCTGGTTGTAGAGATTTTTGGTGGGTTTTTCCACCTTTTCTGTGTACTCTTATAATCATGAATTGATAAGAAACTGTCTTTTTCTTTATTAATGAATGTGGAGGTCTGAAAAAAAAAATGATTTTACAGTCTTTTCTAGCTTTGCTTGTCTCTTTAATGTTTGGTAATGAATGTGATAAAAGAATGAATACCAACCAATCCGTTTTGAGAAGAGCAGACTTTGTTAGTAACTGGATTTGGCATTTTTTATTTACAGAGAAGGGACACCCAATAATCCACTCTTTCAATTGTATTTTCTTAACTGAAGTACTGATTCTGTGTAGCTTTGGGAGAGATGATAAAGTTAACTTTAATACTCCAGACTGGACTCTGGTCATCTCTTACTGTGTTTCAACAAACACATAAAACGTGAAACTCTTTTTGTAAGTTTAATAAACCAGTGTTTGTCTATAACTGTTACAAAAGGCTATTTTTTTATTTCATTTAACTGCTTTACTAACTAGTTTATTTAATTTTTTAAAAATGTAATTATTTAACTACAAGTTTCTTTTGAACTTGAACAGATTTTTTTAAATGAAATCAAACAGCTACCGTTCTTCTTAGGCTTTAATTGAAATGATTGTGGTCTTTTTTCTTATGTTTACATATTTATATTAGAAGCATTTCCACCCACCTTTGAGTTCCCTTAGTTCCCTCTCTGCCAAAATTCTACATCTGCGTTCATATTTTAGTTGTGCCTGAAGTTGCTCTATTTTCATGAGAAGGCTGATGGTGTCTGTCCTGAGGCCTGGACTTGCAAGATTTTCTTCATCAAAGTCAATCATTTCAGGCTGCCAAATGAGAAAACATTATATTATGAAGTACTTCCACACACAAAACAGCAGCCTTGCATCACAGTTAAATAGTTTATCACCTCATTGTTGGGAAGCGGTGAGTGGCTGGAATCAACTGCCACCCTATATTTATCCTCCACTGACCCACAGTGAAACCCATGCGCATCTGAAACGTCTCCGATCTTGATCATCTTCACTTGTGGTTGTATTGGATTTGTTCCAGAGTCTCTCTTTGGCGGCATGACAGAGAAAACAATCTGGGAAGAGTACAAGAACCGCAGTCATTAAAAGATTTGATCTTCTGCACAAGCTGGTATCAGTCAAACTTTTTCAGTAATTTAGTAATGCTGTCTTTAAACTCAAGGCTAAGCTAAATGAAAAAGTATATATATATATATTTGTTTGCAAAGCACCCCCTCCCCCGTCTGCCTCCTCATCCCCTACGTAATAGCCAACAGCAGCTGGAACTACAGAGTCATACAAACTGTCCATCAATACATCATTCGTTACACGTGATATTTAATATTAGATAGTACAAAGAACCTCACCTGACTGTTAATGGTGCCTTCAGTAATTATCTATAAACACAATGACTGAAGACAAAGGCAGCGCAGTACATGAAAATACTGCGTAGTAGAGGAAGTAGTAGTACTACTCTCAGTATTACAGTACATGGGTCCTGATCCAATCAAGGATATTTTTTAACAATCGCGCGTAATCTTTCACATTAGATATACGTTAAATAGTAACATTACATTTATCTTTTATTGTGTGTAGCATTCATATGTATAAAACTCCTGGGTTGTAAAATCTACATTTTCTTACAAGTAACTGCGGAACAAATCCGAAAAAACTTATTCCCCGAGGGAAGTATTTCTCCCCAGTACAGTTTCCTGTGCACAATTCAACCAATGAAAATTCATAGTTTCAGCAAAAGGTGGGACGTTTGAAAAACGACGTGACCGTTAGCCAATCAGTGAGCACACAACCTGAGTCTTAACTTGAAGTTTGGTTGCAGTTTACCCATGTGGGTTTCATGTAGACTTTCCGTTAAGAGAACGAGAATTGTATAGTTGTATATTTGTAAACGGTGTATGCCACGTGCCACCATGTCTTCGTCGTTCTTCATAAAACCCAAAGCAAATACCAAATTAATTAAAAACAGGAAAAATACAGTGGTGCCTAAACGAAAGGTAAGTGAACTTAACTGTTAGCAAGCATGCTAAATCGTGTTAGCTCACCAACAGCCTGTCTCACTTACTTCGTATTAATAGAGATATTAATACCACAGTATGTCATTGAAACCCTCTTTGTTATATTCTGGTGTAGAGTGATGTAGGTTCAGATGCAAAGAACAAAATACGTGCGAAGAAAGCCCACAGCAAATACGATGAAGAGATTTCCAGTGACTCCGATACAGAAAGGTGAGTTTCTGCCACCCCCATACTTATCTACTAAGTAAAATTACTGATCTGATATAACCATGTTTTTCTGTTGTTTTTGATTTTTCAGTCCTGTTGTGTCTAAGAAGAGGCAGGCCAGTGAGCACATAAATTACGAAGAAACTCCACAGGAGAAGAAGCTCAGATTAGCAAAACTTTACCTCGAACAGTTAAAGGAAGAGGGTAAGCATGGCTTAACGTGTACACAGGTTTAACATGTAACACTGTCCTCCCTGTCGTAGATTTTTAACATGGGGTTTGTTCTTATCAGAGGAAAAGAAAGCTGAAGATGACTCATTTGAAAGTGATCTGATTGCGGGAAGACTCCAAGAAGAAGTGGTAAGTAGTGTTTTCTTTTTTTAGGGAGGGGTACATAGTGGTGTAATTTCTTAGAGTATCAATTGCTTCATATTTCTATGATCTGTACAACTTAACATAAAATGTTATGAAAGTCAGTGGGCAGTAACAACTTATAAAGTGTTGATTTTATGCAATAAATATAAAAATACACAAAAATCTGAAAACTTTAATCACATTTTGCAAAATAAACAGAAAACTTAGTGATCCAAAATATTTCTACATGTAGAAAAACAAAGAAATGAATCTTTACATCATACAAGTTATTTCAGCAGTTTGTCTCTTATGGTAGGTGGTAAATGGACTTGTATTTGCTGAGCTACAGGCGCCCCTGATAGTTCTTGAGATGCACGCCTTTTTAGGAGCAGAGTATAAAGGTACATTAAATGTCTAAAAAAAAAAAAATACAGATGTTTTTCTTTTTTCATGAAACTGGGTTGGCGTTAGTGTAGCTGAATGAACTGAAAAAACACTTAACCAAAACACTTATAAATGCAGATAGTTAGGTAATTTGAACTAGATCCATTTTGATCTGTTTTTTTATGTACATACTGCGGATTCATTTGTGCAAGTACTATATGTACTGTAAGTTGACAACAGCCTCTTACCTGCACTGCCAGGTATTTTCTCTGCGCCATCGACTCCAGATGTATGTTTTTAAAAAAGGAACTGCCTATAATCTTAAATTTTTTGTTTATGGTTAATGGTCATATAATGGTATAATATATAATGGTAATAGTATTTTTCTTCCTGTAAATGCCATTGTTGATTGAAATACACATTAAGAATACATTAATATTGCCTTTTTATAAGTCAGAGGCTGTGTCCAAATGTGCACCCTACTCCCTACATAGTGCCCTATGTAGGGGTCACGCCATTTTTTCGGAGTGGCCGAATGTCCAGAGAGAAAAAAAGTAGGGCACTCAAAATTACCCACAATGCATCTTGAAAAGCAGTGAGCATCGATGGTCACTAGACGAGTCAATATAGACCACAATGCATTGCGGGCAGAAGTTAAACATGGCGCAAGGAGGTGAAATAATTTAGCTGCGCAAAATTACCTATAAGCAAACAAACAAAGAATAAAATTTTCTTTCACTTCACACAGGGGCAGACCTCACAATTATTATTTCTTACTGTTTTTTCAATAACAAGATGTGTTCATTAACTATGACAAGCAGCTCATATGCTATCTTAAGTGCCCCTGCTACATATATATATATATATATATATATATATATATATATATTTATGTAATCAGCATTGATTTTTCTTTGTATGTCATCTCCCCCCCCCCAGCTTGAACAGAAAGGAAAGCTCCAACGACTTATTGCCAAGGATGTAAGTATGAGAATTTAAGTCCTTCAGTCTTGCTGCCTATTCAGTGTCCTTGTAGGGGAAGATGTTGCCTATAAAAGGTTCAGTTTTCATTAAGTTTTCTCTCTGTCTTTTAGCTCTTGTCCCCAGATACTTCAGAGATCAGGGTGTTAAGAGGACACAAACTTCCAATCACCTGTCTGGTCATCACACCTGATGACAATTGCATCTTCTCTGCTGCCAAAGACTGCTCTATCATTAAATGTTAGAATACAGCTAACTCCTCCAGGCCATTTTAAAATATCATTCAATGTGTTTGCAAATTTTTTACTTTGTTTTTCTGTTATGTACTCAGGGGATATTGAGAGTGGTAAGAAATTGTACACAATACCTGGAGGAAGGAAAGGTACAGAAGAGCGCCATGTTGGACACACAGCTCATGTCCTGTGTATGGCGATATCATCAGATGGAAAATACTTGGTGAGAAGTGGCCTTTTTCATATTAATTCCTGCTTTTGTCATTTGAAGAAACTTGGAGTAGTTTGAATAGTTAAGTGCAACTGCAGCATCTTTCTTTTGTATCTTTTCAGGCCACTGGAGACATGAACAAGCTGATAATGATTTGGGAGGCAGAAACATGTAAACATCTTTATAAATTTACAGGACACAAAGGCCCTGTGTCGGTACGTGCTTATTTATTTTTCCAACAATTGCATACAGCGACAAAGTTTTTACATCCCAACTAGAGATGCACCGATTGCAAAATTCTTGGCCGATACCGATTTCCGGTTTTTGAGGGGGTCTGACCTGCCAAAACCGGTTTTACCGATACCGATTTTCTATCTAAGAAATCATTATAATCATACAATAGACACCATATTTACTTGGCTTGAGAATAAAACATCAAAAATAAGATATAGTGAGTTTCACCAGTGCCCCCTGAGCAGATTTATTTAGAACACTGACCATAACATTCAGTCCAGTTTACAGGTCAATATAGGAAAAAAACTTTGGTTCAGTTTTGAGCTGTCCGCGTTGAGCTGCTGCGCATGCGTGTCAGCGTGACCGGCCAAAAACCGGAAATGACGACAGTGACCGGCCGGTCACCGATTGGGCCGGTTGGATAGAAAACCGGCCTTTTTGATCGGCGGCCGATTGACCGGTGCATCTCTAATCCCAACAGCTAAGTTGATGATATTCCTGGGATGAGTAGCATCTTTCTTTTCCTCTTTTTTTTTAGGGCCTTTCTTTCAGGAAGGGAACTCATGATCTGTACAGCGCCTCTCATGACCGCTCTGTCAAAGTGTGGAATGTGGATGAGAATGCATATGTGGAAACACTGTCAGTAAATCATTTGTTGATAATTTTTCACTTTCAAACATTGTTCTTTGGCTTTCATGTTGTAATTAGACTGTTATTTTAAATCCTTTAGCTTTGGCCATCAAGATTCAATCACAGGACTGGACAGTCTAAGCCGTGAGCGCTGTGTGACTGCAGGCGGACGGGATGGCACTGTGAGAGTGTGGAAAATAGCTGAAGAGTCTCAGCTGGTGTTTCACGGACACAAGTAAGTCTCTTTTTAGATCTGTAGTTTGTGCTTCTGTAGTTTGTTTCCTGGAATTTAAGATGGGTGACCGTAAATGAGAGGACAGCTTTACTGACTCTTTCACTGAGCTGTAATAAAAACTATCTAAATAGTAGGTCTGTAATTAAAATGTATTATTCTTTGAATCCAACTGTGCACACAGCTTCTCAAAAACAAATAAGGCTATTGATTTAAAAAAAAATATCATTATTTTATTTTACTTTAAGTAGGGGTCAGCGTTATGGGAATTATGAGTAATTAATTACAAAAAATGAACACATTTAATGGCAGTTTGCATTCCAAACAATGTGGAACGTTTGTCAGTGGACAACTTCCTGGTCAAGTCAGAGCTCGGCTAAAGCAGTGCTGTCAACTTACAGACTTGATGCTTTATTTCAGACACGTGATGCTTTATTTCAGACCCCTCTAGTGATTTAGTGACTTTTTTGTTGTTTAAGTGACTAGCGACAAATCTAGTGATTTTTTTTTCCCAGCTGTTATTGGAGACTTTTATATACTGATGTAAATGCATGTGCACTCTTGGTTTACATGTTTACTCTTCTCAATGAGGAGCGGGTGCTGCTGAAGGCCCCTCCCCTATCCAAACGCAGTCACAGCTGCAGTCAGAGCAGGAGACGTCACCTCAGCTAGGGAGGTCAGACTGAAAATGAAACACACAAAGCTGCTGCTGGCTGATCCCGCCCTGGCTTTCTGTCACATATTCATGTCTACTAATGAAGAGTAAAAAAATCAAGTTCTGTAATTAGAGAACGAATGAAGTATTTAAAGTGACACTTTAACTTTAGGTCTGTTCTGTTTTGACCAGGGATATTTTCTATTTCGTTTTCTACTATTTTAAATTGAAATGTAATTAAATGCATTTTACCAGACATTACAAGAGATTGAGTTTACAATATTAATGTCTGTGTCTATTAGTTGATTCAGTCGTCCACTAAAATCCATTTGAATAAAAAAAAAAAAAATCTTGTTTTTCGGGCAAATATTGTCATGAAATTAAAATGTGATTAATCAAAATTAATTACAAAGCTAATTAAAAAGTTTTTTAATTTAGTCCCACCCCAAATTTTAGGTATTTATTCATTTACATAGTTAAATAATTTTTTTGTATGTATTTTGGGCTTGTTGGGCCATTTTAATAAGTTAAACACAAACATGAAGACATGTAAACATTTATTAAGTGGAGTTATTTCTTATTGATAAAGCAATACTAGTACATATTAACATGTTTTTGCTTTTGAGTTTCCTTCAAGTCACATTAAGCTTCTAAATAAAAGCATTATTACTCATATTGTACCTAAAACAGTTTACAAAGTGCTTTAGATATGTTAAAAACAGATACAGATAATCATGTTAAATTGCTTGATGATGGAAAAAGGATTCACTTAATGAGACCTTGAATGTTTGTGCTGCAGCTTTGAGTTTTAACATCTTAAGACTCAGAATATTTTTCTCAGTGGATCTAAAAGGGCATGTTAGACACACACATCACTCTATGCTAACACTCTGTTGTGTTTTAGAGATGCATCAGCTAGTGGCAAAATGCTTTTTGATAAACATCAACATCATCTGTTTGTATTGCAATGCTCTGTTTTGTCTGAGAGTGACTAAGATTGTTGTCTTCATTTGTCCTTCAGAGGTTCAATTGACTGCATTCAACTCATAAACGAGGAGCACATGATCTCAGGAGCAGAAGATGGGTGAGTTGCCATTTTTACATTTATATTGCCTCATTTTTTTTTATTATTCACAGGATCTCATTTTGCTAATAAATTCATCTGTTTGTCCTTTGTACTCGTCCTTTTTTTCTCTCAACATCAGCTCAGTGTCTCTTTGGAGTGTCAACAAGAAGAAGCCTCTGAGCACGGTGCAGCAGGCTCATGGTTGCCATGGTGACGTAGGGCTGGAGCAGCCTCATTGGGTGGTCTCGGTAGCGGCCCTTCAGAACTCGGATATTGTTGCCTCAGGTGCCTCTGGCTGTGAGAGTCCTCTTCATTAGCTTTTTAATAACAGACATGATTATATCAACATCACACTTCCAATGAAACATTTCACAGCTGTCAGACATTTGGTTGTAATGAAGTTTTCTACATAAAAAGTTGATTTTAATGTTTAATTAAAGTGTTCTTTCAAGGAGTTTGGAGATTTTAGGTAACAGTGATTCTTCTGTACAGGCTCTCACAACTCACAGGTAAATGTGTGGAAGTGCGGCCATAATTACAGAGGACTGGAGCTTCTGTTCAGCGTACCAGTGGTAAGCTCTCTTAACTGGCTTCTATCATGAACAAAGTAGCACAAGGAATTATTTTTAAAAATTGTAAACATTAGAATGTTTCCTTGGTTGTCACTGAAACTGCTACACATATTTTTCTGAATGTTCTCTTCTTTTGTTTTTCTCTTCTAGCCTGGTTTTGTGAACAGTCTGAAGTTTTCAAGCTCTGGTCAGTTCTTGGTGGCTGGAGTTGGACAGGAGCACAGGTAGGGGACTGATGTACATTTCCATAGAAACGGTCCACAGAGTTGCCAGCAACTAATGAATGTCAGTTCTGGTTCATGTGGCACGAATGCACACATCCACTAGATGGCAGTATTAACTCATCTAAGCTCAAATAAAAAATCCATCTTTTTTTCTTTTCTTTTTAGAAAACTTGTGAAATGTTTTGTTAGATAATATCACATTTGTCAGTCTGCCTACAACAATTTGTGATCTGTCACATGGTAAAGAGACTGTGCTTATATTGGGCGTTTCTAGTCATTTGACCACTGAAAGCACTTTTACACTGCAAGTCACATTCACACGAGCACACACTCGAACAGGACTTCCTAGGCGTCATCTATTAAGTGTTTTTCTTTTTTTCACAATCACACACATATGAGCACATTATAGGCAATTTGGGGTTCAGTATTTTGCACAGGATATTTTGACATATAGTCTGAGGAAGCCGGGATTGAACCACCAACCTTTCAGTTGACAGACAACCGCTCTTTCCCTGAGCCAGAGTTGCTCATCTGATACAGTCAATGTGTGGGGGAAAAGATGAAGAAAAAAACATGACATTAACTGAAAAAAGCGTAATTGTTTTGACCAAACTCTTAGATTGTTGCTTACAGGAATTTGAATTAAAGTCTTTATAACAAAGATTTCCTTTCTAGAAAGAACCAAAACAATAATATGCAGACCAGAAAAAGTCTTTTTCTGTGTATGTTGTAGTAACATGAGGTTTTCATTGACAGCCTGTCTCATCAGAGGTAGATATCCCGTTTGCAGCCACACATATGGCCAGATTAACTTTAGTATGGACCTAGTGTTAGTGTGTATCGATTATTTGAGTACAGCTTTGATATCTGAGTAAAGAGGGTGATATTGATGACAGTTTGGACCTATTTAGTTGAGTTTGTCTTTTCTTGCACCTTAAAAAATGCTTTTAATCAGAATTGCACATTTCCTTTGCTGATTATGAATCTGATCTTTCACTGTAAATAGAGAAAGGTTGAAATAAATCCAACAGTTTTTCAGCTACATGCACAGTCTGCATCACTGTGAAGGGCATCCATTTTGGAGAGTATTTGTTTTAATCTCAGGGCCTTTGTTTTTTTTTTGTTTTTTTTTTTAAAGCAGTATATTCTGGTTTATTATTTACTCCCTTTACTCACAAGACTGGAAAGTAAAAGGTTTGAGGTATTGTTGGAGGAGCTTTGATTTCACCCTTTCTTGTAGATTTGAAATTGAGTGTTCATCCTTACTGATAACTGGTGCATTGCACATAAACCCGATGACTATTTGTTAACATAGCCTTTATTACATTTACAGGTTGGGCCGATGGTGGAGACTGAAAGAGGCCAAAAATGGGATCTTTATCATTCCTCTTAAAAGGAAACCTTCTAATCCAGAGGAATCCAAGATGACTAATTAATTATTTTTCTTTTTCCATGTGTTTATTTTTTCTGTAAATAAAAGATTTAAATACTGTCAGGGTCTATTTATTTATTTAAAATTTTCCTTTAAATCAACCTTACTATTAAAAACCTAGAGTGTGCAGGCACTGACAGAGCCTCCCCTGTGGCCATTGTTTTTATAGAAGCGCTTTAACAGCTTCCACTTAAAATGAAGGAGTCAAAGCATTGTGGTTGAGGTGGGCAGTACCTTCATAGACCAAAGGTGTGAGGAGGCTGCATCGTAGGAGTAAGACCGGCACTCGTTCTGTCTATTTTGAACTTCATGCTGCTATCTTTTGTCATGGTAACTATATTTTATGCTTTTGCTGCGCATCATGTTGTGATTACGTATAAGGCTGCATATTTATGTCATTTGCATTTAACTCCTGGAAGTGGACCAGGTAGAAAGTGGGCGCTATTGAGCAGAAGTCAGAATAAGCCCATCTTGGGTAAAGTTTTGTAGAAACTGCACATGTACCTGCTCAACTAGCCAGCAAAGTTGCATCTAATTTTACACTTAATTATTTGGGTACTATGTTGAATAAGACTTAAAAATGAAGCAGTCTGTGTTCAGATTGCAGTTTTTTGCATTAGGGCAATTAAAAAATAATCTAGTCTTGACTGGGCTTAAGTAAATACAGCCTCAGATGAACAACACATGGTATACACTCATTATTTGTTGAATACAATCTAAGCCTAAATTCACAAGAGGTGTATAAAAAATTGGTCTGGACTTTGGGTAATTACAAAACCTTGGTTCTTTTCTTCTTCGGTCCTCCTGCTGTGGATGGGATAATTTTCCTGCTGCAAGACCCAGTTTCCATCTAGTGGTTTACTCAGATGTAAATTTGGCAAATCTAAGTTGTACTGCCACATTATGTTTTTCTTTCTCTGCTGTTTTTCATGAACCATGCATTTTAACATGTCAACCGAGTTCTGCAGAGCATGAGATGTATCTTTATAGTTTGTGTAGTTTCTCTGAGCATTGCAGTCTGACCTCAACGTAAACTTGATTGGGTGTCCACCTCTGTGTAGATGAGTGTCAAAAATGTCTTTCACTGATGAATAATCTTCCTTATGTAGGGAAAATAGACTTTAAATTGTTTTGAAGTGGTCATACAATCCTTTTCAGTTCTATGGGCAGCAACAGCTGATTCTAAAAGATCATTGCTGATGTCTTTCCTCGTTATCTTAACACACACCTAAATGCCCCAGACCAGAAAACTACCAAAACTTGTGCTTTTATAGTGGAACTTACACTTAATCTTAATTAATCAAGTGCATTATATATGCAGGATCTTCCTACTAGTTTCCCTCTTAATTCTTGTAGAGGCGGTAAAGATGGGCGGGAGTGTTTTTATACACACTGCCGCTGAATGTTTGTCATTTTTGTTAAGTAAATAATGACGTAGTGCAACATGTGCTTTTCATCTGAGATTATTTTACTTAATTTTAAAACCTAGAAAGGACCAGATTATTTTTCTTGTTATTTTCTAAAACCTAATAACTGAACAGTGTAGTTTGTCAAGTTGTTTTTCCCTCATGTTTTAAAAAGAAAAATCAAACCAGACAGAAAACTGCAAAATCGTACACTGTGGAATTCAGTCTTTTAATATTAAAAAAACATCTTATTTACATAAATTACAAGAAAACACACTTTGATATCAGTCTACATAAACACATGTCCTGTATATTGTCTAGTTGCCTAGTTTTTATCATTCACTATGATTAATCACACATTTAACAGAAGGACTAAATTTATTTCAAAGCACATCTTTTTCTCACTTTTTTTTTTGTCAATATCTAAAACATCTGGATATATTCACAGCACTGTTGGTACAAGATAAGAATAGCCTTTTGTAATACACTATTGCTTCACAACCACCCATTTGACAACAAGACTCTTGAGGACAAGGCACGGTGCATTTAATCACATCTATCTGTAAACCAAGAAGATCACAGCATTTTTAATCTATACAAAAAGGCTTTACAGTTGATACAAACTGCTCGATGCAGGAACATCATTTAGCTTTCACAGTTGGAGTTACTCTTGCCGCTGTCAGTCTCCTCTCGCAGTTATCTCTCTGCAATATGTGAGATGGAACAAGGGTTTCCAGGGACGGATGAATAATGATGGGAAGGTCTCTTGTGCTTAGAAAGGATTTTTTTTTTTTTTTTTTTTTTTCACAAAGACGATGTTGTAGAGTCCACCACCTCGCGGCCGTTACAAACTGTTGGCACATAGTTGGAGGCTGATCCTGAGAGAATAGGAGCAATGAGGTTAGCCAGGCATGAGTTTATTTTACTGATAGGAAACAAGACTGCGGAGCAGAGATAAAAACAGTGAGAACAATGAGGTGCTGCACGATGACCATTCCAAGCTTTAAAATATAGATCCAAATAGGAATAAAAAGTAAAGTTTGTGTGATTTAACAAAACTTTAAAAGCAACCATTTTAAGTACATTTTATTGACAGTAATTCTTTATTTTTTCAGTGTGAGGATGAACTGCAATGTAGTGCTTTATGTTGTAGTGTAGCTTCTGTGGCAACAGCAAAATGTCCCTTCTTACATCACCTGGGTCCAAGAAAAGAGACATTTACATTAAGCTGCTTAGCTAACACTAATATCAAAGTGAAATAAGAGGCAACTGAGGTAAAGTAAGCCCCATTTTGTTAGTCTCATCGCATAATCACTAAGTTATATTTTAAGTTTTTATAGGCAATCAGCAACATTAGGAGAGTACAGTTAGACAATTCAACCAAAATATGAAGCACTTGTGCTTTCAGACTAACAATTTAAAGGTTAATATGTGAGCTCTTCTGGCTCAAGAGAAGTAAATAGCACAAATACTTCGGTTCGTTATAGATATTTGGTTGTTTATTGTTTTAGCCAAGACATTTCCACTTTTCAGCACCAAATGAAATTCAATAAGTGGAAATAATTTGAACAGCAATAATAGTAAAAAGTTACTTTACTACCAAGTAAAACTTGACTTATGTTTCACATCCAATAAGAACATCTTCTCAACTATATGTTACATTTATTTATTTATTTCTATCAGTTATTTGCAAGGAAATTTGAAGGCGACTAAAAGCCCATATGACTTCCCTCCCAGAGAAACACAGGGAGTTTTCTTGAGTCAAAACAAATGTAACAAATCCACTAAAACCCTGTACAGCTTAAAGTTCTGCTGACTGACCCCAATTACTATTTGACTAAACATTTAATAGATAAGTTTTAGATGTTTTTACAGGTGGATACTTGACTCCTCTTTTCACATTTGTAGTTTCCCCTTGGCTTCAGTATTTCAAGACCTTGACGGGTTACCAATACTTTACTAATCCCAGAAGAGAAATTCTAAATTTCAGTTAATGAAGGAAACTGGTGTGATCCACTTTTCAGAGCAAACAATTTTTTTTTCTGTTGTTGTTGTTGGTATCAGCTTTGTAATATTTTTAGTTTCATGAGGCACCAAATGTTTTCACTCTGCGACTGGTCTTGACTGCAGACAGTAGAGTCAATATGTATGTAGTTTCTATTAGTTCAACCATACAGTTGTCATGTGTGCAGAAGGTTTGGCATTGTCTTGCTGAAACAAGCAAAGCCTTCTCTGAAAATTTGGCTGAGTATTAATGATGCTTTCACAAATGTTTAAGATACCCACTCCAGTGTAATAATGCTCCTCATATTCATACCAAGAGAAAGTAGCAGAACTATGTACATTCAAGCATGTCTTAAATTTGTAGATGCATTAGCACGCTGGTTTTTGAGCCTTGGCATGTAGTCATTTTCTACTGCAGTTTGCAGTCGACTAAAATTTTGCTGGATTATCAGAATTCTTATGTAGTAGCAAAAACATAATCCCCAAATTATTTACAATATTAACTTGCCAACATTACTTTAAAACTTTTAACCCTTCACCCACACAATATATTGAACCCCTCCCCATCTTTACCTCTGAAAAATTTGTCCTCTCCTGGATGCTTTATACCTCATCGAGTCACTCACCTGTTGCCAAATAAACAGAATCAGCTGTGAAACGTTTGACCTGAATTTCTATCTTATCATTGCACAACTTTTTCAATTGTTTTGTTTTTGCTTTTTTTCCTGTCCCAACTTTATTGAAATGATTTGGAAAACACTGCATTTTATATTTAAATGTTGCATAGCATCATAACACTTTTAGACTTTTATTTATTAGATGCAGCATTCAGTAGAAGATAAAGAGTAGTGTGTGTCCGTACCTTTTGAGTAGCTGGAACTGGGAGCGGAGGCAGAAGTTGAGACTGTGGCACTGAAGCGGTTGGTTGTGACTCTGAGGGTGGCCACATTTTTCTGGGGCTGAAACAGGATGATGTGGATTTTGGGGGCAAAAAGACAGCCAAGAACCACCGACCCACTCAGACTTACAGAAATACACATGGTAGTGGTCTGCACCTGTAAAAAGAGAGAGTGTGATATAATGGTGTCCATCTGGGTTCGAGATTTATCATTATGCCTTCAAAAAGACTGTTGAAGTTTGTTCAGAGGCCACCTGGTCCCACTCCTCACATACACACACTCTACAGCCTTTGATCAAACCAGTACACTCACAATTTTTTATTTATTTCCTGCTCTTGTTACTCTCAGACCTTCATCCAATTGGTAGACTTCCCTCTTGTCTCTTTTGTTGTTATCCCAAGCAATTTGTTAATTTCCTCTTTCTTTTCTTTACAGTGTTTTAAAAAATATGTCCAGAGTCTCAAATACACACAGCATAAACCATGTGTAGTAATATATATGTTAATCATTTAATCGGTTGCCAGAAATTGTGGTAATTAACATTTAAGAAAATGACAAATAGAATTGGTTTGTATGCAGAAAACTCAAATTAGTTCAAATCAGATTTTAGATACAGTTAAATGAACTGTATCTAATAAATACTACATTTGAAAAGAGAATAGTTGATGCTGCGCCTGTATCAAAATAGAAATTTATGATGTCTCTTTGTGAGTCATAGTTATTATTCTTGCATTATTAGCTATATTTCCATTTTCAATTATAAATGTGTGTTAGGCTTTCAATTATTTATGTTGGCAATTCTAATTGTGAATTTGCATGTGCATGAATATGAGGGCTAGAAGAAGGATATGCGATAAGCACAGCTGGCTCTCCTGGAAAGTCAGGGCCTTGTTAGTCATATTTCAGCTCCTAATGTGAGCTGACTGCTGGGGTCATCTTCCTAAGCTCCATTTCTTCCCACCCCACTGGTTACCCTTGCAGTCCAAGAACTTCTATTTTCAGAACCACAGCATGAAGTGAAAAATCATTACAAAGCACAGTCCCTAACAAAAGGACGGCACAGAAGTCTTATTTTAACTTTGAACACAACTTGTGAGCACCAGCAGACTTTTCCTCAGCAGAAATTGTTCAAAGTGTTTGTCTGCATGTGAAATATGTAGTAGTTTCTTGATTCAAGCTTAAATGTTCAGAGAGGTCAACGTTTAGGCAGGCAGGTGTTTTGTTGGGTTATGTCACATGACATGACAGTAACTGCAACCAATGAGCATCACATTGTGTTAGTCCATGGCAATGTATAGTTCTCTAACTCTAACCATGTCTTATATGATACTGATATTTCTATAACTAAAACGCAAGTCAATATGTTGGTGTAAATTCTCATTCATCTAGGTAATCATGGTAATCTTAAAAGCTTGAATCAAAGGCAACTGGACTTCTTTTTTTCTCTTGAAAACATTTCATCTCTCATCCAAAAGGCTTCTTCAGTTCTAAACTGACTGGTGAGGGGATCCAGGCTTATAAGCTGCAGCCTGGAACTCCTCACCATTTAAAAATATTCCTCTAACATTAATTTGCTCTTAACATTGTACACAAATAATTGGAAAGTACTAACTCTAACTGGATGTGCTAAAACACTGTTTAAATTCTGTAATTGGCAACAGAATGGGTGTTAGACCTTTTACTAATTTAACACCTTTTCTGAAAAGTTTTATTGAACATCTTTGTATTTTATTTATGTATATATATTTGTCACAGATATGACCGTGTTACTCGTTGTTTAGAATATTTCTATTCATTCCAACTTTTTCATTCATCTCTGTACTGGATCTCCAACACTCTTCCACAGTGTTTAGTTCATCTCTGAAATCTCACTGAGCATCAGTAAAGGAAAATTTTAGTTCATGATTTCAGCACAGGGAGATCACCACAGATGCAAAAAGCCTGAGGAACCTCAGGATGACATGAAGCTTGTGTGATCTACACACCCCCATCCCTCATCTGTTTGAACAGCAAAGGCCTTGATGCACACCTTGACCGAAATGCTGTGGCAGAAGCCTTGAGTCTGCCTTTGGTTCTAGCTTTTACCTTACATGATACGTCAGGTTTATGCCTAGGTTTTGTATAAATTTTTTAATTCACACTGACTGCATGGAGAAAAATAATATGCACCAACAGAGAAAAAAATCCATTTGATTTCCTGCTGTGATATTACAATGCAAGCAATTTCAGAAGGCATATGCAACTAATTTATTCATTGCTATTTGTATGATTCAAACTAAATTTAGCCTTTAGCGACATATATGTCATATCTCCAGTGACTAGTATGGCGGAGGTACCACAAAGCACAGAGCATTCACCATCCCTGCTTACAGTTAAGCAAGTGTGAGTTCACTGTACAAGGTCACCGCTTTAGTCTGATCAGAAATCAACTATTTTCAACCAAGTTGTGTCATTAAACATTAAAAAATGCTGTGATTGGATGAATCAAGTTGACTGTCATTAATTATTTCTGTCAGTGTTTTCAGTCCTGATCTGTCTTCAGAGTCTTTGTTCTTGTCTTGAAAGATCCTTCAGCCCACATAAAAAGAAAACCTTTCATGAGTTTGGTTGAAGGAGATCAAATGGAATACACGGGTAAAAGATACACACACAAGTAGCACTCATTTACGGACTTTGTTTAGATTATTTCACAATTGTGGGCTACAGAGGTTTCTGAATAAATAAAGTGTGACTAAAAAAAATAAATAAAAAAAAAGTCCATGCATAGTTACCCTGTAGTCACTGGCAGTAACATAGAAGATGGGCTGGAAGGCAAGCCAGATGATGCAGGTGGTGTACATGGTAAACCCAATGAACTTGGCCTCATTGAAGTTCTCAGGGCACTTTCTTGTCTTGAAAGCATAGACAGTGCAGAGGATGATGAGGATGCAGTTGTAGGTGAGGGACACAAGCATGCTGGTGTCCCTGCTGTTGCACTTCAGGGTAACCACGTCTCTCCTCTCTGGGCTCACCTCCTTCCGAACCCCTGGCACCTCCACCAGCAGCCAGATAACAGCCACCAGCAGCTGGCAGGAGATCAGAGCACCACATATTGCTACTTGAGAGGCTGGGCTGATGAAGCGGGGCCTCTGAGCGCCATCCTTCACCCCACTGAAGATCCGAGCGATGCGGTTGGTCTTGGTTAGCAGGGCTGAGTAGCACACAGCGAATGAGGTTCCCAGGCCTAGTCGGCGCAGTGTGCAAACGGCAGTGGAAGGTTTGGCGATGTAGATGAAGGTTATGCTGTAGCACATCAGGACTCCCAGCAAGAGGATGTAGGAGAGCTCACGTCCACTTGCTTTAACCACAGGTGTTTCATTGTGTTTAAAGAACAAGGCCACTACAGAAAGGGTGCAAAGTATACCAAGACAGGAGATAGTAACAGGCCCAATAGCCCATGCATCCTCCCAGCGAATGTACTCTTCAGGCAGATCAAAGCAGCCAGTCAAGTTAGCCAGAGGCCACTGACCAAAGCTACAGTCAGCACAAGTAAACTCATCCTGCAGGTACTGGTAGGGCTGACAGGGAATGCAAATCCAGCAGCACACATCTCCTGGCTGCATGCTCTTTATCTCATTCTTCCTGCAGGGATCGCTACACTGTGAGGTCGGAGGAATATGGCCACGCCAGGCTACCAGGGAGTTGTTCAGGGTCAGTATCTGGTCCCAGTAGCCAACTTTCCTATAGATGTACTTCCCCTCTTCTTTGTGGTAATGAAATATGTTGTAGCGGCTGATGCTGTCACCAACAGAGTCAAAACGCACCATGCTCTCCGTGTCAGCAGGTCTGAAAGGAGCTGGTGGGAAGCAAAAATACAGAAATGCTTGAAGTAATTTCCCAGCATTCATGGGTATGTTCATTTATTGCAAATTTGTGGTATATCATAAAAAATTAAATAATTAAAAGTAGTAAATGAGTAATTAGAGGGCACAAAACTATATTTCATTTACATTCCTGACACTTAAAAATATATCCTCATGATTTTAGTTTATCTATATGTGAGCATTTGCCCCAAGCTAATATAAAGAATCATCCCCAAACATGCAAATGCAGAAGACACACAGCTGTTCCTCTGTTCAGTCTTAGAAATGAAAGGATTCCCACCTCAGACAAACTCTCAATAATTGTCTGATACATTCATCTCAAGCATCTAAGATTACTGTAACACTATTAGCAGTTTTTTCTACATACTCAGTAGGATGACTCCAGCTTATTCAGAATGCAGCAAGAGTTTGAACCCACTAATATTTTACTCCCATTCAAAGCCACTTAATTAGTTCCCAGTTCACAATATAGTCTATAAAGCACTTAATGACATGCATCCCCACACTGTTCACTGTCTAGAGCCTGATCCGGACTCTCGGGTCATCAGGTATCAGTCTTCTCACTAAATTAGATCAAAGTCTGGTGGTCCTGCTCACTGAAATAAACATTTAAAACCATCTCAAATATTTTGTACCTTTCCAGCCAATGCATGAGTGTGATGATAAGTGTTTATTTTAAGTTGTATCGTATTTTTTTCATACACTTTTGCTATGTGTGTTGCATTTAATATTGTTGATGAGTTTTGGACTGTTTTCTTGCGTTAAATGTTTAATGACCACGGGATGAAGGCCATCTAGATTAAAATTTTGCATTTTACTTGTGCTTTAATCATTATTTTCTTTGTGCTGTCTGTTATTTTCTTTTGACTAAAGAAGAGTCAAAAAGAAGAGTCATAATGAAATAAGCAATATATATAGTATGTCCCAGATAGGTTGTCCTCCCACTGATTTCCTGCTCAATTGTGGATGATTTTTTTGCCAATTAAATAATTGCAAAGCTTTTTTTCAGCTGTACAGAGGAAACTACATGAGGTCTTTACCCTATGTCATGCAATCCCAATTTGTTTTACATTTTTAGAATTTACAGTGAAATAAATCTTAATTCCACCTGTTTCTTTAGTCATAGCTCAATTTTTTAGATGTCCTTAGTTGGAATAAAACATTTTGTGTCTGCGTTTGCTCTCATTGCTTTGCTTACCTTCAAACTTGGTCTTTAAGATGAACTCCTTGTAGAATCTTTTGCCATTACCTGGTTTCATTGCATCACAGACCTTAGAAGTGTTGGAGCATACTGCTTGCCTCATGTTGTGCAGAGCATACGCCATGGCATACACAGCATTTACCACAAACATGATCTTTGACTCCTGCTCAAAAGTTCCATCTCGTAAGCTGTGCTCACTGCAGCCGGGCTCTTGAAGGCTGCAGCCAAACCGGTGCTCCCAGAACTCTTTGAACCATGGGTTCCTCATGTTGGTGTATGGGTTCAGCTTGGTGAAGTAGTCTTCAAACTCTCTGATTGGGTAGGATGCTAGTTCAATGGTAAAGGCCCCTTCTGCTGCAGTCTCGCTGCCCCTCACCACACTCTCCTGTGCTCCCCATCCGTCACTGGCCACCCAGATGAGGCTAACATTCATTCGAGCAGCAGCCACAAGCAGCTCACGGGCATCCTCACTGCGGGTGAACAGGATGACCACCTTGGCGTTGGACTTCTGCTGCAGGGAGCGGATCACATTGTCATAGCCCTGACGGTTCATGGAGCGGCTCACTTTAGCTGAAGTGGCAATGCAGATTTGGCGAGTGCGGGCCTCCTGCTGGAAGGCATCTATGCCCGTCTCACCGTAGTCCCCCTCAGATGCTACTGTTGAGACATAGGTCCAGTTGAAGTAACGCAGAATCTCAGCCATGGCCTTGGCCTGGTAGAAGTCAGGGGGCACAGTGCGGGCAAAGTAGTCATAGCGAGTCTTATCACTGAGCTTTGCACTAGTGGAGGCATAGCTAATCTGAGGGATCTGGAACAAACGCAGGAGGTTGGCCACCTGGAGAAAAGCAAAATGATGTTACTTTTAAAACATATATCTTATAACTGAGAAACTTTTAGAAAAAACATTACATTACATTACACAAGTTTTGAATATAATGCCATAAAAACATTTTTTGAAAAGTCGGTACATGAACGGAAAAGTTGTGTCATGTCTGGTTTAACTTTGAAACAGATAAAGTAGATTAAAAAAAAAAAGAAAAAAGATCCAGGATTTCTTCTCAAGTGTGACATTTAAGGCTGAATCTTTCCATAGCTGAGGGGCATACTTCACATGGCACAAAATCTCTTAATAATCCTAAGTTTAATAAAATTGTCAGGGCATTTAGTTTCAGCTTCCATGAAGACTACTCCTTGTGCTCTTGCTTGATATAAATATAAATGTTTTAACTGTTAGTCGGAAGCTCAGAGGGGGCAAGGCCTCTGCAGTGGTAGCACCTAAACTGTGGAAAAAGCTGTCTTTCTACATTAGACAGTCCTCCTTTAAATCTGTCTTTAAATCTTCTTAAAAGGCATTTGTTGAAATTGTGATCTGATTTTATTTGATTTTAATTATCTTATGTTATTTAACTACATTTAAAGTTTTGAAGTACTTAATTCGCTATTTATTTTTATTGATTTTATTATTTTGCACATTGTAGCATTTTGATCAACTTTGTTGTTTATGAAGTGCATTATAGATAAAGTTGCGGCTGCTGCTGCACATGGCAGAAGAGCAACTAAGAAAACCAAATTAGTTATTTTATTTCCATGATTACATTCTACAGGAATGTTGATTCTGAAACTCTGAGTGGTGCAGCACACACTGATTACTGGACTGAGTGGAAAGATCTGGCAGCATAAAACTGCACCGATCAGAAACTGGAGTGGCTAAAGGCGGCCGCTGTGAAGAGTGATCCAACTGTAAATAATCAGATAAATTATAAAGTCAAATCTATCTTGCAAAATCATTCACTTGTTATGTGTCTACTACAGGTTCTCAGTCACAGAGCAACTTTCTCTGGTTGCATCATTCCCTTCACTTATCCCCATACACGCTTTCATACTGTAATTAAGACACATTTAAAGAAAAAAACTTGAATTCTGTTTAAAGGAAAAATTAAGAAAAAGACTTGGGATGGGTTCAAGGATGTAAGTTTAAAGTAATTATGGCTTCAGGTCAAAAGTTGAATCTTTGGTGCCATGATGTGTTTTGGTGTACATGGCAGCTGTCAGCATCTATACTGAACTATGGTGGTAGGCTTTCATTCACAAATGCTTTCATCCAGGTGCCATTGTTTCCAGGGTTGATTTTGCTTGTTTTAGCAAGACAACATACCACAATCTGAACAGAGCTCAGAAAAAAAGTCTGAATGCTAAACTGGCTTGGATGCAGCTAGAGTAAAGAATAAAAAAGATGACATCACTCCTTGCACACATGTTTTCTAAGTTTGATGAATACATTTCTGTCCATGAGCCTACTGGATGATGGGGTGGTGAAGGGGCTGAATGGAATGGCTGTGCAATGTTTAGGGGCAGGACTGGCAATGGGAGTAGCAGCCGACATGAGGCAGAGAGCAAAATAGGAACTTTACTGCTTAAACAAACTGCAGATTAGAGAGGTACACTTGATAGGTGGCATGAAAAGCATGAGGCACATCACATGAACTAGACTACAGGTGTCACCTCATTTTTGTGGTTTAAACAACTATATAAGTACAGTCAGAAAGTGTAAATCTGATACATTTCTCACTGTCTTTAAATTTCACAATTTCATCAGTGTGCTGTAATTATAGATTTAAAATATCTGTTCAGCATTTTTGCCTTTAACACGTCAATATCCATTTGATCTGCAGGTGAAGTTGAATCGATAAGAGCAAAGATGAGATACTGTCTGGCAATAGAATCAGAAACAATCTAATGTCCCTCTATCCCAAACTTTTTAGTAATCTAAATCATCAGCAGCAGTCGTGCCACAAAAGCTCTTCACCATAAGAATTCAGTTTAGTTTAGTTTTCCTTTGGTTGCATACCTACACAAACAAATATATTGATTTTGGTGTGCAAATGGTTTCTGGTATTGTTGTGTTTACAAAAAGTGATTGATGATATTTACCTTCGCATGGCATCTGAATACCAGCCTGCTGAAATAATCACAGTCAATATATTAAACTATGGCAATTATATTCTCACGCTGCATTATGGAACGGTGACAGAAAAGCAGTAGAAACTTGTCATCCTGCTGGATTCCTCATGAGACATAGTGGTGATTAGTGAATACCCAAGGCTTAAAAAAGACTGCCTCCTCCCTCCTATGATTGTACGCCTGGAGGCTTTCCAAACAATGGCATCCCTATGGATCTAATTGGAAGCTTCAACACTCGCACTAAGCACTATTTTCTCTTCTAGCTCACTCATTCCAGCCCACAAGAGCTTAAAGTGAGTTAAAAATCTGTTCTGTTATACTGTAAATCACATTATATTATATTTATGCCAGAATCACTTTTTTCTGCATGTAGTCACTGAATATTTTACTTAGCAAACCTTATACAGCAAACAGTGCGGGTCAGTTAGTGGGTCCTCTACTTTATCATCTATCTGTAACCCAGATCTCAAGATCACGTAGATGCTCATTTTGTCATAACCACCTTTGTTCATCAGCAAAGACAAGCTATTATGTTATTTCCTAAAGTAGCCATCAGGAATATTTTTCCAGGCTTCTTGAAAGACTTTCTAAAGCTTTTCTTTGAATTTTGGCTGCCTTTTCTTTTTTCATTCTCTGTCAAGAGGATCCCACACTGCCTTAATAATGTTCAGGTCCAGGCTCTGAAGAGAAAATGAATTTTTCTCTAAACACAACTCTTGAGTTAGAGGCTTTTTTTTATGTCAGAACTATTTTTAGGTCAGTGTTAAATGGTGAAGTGAAAATGAAAAAAAAGAGGAGTGGCTCAAGACTTTGCACCATACTGTACAACAAACATGCTGTTTGACCCAAGAAATTACAGACATTAGCCCTGATCTGCAAGTTGTGATGTGCTTAAACTTTCAAATAGTCCACATACAAGAAGCGGCAGAAAACACAAGCATACAACAAGCTCTTGAGGGGGAAAACTGAGTAAATATCATTTATTTTGACAATTGAACCACAGCCGGCAGTGTTCTCTCTTTTTTTTTTAAAACAAATATAGGATAAGAGGTCTCATTAAATTACACACAGAGAGATGGGATCTGTTTAAAATGCATGGGGAAGTCTGCTAACATCCACTGACTGAATTCATGTTTCCTGAGATATAAACAGTATTTATGCAGCAAGCTAACATAGCAGCTTTTCTAAGTCAGTCAGTCACACTTGCATGGTAATAAGGTAGTTTCCTCTTGCAGGGCTTTTCAGACAGACAGTTCGCCTTCATCAATAGATTCTTGGAAAAGCCTGACAGCACACCTTTCAAGACAGCACTGGAGTGTGTGACAGTAACCGTCTGTTCATTTCCCTCTTATTCTCTCAGTCAGATAACACCCACAGTACCAGCTCAGGTAAATTCAGTCTCACTGCATGAGCTCCCAAAAACCTACGTTTTGGATTTATTTTAATAGTTAAACCCTACCACTGCACTTGCACAGTTTCCAAGAAGCTTTGTCAACATTTTTACTGGTATTAATTATTATATAGACTCACCACAATTGTAAATGCTACCCCAGCCTGAACTCATCCCTAGTGATCACCCAAACGCTCAAACCCCTTTAGCTTGCTTTAATCATTGATGCAGAAAAGAAAAGAAAATTACTTCAGGCTTCAATTAGATGTGATTCATAATATCCTGATCTAACATCCATATGTCCCAAATGAGACCTCTCTGACCTCAGTGATTTAAAAATACTTCATGGTGGAGGGATGTTTACACAGTATCTCTTTATAGAGATTTAATTAGAATTTTAACTTCTTAAACATACATTTATACTAACTACATAAAGTAATCTATACAAATGCAAAACTAAAGGATATTGACACCCTATGAGGAGTGCCTTGTTGTAATGAGACTGCAAATATATGGGTATTAAATGCTGTACTCAAAAATTATTATGAAAAAAATACATAATGAAATGAATTACTTTATTTAAATTGTAGATTATGTTCTAGATATTTTTTAATTATGGCACAACACTATTAAGTTCAGGCATTATTTGGTTCTATTAATTAGAAGGTTCATTAGTGAAACACAGCTTATGTATTTCTCCATCCCTCCAGTGTTCCTTTTGTCCAGGCAGTCTCTTTGCATTAACAGAGCACATGCTTTTGCGAACAGTGCCGCCATTAGCATATGCAGAATAAGAATGTGTAACTTAAGCAGTCTGTCTGACAAAAGTTTTTCTTTGATTATTAATTTGTTTGCCCTCACTGATGTCCTTTCTTTTGATCAATATGTAAATGATTACCTAAGACTGATATTCATCATAATTATTTTCTGTGATCTTTTGTCCGAACCATTTAATTGGGCAACTTGTCAATAAAATGTAAACACAATGAATATTTTGACATATTTTATGAATTTATAATGTATTGCAGAATTTAAAATGAGCTTATTTAAATGTCAAAGACTGATTTCACAAGAGTTTTGGTTTGCACAGCTATTTTTTGTCTGCAGTTTTCATCTAAAGTAAAATATTCACAAGGGTCCTTTTTAAAAGCCCGGTTGCCTTTTCTTTCTTACAGCAACAATAGAGATATAACATGAAAAGAAAAACCCATGCACAGATAAGCCTAAACTTCATGCAGTTGGTAATGTGTTGTGTTGCGGCATCTTTTACCATTTATGTGGTTAAGTTTGTCCCAGAAGCATATTTGACATTACTGAGGAGAAGAAAACCCATAAGGCAAAGGAATGTAAGAGCAGCTTTGCTTTGTGCCAGTTGAACATATATTTGTACCAATACTTCTATGTTAATATTAGTGTAAAAAATATTCATAACAAAGTATTATGAGATTCCAGGCCAGTGTTCCTACAGAAACAGAAAAGAAAGCTATAAACTGGGCCATTACCAGTCTCTTACTCATGGGTCTGTTATTTCTTTTCAACATGGAAAGTCCATCATATGTCCCAAAGGACTGTGTCAAGTTGAGCCCTACAGTGGATAAAGTCAATGACATTTAGACTGACAATTTTTTGATGTGTGAAAATCTGGGGACAAACCAAAGATCCAGAAAAACAACAGAGGGGAAATGTAAAGGATGCTGCTCCTGACTTCAGTTGTGAAATTGACTGGAAAGCGTTGAATGCAAAACAGATGCCTAAAACACGGTTTTTAACACATGCACACAGTTTTTAACTTTTGAGGCAAAACTTAGCCTATTTAAATAAACATACTGATTAGTAATCAAATTAATCTGGTAGATTATACATTTCACAAAAAAGGCAGTTCAAACAGGCTGATGAAGAAGCGCATGTGAAACAACCTGAAGATCTTAAATCAGTTCTTTTGAATTCCATGATTTTAGCCAAAAGCAAAAGCAGGTTTACATTCTTTTAATGAATGAAGTGGTCTTAACCTTGATCCAAGCATCTGTGTATTCTCAGAGAGAAAGACGTATCAAGGCTAAATCATGTTACCCAACTGTAGAGGCAGCTGCAACAGCAGAACAATGGTGCAATTTAATTGACCGTGCAACATCAAACACACAGATGGTTTTCTAAATATGCATTTTTTTGTGCTCATTCACTTGGACCTAGTCAAGGCAAACCCACTGAATATGACCTTGTCTTTCTTAGGTATTTCCACTGTCTCTTTTTAAACTCAAGACTTTTTCCTGATTAGAAAATAGATCAACTTTGATAATTAAGCAGCACACCTCTGCATTTTTTAAAAATCTATACCTGTTTTTAAATAAGGAATGAAATACAGTGATGTGATATGTGCTGTAGTCCTAAATTTGAAACAGACATATATTTGCAAAATGTGAGCTCAATCTGTTGTTTAGTGGATAAGGATTAACCAGAACCAAAGATAATAAACTTGCTACTGAGATGAACATAATCTAGCTGGAAATTTTGCATGTATTGGGTGTTAAAATAGGAGGCTTGGTACTGTCTTGCATGGGAGTAGTGGTTACAGAGGTGGGCTTGGGTTTGGAGAACCTGGGTTCAAGTCCCTGGGCTAGCAACCAAGGTAAAAATCACTGTGGGTCCTTGAGCAAGGCCCTTAACCCCCAACTGCTCCCCAGGCACTGGAATCTGGCAACCCACTGCTCCTAGCAACTAGGATGAGTTAAATGCAGAGAAAGAATTTCTCCACTGTGAGACTAATAAAGTATTATTATTATTAAATCCTATACATTACATTTGGAGACAATGCAGCTAGTTAGCATAACAGTTAGCTAACATTGTCCATAAAAGATGCTGAAGTCCAGAAGATTTTGAACTTTACTGAAGGCAGTCTTTAATCATCACAAGTTTACTCTTGGTAAAACATCACTGTTAAAAGGATTTGTTCACATTGCAATTATTAATCAGGGAGTATGACATAGCTAATATTTGTGGTCAAATTTTTGTTCAGGCCTTTTTGATTTAAAGAACTGAAAGTATGGCTTTGTTGTGAAAGTCTAAGTAGCTTTTATATCACATCAATGCACAGGGCAGTGAATACACATGGATGCTAAAGTGAGACCCTTGCAGAGGTTTGCACCTGTAACCAGCCAATCTCTATCAATCTTTATTTATATGAAACTTTTCATCTCAAAGTGCTGTAAATAAAAAAGGTTGCTAACAAGTCAGCACAACCCACACACAAACACAAGGACAGTACAGTTCTGAAGAATATATATATATATATATATATATATATATATATATATATATATATATATATATATATATATATATATATATATATATGTTCATTGGAATTTATCCTGACTGCTGTGAAGGCATGGCCAAGCATTCATCGGACAGTAACAACTACACACTTGACCTTTCTGTGCATGTGCAAAAGGGCACGTGTTACTCAGCACTCACCCAGTGACAATGTCACCACAGCTAAACCTCCTTAATCTCAGCCTGAAGAAACTTCTTTATAGACATTTTTTCTTATTGGTTATAATACTGTTTTGATTGTGCATAGTTAATAAGAAATCTATGTTTATTTACAACAAAAAGAAAACATTTCTGGCAATTTTGTCAACACAAAAAGCCTTGATAAAGTTGTTCTGTTTAAAACAGGTTCAGTTCTAGTATTTTTTTTTTAAATAATTAGGCTAATTATATTATACTAATTATTTATCTGCCCTCCACACTGCAGATTTCATTTTCCACATCTCTTTTTTTGTGTTGCAGTTGCAATTCAAAAAAAAGTTGGGGAGCTGTAGTGTGCAATAACTTTTGATGATGAACTTTGGCAGACTTTTACACTTTGGCGCCGCCTAACAAAGATTACTTTGGCATCTGTCCTGCTTCCTCTGCTCTGAGATCTCTCCAGCCAGTAAAAGTCAGTCCAGTGTTGTGTTGTGGAAATTTCATATATCCCCTTTAATATTGTGCTATGCTGATCACTCTCAAGGTAAACAGATTGTTTAAGTTCTTGGTAACAGAGCTTAATGCTGAGTAGCCTGTTGCTATCTTAAAGTTGATGTATTTCCTTAGAGCAGTTCACACTGACCTGTGTGACTTATCTGATACTAGCCAGATACCTTCAGGATGACCCAGCAGGGCATCCTGCCTTAATGTCAATGGGGTTGTTTATGTGCTCAGTAAATGCAAAAGCTCATTAGGTTTGCTGAAGTGTCTAATCCTGTGTGAGGAACAGACAGTCTCTTTGTTTTTATCTTACAAGATATATGATGTGCTGTGACGTGATCATTCTGCTTAAAAGATGTTGCCTGTGTGTTTCTTATCAGATTCTCTTCAGATCTCTGTGCTGTCAGACCTCTGAACAGTCTCTCGAATTGCAATTCTACTCTTTCTATTCTTTGTATTCTAATTCTGTGTTCAATAAACTTATCATTTTTCACTTCAGAACCAGACTCCTCATCCTTGACAGAGTAACTTTTTGCCTCGACAGTTGACCCTTCTTTTATTTCTTGCTCTGTCATGTTCCTGCTTTCTTTTCCTCACTTCCTATAATATCGCCCTCTTGCATTTCTTTGCTTTACTTTTTCAGTCTTTTGTTGCTCCAGTCCCAACTTTTTTGAGAGATGCTGCTGCTTCAAGAAATAGTGAAAATGGTTTGCTTTTATTATTTTATATTCTCTTTATCATATATTTTAATTTAGATTTATGAAATGTGCAAGTATTTACCTATTTGTTTTTTTATTTGAATTTTACCTATTGCATTTTTATGTTTTTTATTTTTGGAATAACAATTGTAGTGTGTCTTGTGTCTTACAGTTTGTCTCGGTTTCTCTTATATATTCATTTCTTTATTTTCTATACCACTTTGTCCAATTTAGGGTCACAGGGAAGCTGGACAGATTTCCAGTCCATCGCAGGGGTAACACAAAGAGACAAGCAACCATTTACTCCTAGAAAGAATTTAAATAACATGCAAGTCTTTGAGATGTGGGTGAAAGCCAGAGAACCTGTAGAGAGCCCACACATACACAGGAAGAACATGCAAACTACACACAGAAAAGCCCCTGTTTTATCCTTTGGATACTCATTTGGCCAGTGGTCCAGATTCCATGCTTTGGTTGCCTGGGTAACCTTCTTTTTTTTTCCCACTGCACACACTGGTGTCATGTCAACAACATTCTTCATTCTCATTAGTCTAAGCCAGCAAGCACCCACCTTGCATGTTATCACAATGTGTCACAAAACTTTATTGACATTTTATCTAATTGGTCTCCAAGTGCCATGTAGCTACAAGTCACTTCCTCTGCACACATCACTTTTAAGAGACAGATCAGCCACTGGTTTGTTTTTAAAGATGAATTACTAGGGGTTTACAATAACTGCTAGAAAAAGACTAATGTATGTTTTTTTTTCCAACTGTCATGCAAGCATGTGAATGATTCATTTGGACAGATCACCAAGATATTACTTCCTTACAGCAGCATCAAGCCTGATCGTAGGGTTGGAGTTTGTTTATGTAAAATGGAATTGGTGGGTGGGTGGGGGCCTTTCGTGATCTGTATGAGTGCATGAGAGATAATGAATGATAAGGTGTGTGTTTTTAATTTGGTTAAGTTATATGTTTGAGTATGTGAAGCCTTTTTATGTTTAAATTATTTTAATTTGATATTTAATCTTTGTTATTGTGTAAAGCGCTTTGTGCTGCTCTTTGGTATGAAAAGTGGTCTAAAATTTGATTTGATTTGATTTGATTTTGAAATAACACTTGAAAAAGAAGAAGAAGAAAAATATAAGAGCAACCTTCAGTCAATTCTCAAGTGCAGGGATACATCTGAGCTTAATCAGCCTCCTAGCTGAGGGCTTTAAGATATCACTTTAAGCCTGTAGCACTTATTAAAAATAAAACGATATGTCTGGTCATTTTTATTGTGATTGAGACTGAAAAGCAGCGTTACACTCCTGAGTACTACATTCTAAATGCCAACTACAAGCTCTGAGTAAAGACTGACCTGTGATACTCTGTCTAAGGCAGACAAGATAAAGTGATTTACATCCAGACAGTGATAAGGCAGCAGTATTATTAACTGTGTGACTCCAAACAACCTTCCAGTCATTACAGTGTTTTCCCTGATACTGAATGACATTCTGACATGCTAATTAGAGAGCGGGGATGTGTTCTCCAAATGCACCATATAACATTTTCGAGGAAAGCATCACATAATAAACAAGGCCTTTTGAAGTTAACACCAAAGCAGGCTTTTTCTCCATCTGACTAATTCTGTGAGGACAGAAACACAATAAAAACAGATCCCTCTCCTGCCTGCTGCATCAGGCAACAACAGAGCTAATAAGCCAGTGCAAACTAAAAATATTAAAGATCAAATATATAGTAGGGCAAATGTTACAAGCTCAAATTATTAAGGGTCTTTGGAGCAGTTTCAGCAGTGGCAGGGTTCAGCTACTAAACTAAATGGATATTGCAGTATCCCTTTGTGTATTTTTTTTTCTTTTCTTAATGTGTCTTAATAAAAAGTGGAGTATTGAAGTTGCACTAGTATGGTCAAACTAACTATCAAGATTGAAGGATTTATAGTTATTTTTTGTTTTTAATGCTACAAATTTTTAAATAATATGTGTATTGGTGCCTTTGAATATTTGTGGTTAAAGTTGATTCATTTCAAGTACAAGGTTATGATTATCACTCTAAGCTAAAAACAGCTTTTTATTGTCTAGCTTCTGAGGCAGACACCTTGTGTATTTGGCGTTAGAAATCTCATCTTCCTGTTATTTGTCTAGGAAGCATGTGGGAACAGTTCAAAGTTATTTTATTGTTCTTGTTTAAATTATTTTATTATAATGCCAGGTTAAACTCGTTGCTGTAAAATGTGTAGGCTGCTAAAGCTGAGTCATTATGCATGCTTGGTTATATAGCTGACATCCCAGATGGCAATAAAAGTTATTTTCAAGAGCTTTAGCAGTGAGAAGCCCTAACAAGAGCAACAGAATACACAAGAATGAGTAAGACAATGATGAGCTTCCAGTACATTGCTGGGCTAATTATACAGAAATCCTTTGAGGCTGATGAGAAACTGGCTCCTCTCCCGCCGTCTTTGCCACATCTCATCGTTGGCCCTGTCACATGCAGCATCAGTCTGTCCTCCACATGCAGGTGGACACATCCCTGCCAACCAGAAGAGATGCTCCCCACAGATGGGAAAAGCCGCTTCTCTCAAAGTTCCCCAGGACAGTTCCTGGCACTTGTCCTCCTCACTTTTATAATGATCGTCATCACCACAAAGTGCTTTCCTGGGATAAATGGGGACTGTGTAAACCAGTGACCTCTCAAAAAATTCCCACCATGGGCTTTTAGCTGTGTTCAAAGCTTGATTCATTTTAGTGTTCAGGATGTGAAAGCACTAACAAAAACACTGTTAGTGACAGAAGAGGTATGTATTCAAATGAAAGAAAAACACACACAAAAGCAATGAGTTTCTTTATGAGTCTTTTCTTTTTTAAGCTGTGTGGTTGCTATAGATTCATTCATAGAGAGCCATGCAGAAAAAAAAACATGCTGGTCTTTTGTCAAAACATCATCAACAATACAAGAGAGGAGGATCTGTAGTATTCACTTCTTTCTGAGAGAGAAAGCCCTGTGTGAAATAATGGAGGCTATAGACAGTCATAACATGGTGGTGGATATCCTCAATCTGTCTGTCAGATTCCTCATTCAGCTTTAACATGCAGAGATAAAACATGAATCTCTACAGACTCACACAACACCTTATCCAAAAACAGATCACATTCTACCTTCAGTCCTAACTTTTTCAAGAATCAGTATCTCCATCATTCCTTGCTTTTTGTTGGGAAAGGAGAAGTACATTAAATAAAAGCATAGCCTGTTTCTTGAATTAGCCAAAATTAAAAGATCAACATCAAACAGATGTCTCCTCATATTTGAGGATACTAGGGATGTAACAGATCTAAGACCAAGATGCAAGTACCTACAGTTGTAGTTCTCTTTTTAAAAAGACAGAGCCAACTACAACCAGCCTATGATTGTTAAATTCTCATTACATTAACAATAAAGGCGCTGATGGGAAGATAAGTTAAATGAAGTGCAACAGCTCACGGATATGTACACAGACACATGTCAAGCACTATATGACAGCCAGAGAACTATGGAGGAACTGCTTCATTAGCTACAGTGCAAACAAGGATGCTACTGGCACATTAGCCAAACCAAGTACTGCAGACTACCCTTTCACTTTTCACATCTCATGAGTGTTTACTTGGCCACAGACACTAAGGAGGAGGAAAGGAGAGAATGACAAGGGTGATCCTTTATCATTTCCTGAAAGCTTTGTACACAACTCTCTCTAGTTAGGTGTTAGATATAAATAGCTAATTCAACATGTTATAAAAAACATGTTTCAAAAGTCTGCATAGAACTACATTTTTATATTCATGCATCACAATGGCCATCATCAAATCAAATCAAATTTATAGAGCACGTTTTATACAAAAGGTAGCACAATGGGCTCTTCATAAAAGTGCAACTAACAATTTTAACACAGACACATCATGTCACATACATTACAACAATTTGCAGCCATGGTTTCTGACACTGAGACACATCAAACAAGGAAATCTACATACCTATTATATGTTTTTCGGTCGAAGATATTTTAAAGGCTCTTTGGACTCTAGTGGCCTTTATCTAACAGTAGCTTGAAGGAAAAGGGGGTGAGAGATGGGGAATTACATGCAGCAAACGGGCCCAGGTTGAGGCCTTGGACCTTGACCCCACAGAACTGCAACCTCTGAACTCAGAGGTAGTTGTTCAGCTAGTTAAGCTAAACACCACCCCACCGGGCAAAGATACTTTTAACTCTATGTAAAGTATAGTAAATGTCCACTAGCCACAAGAATAAATATGACATGTTACAGATGCAAATAAGAAATTGATGGTACAACTGGTTTAAGTTTTAACTGAAACAAAATTAAGTCTGTGACTAACCATGTGGATACAGCCACAGCAGAAATGCTAATTATCATTACTTTTATTGTGTATAGTTTACCAAAAACACAACTTCCCCACAAAAAAAGGAGATCAGTTTGTGTGTATGTGTTTTTTTTATGATAAAGTATTAAAATCTGGAGTTAATGGAAATTATAACCAAATTCTTCTCATGAGTTACATCTCAGGACCACCTTGTATGTCATGTTGATTATGGAAGATAAGGACAATGAGAATGCATTGTTGATGCTTAGATGCATCACCTCTGACAACCATTGATATGTGTAAAAGGTCTGTTTTCTTCACAAAAAAGAAATTAAGCTGTTGACAAAGTGATTGATGTTTGTTTTTGTTGTTTTGTTTGTTTTTTTTATCCTGATGCTTGAAAAAAATCATCCCTGGTGGATTTATATGCCTGCCAAGGTAAAATGTCTTCTACTTTTACCAAAAGCTTAGAGAAAAGTCAGATTCAAAATGTTTTCAGTAATCCTTTGAATTTGTGGAGTTCAGCAAAAACCAATAATGCCAAAGCTAAAATAATTCATTTTTATTTTTACAGAATATTGCTCATTTAATGGTCAGCCTCTTTGAGAACTCAACTTGTTTAATAATTGACATAACAGATGCAGTTCAAAGCAGTTTAAAAAAACAGATCCAAGCCAAAGGCTGTAGGCTATATTAGGAATCAATAACTACAATTATTAAAGGGTTAAATTTTAATTGCAGGTTAGTCTTAAATGTAGACAACACTAATGACCCCTAAATTTTTTTTTTTCTTGTTTGATATTAAGATAAATAGATGTTTATGAAAATAAATACAGTGGTTGTTTTATTATTATTTCTTTATGGCTGAGACTACATGCAAGTGTTTGTGTTCTCAATATAAAAACTAGAACTTCTGAGACAAATGATTATGCCCACATACCTGAATGGAAACATCACTGTAGGATCCTCCAATAACCCCCGAGATGGCCAGCGGCACCTCATTTTGGATGGGTCTGGAGCCGTCTGGGCAGATGAAGCCTGGATCGTGCACCTTGGTGAGGGAGGCCCTAACAAAATCTAGGGACTGCTCCAGAGCGTAGGTGTCCTTGGAGCAGGTGTCCAGGATGTGGGCGCCCAGCTGGAGTCCTGGAAGGATGCGATCGCTGGAGTTAATCTCATCAAGTGCCAGCAGCATGGCCTCCAATCTCTGGATCCCTCTCTCAACATTGATCTTCCCACAGTCCTCCATCCCATCACCTTTCTCATGCACAGGGAACAGGCCTCCAATCACCAAGTCCCCATCCATGATGATCTCCCGTTTGGCTGCAGGAGGTAATCTGGAGATGCTTGGCAGGACTCCTGGTATTAACAGCTCCAACAGGAACATGTGGACAGGCCAATAATGGACAGGATTGGCTCGCCATTTGAAGCACAGCATTGCATGCAGCATGGTGGATTGGTAACAGGGTTTAGATGGTTAAAGTAGAGATGGGTTGTTGTTCACAAAGCCTGGATGCAGTTTCCTTTCAAGTTTTCTCTCAGTGAATACAGCATCTCTGATATTTTCTAAGCAAATGAAAGGAAAGGTTATCATGAATGAAGTATCAATCAACTCATCTATCCATGTCTCTATAAAAGAGACATGACTCACAACATGACCATTTGTTTAAAAATATGCATCATTTTTCATTAGTACCATTCAAACCATTCAGCATTTTGCCTGCAGGTCTGATCAAAGTTACAAAACAGTCATGTTAGTTTAAAGGACGTCAGTTTATACTTTCTCCCGTAGGTGGTTCTTATCTTTTATTTCGATTCATGTCTGAACTCAACACTTTTCTCAGCTTGTTTCAATCAGTTACTCAGAAGAACAACCTAAACACAAGCTCTCATGCCATCAGACTGAAATCGAACTATAAATTATGGGACTTTACTTTTATAAAGTGAAACTGATATTTTGTGTGTTTGTTTTTCTTTATCACTTCATGAAATATGATTGCTCCAGAATCATCTGAAAAAAACTGTGAAAAAAAATCTGAGTTTACCACCTGGAGTGACCACATCAAACATTTATAGATATTTAAGGCACCTTTCAAGTGAAGCATATTTTCCAAGCTTACACACATAGATTGTGGTTCTCCTCGATGACCGGGGTTGCCATGGAAACATTGTGGGGGAAAAATAAGGGTGGGACTGCAGGGGAAGTGGGCAGTGAGACATGTATGCTAATATAGCTTCCTATCATGTTAAGGTTACAGGTTTGGATCTCACCAGGAGTTGTTATGATGTCTGGATTAGGGGAAGTGGGCAGGTTCACTTGCAGTGCTTTGCCACATTCATCCAACAAACAAACAGGATTTGAGTAGAATTAGAAAGACAATTTTCTTATAATGAGTCATAGCTTGAAACCTTTTTATGGTTATTCGTCAACACATTTATCATAGAGCATATCAACAGTAACGGCAAGCAGCATTCAGCAACAGAAAAAGGATATCAGTCTGTTTTGGATTGTCTAGAGGTGTCACATTGCCATCAGAGTTTGACCACTGCTACCTTTTCTTTTTAAAAAGTGTTGGGGAGCTTATTGCTGATATTACCCTTTCTTTTACACATTGTTGTTTTTTACATATAATATAATATTAAACAATTGGACTCCGGCATGATCTCGTTAACAGTTTTGACTCCTCCCTCTGAAACAGTGATTTTATCAAACCTGAGTGTGCCCTGCTTCCTATGCTTACAGAGGCAGAAGATCATCACAGTGGGGGATGCAAGGATTTGTTACAAAAACACCAGCCTCTGCAGCTACACACAGATAAGGCCATGTGGTGTATATGCATGGTTTTGTAGGGACACTAAAGGATATTCTGTGACAGCCTGGGAGAAGCAAACAGTGAAGGAAACGATGAACGGCGGCGGGTGGGGGGGTTAATGAACGTTGAATATCTTCCAAGTTCAATTTTACATCAGGTTGTGGATGGGAGACCGTATGGTACATTGATGAATTCACTACCCTGTGCTTATCAAAGAGGAGTGCGAGAGATAGTGTATGAGCTTTAATGTAGAATATGTCTCTGATCTGCTTTGATTCTGAACAGGAAATACAGGTGTGTGGTATTGCTGCACCACATTTGCTCTATTATTAGAACCAACACGAGAAAGTAACTTGAAGAGTTAAACATGAAGCGTATTCTATGCTGTCTCCTGCAGCAGACCGTTGCAAACACTAGGTCACAGTGTGAAGTAATGGTGCAATAAGGAGCAGCCAATTAGGCTGACCTATGCAAGCTAGGCCAAAGTTGGAAGTCCAGATGAACTTTGTCTGCCTCTAAGAACTGCAAAAAAAATACTGGAGATGCAAACTTGATTTGCAACTATTAAACCCATATTTCCCTATAATTATATGACAGGCTTTCTTTTTTAAAGGAGCCATATTATGAGCCTACATGAGCGATAAATCACAGTCTTTGCTTAGTACAAGAGTAGCTTTTGTCAAGTCTTGACAGCATCATTAAAACTATCTTGAAACGGCTGCCACACCAACACCCGCCAGCCAATAGAGTCACTTGCTCTCCAGCTGTCTGCTCAAAATATTCCCTCTGAAAGGCAAGTTCAAAAAGAAAAAGCAGTGTTGCTTTTCTCAGCTTTGAACCTTCAGCTAATGCATTACTGCCCAGCACAGAAAAGATTTCTTTAAGATGATTTGAGAACAATGATCCATATTATCCTCAGTCCTTACCCAAATATAGCTAATGTGTAGTATTTGACTCGTTGATAAGAGCCAGCAGTAATGGTCACTGGTATGTACAGTGTAATCATGTACATGTACTAATGAGGAAATGTTCTGTTTATGTGGGAAATGGTTTAAAGTTGATTACAAAATGAGAAAAACCCATTTGTTATTTTGATGTAATATAATTCAGAAATGCTGCACCTATCTTATTGTTATAATACAGTAATTTACAATAAAACTCATTTGAATTTCTCAACTCACACTTTTAGTATACATGATATTTCATTTATTTCCAAATCCACCACATGCTGATCAGTAAGTCTTTTGAGAAATGAGAACCAAAACACAGCATTTGCCAATTTAAAGTATTACTCCCTGATGTTAATAGGGCATTGTTATAACAAAATCCAAGCATTGATTAAAAGGAAAATATTCTCATTTTTTTATATGTCACTATCTTCATATAACTGGAGAACTAAACAGTTCATTCAAAATACTGCAGTTCAGGAGGAGATCTTTATTTAAAAGTTATGAATTCCCAAAATAGAAGGAGAAAAGAAGCTTCAGCCTCCATAACTCATCTAATGTTTTCCATCATTATATAATCTCCAGCAGGGACTCCGTTGATCTCTCCACCTGGACTTGTCAGCTGAAGGAATTAGGATGCCTCTGTGCTGACCAGCAGCCAGCTGATAGAATTTGAACATGGATCAGATGCATAATTTGATCAAAGTAGCTCAGGGAAATCCGGCTGCCAGCCCGTTTAACTATCAAAAACGAAATCTCATTGCTCCAAAATACCACTTGGATATTTAAGTGTGAAAGTAAGATTACATATCAAGGCTCTTGAGACTAACTGTGATAATAAGAATGATGGTTACAACAACAGGTTGCATTTATTTTTGATTGCTGGCATTAAAAAATGTATATATACATCTAAAGAGTGTGCGATATCCACTATGATTAATCGTCCTGTGACATTTGAGAGAAATCCCTCTCATTGACGCACTGACAGCAGCGTTTTATGGATTGTACCAAAGCAAAATCAGTTTTAAAATCAGTTTTGTGTTTTTGAAATTGTAAAGAGATTTGCTAAATTGCTCTTAACAGTGGGATTTTCTGAAAACAAATTATCCTATTAGATATTTTATTAGGTTATGTCATCTTCGCGCAAAACGGTGATTTTTATTCTTTCAGATCATACAGGATACAACTTTACATAAATATCGCTCCATAAATGACCGTCTAAAACCGGTGACGGGTTTCACTCATACTTTTTACGCTTAAAGCTCTTAGATATACTTTCTTGTGTCCAGGTAGAGTTAAGACAAATGTTAGGAAATTTGGTTTCTTAATGAGTGATTATAATGTTGAATTTGGTGGCAGTAAATTTCGGGGTGAAATGCATAATTTAAAGAGAACAATTTGGCGGGAAATACTGTTGAAAACAAAACAAAACACACGAAGACTGACAGGTTAGAATAAAATGATTGAGGGGCCAGTTTCATACCTTTTGTGGAAGGATCTTCCTCGATGTATTTGCTGGTCTTCTTCACACAAGTCGAGCAACAATAGACTAAATACAGAAATCGTCAGGAGCTTCATTAGACAGACAGAATCCAGATGATGCTCACTTTGGGCATGTTTGCCGGGCAGCTGTTTGGCTCTGTCCTTGGTTCTGAAGTGTGCTTCTCATTTGCGAATCCTGCAAACTCCTCTCGGTGCCCTCCAACTTGTGCCGCCCAGCCAATCCCACACACTGTCCACGATATGTCCACAATCACACAGAGACCGATGGTTCTACCTGCCACTGGAAGAATCTAAATTAAACAGCAATCAAACATTTACGCGTTAGGTCTCATATGTCTGCTATAATAATAGCGCGTCGATAGCTGATCAAATCAACTTCCAAACAAGCTGAGATGTTGAGAAATGTTGCTGTAGCACCGTCGGATTACAAACGTGCAACCGCCCTGTGCTCCTCCACAGCATTAATGAGTGGCAGAGTCGACGCTCCGCTTTCCCTCAGAAACCTGACGAGCTCTTTGTGCTGCGCTTGTTTGCAAAGAGAAGGAGTTACAGCACCGAAATAGGAACAGTTGAATAATTATGGCATCTAATGTGTAAAATATAATGTCAGCTGTTTAGTACCCCTGAGAAAAACAACCACGAATATCCGTTGATCAACAGCCTCAAACCCTGCTTTCAACTTCTCACGCGTCTTTTTTATGTGGCGCATCCTTTGCATTCCCTACGGAGCAGAGCTTACATGTTATTTTTTATGATAAACCAAAAGAAGATTAGAAAATCCTGCTGTTTCTCCTCAGCTAAATTTAGACTGGAAAGAAAGGGACATCAACTTTTTTTTTTCCATGCCACTCTGGGAAGGCTGGCCAATTCCTCATTCACCCCCATCTCATTAAAACTGAATCGCACTTCAACTGAGTGGCGCAGCACTTCACAAACTCAAGAGGCAACATGCACAGTTTGTTTTTCATCACAAACGGACAACACACACAGACAAAAGTACAGAAGAAATACTCAATTTTCCTTCAAGTTGGACTGAATTCTTTCTTTCGTTTAGCATAAACATGATGCATATTCAGTCAAATTAAGTAGGTTTAGCCAGCTGTTGAAATCTTCAGCTTTTTACTGTAATTAGGGCTGACTACACAAACAGTTCTGAGGCAAAACATTCTTCAGAAACTCAGTCTCATATACAAACTGAACACTTTTGCCTCATGCAAAACAATATTTCATCAGCAACATTCTTGCCACATAATTAGTGCAGAAAAAAGATCTGTTGTGTCAACCATGCTGCGCACCCAGTTACAGAAAAATCTGGAAACACTCAGGAAGCAACATTCCCACTGAATTCGGAGTTATTGCAGCTTCATCCCTCCTCTTACCCACACATACAGAAAATCAAATGCATCACTGCTAAAACAAGAACCTTTTCTGAGTACAGTGGCAATTAAAATGACGAGGGGTGCTGCTTGCTGCGTAATTTGCTCAGACAACACAAAAGGAGCAATTTTCTCCTGAAATAAAGATGCAGTTTATATCGCAACAATTGAGTACAAGTGGGTAGCATGCAGAGTTTAGATATGAACATGCCAATTAATGTCAAGCAAAATTACAGAGGACAGGAGTAAAGTGTTCTGTACCAGTGGTCAGCAGCACATCTGCGCCACTGCTGTTCTCTTGTAGCACTTAATCAGTCCAAAACAGAGCCAGCCGTTGGCATAGGCTGCAGGCAAACGCTAAGGGCGCAGTGGTCCACAGGGTGCGCCACAAGCCGAGAGAGAAAAAAATAAAAAATGAAACCAATGCTATTATCTGGGAATCTAACATTAACTCACAGCAACTTAACAGCAGTTGTCTATTGTAACTAAATAATAATGAGGCTTTTTTTTTCTGGGTCTACCTGTCCTCTGTGAGAGAGGGAACAGGCGAGATGACTGAATCTGACCGTGATCCCAACACCTGGAGATCAATACTCAAAAATGTCTAAAGGGTAAAACAGTCCTGCCCCCAGGAAAGGAAAGTAAGGGAATAGGAAGAAAATGACTGAGAAGTACAGAAACATTAACGTAATGAAAAGAATAAGATAAATGGATTTTGGATCTCAGTTGTTGGAGCAGTGTCAACTTGCTAGCTTACGTCGGACCAGTAGTATAGTATATAATCAACAAAACGATGAAGCTGACTTAAGCTAATGTTACTCCCACTTTAAATTCATCAGGGATATTTTGAAATGTAATAATGGGCCTGTTACGGGGTTATTTAGACTTATTTATACCTGCTGGTATACCAGTTAATATGTAAGTAATGGGTTTGTTTTAACGCTTTGGTTTATTGTGTCACAGTTTATGTTTAAAGTTTCCTTAGCTTTCACATATCATTCATAGGTTATATACACTATCAGTCATGCTTTCACACCATAGACAGACAGACAAAGAGAACCTTGAAGATGTGATCAATAATTCTAACACATAGTTTTCCCATCACATAAGACAAAGCTATTAAATATGATCTTCTCTAAATGGCAAAATGGTTTCTTAGGCCGTAGCCCTGGTTCATCTGACGGATGCTCTCCTGCATTGCTCAGCCTCTCACCATTTCCCCATTCCTCTTCTTTCCTCTCCTCAACCTCCTCACTACCTTCAGAACAACCATCACTTCCCATTTCTTCACTTGCTTCTTCATCTCTCTCTCTGCTACAAGGACAATAGACCCCATACAAGCTAGATAGATACAAGATTATCTGCTTATACCAGGACACACAATAAGCTATTGCTGTAAGTGTTACTAAGATTTTTTTTAATTAGCTGCAGATGATTGATTGTAAAATAAATAACTTAACTACCTACATCAGCTCACCTTGTCTCACATCCTCAGTGCTCATCTGGACATGATGATGAACCTGCTGCTGTGTCCAGGACTGAGGACCATGTGGTTTATGGTGTTAATCTTTGCTAATACTGATATATTGCAATGTTACTGTGGTGCTGAAAGGGTCAGTGTGTTTGCCATCCAATAAACCATTTGCTTCACCAACAAACACACACAAGTCATGTTTTATATTGTACCTCCTCTGACTGTAAACCTATTCTACTTGGTGTCTTATAACATGCAGGCTGGACAGCTTTCTGATTCATGTCCCAAATTTTTTAGTTAATTCACTGAATGAAGTTAATCAGTAATAGTTATAAGAAATATCTTTTTATAATGTATTAAATCTGACTCAAGAGCACCAACAGTAGGGGTTATAATCAGACTCTCTTATTTAGAAATCATTGTAGTCCTAAAGTTGGTAAATTCTCCTCCTCTGTTTATTTGATTAATTTAGAAATGTTGGTAGATCAGTTGTCATCAGCATTACAAATTTTGGAGTTTGGTGCATTCATTTTTTCAGATAACACGATGACAGTGGCATCTTTACACTCCTGAAATTACAAGGGAGCCATTGGTACCAAATATGGCATGATTGATCACTGGGAAAGGACTAAAATATGTATAAAGTTTTATTGCAAGGTCAAATGATTTGCAGTAATAACTTTGATGAATTTCTAACACTAATAAATCTTTGTTGTCCCTAAATAAATCCTAACATGCTGCCTTCACTCAAGACACATGTGGCTCATATTAGCACTGTTTGTTCAGGTGCTGCTCACCTCTCTTCTCTAAGAAATTAAAAAGAAGCTGCTTCCCCTCACTTCATTTTCAAACCCTATGTTTTTGTCCTCTCCCTTTGCTGGTATCCAGATTTCACTTTATTTGGTAAATACATGACTGTCTTCTCTGGCTGTCTGGCTTAGTGAACCTACCTTGCAGGTGTGGACTAAACCATTTTGCACAATTTTAGAGGGGTGATGGGTCCCTCAAAGGTGTTGTTGAGACCTTTGTTACAGTCAACATGCAGACAGCTTCCTCTGTTGGAATCAGAGTAAACAGGAGTAAATCAAGAGATCGTTGAATTCTCTTTTAAATACTTGTGCAATAGTCTTGTTGTGTCTACGCTGGTTCAATTCATTTGATCTCACTTGTTTTCAAGTTCAGTATTTTGACTTTGCATGTAACAAAACATTCTTTACTCCTACAAATCAGAGTTCATGTAATCAGCGGCATTGGTTTGTCTGTTAGTAGATAACTCATAACATATCTAAAAAAGTTATGGGTGTATTTTGATTAAATTTTTAGAAAATCTCAGAAATGGAATAAGGAACAAGTGACTAGATTTGGGGGGTGATTCAGATCAACACCTGGATCTAGGAATTTTTAAAAGGATTCTTTAATATGGCGAGATATGGATAGTTTTGCCTTTAGAGATTCTAACTCAAAAACAATACCCACAATCATTGGCAAATAAAAGATTACAATGGCTAGGCGGAGGTCTGCGGTCGTTCAGGGTCCAAAATGTAAAATTAATTCTCTCTGTGGAGCTTCCTTTGTTAAGATGTTATCTTCTTTTTCTTATTTTTTCAAACCTAAAAAGAAGAACAGAAAGCAAAAGGACAAATCTGTTTAATCTTAAATGAGTATGTCTTTGTTGTGTAATGTATCTGTTATATTCTATTTAATTTTTCCTATTTTATAATTTTGATTTATTTTTTCATTTTTATTTAATTTCAGCACCTTATTCTAATTTCACTTGGACTCTTTTTTTCTATTTTCTCTCACTGTATGTCATTGTTTTAAGGAGCAAAGCAGCATTTTCCCTCTATTATTAATAAAGCATTTCTGATTCTGGACAAATTAAATGATAATATGATTTTTTTTTCATTATATAATAGATAGTATGACTACAGATCTTCTTTAGAAGGAACTTAGAGGAGGCCAATCAGTGATCGAAGAGTGACTGACAGTAACAGAATAGTTTGGCTTTATTCTTTCCTGCAAACATGTTTAACTTGAGAAATTGTATATAATCTGTATTTCCATTTCATCCTTGTCCTGTGTGAGTGCTTTCACGTATTATTAGCCTTATAGCATAATTGCTTAAATCATATTTTAAGATTTTATAGGCAATGATAAAGAGTCAATCAGCAATAATAGGAGAGGATAGTTAGACAAATATCACAATTTAGCCAAAATATTACCATGGCAATTATGCTATGTGGCTAACGATATATCACCTTGTTCTTAGATCTCACCAAGTACTTTGGTGAGTCAAATGTTACTTTCATTAAACAGGATGATCAACTTAAAGTAGAAAATAATAAACTAAAACCACTTGAATTATCCTTTTAAAGTACATCCCCTTTACCCTGTGTTGACATAAAAAGTAAAAGTTACCAACTTGTGTGTACACATAACAAAAAGTCAAGTGCACTCACTCCTTCTGCAGAGGTCTGTAATTACGTGGAGAGAAAGCATCTTAGCACTTACTCTTAGCTCATCCATCTGATTTAAATTCATCCTCTGGGAACATAACCCCATCTTAAAAGTTATCAGCATTTAGATTAAAAATGTAAATACATTGTATAGATTATCTTATTTGTGGAGCATTTGTAAGTTAAAAGCTCAGCATTTAGTCACTTAAGTACCTACATCCACTTTAGAGTCAATTAATGGAAGTCCAATGTTGAACCGGACACTGTAGGTTTGTTTTTGTAATGTTTCCATGTTCTGGGACGTAAGGAACAGTTTAAAGACCACTTGTCAGCTAAATCAAACATAATTAATAGTTAGTCAAGATTTCCATTAATGCCACATTTTCCTCAGAGAATAAAATAACTGATAATTCTCTGATATGCAAATGCTTTCTAGCCTTACTTTTACAAGGAAAACACTGGTTGTATGCTTTTACTTCAGCCTATACAGTCCAACTCAACCCAGACCATTACAACCATGTTGGTTGGACAGTTGTGGACACTATTTTATCTAATGAAGCATCATCAACTTCCTGTCTGGTACAAGGGTTTTTGATCATTGTCCTATTGAAAAGCAAATTATAATCCCACCAAACGTAAATCAGCCTTGCAGATTATGCTTTTAGGGTTGCTTCTGTCCCCTCAGGGTGTACATAGCTTGTTGTGCATGTAAAAGGTCTGAAGAACAACAAAGCCAAAAGTAAACATCAAAGGCAATTATTCTCTCCCAGAAAGACACTGCCTCTGAGCTCATCTGGATGCAACAAGTCGTCTTAACAGCTAAACTGAAAATGCATCACTGATACCAGTTAATGCTATATTCCGGGTCAAAATTATTATGTAAGTTATACATGTCTAAAATTAACATTAAAATCATTATTACAAGCTTAACTGCAACTCAGATGTCTACAAGTCTAACTTTTTTTTAAAGGTTTCTTAAGCATTTGGAGGCAGGAAATATGGATATCACTATCAGATGGTACCTCTGATATTTATTTTAAAGGAATATGAAAGGGAACAGAAACAGAAGGGGGAGGGAAAAAAAGCTGAAATTAATCTGTGCAAAATGTCAACAGGTGGAAGAATCCTTGAGAATGTGAAATTATACGATTTGATTGCTGCGAAACATGAAATGAAATAGTCTTTATGGTTGTCTTAGAATAATTTGAGGACTGCAGGAGTAAGATAGAGTAATTTTAAATATAAGTCCAGAGTGTTGCTTTCAGTTGCAGTAAAATGAATGTTCATTTTCAGCCTACTTGTTTTGGTTGCATACCCACTGTGAACACATCAAGTACAACACAGATTTTAACACGCTTCATGAAATCCACAAGCAAAAACGCACAAAAACATCCAGGCATTTAAAAAAAAAGAAAAGCTCAGTAAAATCTGGTTATTTTAATGTTGCATGTCAGTCTTTATGACAGAGTAAAAGCCCTTTGTTATCTTGTGATATCTGTTCTTGCATTAGGAAAACATGTCATATTTCAGATTTCCACACATTGTTCTAGCAAACAGTGAGGTTCAATAGAAAGTTTGGGAAAAGAAAGGAGCAGTGCATGAGATTTTATTTTATTTAGAAGAGCAAAGAATAAAAGAAAACTATGTTTATTTCTAGGCATATAGCTCAGTGTATGATTATATGCTAATATCAAACACCTGCAACAACAGTGTAGCATAGGCTGAGATGAAAATTGTTAACTGAACCTGAAATAGCTGTGTGGGTGAATAACTCAGGGTGAGGAGCAGCCAAACTAAAGAGGTGAACATGAGATCATAAAGATCTAAAAATCTCATTTCATGGCATGAGTAAACAGAAGACGAAGACACAGTCCTGCATCACTACAGTCAAACATATGCAGAAATTAGTCAGCAAACGAGTTTTCCAGATGCACTCTTTACACATTCTTTCAGAATAATAATAATAAAAAAAAAAACAGCCAGCAGGGTAAAAGTTAACCCAATGATAACCTTGAGTATGTTGATAAAAACTGGTTTTGATGGAAATTTTTGTTGCAGACACTTTACCAGTTATGTGTAAAAACACAAGCACAACGGCATGTTTGAAATCTCCCTGTTCTCATTTACTGAGTCAATGTTTATATGTGAGACCTTTGAAGTTCCCAAATGGGTCCCATTTGTGTAAGTCCTCATGTGTGATGTCCATCAAATTTGGGCCAAGTGAGCTCCAGATAAATAACCATTTTAAACCCATGTAACCACGCCTAAGCAATGTGTGCAACTTACATAAGGATGATATAAAACCAGTTCATGTAGGGCCCATTTTACAACCTACATAAGATGCAAATGTTGACTAAGGATTCATGTCCCATCTTCAAAAGACAGAAATGAGGTGAAAGTATTGAGATTTTTTATAAAGAAAGAAAGAACACAATTTGAGTGTATCTGCACAAATAACACAATTATTGTTTTACCTCACTGTTACTTTACAACTCCTCAAACAATTTCATACAGACAGAAAATGTTCATGTCAGCAACATAAAATGAGCAAACGGCTTTCTCCTTGCATGTATGATTATAGTCACTGGAAAGCAATGATGTTCAAGTAAAATGTTTGAAAAAAACAAATGCTACTTTTAAGGAGAAAGAATATTTCAAGATTCACAGGGTAGCTTTATTTTTTCAGATTTCAAGTGGATCAGTGAAATGAAACTGAATAAAATAAATCACTTGATGCCCTACATTTTTCATTAAATCCATCAACAACATCAAGACCAAAAGTAAACTCATCAAACCAAAAGGTATTGCCTGTCCAACCAAACGAACACAGCACATGAACCGGTTCTAAAGAGCTCTTTCTGTAACTGCTAAATAAGAAATACACTCTTCTCTGAAATGAAAGACCAACAAACTGATACGACATCATCCTGCTTCACCAAATGTGAATTAACCTGTAACTTAGAGAAAATTTAATTATATTTAACATAACTTTTTTATGAGATATTAAAGGATGTCTGGAAACATCATTGATATTTTCATGACATTGGCTGTTATTAACAATAGTCCATCACCAGCTCAACAAATTTTTAAAACTTCTCAGCTTCATCTCTTTAAAATTTTTTAAAAATTCTTTTATCCTCAACTTAAGACATCTCACTGAACTTTTACTCCTCCCCTCCAACAATGCCCCACAACCCCTGAGTGGGAACCTCCAGGTTCTTTTGCTTGGAGTCTCCATGACGCTGCTTTTCTCTCTCTTCTTGATGTGCACCTGACTGCACCACGTCCAGCTCTTTAAACGGTGTTCCACTGGAGCTTCGCCCCTTGAAGTCTCTACTCCCTTGATCCCCGATAGGCACGGAGTGGACAGAGGACCCAGCCGGCGATGTCTCTCTGCTGTCCGACAGGAGAACTCCACTCCCAGAGCTGTATTCACTGTTGGAATCTGCACCTAGAGCAGCGATGAAACAAAGGGAGGGCATGGACAGATGGTGAGTCGACTTCTATCAACAAACACCACATGAGAAAAACAAGACGGCCCACAAATCCAGGGCTGGGATTCAACTGAAATCTGCAGGGCGCCGTTTGAGCTGCACTTTGATTTCAGTCCAGAATGACTATTATATCTTTCCAAGGTTTCCCTTCATTTTACATCAAACCGATGACTAATTTGTAACACGTGTGGAAATCTTTCTCCTGACATGTTTCTTGAAATAAAATGTCAGTATTTGATGGTTCATAGCATAATGCTAAATGTGTGTTTGAGAGGATGAAAACAGTTTATGTTGAAAGAGCACAGACAGTGACAAAACAAGCAGCTAAATATAGAAGGTGAAATTAAAAAACATTACAAGGTCATGGATTTTCTATCAAGAGAATCTTTGTTTATCCTGGTGTTTTTCTACTTGTAGATGGTTATATCATAAAGTAACAGAGAAATACAAATTGTGAGGAAATGACACATTACTTTCTCATCTTCCACATCAGCTGGAGGTAATAAATCTATTCTAACTCTTTCAATTTGAAGAATGAACCAACATCTACCTTTTAAAACGAAGACAGAGCAGCTACAGCACGCTTTGCTTGTCACGTTTCTCTTCTTGTTAATGAACTATTAGATTGCAGCTACAACACCTTGTGTTGTGACTTGAAGTCGGAACAGAAAACAGACACTGAGGTGTTGTTAATTACAAACTTCCATGAGCTAAAGCTTTTAATTGGATTGGATCACAGAAGCAGCCGCTTGACTTCTCATTGTTTTCTTTTGGTTTGTTCCTTGCAGGTTCGTAAGATCAGTTTCATCTCTCTGCGTGCCAGTTTGTTGACCTTTAATCTCTTTGTGGAAGCACAATGCTCTTCTCAAATCAATATCTCTTAACACTAAGCTAGCCAGTCATGAACAGCAGACCTTATCCAGAAACACACAGACCAAGAATTGGCACTTAATACAAAACGGTGGACTTTGTCCCTTAGAAACACGTAATGTGTCTTACTGTAATGCTATAAAATCTGTGAGGAAGCTGAGGTGTGTGCATTAAACAGAATGACTGGCTGGGAAACTGTCAATCTAGTTCATAACATGCATTATAACTGTGTATCGGTGTGTGAAGAATAGACAATTGTTTGGTTTTTGTTGTTCAATTAAGAATGCTAGTAGGAAAAAGGAGAAATGATTATGTTCAATCACAAACACATACACAGACAACAACCTGATTTTATTCTTAGTTCAGACCAAACTTGATTTTATGACTAAATCAGTCTGATGAGCAATGGCATTCTTGTTTAATGTTATTAATATGAGCATGAACAGCACTGTGTTTTAATGGAGTAGGTAAAAGGCTTGTAAATAAAATTATGGACAATAATAAGCAGATCATTTCACTTGAAGTTGATTCTAGAGCTCACAAGATACTGCTTTCATTTTACATGAACTCTGGTTTTAACCTTAGCAGTCACACCCATGCAAAGGAATCACAAACACGAAGAGCAGGAAAACAAATGTCTTAAGAGAAGTTCCCATCTTCATGAGAAAATGTGTCAGGCTATCAAAAAAGTCAGAATCCAAAGCCAGATTTCTTTTTAACAGTTCATTAAACTTTATTAAATTAATACAAATTTATTAAGCAAGATATAATGAGCCAAGAAAAAAAAAGAGATACTGAATATCTCACGAGTGTGATTTGCTGCCTTACCTTTATTTAAATCATGTTGCTGTACAAAATATTATCAGAATTTGATATTAGGAGGAGAAAATGACTTTGAGCTGAGAGTCAGTATGAATGTGGGTAAACAGGGGATCACACATGCTGGAGTTTAAACAAGATGTGAACTCGGAGAGCAAAAATTAATTATCTATTCCAGATTATGCACGTTTACTGATTTTACTGAAACAAAAGTTGTACGGATGCAAGACACCACAATGTATAGTGTAAAAAACACATTTAAATTTAGCCACAAGCACTAGATGATTCATTTACACCCAACTCAAATGCAAATAATTATTGGGAAGAAAGAAAGACTACAAAAAAACATGAAAAAAATTCTGCACAATAAGAGCTGAAAGGCCACAGGTTTTGGTTTTGAACTGCTGATGGAAAGCCTGAGGGAAATCACAAATTCTAATCAGTCAATGGGGAGAAAAATCTCATTCGGACTGGGGAAAAAAAACACACACATTAGGCGTGAAATCTTCATTTAGAAGGAATATTTGCATTTCATTGGAAGGCTTTTGTGGTTACTTTAAAAACGGTCTCTACGGCTGAGAGACAGATCATTCATGATTAACAAGAAGCAAAAACATTTTCAGACTTAAAATGGTTTAAATTCCTGAACTGATAACTTTTGAGTTATAATCTGTGCAGACCAAAATGTATGTATGAAACATTTTTTTGCTCTCAGTTGGTGCTGAATGACCAGCAAAGGCATCATTTATACTTTTGCCTTTCCAGCAACTGCATGCAAAGCCAGGCCTTGGGCTACACTGTAATGGACACGTACCATCTCAAAAATGTAATAACACATAGTGGTTGGAGGGGCTTCAAAGATGGGGACTGCATGAACTGTGATTGGCAGCATGTTTTCCCCCCTACAAGGCTGATGAGAGAGAAGGAAGTCTGAACCAAGTTTTCTGAAGACTTTTCTCTCTTTTCCTGAAACCTGCACACTCTAAATGTGACAGTGAAAACACTGACAAGGGCATATACAGTAATGAAAAGAAGCAGATCCTAATGATTATTTCAACGAGCAGATAAAATAACCTGAGCACATAGTAAGGTATAAAGCACATCACAGCACTGCGCTGTCTGATAAATTTAGTGTCTTACTTGGAATCTGTAGGTACACTGCCTGGCCCAAAAAAAGCTGCCACCAAAGAAAGAAGGTCACACACTCTAATATTTCGTAGGACCACCTTTAACTTGAACTTTCTGTGGTACTGTTTCAATGAGCTTCTGCAATGTCACAAGATTTATTTCCATCCAGTGCTGCATTAATTTTTCACCAAGATCTTGTATTGATGATGGGAGAGTCCAACCAGTTGTGCTAAGACGTTTCCAACACATTCCAAAGATTCTCAATGGGGTTAAGGTCTGGACTCTGTGGTGGCCAATCCATGTGTGAAAATGATGCCCCATGATCCCTGAACCACTCTTTTACAATTTGAGCCCGATGAATCCTGACATTGTCATCTTGGAATATGCCCGTGCCATCAGGGAAGAAAAAAATCCATTGATGGAATAACCTGCTCATTGTCAGTCTCAGGCTTGTACAGCAGGAACTAGGCATGATGGCTGCATTACTTCATCTGCCTCTCTTCTTACCCTGATGCTCCCATCACTCTGGAACAGGGTAAATCTGGATTCATCAGACCACATGGCTTTCTTCCAGCTCCAGAGTCCAATCTTTATGCTCCTTAGGAAACTGAAGACTTTTTTCAGTTAGCCTCCCTGATTAGTGGTTCTCTTATGGCTACACAGTAAAACCCAATTCTTAAACTAATTTTAGTAGTTTCTGCAATCTTTCCTTAGATGTTTTCTTTGACTGATTTATGTCGATGATTTTACTCTTCTTAAACAAACTAACATCTTTTCCACGACCACATGGCTGTTTAAAAAGTGAGAAGTTACTCGTTACATCAGTTGGGATTAAATAAACTGCAGCTGAAAGATACTCACCCATGCAGTAATTATAGTTGGCTCGTACATATTTGCTTAGTTAAAACCAGGTGGCATTTTTTTAGCCAGTTAGTTAACATATGCTGAGCATATCAAATCAAATCAATTTTATTTATAAAAAGCTTTTAATCCAGAAAGCAATACAAAGTGGTTTACATTATAGAAACAATTTCAGCATATTAAAATAAAACAAAGCCTTCACACACAAAAGTATAACAAAGCAATTTAAAAACACCGACCTCATTATAACAAACAGCTTGTAGATGAATGTTACTGGAGGAAAAACAATATTAATAATATTATCATCTACTATCTATTATTATTATTATTATTTAAAGTCTTAGAGCTCCTGCACAAAAAATCTCCTATGTGTCTGTTCTGTGTGCACAAATAGAAATAAAAACCTTCTGAATCCTGTGTCTTCATAGCTTAACTTGGACCTGTTCTCATGGTCTTGAGCAGGCTTTGGTTTTGATGTTTGACTCCAAATTGTTCCCAAAAGCGTTAAAACAGAAAACAAAAGCAGCAGCAGTTTGTGGCTTGTTAATGCACTGCTGCTGATGAACAACCACACATACAAAGTGCAAAACCTATTTTGTTTCAGAGCAAACTATGCCAAGGATTGACAGGGTAATTGTTAGACTGCTGTCTGGAAGCATGAGGAGCTATGTGTGCAGAAGCTATGGGTTAATAAGGTCACTGAGACAGGAATGGTATGGAGAGTGTGATGGAGAGTGTGAGCATGTGTGTGGAGAGGAGGAGCGGGTGGTGGGGGGGGGGTCGTCAACAGACCGAAGAAGCTTCCAGTGGCCTGAATGCTCCACTGGCTCACTCTGGCTAAGTTCATCCCAGTGTGACAGGAGCATGACTATCTGTCACATTATCATTCAAAGACATGGACCTGAATGTCACTTCCACTCTGCTCTTCATGTGTCGCATGCTTGTGACATGTGAAGAGTGGGATTTGTCAGCACTGCTCTATTTTTCTCTGCTTTCACATGTGTGTTGAAATCCACAGTGGAACTTTAACAGCATCTGGCAAAAGGTGTGAGTAGAGAAAAACTCATTTTTTTAAAGGTTTACTTAAAAACAGTTTTACTGGAAAATAGCGTTCTGATACAATTTTTGTTAATTTAGTTTTCTACCAAAACCCACTTCAAGTAACAGTTTTATAATAAATATGAACTTAAAGTTCAAACTTTCAGCTTAAATTTAGGGTATTCGCATCTAATTTGGAGTAGGCAATTTAAAAAATATGAATATTATAAATTTAGAAATCTCTATTGTTGAAGCTCAAATTTAACTTGACAGCTAATTCAATGGCTGCTTTATTGACAGGTTTGCCCTCATTATTTTTACATCTGGTTAAAGGTCTGGAATTTATTCAAAGTTTGACATTTTCATATGGAAACGAATACAGTGAACCTACAACATGCAATCAAAGAAACTTCCAATGCAGGTGAGACAGGTAGAATAGAACTTTATTTGTCATTGCAACAAAAGTGCAATGAAATTACAATAGTCTAAAAAAAAACCAAAAACAAAACAAAACATACCTTTCAAAGAGAAAGCAGAAGTTTCAGGAGACGCATATTTGCATAACATGCTGTGAGCATTCCAGGGATTTGAGGAGTTAAAGAAAAGTAATATTCTGCAATAAATGAATAAGTTATCTGATCTCAGCTCAGTGCAGCTGCTTTTCATTTGCTGAAAACAGAACCAAAAGAAAACCATTCTTTGGTCATGTCAGACCTTAGTAACTCTGCACAGAAATTTGAGAACCTATTAAACATTAACATTTTACTTGCATATTAATTGATATAATATTTGAGCCTTTGAAAGAAGTGGGTTCTTCATATTTGAGAGGTGTAACACTACAAGCAGAGAATTATTTTAACCAGTTCTCACTCCCAGTCATCACATAATGGCAATTAGTCAGCTGTGGAGGAGCTCTTTGTGTGTCAACAAGCGGCAGTAAAGAGGAACCCCATGCACTGAATGCTGCTGGGCCAAGAACCTTTGCATCTGTATGTGAAAGATACTGTGCTGGCAATTTAAGCCAATATTCACTACACAACTGTGCCTGATTACCTTTGTATGAACAACAAAAGTTGGAAAAAACTATATAAATGTATTAATATTCCTGGACCCAACTATGATGTAACATACCTCAATCCCAATTTAAATCAGATAATTAGTGATCCCCGAAAATCCAAGAATTACTTTGTACATACAAAAATAGAGTATTCTTCTAGAGTCATTTTCAATTACATAAAAATGAAATAGAGGATCTCACACTGACAAGACATGGCAGACTGAAAAGAATGAGTTGGTGGCTCCAGCTTTTGCATCATGCCAAAAATTCAGTCTGTATTGTTACAGTTTGTGAATAAAACACAGGCTGTTTCTTAGAATTAATCATTTTTGCACAAAGGAAAAAAAGTTTTGGATAACGGAAAAGTCGAGCAAGACTGCAGCTACAAGGAGAAGGATCTGATTTAGTTTTTAAAAAGTTGTTTTCCATAAAGACAGAAATGTTTCAAGAGATGTGTGCATTCACACAAAACCACTAGAAACACTGTGTGTATGCCAGCCCTGTAAGTGGTGCTGTAAAAGTGTAACTAAACACACCAAAAACAGAGAATAAGACATGGAGCATGTGCATAAACTCTAGCGATATATAAACAAACAAATGGAGAACAAGATGGCGAAGAATCCAGCTAAAAAGGAGACATTTGTGTGAATTGACGGTTGCTGACACTTGGCAACACTGCAATCTACTTCTCTTGTAGGGTTTGTGTATGTAGGCTAAGGGATCTCTGGTGTTTTCAGATTTATTTACTTTGGGAACCAGTTTAAGAAATTAGTATTTTAGGGTTCCCCAAAACACCAGTTCCATGTGGATGAAACGTCCAAACGATTAAAAAATCTTTAGCAGATATACCTAAACTAATATCCGTGTTGACAAGGTCTAAATCACTTATTTCAGTCACAAAACGTTAAACTTCAGATTTTTCTAATCCAATCACAAAATTCATTGTCAAGTTTGCAAAACAAGACTAACATTATACAGGTTTTTCAACTCTTAATTTTTAATTTTATTGATGAGATTATATCTGTATAAACAGTTTCAGTTAAATGTTGCAACACACGTGTCCAATTTCCAGCAAATAACTAATCATCACATTTGATTTGATTCTTCTATAAATAATAATTTCATATTTCAGAAATAGCTGCATCATTAACTTAAGTAACTTCCAATAAATCAGTCCTCTAATAACTTCAGCCCAGCTGTATTTGCAAACCCCATGCTACTTACAGCATGTTTAAATATTAAACATGGGCTGCAACAGAGATTCTCAAGTTTTTCATGTTATTTTAAATTTTGTTAGTTTCCATTAAAAGTTAAGCTTTATTTATTTTCACCATGAGGTCTTGCTCTTTTGACTTTACCTAAACAAATCAGATCGCCCCCTGCCACAGCAGTTCTAATCTGTTACAATGCTGTTATTATAAGCTTCATACCCATATTGTCCCATTTCACATCATCTAATGATTACAATTGCTACAGTTACCTCTTCATAAGCTTTTATTTCTCAGGAGGATAATTTTCTATCAGGTAAAGTAGTGTTTCGGTGCTTATGCATCTTTGTCAGTGGAAGCAGCATTTCCAGATGGTGTCCACAGACTGTAGCTGCCTTTTAGTGAGTGGCAGTACACTTCCACCAGAAGCTGCTGTGTTTAGTCTTTTCATTAACACCTAAGAAGGTGTCAGTAACAGTGTGCTTCTGCAGAGCTGTTCATAAACAAAACAGCAGTAGAGCCAAGGTCCAATTCCCTTTAATCCCTTACAAAAATCAGCTACTGCAACTGAACACGGAGGGCAAAGTACACATGTTGTAGCATCCTGTTGTCTTAGCCCAGCAGGAAATAAGTCCTTGGCTAAAATACTTGCAAAGTACTTTTTACATACAGTTTTATAATGTTAAATAATTTTCCAGAAAGGAATCCTGCTGGTCATTAAAATTGTTCATGAAGCCTGTACCAGTAATCCCGTCTTCTTTTAAACTTTCACAACTATTGTGATCACCTGACACCTCAAGTCCTCTCAATTATTTGGAGTCTTTGGTGTCCATTTTGCTTTCCGTCTGTAACTTTACTTTTTCGTTTCCCTCTAACTGCAACTGCCTGGGAGCTAGCAAATATACTGCAGTATTTAGTAGCTTCCCTCAGGATTTGATGGAGAAAAACTAACTGGATATTGTGAATGTCACTGCAGCTGTGTGCATTACAGCAGCCACCAAAGTCGGACATAAAAAGAGCACGATGACCTGTGGCATATGTTATCAAGAAGAGCTGATATTGGTTGGAGATTTGGCATAGACTGCCAAGATCAGTCATTGTAGGTTTTTTTTTCTTTTTGTTGTTGTTTTTGTTTGCTTATTTTCCCTGTGGAACACTGAGTAACTGGAACTGAAGCTGGCTGCTTAACAAAAGGAAGTCAATGCACTATGGGGAAAATAAATGCTTTGATAACTGTAATTGTAAGATTATAGCTGTCGCTTTATTTCCAATTAATATTTGCTTTTATCTATTAGCCACATATTTTTTCAATTACTCTTAAATCTAAACATTTCAACTGCAAGCATCTACCATTGTTTATGTAAAAGGTAATATCTGATCAATATCTTATATAATCAAGCTGACATATACATATATATATATATATATATATATACATATACATATATATATATATATACATATATACATATATATACATATATATATATATATACATATACATATACATATATATATATATATATGTATATATATATATATATATATATATGTATATATATATACATATATATATATATATATATATATATACATATACATATATATATATATATATACATATACATATATACATATATATATACATATACATATATACATATATATATACATATACATATATACATATATATATATATATATATATATATATATATATATATATATATATATGTATATATATATATATATACACATATACACATACACATCTGTCATCTGGCAACAGACAGCAGCTCAAATCGTAGCAGTGGCAACTTACTTAGTTCTTACTTACTGTAGCTGCACTTCCTGCAGCTGCCACAACCTGTCGCAAGTCTCCACAGCTTCCCAGAGCTGCTGGAGCTGCTGACAGGCCAGCGTAACAGTGCTAACGGCTCAAACTGATACGGTTCAGGACCTCCTCGCTCTTGTGTAGCTGAGGAAATTCAGGAGGGGAAAAGTCTTCCACCTAAAAACCGCTCTGTGGTGTAGGTGCTTTTTGAATCTCGCTTTGCATCTTGCCAGTGAGCTGAGCTGCTGTCTGTCAATTATTTCTGCCTGTGTATCCCAACCCGCCCACTTTCTGCTTAATGACCACCCCACAACTCCCACCCCAGCCCTTGCAGTTTCAGGCATTTTTCAAATTCGGAAGTAAGTGGAGTTATGCAAAAAGGTAGGGGGTGTAGTTACACTTTAACACTTAAAAACAAACCTCTGACTCCTACTTCACTTGTCAGCATTACAACAGCATTGTGCATTATTGTTGGTGCAAATGCATCACAGCAAAAATGATCACATACCTGAGATGTCTGTATCGCTGAATGATTCCTCTTGTTCTGATAACCTCCTTTCTACCTGCCGGACTTCAGGCACATAAAAATCACCCTGCCGAGCCAAGGGCACCATGAATTGGATCTGACCGTCTCTGTGGATTTCAAGGTATGGGTGTGCGCAGAGCCTCCTTTCCTGGGGAAGAAGTTGTCGAGCACAAATTACAAGTTATAATTATAAATTAGAAAGAAAGATGTAGCAGATTAATTTAGCTTCACTAAGTGTGAAAAGCAGTACACCATGTTCCAAAACATTAAGCATATGCTATTTTTGTTTATTTATTCGAAATAATCAATGTAAATAGCAGTGAACAGAATTTTCTAATTGCCAAAAATTATTTTATAATAAACTGGATTTTATCAAACAAAACTTCCAGTGATGTAAATAATGTTTCACAATCACTCACAATAGTGTTCTAAATTTTAGCATTATGTTGAAGATTATTCTTCTAAAAGCAAATCTAAAAAATTTTACAGATCATGATACATATTAATATAGGAGCCCATCTTTGATATCACCACAGCGATTCTCTCATCCACTGAACTTTTAAGGTCAAAGTTCCTGCTTGAATCTCATTTGAGGATACCAGAATAGTCTCTCAAACATGCTGTTTGGAGGTATACTGCCACCCACCCTCAGATCTTCCTTTTAAAGATTCTGCACAGGTTCTCAACTGGGTAGAGGTCAGGGGATGGTGGCCATACCATGAGTTTTTCTCCCTTTATACCCAAAGCAGTCAAAGACATATAAATATTTTTTATTTTTTTACAGCATTAGATGATGTGTTGTTTCGCATGAGGATTATTTTACTGCAGAAGGCACAGTTCTTTCTTTCATCCCATGGCAGGAAATGGTCAGTGAGAAACTGCACATATTCTGCAGGGGTCATTTAGAGGGGTCTGCCACCTCACTCCCTATTTATTTATCCCAAAACACCACTCCACCACCAGCTTGCTGACATCACAGCCTTGTTGGGACATGGTGGCCATCCATCAGCCATCCAGAACTCCAACCATCCGGACCATCCAGTGAAGCACAGCATTCAGTCAATAAAACAGTTAGAAAATTAGTCTTCATGTATTTCTGAGACACCAGCAAACATTTCTTTTTGTGAGCAATGGTTAAGGGTGGCGAAAATACGGCTCTATGCACAACTGCAAGCCTCTGGAGTGTCCTGCATCAAGAGGCAGCTTCAAATACCTGGTTGCTGCTCATCAGTGGCTTTTTAACTATATCTCGCTTATGTTTTTAAAGAAATGTCCAATGTTTTCATTCCTTCTGCAATGGCTTGGACTATTTTAGACTTTTCATTTGCGCAAAGAGACATCTTTTCCCCATCTGCATGGAAACTGTGCTTGCTTAATAACAAGGAACAACCTATTTAACCAGTTCCTCTGACTCTTATCAGTGATCTAAACAGAAAGGAGAGACAACACAAGCAAAATCTTCTACAAAAAAAAAGTTTTATCAACTGAAATCTTACAGTCATGACCAATTATTATGCATGTAGGACTTCAGTTACTTAAATAATTCGTAATAATATGGAACACATTGCAATCTACAGATTTGAAATTCCCTGTAAAGAAAGTAACCTGCTTTTTGGAAATAACTTATTAAATGTACAGAAATTCATTCAAATCAGTCATTCCAAACCTACTGCTTGGAATAAGTAGAATATACCATTAGTTAAAACAAGTGCACAATTGTGTGACTATTAACTGTGTGTAGAATAGAAGTATCAGTATATTGTTGTCGATGTTACTATGAATTACATAAACACTTTAAAAGAGCTCTTACAAACACCTACAGAAACCATGCAGAAGGATACAGGCATAACCATGCTAATAATCCCCGGCATCTGCTCTCAATTGCGGGAAAAAATGTTATGATTTCATATGTGGGAACTCTACCAGCTCACACCTGAACGACAGGGAGGCAGTTTTTTTTCTCTTCACACCCTTCATCACAACCTAGATCCCGACAATCCGTGATGAGAACGTTCAGACTCCACATTTCACACTGCTTTTGTTAAATCTGCTATCCTTCCTCTGCTTCTTGCCTCACTCCTCTAGATGTGAGAAGTCTCACATCCACTCCTCCAGGTTCATTAACGTTTAATGCACCATGTTCTCTTGCTCTGCTCATGCAAAGCCACTGTTACTTTCACTCTTTAAGCAAATGCTAAATTTCTAACAATACAAAAAAGAAAAAAAAAAAAATCTAAACCATAAAGTGTTATCTTAGTATGACTATCCAGATATTGATTTATTATCTTAACTATTATAAATATATATAACAAAGATATTAATTAGTTAGTTAATGGACAATGAATTGGAAAAAATGAGATTTGAACAGAGAACTTTATTGGCGCTTTACACCAGAATGTATTTATCTTCCAAAGTCTTGTTTCATGACAGTTTCCTGATTAGCCTACAAGGCAGAAAAAGTGACAGGTAGTTGCTGTGTAGTGATGGAAAAACAGCTGATAACCAGGCTTGTAGGTTTAACAGACACATGCAAGACAGGTTTCAGAGGGGACAACGCTAACTTCTTTTCAAACTCTGTCATATCATCTCTCTCACCATCTGTCTCAACCCAGTTCTGACAGCAGTGACGCTCCTCTCACTTCTGTCTGCAGTGACAATGTTGTCAGTTCCAGTGATTTCAGTGGCATTAATTATTGGTGCCTTTTTCCTTCACCAACATCTGGGTTTAGATATACTAATGCACATAGATGCAAATGTCACACACACACACACACACACACACACACACACACACACACACACACACACACACACACACACACACACACACACACACATTCAGAACACAAGTTCAGACCACACCAATAAATGAAAGCGAAATGAAGTTTAGTGTGAATACATTATAGATTTATTTGATTATGCAATATAAGACTTTATAAATGAAAGATATTTAGATATTTAATAATACTTAGTACAAATGAACCACCACTTATTTATCAGAGGTGTTCTATTTAAAAAGGTGGCATTGTGAATAATTTGGTTATGTGCAGTATGCAGCTACACTGCAGGTTGTAATCTTGCAGTAACCATGTCACACATTACAACAGCAGCTGACTCAAGTAAAGATGTAGGGTACTGCCGATGCCACTACGGCCAACAGCAGGTGGCTGCAGCTGTAGCCTTTGTGTTAGTTTTGCAATGGAATCTGTTGAGTTTGTCCATCAGAATACCATAAAACCATGTTCGAAGACCAGAAAGCAAACATGGTTTGAGCTAAAATACACTCTTTAAACAACATGACTGTCACTGTCATGTTGTATGCTGTTCCTACCCCTCACATCCAGCTGCTCTCGTAACTATTAGAGGTTAGACGTTGTATATTTTTTAATTATTGGCTTAATGGTCTGCCTACATGCATTTTTGGGGAGAGGAACAGTCTATAATTTTTTGCCCAGATAACCGTGCAGTCATACACATCAAAAACACTTTTCCTGCTTTGTACATAGCAGAAAAAGTCATCCCCCTGTTGACTTCCTGTGATGGTTTGCACTTTGTTAGCTTGATGAAAGATTGCCCTTCAACTAAATCTTCTGCAGCAAAGCCTTGAAAGCAGTTCGTGGCATTTCTTGTGAGCTTAATAAAGGATACCAATGAATTCTGGTGCAGATGATGACAGAGCGGCTGACATCTCTCTGACTCCAATATATTGATTTGTTGCTTATGAGTAGCTGGTTTGTTGAGGTTGCCAAGGTTATGAGCTAGGTCAACCTTTCTTCATTATTACTGCAGGTTTCCCTGACAACTTTGAGCATTTATGAATCCCAGATTTTGCCAGCAGATATTATTTGATGAAACATATATCATTTATAAACTGGGCTCTTGTAGCATTTTTCTTCCACAATTAGCTACGCCTTTAGTTCTCAGTGGCTGGCTGCTGGCTGGAGCATACCTTTTTCTTCAACTCCAGCTGCTTTACATTTTAAGTTCATAAGGTAATAGTATAATTCTTCATAGATCTACTCAGAAGTGAAATAGCTTTTTTTTTCTTTTTTCTTTTTTTTGTTTCCAGCAGAAAAGCTCGGATGCATTTTTTTCTAAAGTGTATAAAAGTATATTTCCACATTTATAAAGTGTATTTCCACGATGATAAAAGGTTTGTCTTATGTCTAATTTTGTGTCATATTTTACTTGAAACCCCAAAAAAAGAAGTTATACTAAATTGAAATATTTATGGAAAAATCTGGATAACTCATCTGTACATCTGTTATATGTCAAGTTTTTTTTTCTTTCCCATGCCATTATTTTTCTACATACCCACTGAATAGCTACTAAAAATGAATCACATTTAATATTGTATTCTCTGTTTAAAAAGAAGAGAGAAGCTGCATTAGCACAAATGTACTTTTCATTAATGAAAAACCAAAACTGCTCTTTGTTAGGAAATGGAAAGTACTTCTTACATTTTGAAACAAAGTATTGGTCAGCCATGAAATAGAAGCACAACATTATAATGAATTTTAACCCAATCTTTATAACGTTCAACAAAAGCAGTTTTACTCACGAACTGTCAGGATAACTTTAAAAATAAGATTTTGGGAGAAGGTTTGGAGAGGATGGTGGACGGGGTCTGTGTGGGTGGGTGAAGGGTCGGGTTGTAGGGAGGAGTTTTGGGGGATGGTGGAGGGGGGTTTGGCAGATGGGTGGGGTGTTCGGTAAGGGGATGCAGACATGTGCTTGACTGTGGGGCGTCTGGTCCTGGTATTTTGGCCCTTCCCCAGATGTTTCTGGGCTGGGCATGGTCTCAGCCCCTTTGCAAGCACACGGTTTATCCTTGTTGCATGGTTACACACTCACATGTGCATGCAGACCGAGGTGCTCCATCTGCTTTCGGCCGTTTCCTACTGCTGTTTGTGCGTCTGCACTTCTCGCTCTGCAGGTACATTTGATGATTGTTTGTTGTGCTTTTTCATGAAGATGATGTAAAGCTTTCTGTTTGCTTCATGTCTGGACGTAGCAGCTGGACGTCGAGTTGTGCCGATTCTTATTTTTCTTGCTTTTACCTATTTTCTTTATATATTCTTTTTTTCTAGCTTTGAAATTGTTTATATTGTTATTGCAATCACTGCTGTGATTATGGCAGCCTCGTCTGTTCTCCTTTCCACGTTTCATTTCTTTTCTTTTGTCTCTTTACCCCTCTCCTTTTACTCTTATAAACAGAAGTGCTGGAAGAAACAGGAAGTTAATAATTAGAAAAAGAAGTGGAATCACTGAGGCAGGTTTGTGGCAGGTTTTTGTAATTGGCCAGGGGATTGTGGATGGTGCGCTTATTATTTTTTGTTTGACTTTCTTTATTCTTCTTCCTGGCAGTGTCATGACCTCGGGCCCAGCAGCAGCCTTATAGCAGCACAAAGTAAGAAGCTTAATTTAAGATAAATCTCCCTCACATCCTCAACAGAACCGGAGTGCTATTAATTTTGGACATATAAAACTTACTTATTGGTTTGTCTGGCCTGAAAATATGATTGCATTTTAGCACCACTGTAAGAACAAACATGAGAAAATACAGGGACCAACAGAGCACGTTCTCACTTTACTTTGATTAAACTGATTGAAAATCAGCCACAGTGTGTTTTACATTCTTCTTCTTTACTTGTTGCGGTTTTTTCAACTCATGAATTAAGTTATCCTTTGTTATCCATGGTTATAAATTTAAAAAAAGGGTTGATAAACAGGCATTTAAGAAGATTATGATATTCACCTCTATGTTATCCTCACGCCTCAAATGGTAACATTTCAGGTGTTTCATGGATGGAAACTCCCTGTCATGGCTGTGTGTGTGAGTTTGCAGGTTGGGTTGAGCAGGTTGCCATGGGGACGGAGGGCGGAGGCTGGAGCCTCAATTGACACCACCTGCAGCTCGTCAGCGGGCTCGTTAGCCGGGAGAAGAGCTGGCTATTTAGAGTCATGCAGGAGCTCCAGTCTTCGCCAGATTGTCATTCAATGAAGCGTGGTAATCAGGCCTCTACCTACGATCTATTTGTGCTTTGCTCCTGGATTATTGACCTTGTCATTTTTTCTACAGACTAAGACCTTGATCCCCTCAGTTAACCTCAGCACCCAGGATTTTGGACTACTCCTCACATCAAGCTACCTGCCTGCCTGCTCGCCCTGCCTGCAACCAAGCTCACAACACCATCCACAGATAACATCTCCTGGTTCACCCCTCCACAAAGAGTTGCCCGGACCTGGATCAAGCTACCAACACTTATCATTAATAAACATTGTCGCACCTTTCTCCCGGCTGTCTGAGTGTTCTGCTTTTGGGTCCGCTTCCTGGTACCGCGGCTGCAGGCCGTGTCAGTACAATCTGGCCAAAAACCATGGACCCAGCAGACTCTTTTCGAACGGCCCTAACAGACCAAGGGAAACTCCTCGCCGAGCACGAGAGAGCCCTGCACTTAATAGGAGAACAACAGAGTCATTGTAACCATCGCCTGGATGCAGTTTTCGAACAGATACGAAGTATTCACAGTCTATTATCTGTTTCATCCACAGCACCCACCGGACCTCCTCCCACAGCCGCCGTGCCCAGCCCTCCAGCTACTCCAGATCCCGTTTTCCGTGACGCCGCTTTCCCTACTCCTGAGCCGTTCTCCGGGGACATAAGCAGTTGTGGAGGTTTTGTATTGCAGTGCAAATTAGCCATTTCTCGCTCTCCCCGCTCCTTCCCCTCTGACTCCGCCAAGATTTCATTCATCATAGCCCTCCTCCGTGGGAAAGCGCTCGCATGGGCTCTGGCATATTTTCAGTCTCATCAGCTCGATTCAACCCTTTTTTCTTCGTTTCTAGACGACCTCAGCAGTACTTTTGATCACCCCTTAAGAGGAGCCGATGCAGTGAAACGACTGCTGAATATAAGACAGGGAAGTCGACCCGCAGCGGAATTCATCATAGACTTCCGGGTTCTGGCCGCAGAGACGGGTTGGCCGTCGGAGGTCTTAAAGGGAATCCTGCTTAACTCCCTCAACGATCAACTCAAGGATCAGCTGGCTCTGAGGGAAGAAGCCGCCACTTTCGAGGAACTCGTCACCTCAGTAATCAAGGTGGATTCCAGGCTAGCCGAGAGGCGTAGAGAACGCGGAATCCGGATTTCTCAGCTCAGCGAACGGACGGCCGCCAGGCTGGAGATGCCGTCGGGCGGTGCTAGCTCCAACTTTCCGCCTCTACTCGAACCAACCGGAGAGGAGGAGCCAATGCAGGTGGGACGAACTGGTCTAACGGCAAAAGAACGCCAGCACCGTACCCGTAATCATCTGTGTTATTACTGTGGGTCAGCAACACACCTAGTTTCAGGCTGCCAGCTGCGGCCAAAAGACGGTGCCCGCCAGTAGGGGCAGGAGTACTGGTGGGCGGAGCTCAACAGCCGAATCCTCCACGTTGTGTGTTTACTGCAGTTCTCTCCATAGACGGTACAGATCATCAGTTACAAGCTTTAGTCGATTCTGGAGCCGAACAGAACCTGATGGATCCAGATACGGCACATGGTCTCGGTCTTTCCCCCGTCGCTCTGACAAACCCCATCTCAGTGACTGCTTTGGATGGTAGGATTCTCACTACCATCACCCATACTACTGGTCCTCTCTCATTACAAGTTTCCGGTAATCACACAGAGACCATCAGATTCCTTCTGTTTCCTGTTGCTAACAGTCCTCTCATTCTAGGATATCCCTGGCTAGCATTGCACAACCCTCACATCAACTGGAGCCAGAACCGCGTAGAGAGTTGGAGTCTTTTTTGTCTGTCAAACTGCCTCAGATCCGCACGTCCCCCCACTAATTCTCCGGCCCATCCTCCTGAAAGTCCAGTGGATTTATCAGCCATCCCTCCAGTCTACCACGACTTAGGTTCAGTTTTTAGTAAGGATAAAGCTATGTCCTTACCACCACACCGACCGTACGACTGCGCCATAGACCTGGTCCCTGGAGCCACATTTCCGAGCAGCAGGTTATATAATCTGTCCAAACCCGAACGTGAGGTGATGGAGAATTATATTCATGAGTCACTGGATGCAGGCCTCATCAGACCTTCATCTTCTCCCCTCGGTGCAGGGTTTTTCTTCGTCCAGAAAAAGGACAAAACCCTGCGGCCGTGTATTGATTATCAAGGACTGAATCACATAACCATCAAAAACAAATATCCATTACCTCTGATATCATCTGCTTTTGAACCCATCCAGGGGGCCAGGATTTTCACCAAGTTGGATCTACGAAATGCCTACCACTTAGTCCGGATACGAGAGGGAGACGAATGGAAAACAGCCTTCAATACTCCCCTCGGTCACTTTGAGTATCGGGTTATGCCTTTTGGGCTCACAAACGCTCCAGCCGTCTTCCAGGCCCTAATTAATGATGTCTTACGTGACTACCTGCATCACTTTGTTTTCGTGTACCTGGATGACATACTCATTTTCTCTCGATCCCTCACAGAGCACCAACAGCACGTGCGTCTGGTCCTGCAACGACTGTTGGAGAACCGCCTGTACGTCAAGGCTGAAAAGTGCGACTTCCACGTTTCCTCAATCTCCTTCTTGGGATACATCTTCCAGGGCGGGCAGGTGAAGACGGACCCCTCCAAAGTCAGGACAGTGGCTGAATGGCCCACACCAACCAGCAGGAAGGAACTGCAACGCTTTCTTGGGTTCGCAAATTTTTACCGACGTTTCATTAGGAACTACAGCATGGTGGCGGCTCCTCTCACAAGGTTGACCTCAGTTAAGCTCCCCTTCATCTGGACCCCGGAGGCAGGACAGGCCTTCAGCACCCTCAAAGACCGTTTCATCTCGGCTCCCATTCTGGTTCAACCAGACCCTGACCGACAGTTCGTCCTTGAGGTAGACGCCTCCGATTCCGGGGTGGGGGCGGTGTTGTCCCAGCGCTCAGGTAAGGGGGATAAATTACACCCTTGTGCTTTTTTTTCTAGACGATTATCCTCTTCTGAGCAGAACTATGATGTGGGCGACAGGGAGCTGTTGGCTGTCAAGCTAGCCTTGGAGGAGTGGCGGCACTGGCTGGAGGGAGCTCAACATCCTTTTTTGGTTTGGACAGATCACAGAAACCTGGCGTATTTACGAAGCGCCAAGAGGTTGAATGCCCGTCAAGCACGCTGGTCACTGTTTTTCAACCGTTTTAACTTCTCCATTTCCTACCGCCCAGGATCCCAGAACACTAAGCCCGACGCCTTGTCCAGAATCCACGCCACGAATAGGGACTCCACTGAACCAGCACGCATTCTTCCTCCGTCAGTGGTCATTGGAGGGGTCACATGGCAGATTGAGGACAAGATACGCCAAGGCCTACGCATGGACCCGGACCCCGGGAACGGTCCTCCCAACCGCCAATATGTGCCCACATCCGCTCGTTCTGCCGTTCTGCACTGGGTACATACCGCCAAGTTTGCTTGTCATCCAGGCATTCAAAGAACAATAAATCTGGTCAAAAGGCATTTCTGGTGGTCATCCTTGGCAGGGGACGCCAGGGATTACGTCTCAGCCTGTACAGTCTGCGCTCGGAGTAAATCCTCCAACCAACCACCATCAGGATTGCTCCAGCCACTGGAAGTCCCAGGACGCCCTTGGTCGCATATTTCACTTGATTTCGTCACTGGCTTGCCGCCATCCCAAGGTAAAACCACCATACTCACCATAGTGGACCGGTTTTCTAAAGCTGCACATTTCATTCCCCTAGACAAGCTGCCTACATCCACTGAAACTGCGGACCTTCTGGTGAACCACGTCTTCCGTCTCCATGGCATCCCCGCCGAAATCGTGTCCGACAGGGGTCCTCAGTTTGTGTCCAGAGTTTGGAAGACGTTCTGCACTGCCCTTGGGGCCAAAGTGTCATTAAGCTCTGGTCATCACCCCCAGTCTAATGGACAAACGGAACGGCTGAATCAGGAGCTGGAGGCCGCCCTGCGGTGTGTCGCGTCCGACAATCCCTCCACCTGGAGCCGTTATGTGGGCTGGGTGGAATACGCCCACAACTCCCTGTCGTCATCGGCCACTGGTTGTTCCCCATTCGAGGCATCCTTGGGCTACCAACCTCCTTTGTTCCCCACGGAGGAGCGGGAACTGGACGTGCCGTCCGTGCAGCATCACCTGCAACGGGCGCAGCGGGTCTGGACGCGGACTAGGGCGATCCTGCTGCGCACGGCGGAGCGCACCAAACGCCATGCTGATCGTCGCCGTCGACCGGCTCCCGTCTACTCGCCTGGTCAGAAGGTGTGGCTGTCTGCCAGGGATGTCCCTCTGAAGGATGTGCCTCCTAAGCTAGCTCCTCGCTTCATTGGCCCCTACACTATCGACTCCCTGGTGGGTGCTTCTGCGGTCCGGCTCCGGCTCCCCTCTTCGCTGCGTGTCCACCCCACATTCCATGTGTCCCAGGTGAAGCCCGTCCTGTCCAGTCCTTTGTGCCCTCCGGCCAGGCCCCCTCCGCCCGCCCGGGTCGTGGGTGGCGCTCCGGCCTTCTCGGTCCGCCGCATTCTGGATGTTCGCCGCCGCGGCCGGGGGTTCCACTATCTGGTGGATTGGGTTGGTTATGGTCCGGAGGAGCGGTCTTGGGTTCCCCGGCGGTTCATCCTGGACCCTGCCTTGGTGGCTGCTTTCCGCCGCTCCCGGCGGCGTGCTGCTGTTGGGCCGCCTGGGGGCGTCCCTTGAGGGGGGGGTACTGTCATGGCTGTGTGTGTGAGTTTGCAGGTTGGGTTGAGCAGGTTGCCATGGGGACGGAGGGCGGAGGCTGGAGCCTCAATTGACACCACCTGCAGCTCGTCAGCGGGCTCGTTAGCCGGGAGAAGAGCTGGCTATTTAGAGTCATGCAGGAGCTCCAGTCTTCGCCAGATTGTCATTCAATGAAGCGTGGTAATCAGGCCTCTACCTACGATCTATTTGTGCTTTGCTCCTGGATTATTGACCTTGTCATTTTTTCTACAGACTAAGACCTTGATCCCCTCAGTTAACCTCAGCACCCAGGATTTTGGACTACTCCTCACATCAAGCTACCTGCCTGCCTGCTCGCCCTGCCTGCAACCAAGCTCACAACACCATCCACAGATAACATCTCCTGGTTCACCCCTCCACAAAGAGTTGCCCGGACCTGGATCAAGCTACCAACACTTATCATTAATAAACATTGTCGCACCTTTCTCCCGGCTGTCTGAGTGTTCTGCTTTTGGGTCCGCTTCCTGGTACCGCGGCTGCAGGCCGTGTCACTCCCATTCAAGGTGAATGAGTCATGACCATTTTATGACTGAAGTTAAGTACACCATTATTATTTGCTGGACTGAAACATTGTGACAGGGTCAAGCTGCACTAACAAAGGATTAAACTGAATAACTGAATTTGAATAATTAGAATTTGAAGATTAGTTGTAAAAACATGCACACAACATGCAACAAGTGTTCAAAGCACTTTAATCACCTCTCAACTTTCTCCAACTACTCCAACAGCATGTCCTTAGGGATGTAGCGGAGTACATAGTCTACATCAAGAAGAGGATGTACTTGCGTCCTCTGTATGCAATGTGCACACCAGCTGCGTGGGACCTCTGTGTAAATACACCACATCATGTGAATAAATAAATTAAACTGCAAGAGGTATTTTTAGAACTCTAAAAACAAAACTCCACGTATTTCCTTTTACACGTTTTCTTCTTTCCAAGAAAGCTGTGAATCTTGCTGTAACTGTATATTTCCCTTAACTGTTTGAAACAAGAAATGTAGAACATATTTGAAAAGAATAATGCATTTTGCTGCAGCTTCCCCTATGAACAGCAATTCAGTGATAAATTACAATAAATTTTCCAGTGCATAGCAGAAAGAGTCAGTGCTCTGCTGTAAAGCTGAATTTTAACCAGAGGCACTGTGGGACAGCAAAGTAAATATAAAGAATATATTTAGGAACCAGAGGAATTTTTCTAAAAAAAAGAAAAAAAACATAGCAATATAACTGCTATTAATGTTGAAGGCTACAGAGTAAAGTAAAGCTTGATGCAAATAAGCCACCTGTGAAGGCTCTGTAGAGATGCCATTAACTCTAAACAAACAAAAAATTATGGCATGATATTCTGGAACAAATTTTAATGATCACATTCACTTTTATTTTTTCACATATTCATCCATTTAGCTTGTGGCTTGTTTTAGGAAGGCCCACAAATTCATACTGAAGCTCAAATAACAGGCAGTTCCTAATATCGTCTTGTCTTAAGCCAAATCTCACCGGAATAGCATCTGAAGAAAGGAAAGTCCTTTGAGATCATCAATCATATACTAGTAGCAGTCAGTGTTTAAATTATATAAATTATTTGTTAATCTGGTGGTTATTTCAGAAATTAATTTAAGAGTTATATGATCAAATATTTTTATAGGTAAAGACATAAGTAATACGAATTAAAAAATGGGCAGAATGATAGACCCATGTTAGAATGTTGTGCCAATCTATCTTGTACAAGAAGTGTTTAATTGAGTAAGTGTTTTTATAGCCAACAGAAAAGATACTCAGAGAGCCCAAATGCTTCCAAAGCCTAGTCGGCAACTACGGACATGTCAATATTATGTGCTACAAAATATAGCTTTGATAAATGCAACCTTCTGGTCAAATGTGGTAAAATGTATTGTTTCCTTAAAACAATGCTCAGTGTCTAAGCACCAAGTTTGGTATTAAAAGATAATTAGGTTGCACAAATGTGACATCACTTCCTGTTTTGCCAGCAATTGCATAGACTTGCACTGCATCTCATCAGTACCAGTTTCTGTGTCAAGCCATGAGAGTCATGGCAAGAGCAACACCGAGTTACAGCAATCTCTGGCACAAGCTTTAGAAGTTTGAGCATCAGTAGCTTCACAAAAGCCACACACTATACAAACACTCTTGATGGTTTACAGGAATGGTTGTGAGGACTGCATTATGCATTATGTTTTCCTATCTACAGAGCATGGTAAAAGTGCAAAGCTTAGATTTTTTATAGTGGAAATGGATTGGGCAGCTAATAAGAGTATTGTGGGGATATTAACAGTATTTGTATTTGTTTGATTAGAATGAGAAAATCTTCTGCCTTTACTCCACACTTGCTACATTCTGGGGTTTGGGTAAAGACCATTCACTCAATGCTCTTGGAAAAGTTTATTTTTTATCATAAAGATGGGTAAAAAAAAAAAAAACAGAAAACCTGTCATGGATTCTTTTCAATTGGATTGGAAATTTTTGTTCTCTGCAAGCAGAAATTGCTCATGTGATCAATCCTGGGAGTAACATGTCAGTATGTCAGAAATTATTTATGTTAGGCTACTCTGTCTCTTCTTGCACACAACCATATGAACTAAGGCCAAATAAAAAACCCTTACAGTAGTAATAACTTCTTATATCATAAGTTAATTTGATCAGGATAAAAAAAATACAATTTAACAACTGGCCAAACAAAATATCATGTCCACCCATCAAATAGTTCTTAAAACCAAATGAATTGCAACTTACAATGGTATGAGATGAAAAACAGTAAGACTGCATGTGTCCAGCCAAAGAAGAATTACCTCTCCACAGAAACAGGCAGGTAACAGTGATAGCACCCCACCTGTCAGCGCATCCAGTGTGAAGTGGCAGTGTCAGAAATAGGTCATGTATCAGGCTGAGCAAGACTGGATGTGCTGCTTAGGTAACTTAAATGTAAAGAAATACTACAACAAAACTTGCAATAACGTGACATTTTATGGTTTACATGTCAAATATTTTGCAAAAATGCTCAATCATTCTCAGTTCAGCTTCAACTACAGACCAACACTGACTTCAAATTACTTTCACAATTATATGTTACAGAGTCCCAAAGAAATAAACCAAAAGTGTGAATTTATTTGTGGCATCTGAAAGAAACAAGATGACACCTGATAGGAAGTGGGAGACGAGTGCTCCCCACAACTGCAGATTAATTCATGGGACTGGTTTACAGGTATAAAACAGATATGTATCTTGTTTTCCCAGTGAGAAAAAAAGACATTCAAGACTTTTCCAATCAAACAATTACCAAAAAAAAATCACTTAATGAGCAATTTAAAGGACAACAAAGAACCACAGTGACCGACATGGCCAGTCACTGAACTATTTCAGCTGTCACTGCCTATACATGTCTTCATGTTAATGTGGGTATGAAGACATTAAATATTCATGCATGAGCCAAAAAGCCTAGAGCGTTGGCATCTGATATTTCCATAGCTGGATAACAACAGCATACTGCTGTTTCCTCTCCAATTTACCTTTACAATTTTTTCAGGACCACAATTATGAGTGCATGACACGTAATCATTAAGAACAAATAATTTAGGTCTTAAAGATTATACTGAATGACACCCTCTTACCATACTGTCTGGTATGTTTTCAGTAGAGCTATTAATAGATATCTATATCTCTCTCTCAGTAGACTGTGGATCAATGCATAGATAGACTGGCTCATGTTTATTTCATGTCATTTTGTTTTCCACCACTCTAAAGCATATATAAAAGAAAACAGCATTAGTTTGAGTTTTAAAGGCTTTTTGTGTTTTCATTTCATTGTCTTTTACACAAAGAATAAATGACAAAAATTGAAAATAATAAAGGCGTCAATAAAACGGAAACTTTTAGAATCAAACTTATTTAACCAAATTGACTACAACACATCAGATATGCCATTTTTATCAATAATCCTTTTCCAAAATACTTCCTTTGTACACATGTATTTCACATGTTAAAGGCAAAGCTTTGTAGCAGTATGTTTAGGCAGCTACAGAGCAAAAACAATAATTACACCACAGCTCTGCACTGACTCTGGGGGCTTTCATACAAGGCTAATAGTCTATAACTGGTGCACTACCAAAGTATTATAGTTAATCACTACAGATGCAGAGATTTAAGTTCTTTATTCTAAAAGTAAGTACTCCAAACACTCAGTGGATTGAAACCAGTCCTCATGATTATTAAAAAAAAACTGTGCACTGTACAGTGAATCACTTCTGTATATGTAAAAAGCCTCAATTATTATTGGCAATATTTTCCTTTACAAAATTAATCTGGCAGTGCTGACACAGAAAGAAAGGGTACCATGCCTATCATACAATAAGACATATATTAGGCAAACAGGAAACAAACACAGATAAACAAATACAGGAAATAATGCTAAACTGAGAGAATAGCAAAACAGAACAAAATCTAAAATCTGCCATATTTAATCACAGTAAAAGAGAATAATCATATTATGGACTGGGAAGAAAACTGGGCAATCTGTTCAGAAAAACAACTAAAACCACCTCTGGATCAGGGAGGCCACTGAGATCAGGAAACAGGCACTAAGGACCATCAGCAGGGATGAGGGATCCTTGTCACACCTGGAAAGCCGCCGTTCACAAGAAAACAGGCAATAGGGACGTCTGGCAAACTTGATTAAGAACAACAACCTATATATTAAATTTCACAGCATCACCATACAACCATTCTGAGTAATGCGACAGGAAGTGGCCAAAACATATCAAGGTAAACAAGGGCCTTTTTTTAACTGTCGTAGCAAAAGAAAGGCTAAGTGTAACAAAGGGTACCAGTTTTAAATATATAAGCTTTACTAAGTGCCACAACGCTGGGCCACATTCACCAAAAGTTCACTGACGTGGTAATCGTGCAATGTACAGACCGCGTACATTACAATAACTGGCAGTCACCATCAGGCACTGCAGCCAGTCTCTCTTATTTCTAACACAACAAGAAAAGTACTATTGTCTTACCCTGCAGCAATTTTCTTACCCACTAAGTGCTCCTAGCTATTGTAATACTCCTCAGGTGTTTCCGCCATGCAATGGCTCATCTCCTCCTGTCTGAGAAGCTGGATTTAAAATTAAAAAGTCCTACAGCAGCCATATTAGCTGACATTAGCTGCTCAGTCCAAACCATAAATATGTTAGTAGAACATTTTAATTACCTTGCTTATAAGATGTTTGTACAAAACAACCCCAACAAGGAATAAAATTAATTTAGAATGAATAATGTACAGTATATTAAAGTTCAGTATAAAATACCACAGCTGCTATATACACTGTACTTGCAAAGGTGGACAGTTCATCCAAACTAATGTGTATATAAAGTTTTTTTGTTGCAGAGATATGCCAGTTACAACATGTACTTATCTAGAAGAGCAAAGTGATAGCATGGCCTTAAGATGTGATTCTGTGCTTTATCCAGAAGAAGCATAAATGAATGTAGAGGTTATATCCATATATCCAAGTAGAGATATCCAAGCATTACCAGCTGTCTGCTCTTGTTCTCTAGTAAGAGTCTTGTGTAGAAAACAGTGCGTGAGTGAGTTGATGAGTGCCTGTTTATCCTGTAGGGCATTCTTTGATGGTACTGAGGCCAAGAAGCATGTGCTAATAGAAACAGAGAAGACCAGAATTGTGTCCTTTTTCAGTCTAGTTGTTATTTCAGGGTCATTCTAGTCAAATTTACTGAAGCATATTTGAATTCTTATTACTGTCTATATGGTTCAGTGAATCTAAATACATTAGCAGCAGACTTCTCATAAACAGTGCTTACAGCAGAGAATGAACTGTAGCGAAATGATGAAAAAAAAAACTTCTTTGATATTCACTGATATTAATGCGTCTCAAAATTGAGAAATAAAATGTATATTCTCAATGCAAAAGAAATTATCCTGAATATTAAGAAGAACTAAAATATAATCATCAACAAATGATAGATATTAACAGCAGTCTTCAACGGCTATGGGAAGCCTGTCTCTGAAAGTAAGGACATGGTCAATTTTTTTCTGCACAGACAAAAATTGGAAAATGCAGCTGACTATTTTATACAGACAAAAACATTTTCCAATATGTAACTAAAGCACCAAAAGTCGAGTCTGAGATTTGGAAGATGTTTCAATAATTTTGACACGTGTTGCATTCAATTAATAATGCTATTTTTTATAGTTATAGCCATTATGGATAGCGTCATTATAGATATAGTCATTATGTTGTTGATCTCAGATGAAAAATAAAATGTCACAGTGGGTCCCTCTCTTTGTGTGCAGGGGCCTTTTCTAGAAAGCAGGTTCAACTAACTCTGAGTCCATGTAGAAACTCTGAGTTAACTCACTCTGAGCTGAACAACTCTGAGTTTTTGGTTCCAGAACAGCTACTGTGAGTTGGTTCAATCAACTGTGAGTATTTTTAGACAGAGTTGGGAACCACAACAAAAAGCATAATCAGTAGAGCAACAATACCTGGATTCACCATGGCAACTGCTGACAAAAACCTGGTTACTTTACCCGATTGGTGCGAGAGGTTCTCACAAAGAGGTGTTTTGTAAAGAAGGGAAGACTACTGCTGCTGCTAAGGAGACAGAAAACTGTTGCCTGAGTCAGTGTGGAAGTTGGAATCCATTAGTCCACTGACTTAATATTTAACTTCAATAAAACTGGAGCATGTGGGTTAAAATATTGATGGATAGAATAAAATCTTAGTTTCATGTAGGTTGATTCTGTGATTTATTTTAACATGTTGAATAATCCAATATTACTATACAACAGTCATGTTGGATAACATCCTCAAAAAGAGCACAAGAAGGAACTCAGGCTTATTTAGTCGCAGCCCTTCTCCACAGGCAGTTCATCAATTAGCTCCTGTTTACACCCTGTGCGTTTTACAATTCACATCATATACGTACATTCATATTTATAAAATGTGTAGACACATCCACAGTGTATATATATCTGTGCAAACCAGAAATAATAAACAATAAAAAATAAGAATAAAAGAGGACTTAGTAATTTAGTGTGATCAATCATCTGTTCAAAGGATCTTATTCTCTTCTGCATTTTTTGAAAATTGATTTGTACAATTCTTTGGTTGGTCATGCTTGGAATTTTCTTCAGTTCGTCACCCAATCCATTCCACAATTTCTGGTATACAGACAGGCCGACAGTAGATTTCTACCCATCACACATTTATGAAATTATTATTTCAGACACATAACATGACCTTACTCATGATCTGACACACCGTTGTCTTTCTAAAATGTTCTGTGTTGCCAACATTATACGGAAAGGTCTCATTTACAAAAGAAGTTTTTAAAAAGTATTGCAGTACCGTATAAATCTTCCTGTGATGTCCTCTCACGTCCACAGTGTGTTCATGTTTGATATGCTGTAGAATCCAAGTTAAAAAACGGTACTGTTTGATGAGATGTTGATCCGGAAATGATAACGCCTTTTCTAGTTCGGAAATATTCTCCCTACATAAATCATTGCACATTTATCGATGTGTATTATTTCAGCTTCTCAATCAGTGGTTACCAACACCGGTCCTTGAGATCTACCATCATGCAGGTTTTAGTTAGGGATGGCCGTACTGATACACTGGAGTCAATACTTTGATATGAGCCAGTCAAAATATCAGATTCAATATTTATAGACATACCACTCTGCTGATACAAAACATGCCATTTGGTTTCACTTCTGAGAGTTTTTATGCAATAAAATTGCATGCAAAGCCCAGCCACAGTGTATTTCTTCTGCCTTACATGAGGCAGCTTTAATGCATGAGGTAGGTAGAAATTTAATGCATGTTATTTCGCATTATGTTTTATTAAATTTATCATATTACTGTTACATACTTTATTTATTTTTAAGAAGAAAAAAACAATTATCTAGGCCAAAACTACAGATCTGGTCTGAAAATGGTAAATACTGCATCACTTAATATAAAAACACTGTAAAAAGTCAACCAAAAATGCAATAAAATAAATGCTGACCACTGTATTGTGACTAGAATTTCTAGGATTTTCAGCCTCTCCCCCCTTCTTCTACCACATGTATTAATTTAATCACCACACTAAATGACCTGTTGTTTTTCAAATCAGACACTCAACCAAGGCTTTTCACTGCACCTCACAGAAATGGTCACTTTTAACTTTACCTCCAGTTCAAATATGTACTATTTAGTATGAACAGAGGAAATAGCTGCTCTATTTTTAGATTGCCGTCATTCTGGATCAGATCATGTGGAAGTATTCTGTACAGCAGGGGTAGCCAACGTTGGTCCTCGAGGGCACCAATCCAGCAGGTTTTCCAGATTTCCGTGCTCCAACACACCTGACTTAAACTAACGAGTCATTGTGAAGATTCTTATAGGCTGTTCGATCTATTTAATTTGAGTCAGGTGTGCTGGAGCAGGGAAATCTGGAAAACCTGCCGGATTGGTGCCCTCGAGGACCGACGTTGGCTACCCCTGCTGTACAGGGTGATATGCAGAGATAGATATATGCTTGATTTTACATCACACTGGACCTTGTAAGAATAAACATTTGCATCTTCAAGAAGTGTACAGAAACCTAAACAGCTCAAAGGTGTTTTTGGAGAGGAACATCCACATAGTTTATTAAGGGAATCTTGCCTTCTCTCCACACCTGTCAACCACATTCAATGCTGTCGAAGCACATGGAAAGAAAGCAATAATATTTATACTGTAATGCCAATCTACGTCATTTATTATGAGGCTGAAACAACTATTTAGAAGTCCCAGCCAGAGCAGATCAGACCTGCTGTATGGCTTTGCCTCACATGCTGCTGGTGTTTAAGTTTTTTTTTCCCAGCTTTGTGCTGCAGCCTACTTCTAGACTTCATAGAATAACACAAAATGTCTCCTCTGTTCTCTGTACTGCGCATGGCCCGATGCAAACACAGAAAGAATGTCTCAATTCACCCCCCATCCCGCATAACTGTTTCACCACTTCACTCTCAGAATTAATCTAATTAACAATGTGTGCAACTACAGCCTCATATACACACCTGTGGCTACAGGTGAGCTAACTGCTAATTTAACAAACTGCTGACAGCCTCCACACAGATGCAGCAGGAATATTTTCACCAGTAGCAAGAAAACTTGCAGCTGGTGACCTTGAGACATAGTATGAAAAAAATAAAACAATTTTCATATGACTGCTGTAACACTCTTACAACTAAAGATAGCCTGGGACAAATTTATGGAAGTCAAAAATTAAGCCACAATATTTTACACAGTGGCAGCAGCATCACCAAAGAGAAACGCAGGTGACAAATGTCAAATCAAAACAAATCTAAACTGAGTGGACGAAGGCAAAAGGTCAAAACAAAATTTTGGATATGTATTATATGGTGTCAACAGAAGCTTAGTCATGTTAAAAGGGATGTTACATGGAAAAAATAGTGGAAGACTTGCAGGTGTGTCTTGTAGTGTAGTTTCAGAAGTATTATCTTAACAGGATTCAGATTGTTTCTTTGGTCAATGTTGCACATTCTGGTGCTAGGAACATGAACATATTTCTCCTATCCTGCCACTGACAATATTTTATGGCAACTTGGGAGCAACAGCAAGTACTTGTGACAGTGGCACAGACAGAAAATCACCTACATAATGCTGATTTTAAGTAAATTCAATTCACTTTTAAGCAAGCTGTTTGTGTATTTCCACAAAAGAAAGACCTTGGAGAAACACCCGAGTCTAGCTCCTGAAAACTAATACTTATTACAATCTAGCAGCTACCTGTGCCAGTCCATTCTTTTATTTTGGGCACATGATTTGCATTTGGAAACCAGTTTATAGTGAAGCATTACCGCTGCCAAACAGTGTCTGAAACTGACGTTGGCTCGCAGGATTGAATGCTGAGCTCAGCACTGCCCACTAGTGGAGGAACTGACTTAACATCTATGGCAACACAAAAGACAAATGGAAGTATGAGGGCGGCGACGTTTGCCAACATTTGAAACGGACGTCCCTATTTCAAACGTAAGGGAGCATAAATGGGCCTTTAGTCAGTCAAACTCTGCCAGCCTTAGAACATCTGCAAAGCACAGCAAGAAAAGAATGTCATTAGGTTCGGCAACCAAATGTTTCTCAAAGGGCCAATATTTGTGTCATAGTTATTTTATGTTATTATTTTATGTTCACTGGATGAATACGTTTTGTGTATTTGTTGATTTTTTGGCATTTTTATAAAACAATCTAATTTTACAAAAATAAAACACCAAATGGTTCAAATGTTGCTGATTCAAAATGTCCAGCACATATGATTTAATATGTCCCTAAAAGGATACAAAACTTGAACATTTTAAAAAAGAATTTGTGGCTTAAAATGTGTTATTTCAGCTCTTAAATGATCATAATTTGTGAGTCAAGAAGCACTGTACTGCAGCACTTTCACTCAGCATGAACCTTGTAATTTAATGGATAGTGACATTTCGACAGTTTCCTGTAATAACAGTAATCTGTAAAATTATAAAATACCACTCCATCAGAGGCACATAATGCCTCCCTACCAAGAAATGTGTTTTTCCTTTATTTCTTTTCCTTTACTTCTTTAAGTCCCAGTAGTAGTTGATATTACATCTCTACTGTGTTTTTATTGCCACATGGTAATTGTGAATGCTAGAACAGGAGAACGAGAGCAATTCCCCTGGAGAACAACGGTCTTGTCAGAGTCTGACTGCTTCACATAAAGAGTAGAATAATGTAACATCGAATCTCCACAGTCTTATAGTCTTCATTTCATTTCAAAGGGCTAGGGGAGAAGAACGGTTTAAAGGGTCTGAGGGCATAATGAATGACAGAAGTCGCTGCCAGGATGAACAATCCAGGTGTCACTCAAGCAACAACAGTCTTTACACAGACTTATTCAACCCTGACAAATGACCAAGGACTGTCTGGAAGTCATTGAGCTGAATAAAGCTGTTAAGTCTTAAGCCTCCTTTTTATCTTTCCCGTTTTCTTTAGTTCGTTCACTACGGCCCTAAAACTACAACTTGGTTAGATGTCCCCACTCTGTTGTCAGGCTCATACTTGAATGGTTTAAAATTGGCTCTTGAATTGCTTTTCAGAAAATCCCTCAAGAGTACACTGAAGCAAATTTAATTTGCATGTCTATCTCAACAAAAGACACAATCTAAGAACATTTTAGCCAGCAGAATGAGTGCATGTTTATGTTTGTGTTTGTGTGTGTGTGTGTGTGTGTGTGTCTTATAAGAACACATGGTGTTGAAGGGGAGATTTAAGCATTCAGCTACAAATTGTGCAAGTTATGTTAGATGCTTGGACTTTGCATTGGTGAAGTCTCCAGTTTGAAATGTCAGCAAAAGCTTCAACTCTCAATTTCAAGGTGTTTTCAGGTTGAACTTTAATGCTGATTATCTGATTTTTATCCTAACAGATTGGGGTTTTGTGTCCTTACTGCATCCAGCAGCTATAAAGACAACACCATATGGATTGTAGGTACTCTCTCATCTCCTTCTCCACATATCCGTTTATCTATTTATGGAACTTCTCCAGTCATTTTCTTTGTCATATAAACTTAGTACATCAATATCTCGAGGAGGACAAACAGGAGCACAGTCAACAACATACAACAACAGACTAATAACATCAAAACAGATGGCATACATCTTTTAAGCATTGCTTGATTTGTCGCATTAGAACAGATTGATAAAATGGCCACAGGCACAGAATGATTTGTCCTGTATCTAAAAATAACTACCCCTCCTAAATTGCAGTCACACCCTACTGTCTAATCTTAACTCAGAGTGACAGTGAAACAGTGAATAAAGTTTAAATCGGATCAATCATATGTAGATGTGACATTTAACACCAACGGTAGATTCCCAGCTGCTGGTGGATGAAAGTCGTGTTTGAACATTTGACGAGTAAACTCCAAAGAGGCTCCTGAGGGAAAAGTTAGCTCACAGGGTCGTGATGCAACACACTTGATAAAAAAAAAGGCACCCTGAGTTAACACATCAATAAAGCTAATTGGTTATAAATAAAACTATATAAAAGAGATTAAATTATTTAATGTAAACACATCAAAACAAAATGCGTTCCCTATTTCAGAAGAAATAACACTAATAGAATTTATTTGGATTTACACAGAAAAAAATGGCTGACAGCACTTTGCAGTTACAAAAATTGGAAGGAAATAAGATTGAATGGTTATTTATGAAAAATATCAGACACATCTACTTTATCTTTTTAGACATAGGTCTTTTAGTAACTACATTATATGTTAAAAGGAAAATAACAGGGCTATTTGTTTGTTTGTTTTTCTGTACATAATTTACATTATCCTGAATACAAACTTGGCAAAGTTGGAAAAAACTATTATAATGTCTTGATATTACATTTTTATTTGCACAGTTTTTAATCTTTGTTACAGCACTGGTGGTATTAGCTTAAATTTGTCATTTAATACAAACATGGTATTTCAGTGTAGTTGTACAAATGTTTAAATCTGCAAAGATCCATAATTCACTATAATCATCACTATAATTTTTCATTATCAATCCACAGACCCATCAGATTCTGTCTGTTGACTTTGCCTCTGTAGGTGATAACCCATAGATTTTAGTGCAGCTTCCAATTATAGACTGGACTACAAAAAATATCAATAAAATATCCAATAAAAGCACTAAGGATTATTACAACCTGGATCACTGAGAATTTATACGGACATATCATTCATTTACATTTCAACTTCTACAACCACGCATGAACAGTTTGGACCTTTATAAGTTCACATGAAGAACAATGTGCTCATTAGGAAACAGCTGTTCTAGCAAGTAAGTAAAATGAGCACACGTTAAGCTGTTTAAGAGAGCCTGTTACAGTGACACTCACATAATAATGTCATTTTCTGGAATGAAGTGACTGAAGACATTACTGTCACAAGTCACAACAGAAGCAGACAAAATAAATGGGAACTAGTAAATTAGAATACAACATGTTTGGCCATTAAAGTGATCCTGGTGGGATTGGATTTATTCTCCCCTACATAAAGGCTGTCCTAACTAATAAATATACATTTTTAATAGAATGAATAAATTTTCCCTCTTGAAAAGAAAGTTTTGTTGACATCTGCAGCCTTTTTACACAGCTGAACCTCCCTTCTACATCCTCCAGCCTGACAGTGCCTCCATGACTTTTTCAAGCATTCAAACCCAACAACCTTTTCTGACCTTTCTGAGTAGACGTCACAGTTAGCTAAATGTCTGCATGTTTAACAGACCCTGCGGAATAGTATCTGTGCTCTTCTTTGATTAAATCTCGTGCATGTAGATGAAAAGAATAAAAATTGCAAGAGGCAGCAACTCATGTTCCAAAACTGTGGCTTGATTCTCTGTTGGGTAAAGACTTCACGTACACTTTACTATGTGTCAATTCTTTAAAAAAATAAATAAATAAATAAATAAAGGCCATTTCTACAAGACAAATGAAAACTCGTTTTACATTCAGCACAGAACCTCAGTGCTGGCAAGAAACTTAAGAGCCCTCAAGCAAACAAATGTTCCATCATCTGCCTTTCACCAACCTTTAGATCCCTGTGAATGTCATCAATATTATCCTCCCTCTCCAGTTCCAATTCCCGTTTGCAGGCCCGGGTACCATGCTCAAACCAAATCTCAAGATGCCAAAACGTCTGCGATGTAGCTAACCACTAAAAAGCCAAGGCACAGAAGAAAAACACAACGACCAATCAATGTTCTCACAAGGCAAATATCAGGCATGGCCATGGGGCAGCGATTCAAAGTGTCTAACAGACAGAAATCATTCTGCCATGACAAGCTTGGCATGCTAAATGCTGATGAGCTTGTTTGAAAAGGTCTCACCGCTTGGGATATATGTCAGCCATCGACAGAATACTTAATTCACTGAAAACTTATTCTATTCATCTACTTCAGTTACGAATACATTCTAGTTTCCTATTTTATGTCCTGTACTACTTTTATCATTTATTTATTATGCTAACTGGGGATTTGCATGACATAATTACAATAGGCTTATGCAACGTCTTAACATTCATTTCTGTACAGTCCATTTTTTGATACAAGATGTTGTATTGATGATGGGAGAGTTGCCCTAAGTCTTCTTCAGCACGTCCCAAAGATTTTCAGTGGAGTTAAGGTCTGGGTCTTGTGGTTGCCAATCCAAATATGAAATCTCATGTTTCCTGAACCACTCTTTCAAAATTTTAGTGATTGCATTGTCATTTTGGAGTATGTCCATGTCGTTAAGGAAGCAAAACAAAAATTTGCACATCCGAGCCAAGCACAAAAAGGCCTTCACTGATGGCAGACATTAAAGCAGCTATGACTGAGGTGGCAGAATATTTATTCCAGGACTATAAAAATAAAACAGAGATTCTGTCTGCCACTGCCAGTGTCCAACTTGGTGCAAATACTGTGGGTGTGTGCGCTGTCCATGAATGCGGTGAGACAGCTCAGCTGGCTGTTTTCATACGGATGGCTTTTGGTTACTTTTCCATAAAAGAGAAGTATTTGACATTACTTCTACTGAAAACCACCACCAAAGGAGTGGATATTTACAATGGCATGAAGGAATACCTACTGGAAAAAAAGCTTCCTATTGGAAAAACCGGTCTCGACAACAACTGATGGAGAACCAGCTATGATAGGTGGTCACTTTGGATTTACTGCTCATTGCAAAGCGCACCTGGACTTTCCTTAACTCCTAAACTATCATTGGATTATCCACCAGCAGGCTATTATTGGGAAGGTCCTGGGGTTTGATCATGTCATGATGCCTGTTGTGAACATCATCAACTCCATTCATGCAAAGCCCAAGCAACACTGGAGCTTAAAGCTTTTCCTAGAAGAATGTTCTGCGGAACATGAAGATCTGCTCCTTCACACTGAAGTCAGATGGCTGAGCAGAGGTAAGATACTACAATGCTTTCTTTTTTTTCTTGGTGACATCAAGGCTTTCGTGGAAATAAGGAGAGAGGATACCACATTACTAAGTGATGCTTAGTGGCTGTTGGATTTGGCCTTCCAGGATGATTTAACTGACAAAAAGAACCAACTGAACCAGCAGTTGCAAGGCAGAGACAACAACGTATGTAACATAAGTGCTGTAAAAGGCATTTAGTGCAAACCCTCTTTTTACATCCAGTAAATTAAAAAAAGATTTAAACATTTTCCGACAGTTGTGAAGATGCTGAAAAGCAACACAGGAGCAGAAAAGGTGTTTAAGGTACAAAGATTTTGTGATCTATTGTGCAAGCTGGGACGGGAGTTTTCAGATAGACTTTGAGAAACTGGAGCCACGTGTGATATTTATTTGCCAACCCTTTCCTGGATGTGGATATCAGTGAGTTGTCAGGACAGGTGGCTGAACTTTTCAGTGTTGATCCTATGGAGATAGAGGTTTAAAACCGCATAAATAATTTCCAGCTTAAATCCCAGAAACATTCACAGCATTTCTGGAGTTTGGTAGAGAATCATAAAAATCTTCACCCGGCTGTTCTGAAAATAAGTGCTTTGTTTAGGTCAACATATCTGTGTGAATCCATCTTTTCTGACATGAATGGCATAAAATCAAAGTACAGAAACAGACTGACAGATGAACATTTATATGGCTCCATCAGAGTGAATCTCAGTGGATACACTCCTCTATACAGCTCTGTCTGAATCAATGCAGTCAGTCTTCTCACTGATGGAAACTCAACATATAGAAGTCATAAGATGTAGTGTTTGTAAATTTCATGTTTTGACATCATGTGATTTTTTTTTATTCATTCATAAAGTAATACAGCCTCCACAAGCTGGTAAATTTCTTTGTTTTTTTAATTGAGTTTTCAATTTTTAATTCTTGCATTGTTGAAAATGCTTTAAAATATTAAAGAGTACAGCATACATATGCTAGTGAATTTTTTTGAGTTTTTATACAAGATCGTTCCTTTTCACAACTTTAGAAGTATTGAAATACAGCAAATGTAAAGTGCACATGCTTGTGAATTTAAGTTACACAATTTGTGTCCTGTGAACATTTCTGAATGAATTATATGCAAAACGGAAATATTCAGTTGTCCTATATGGAAATTAGCAATGTGAATAAATGTTACTTAACATGAGTAGCTCTGCAGTAGTCATCTACAAGCTCCTTGGTCTTACTGGTATTTGGGGGCAGATGGCTTTGTTCGCACCAGTCCACAAAATCAGTAATGGCCTCCCTGTACTCGTTCTCGTTCCCCTCTGACACACAGCCAACAGTGCAGATAACAGAGGGGGGAGTTGTAGATGAAGTCTGAGTTATACATTGTGAACAGGAACAGTGAGACAACCGCTCCTAGTGCTGCAAAGGGTCCAGCATAGAGCTTAATTGGGTGTGAAGATACCAAGGACGATCCTGTCCATGGCCTCCATCAGATAGGAAATTAGGGTGATAGGTCCAGAGTTGTTTGGTTCCCTAGGTTGGGATATTTTGGGAACCAAAACCATCCAGGAGATCTTCCACAAGACTGGGACTTTCTCTTTCTCCAAACAGAGGCTCAAGTTGAACAAGTGCAGGAACATCTATCACTGATCATTAAAACATCACTTGGGAACTTTTCATTCTGAATACAAAGAAAAGTCTGTTGGTTACTTTAGAAATAAACTGCTAAACTGTCATAGATAGCAGAGTTTAACTAAAGCAGCATCTGTCTCGTTGAAAGCTCAACTCACCTGAAGTAGTTTGCAGAGTTTCCTGGTTTGAAACACCTCACACTACAGCAGAGGAACGGATAATTCCTTCTGCCACTGACATGTTTTTTAGTAGCAGCCCATAAACTAAAGACTATTTTGTGGCACATTTCTTCGTATGTTTCTTTATGAGCATTGGGTTGCGTGTGGTAGTGCAGTCGGGGGGTTTAGGAGCAAAAGTTTGGGAACCACAGGGTTAAATATATTTAATGCAAAAATTTTAGGGAATCACTTTCCTTCTCACAGGTAATTCACTCAGTTGATGCTTTAGTTCCTGCTTCAAGTTTACTCCCATAAAAAATTATTCAAGAATAAGGTACTGCATAATGCCAGGAGCTAGAACTGACCTTCAGTGTGGTTGTAATTTGAAACCATAGGGAATGACAATTCTGTTGCATAATGATTTTTTGAGAAACAAAGCTGTCACACTTTCATACAGTCCATATAGATAAAAAAAATAAATTTTTTAAAGCTTATGTGCTCAACATAGGGGTCAGTTACATCCAAAGTTGTTATTTGTGTTAGCTTATATATTAGACTGGCTGTTTGAACCCCAGGACTGAATATCTCTGTGGATTTCATGGCTTTAGCTAAATTGTGTCATCTAATGCCAGCAATCTCCCAACTCCCTGCATGCTCTATTATGGGAACATAAATTCATCAATTTGCAATGTCTTTCCAATTTGTAGAAAGATGGTTAATCAGCATATATTTCTATACATTTATTCTACCCTTTAATTTTACCTTCTAAAAGATCAATGTTGCATATTAATAAAAGCTGCAGGGGAAATGGGACAACAAGAACAATCCACATGAGACATTATAAGCAAAAATACTAGTGACTAGTAAAATTAACACTTTGGCATATATGTCTGTTAGAACCGTCCTGAAACAAATAATGTCTCTGAAGACGATGATATTAACTTTTTGTTAAAAGGATTTATAAAAATAGTCGATTCAACTTCATGCTTTTTTTGGCAGCAGTTTGTGATGCTATAGCGAGAGCGGACGGGCTCGCATCTTTTTTAACCCAGTTTTCTTGTAATAATGGGATAATTTATCTCGTTTATCTCATTTATTTTGTTTTCTCAAGATGATGGATTGCAAATGCAGGGTCGCGAGGGGGCTGGAGCTGCTCTTAGTCCATCACAGAACCAACACAGAGAGACAAACATTAAATCAGACTGTCACTCGCCCCTGGAAAAAATTTAAAGACTCAAATCAGCCTAACTTGCATGCCTTAAAACCTACTTGTTGTTAATATATAAAAAATATAATAAAAAAAAAAAAAAATGTATATATATATACATACATACATACATACAAGGATGAATTATATTGGTTTTTACTGAGTGTGTTTGTGGTCTACTGGGAGCAGTGCTGGTTTCCATGCCTTGGGTGCAGCAGTCTGTTGCTGAAGGAGCTCTACAGGGTTGTCAGTGTTCTGGAGGAGTGTGGAACAGTGAGGAGGGGGCTCGTCCTTCAACATGGATAAGGGCTTAGCCATTATTCTCCTCTCTTCTACCTCAACTGGTCGGTCCATTGGGCATCCCATTACAGAGCTGTTCTATACAGGGATGCCTTAGTACAGTCAAGCCAGCATTGGACGCAAGCTGACGTCACATCGAGGAACATCCATCTGTGATCGATGCATCCAATTTTACTTCCATCAAGTCTGACAAACGCTGAAATTGGGATATGTCTGATAATTAAGTTTAATATCAATCATGCACAGAATCATGGCCAATTTCCACCGGGTCCGTGTGCACCGCGATCCAGCTCAATTCACACCAGGAGCGTGTCAGACGCGGAGCACTCGCAAGTGCAATCTGCAAAGCTGGATCCACGAGATCACAAAATCACAGAAGGATATACATCTCGTAGTCCATGAGGGGAAAAGAACAAGTAAATAAAAAGTATTAATCTAATTAATTTTATATGAATTACCATCAGAAGTGTCCCAGAAGCGCCTTGCCGCGGCTCTCCGCTAAATTTATGCGCAAAGTCTATTTTTGTCGGAGCACGCACCCAGAATGCGTCAAATTCCGCCGTTCAGATAGGGGCAGACAGGAAATGAGACATGCGAGCAGTGTAAAAACTTCCGGTATTTTTCCAAATAAAAGCCCCTGTGCAGATTTGCGCTCCTGTACAATGAAAACCTTACATGTTTAATCGGTCAGGGGTCTCAGTGTTTTGTTGGGGTTTTTGTGTTTTTTTTTGTTTTTTGTTTTTTAAATCATGGACAAATTCATCCTGGAAGTGGAGAATTTCACGATTCTCCAATTTCATGGATCATTTCAATCTCATGGATCCAACTAGGTGGACTGCACTCGCAGGCACGCTGCACCTGACATACTCCTGGTGTAGACTGCTGTGCCACAGAGGTCGGAACAAAACCGTGGAGCAGCTATAACATGGCGCACACGCACCTGGTGGAAATGAGGAGTCAGCGTATGTTTAGCAGAGAGGCACTTCTGGGACGCTTCTGACACACGCCATACCATGCCTGGTGTGAACCAAAACCATTGACTAAAACAGACCGAATGATCCGGAGGAACACGGCGTACAAAACGCGGCACACATGTACCCAGTGGAAATTGGCCTTCACACATATACACCATGACTTCCCTCTTCCTGTGGTCCTAGGGTCTATTTTGATCAATAAAATCAGGTTTAACACAGTAAGACTTACTTTTGAGTCCACCTTAATTGTCTCGTTTTCTTGAGAAAACAAGCTTCATTATCTTGAGACAACATTATAATTAACAACTCGTTAACAGTTAAAAAAAAATAATAATAGTCGAGCCTGAATGCTGTCGGCTTCTGTACTGTATTATATTGAGGTGAATCTAATATGTTTTACGCCCAAACAAAACCAGTTTCCAAAAAGCCTCAAATGAAAACAAACTAATCATATGCCCAAATGAACCCCTTACTGAAAAAAGTGGTATCACCATAACTTCTACATCAAGATTATTAGCACAATTTTTAAGCACTTGCAATAAAAATCTTATGTACAGTACCCTTGAAACCAAAAGCAAATTAAATACCCGTTGCATAACTTTGTCAAATTAGAGGTATTGTACTTCTGTTTAATTCAACAATTATATGTGCTTTTGTTACTTTACAAAAAAAAAATTGATGGAGTTTCCCATAATACGGAGCTGCACAGCATCAACTAGCTTGGCTTTGTAAGCTGACCTTTCAGCTAGGCTAAGTGCCACTGGAGCAGAGCCAGGCTTAAACAGCATCCAAGCAGATGGCAGAGCCAGACAGACAAGACACACAAATATAACCGTCCAGCAGGAACAGAGCAACTGAGGCGACCTGAAGTGTCACCACCTGTCTTAGCGTACCACAAGTTTGCCATATTCCCAATATCCTCAGCTCATCACAGCAACTGACTTTCCCAGCATTCCTGAAGCAGCACTCAGAGAGATAATTCATTAAGAGTCCAAAGTATTATTTTGTTTCTATTTTCTTTGTCTTTAGTTTCACCACACATCTCTATGACTCTCCCAAACTATAAATGTCTTCCTGCTACTTTATCTAACACAAAACTCTAAGCCCCCAGAGGAGGCTGCAAAAATGGCCTGAGGAAATGTGAAGAAAAGATCTGTTATGTTCAACTTCTAACAAAACGTATTTCAGCTTTGTGCTGCCTGAACAGTATGACTCAGATGATGCAGGTGATGTTCATGGGGTGACATATTGATCATTTACTTGCCATTGATTGATGAATGACCACATAGACTTTGCAGTGATTCATCCTTTTGCACACACTCACATATTTTCTTCACTTGTTCTCCCTTTCACAAAAATAAGCATAAAGAGGCTGAGGATGCTTGTTGTTCTACAATCTCCATTCAAAACAAGTTGAGACACAAGTTGAGGTTTAAAAGGCAAAACTTATGTTTACTTTATATTATTTCTTCTAGTGTCTACTTTATGTATTATGTGTATGAATGTCAATATGTATGTGTATACATATAAATATTATATATATATATATATATATATATATATATACCGAATTATACACACCCAAAGCCTGTCCTACAAAGCTGTATAATCCCTTATCAAGCTAACTCCAGGGTTAACCCCGGATTTTCTGTCCTACCATGCTGGTTCAGCTACCAATAAAACAGCTAAACAGGCGCTCCAAATATTCTGCTTTCGCAAAAAACATACATTTTCAGTTTTTGTTGATATTGTCAGGAAGGTGATATTTAAATAGTGGGTGTTACTGGTGTATTAGGTTGATATATTTATCAGTGTTCAAATATTTTGTCCTTAAATATTTTACAGTTTTTATATTTTGTATTTTATTAATGGTGTGTACAACATATTAGGCACTTTTCAAGATAAAGCAATCACGTACATCATCACCCAAAATAATAAACACAAAGCAAGTTATCACCTACCTGACAATACCAATAAAAACTGAAAATGAAGAAACTTTATAAATACAGAATTTATAGCAGAACTGTTGTATTGGTTTGAACTAGATTGCATAGGTGTACCTAAAGCAGTGGTCAGTGAGTGGATATGCATGAAGTAAAGCTATATTTGTGTTACTACATGAACGTTTTCTTGACTTTTCGACATTCTATCAGACACTCATATTTTTATGTACTAAGAAACTCTGTTGGTCCGTTTGCCCTCAGGGACTCATGTCAAGAGCAGCAGCAAGTAGCAGCCGGAACCACCAGACCAAGAAGGGCCTTAGGAAGGGGAGAAGCAGAGAATGTCTAAGGAGATCTGAGACACAATCCCGGCCCATGCTAAAGAGCGCTTCTCCTTTGCTGACTACCTCATGAGTGCCACACTGCTACAGGCAGAGATGTTTAAGCAGCACCGACATACGTTTCCTGGTGAGGCTCTTGATGCCACCGTGACAGCATATCCCATGCTGAACAAGGCAAAGATTAATACAGAACTGTCACTCACGAGAAAACTGAATTCAGCGGCTGCTGTGGTGCACTTACGTTGTACCAGGTTCTTCTCAGTTACAGCCTCCAGGAGACCTTTTCTGAGACATTTTCAATATACTTATAACCACACCCATGACAGCAGCTGAAGCTGAGAGGTGTTTCTCAACACGGAAAAGGATTAAAACATTCCTGAGAAATGCAATGGGCCAGGAACGTCTGAATGCGCAGGCCACGTTTAATATGGATGGCGAGCTTGTCAGGAACATGACTGATTTCAATGAGAGTGTCATTAATCACTTTGCTGCTTTGAAAGAAAGACGACCAAAATTTCAGTACAAGTGATGTGGTCTAAATAAAGAGTCATTCTCTCTTTCTCGGTCTCACACAAACACACACACACACACACAAACAAAAAAGAAATCTGTACATTGCTGATGTTGGTTTTTAATGGCTTAATAGTTCAGGTTTTTAAGGCAATAGGTTAATCTCTGTTTTTGCTCAAGTTTACAAAGCTTTATGTATATATACATATATACACACAAATCTATCCATCTTATCAGAGATTTATGAATTTTGCTCTCCTTTTGTGACTGTGAAAAGCTTCCTTCTTTCATAAATAACAGATATAATATACTACTCTTTTAAATAAACACTTTATGACTCAGATCTAGTCCCCTCTTCCTAATTAACGGTAAAATTTATATCTCTTTAAATGACAATGGTATCCGAGGGTAAACTAATTGACAGTTTATCAGTTGATGACTGCAGGGGATTGATCATTATTTGTAGAGTCAAAATTATTTGATTAATGAAGACTCATGGATGTAACTTTCCAATATAGCCCAGTATGTGACTTGTGTAGTGAAGGGGAATATCGTTGTCTTGTAGTGTAGTGGTTACAGGTGATGTTGACCAGGAAAAACTGACACCTGCCTTGCTACTTATTAATTTACCCATTGAACGGGTCACCTTAGTCATCATCACAACAATTGCACCACCCCTGAGAAATCTGTCAGGACACCGGCACTGCAGACACAATTCTATTTAATGCCATTAATAATAAGAAATCCAAAAAGCGAAATACCTGGATGTAATGTTCAAGTTGTTGGTAGACTCTTCTCATCCTGAGGTAGTTGAGGAAAAACGTCCCGTGAGGAAATGAGGTAGTGACCACATGTGTTACTTGGGGAAAGGTGAAAACATTAAAGCCAGATGTCTTGTAGCGCTTTAGAAGTTCTTCATCTGCTTTGTTTTCTCCATCAGTCAGAATACTGCCGATAGCATAGCGACACAGTGGTCCTAAAACCTAGAAAGGAGGAGTAAATGAACTAATAAATAAAGACATATGACATAATAGAACATGTAAACAACATAAACTAATAAATCATTTGGATAATGGATGTGTTCAAAAGTGTTTTGGAATAACTAGTTCTACATAATCAGGAAATGGTTAAACTCTGTAAAATCTAACATTTTTTCTTTCTTTTGGCATATGCCTGGTGTAAGCAAAGTGCAACATCACATGTTTACAGTGGCTTACAAAAAGGTGCATTCCTGTCTACAGTAGATAGGCCACAATCATTAGGCAGGATTCATTCAAAGGATAGGCATAGTTTTAAATAGCTTCATGTATTCAACTGAAACCATGTTTCATCTGCAAAACAAACCAATGACACTACAGTCTATGTAGGAAAACAACCTAAGCCTGCATACCTGCAGTCAGCCATTTATGTGGTTGGACAAGAAAGTGCTGAAAATTCAACATTTTATGCAAAAGGCTCCAATATTACTGTACAGCATACATCGTAGTTATAACCAGTGACAATACTGTCTACATTCTTCATGTTAAACCTGAGAAAACATCTAGTGCCTGTAGAAGAAGTTTCAGCTTGGTGTGCCTTTTCTGCACATTCTGCCTTTGTTAAAAATCTGTTGTCTCTTTCTTATTGTAATGATTTTAAATGTGAAAAAGCCTCTGATTTAAAAGCAGCAGTGAAACATAAATTCTGTCATAAAGTCTTGTGTCATCCAGTGAATTCACAGTAGAATATTCCTTTCATCATTCCTATAATCTGCATAGAATAAAAAATGTTTTAAGATGAAAATGGTGTGCAAACAAGGTGCAAATCCAACTTGATTGTGACTAATTTCAGTCTTGTTGAAAGAGGATATTGTTTGCAATTTTGCTGAAAAGTGTTTTAAAATATGTGTGCAGGCATGTTTTGATTGTAGTCATCTTATGTTTCCAAGTGATAAACTTTGGCAATTACAAGGATAAAAATATCTTAGTTCAACCACAGAAGAGACTTTATCCGTATATATGAGTGTATTTCTATCAGCATAGGTAATCAGTCAAAATTAACCAAAAATAGCATAAAACATAAGACATCAACAAAAAATGCATTATCTAGCATTCCTATAATATTCTTGTTATGTTATTCAGGTGCCAAAGTGAGAGAAAATATGCTCATTAATTTCAGCTCCACTTGGAGCATTTGACAGCATAGCAATTATTGCTGTTTCCTCCATTTTAAGCACCCAGGTGCCTATTAAAGAAGAAGAAAAAAAAATACACTTTTTACAAATGAATCCTCCAGGGACAACTAAGCTTTTCTCCCACTGTGCTCTCTAAAGATGAGCACCACTCAAGGCTCATGTAATAAATATGCTGGAATTGTCTAATTTGTTCATTAACCTATTAATGTCATGCTTTTAGGCACAGTGGGTCCTATATTTATCAACCCAAAAGGCTAGTAATGGCTAGAAATTTGGTGCTCACAGTGCACGTCACAACAGGCTCATTTTTGTAACAAGCACACAAGGGTGGTGCAAGACAAGAGCAACTTGCAAATCCTATTTTCAATATAACTTCAAATTCAGTGTGCTAATCCAAATAAATCTTGCATTGTGCACTGTTGTGTTTTTAAATATATTGTGGTAAATTCAGTCAGACTTACATGCAATATCACATACAACTGACCAACACACAGTATATAATGTGTACATATGTGCATTGTTAATTCTTGCAATTTTGCTTTCCAATCCTAACCCCTTTATTTCTATACCACATTTTAAACACATGGTTCCCAATGTGCTTTACATATAAAATATGACTGTTGAAATGCAGAGACATTTCACACACAACCAGAAAATCTGCACCCCAAAAAAACAAAATAAATAAAACTTGAGAAACAAAACACAAAAATATAGTTTAAATAAACCAAAGAAATCTAAAAACTATAACATACACTAAAAGCAATAAAAGACTGAAATGCATTCAGATAAATTGACAAATTAAGACAAGCTACAATAAAGCAATTAGAAAGATAGAATACACTAAAAGAAATTTAAAATCTCACCTAATCTCACCTGTAAATGCTGGGATAGGCTCCAGCTTACCCGCGACCCTTAATGGACTAAGCGGTTCAGAAAATGAATGATTGAATGAATAAAACTAATATAAAGACTAAGATACACTAAGAGAAATTAAAAGGCTAAAATACATTAAAAGACTAACAGAGACCATACAATCCCCATGCTGTGCTAAAAGGAGTAAAAATGTGTTTTAAGTAGGCGTTACCGGCAGTAACTAATTTTTGTAATTAATCGTGTTCATATTTTTAACGCAATTTACAAGCTTCATACAGCCATTATTTCTCTGATATAACGGCAGGACGTGGAGAAGCATGATGGAAAATATGAGCCACACCTGCACTTTTCCCGCATTCTTTTTTATCCTGCACCAACGTGTCTGCTAGCGGATCTCTGGTAGTCTCTGTGCAGAAGCTGCTTCTTTCCACTCATGTTGTTCCTTGGATCATGATGGCTGTCGGTGACCAGCTGATCGGCTTTTTGCTCTTGTTGCGTTTGTTTATTGTTCAGCTGAGAACGAGGAAACTAGCGGTTCATGGTTCACACCGTCACATATTTACCCAAAAGTATTCTTTTTGGCAGGACCCTTCTCGGCTGGTGGTAGACAGGGTTTATACTTCAGCTATTTAGGGGCGGGTCTAGAAAAGTTCTGAGAATTTCTGTAAGGCTGTAACTTCTTTTCTACAGCAAAACTGCCATGTGGGGTTCACCAAGGCTCAATTTTGGGTGTTACTTTTAGAAAACGTGGTATTTCTTATCACTTTTACATGAATGATACACAAATTCATTTGCCTCTACAGCAACATAACCAAAGCATCTCATGTCAGTTGATGGAGTGTCTTAAAGAGGTCAAAGAGTGGATGGCTTTTAAATGTTTACAATTAAATAAAGACAAGAGGTACTGTAATGTTTTGTATGCTGGGCTCAACCAAACCTCCCTAGCTTGCCTATAGTTAGTTCAAAATGCAGCTGCTCGGCTTTTAACTGGCAATAAAAAGTATGAACACATCACCACCATCCTGGCTTCACTACACTGTCAATTTTAAAATTCATTTTAAGATTTTACTGTTTGTTTTTAAATCGTTAAGTAGACTGGCACCAACTTGCATATCAGACTTGCTGGAACTCCATCAAGGGCACTGATAAGAACTAAACCAGTGGAGGGCAGTGCCCCTGGTGCCCACGCTGTGCTCTAGACAGGACATGAGAATTGAGTGGTCCCTCTTGTCAAAAGCAGCAGGGAAGGGAGGTCTAAAAGCACAAGGAAGGCAGAATCACCAGCATCTGTGGTTAATAAAAAAATCATTAAAAACTCTTAGAAGTGCAGACTCTGTGCTGTGATTTTATTTAAAACCAGAATTCATTTTTTCAAAAATATAATATGGAGTATTACAACTTCTTCTAAAATCTTGGACATATAAGGAAGCCTTGAGGTTACTCTGTAATTGCTTAAAATGAAGGAATCCAGATTTGCATTTTAAATTAAGGGTTCAACAACTGCCCCTTATTAAGATAAGCAGGGACAACGCCTGAGGAAATAATGTTGTTTATTATATTGTGGACGAAAGGGCCAATAGTGTCCCAGACCTCTTTAAAGAGGGGGGGTGCTTTATAGTTATATGAACAGAAATGGCTTAGTATAGAGAATTTTTGTGGAGAAAGAGGGGTGGATGGGGGGGAGATCAGATGTTAACAGCTTTGTTGCCAAGTATGACAAAGATAACACTGGTAAAGCTGTGTAAAGTCTTCACTATGCACATGATGAATGAGGTATAATTAGTAAGTCTCATCAAAATGCGAATGCATAGTGTTGGTCCACAATCCCAGTGTAACCATCTATTTACCGATCTACTGTAAATAAAACCTTTACTGACACTTTCTTGAAAGATAAAGGCAGGTTTTCAGTGAAGCTGTCAGATCAAACGAGTTAAAAAAAAATATAATGAATCTATTCCTGAAGGATTTTAAACCTCCTGTTAGTAATTCACTGATCATACTATAGTCAACAAAAAGCACATCTGGAAAACCATACATAAAAGACTATTTCATATGCTTTTGTTTTGAGGGTTCACAGCAAGAAGTCTGGGTCGTGTGGACTTATTTACCAGCACAAGGCTCCAAATACGCATCAGGAACAAAAAACTTGACAAGTTATTGTCCATAGGCTTTGTTTTACTCCTCTAGCTGCACTCATTACGACACGAGTGTGATGTCTTTTCTTTCTTCAATACACTGACAGTTTATCAGAAGCAAAATGTTATAAAATCCAACTCAAGGAATCACATCCTTTTGTGTCTTAGCAGCACAACAGCTGAACTGGCTTTGATGAGGTAGGAGGAATAAAGAGTAAAAAGAATCTTCTCCAGCATACAAAGCATTTCGTACCCCCACTCGGACCCTGACAGGCTTACATTTTAAATGTTTTAGTATGACTTTCTGAAAGGGTTAGTACTAGAGAGATTTCATCATTTACTCTAAAGACCAGCAATCGACTGACATACATTTCCCAAGCAGCCCTTCCTCCATCTGCCATCCCCACAGCTTTCATCTCACTGTGACACAAACATCGGTCCCTGAAGATGGGCAAACATGCATTGTTTCACTGCTATTCCACTCGCCATCTCGCTTTTTATTCTCACATCCATGTTTCAGGGTCTGCAAACACTGACCTCAATCACTTACTCGAAGTATCAAGTTTGACAGAATACTATCTGATCTACCCCCCCTGCCTCCCTCTGATGTTTGTTGCATTTAGAGTTGAAGGGATGAAGAACAGAGGTGAAGGGGGCACACTGGGTCGCAGAAACCCCTTGGCTTTGAAGCTGTGAAGAGGCTGGTGAAGAAGAAGGGTTTAGCGTGTGGAGCCTCTGTGCTAGCTGTTTGAAGGAGCAGACAGAGCTGCTCTCGCACCGTATCCATGGCAACCATCTCAGGACCATCTCAAGTTTTCGTTGAGGTCTTTTGTTTCTCCAGAGGAAGTGTTTAAAGGAGGTAAAAGTAAGAAAACCAAGAACAGAGGATAAGACCAGCCACGCACACACTTATCCTCTGTCAGAGAATCCTTCCCACTGCAAATATCAACAGACAGTAACTCCCTATTTAGACCGCAAATACCAGTTCTCCTATGTGAGAACAATCTCCGGGGCTGCTGATGCAGCCACTGAATGGCATCCTGAGGCTTGGACGCTAATGAGCTGAGATCATTACGCCAATTATTCTAACTTAGATCAGGACTTGGCTGTGACCGTGCAGAGGAACCAGGACCCACTGCTAGCTTAATTGCCAGCTTGGGAAAAAGAGGATGAGTATAACAAAAGGGCTTTGAATCAGAGCCGGAAAAAGCCCATCACTACACTTTGACTACATTCCATCAGGTTGCTGCAGCAGGTTTAAGCAATGTCATTAAAGCCAATAGTGTCTAAAGTTAGTAGGCAGCTATTTGCATATTACTGAGACAGAATTATTCAAATTAGTAAAACAGAGTTAAACAGAAATAGATAATATAACAATGTAGTTGACTTAATACCCTAATTTTGAAATGTAATCAATTTAACAGACATTTTGATCCAAAGCAACTTGCATGTTTAAATGAGGCGTGACATTCAGGGTTTAGTGTAGAAAGAAATCCTTGTGCTATCTAACTTTTTTAAAGACAATATGAGTAAATAACTGCGAGTTAGGGATAATAAATGATTTAATAAATGATTTAGAAGGGGAGGTGTTCTCAGAAAAGATGAGCCTTCAAGGGATTCTGAAAGGTGGAATGTGACATGATAGTATTTGTCAGTTTGTTCCACTATCCTGGAACTACACTGAAAATGGTCTCTAGACTGATGCTGTATTATGCACAGGGATCGCAGCATCAGTTTATTTATTCTAGGATTTCCATCCAAGAATTCAAAACTGTTGGTAAAAACAACAGAAAATTAGGCTGACATAATGTAGAAAGGGCATCTCAGTTATTCAGTTTAGTTATTACCATTTCTATTTCTGTTTATTGCTTAATTCAAACTGTTTGAGACTTAATATTTATAGTTTTATTCCTTTAAAACCATATTTGAGATTTAATCTTCATTTTATCATTTTGAGGTCAATTTTTTTGGTGTAGATATAAAAGAAAACTGTGTATAAAATTGGGCATTAAAGTCAAGGCCACAGCAGAGGGATATTTCTACATATTACATCTTTTATACTCTTGTTACCTAACCCTTAAGTCTCTTCACAGGGACATTATTTCTGTAAAATCAGTACAAGATGCCGTTTTTCATTCCTTCATGGTCTTGGAAGAAACTTGTAAAAACATAACTATGTGGGAACAAGTTCCACAATAACTGGAAGAGTGTGTGCTGTTAAGTATCAGGAAAATCAGATCCAGCAGCTGTTATGTCCTGCTGCTTATTTGAACTGAGATTTTAAGATAGATGGATTTACACAGGGAGCAACAGGAAAATTTCTCACAGATGGATCCAACTGACTAATTGTGTTGGTAGCAGCCTTGGAGCGACGGTAAGGAGACAACCTTCACTCCAGTTTGACCTTTGATCTGTCTGGAGCCCTATTACATGAGTTTATTTCATAATTGGGTGCCTAATTTAAGTAAATAGTGTTTTTTTCCCCCCATCCAGTAGTTTTAACAATTTATCATATCATTATAGTTACTTGTTTTATAATAAAAAGACAAGAATCTAAATGGAGAATTAAGTAAAACCTGTGTGAAAAGGAGTTATAGTTTTAGTAGTTACATACAACACATTATCATTAGCAGTCAAATAAACGTGTTACATCTCACTTTAACTCTTGGGGTTTCTGACAATTTACTTACAGAATAGAATAAAAAGATGTTTAAAAATTCATTTGAACATGAAATAAGCACTCCAGTGCCTTTGGATTATATTTCATGACATCTTAATACACGAGACACACCATCTGAACAGATGTGCAATGATGATGATGATGCTCAGAGGCAAAAATACTTCCTTTTTCAGTCTCAGCAAAACGTGACGAAAAAAAATGGGAGGGGGGCTGAGTTAACTATGCGAAATGCAATCAGTGACAACCTACTGGGAAAGAAATATTTAAAATGAATGAGTAAAATAACTGATGACTTGCTAACAAGTGAGCAATTTTTCAACTCGTCTCCTCTAAAAGAAAAACACCAACGCCATCTAGCGGCCAACAGCATAACTTACACCTTTAAAACATCCGCTTGGTTAAGCTAAATTACAAAGCAAAATTCTGGAAAAACATCGCTATTCTAAACTGGGGGGAAATATCTTTTCAAAGATAATGTAATCAAATAGATGTCTGGATTTTTTACCTTTTTGGGATGGTCATAAAACACTCCGATACATGAGAGTTCTGGTCCAATAAAGTGAGCTTCTTTAAAAAGTTGTCCGCAGTTTTTGTAAGGTCCTTCTTTAAATTTGTAGGCAAAAGTTATCTTCTTTATAGGCGGGACGCCAGTGTGAACTTTGACATTTATTTGGAGTCCCAAATAAAAAATATAACCAGCAACTGTTAAAAAGAAAAGACCTAACAGGATAACAACCACGCACAGACTGAGTAAGTCTGGCATGATAGCTCACCGACAGGCGGAGCAGGTACCGTTTTAGCTGCTTCTTCCGAACAGTTAACACCGTGTCATTTCCTGGAAGAAGCTAACATGTTTAAGAAGATGTATTTGTTGTATTTTAAAAGTACATGTCCTTGACTGGACTTATTCTTACAATCTTAGAAGACAACAACGACAAACAACAAGGTTTCACGTTGTACGAGACTTCCTGGAAAGTACCATTTATGCCGACGAAAGGGGGAGTTCGCTACGAATTAATTTACAAAAATCTTAAAAGGAAGCGTGTCACCAGCAACTCAGATAAGATGTAAAAATATTCCAGTCAACATGTTATCGATGTTTACTTCGATCGATATTTGACTCCTTTTTAGGTGTGACTGCTTCATAGTTACCTACAATTCTACCGTTCTAGTAAAATGACCAGCTCTTTAGTCTTCTGGGCAATCTTAATGGAAAAAAAAATAGTAGTAGGCTAATTATGAAATAGGACTTTATTTATATATATATATATATATATATATATATATATATATATATATATATATATATATATATATATATATATATAGTTGGCCCTTTAACAAAATGTAACAAAAAATAAATTTTTTGGGAAGGGATCTCTACCATTTATTACCATGTGATACATTAAAACTATTATAATGTGGTTTTCTGCTTCTGGGTACTATTAGGGGACAGAAGACAAGTATCAGATTGTGTTCAACAGGATTTTGAGCAAAGTTGATGCCATAAATTGAAGCAAAATGTCTCAGAAACTGTATGTAACATATATGTCATGCAGGGCTCTTACGGGTTAATCAGTTTGTCAGTGTGTTTATCTGGTTGTAAATTATGTGATTGCAACTTTTTATATTTGTTGGTTAAATGTGTTTAATGTCTGTGGTTTTTGTTCACAGCTCCATTTGGAGTGAGTGTTTGTGGTTGTGTTTCTGTTTACATGGTAATGCCATAGATTATTTTACTGCATTAAATATTTGGCAGGTCCTGCTGGATCAATATACCGCCACTGGTGGGTTGCTGCATGGAAAAGTTTGGTAACCCCTATTAAGGTTGGACAGTCTATTATCTGTCTAAACTGAGTTGACTTTTTATTTTGTAATGTTATTTGAATCAAATCAAGTGAAACTACTGTTAACCATTTTATGTTTTTATTGCTGCAGCAAATATTGGTGTTAGCATATTATATTTATGGTAAACTGGCATCTAAAATATTTGCTGACAAATGACACAATCATGTTTTTTTTAATTAACATAATATAAAATGGATGTAGGAGTCCCATTGTGACTGTTGTATTGAGTCTTTTGATGAGAATAAGAGCGAGAAAAGAACTGAACTGGTGGCTGATAGTTGTGTATGAATGTCAGTCTATATAAAATAATGAGCTTCGGTGTTTGCTTAGTCTGTGTGTTTGTGTGCATGCATACATTTGTGCAATTGCATGTGAGCATATGTGTGCAGTATATGAGCTGGGGTGGCCTGGGTGAGTGTATGACTCCCGAAATGACTTTTTATCCCAGTCCGGCCCTGATTGATACCATCAAAACTCCTGAAAATGCATTAGTTTGAGATTACAATTTGGACCATATAAAGGTCAGGAAGCCAGAGAGAAAAGAGAAGGAAAACGACCCAAGCCTTACGTTTGAATTAATTCAAGTGCACAGAGAACTTTCTCTTGATATTGTAGGTTAAAATGCTGTACACTGAGCCCCTAACAAAGGTTGGTTGAATGTCTTCACATACAATATGACTCTAAAGGTTTATTATCCAGTGTCCAGCAGCCACACACTTCCACCTGAAAATTAAAATTTAAAGCATTTATAAAAAGTATTATGACTTGTGAAAATAACTTTCTACATAAATTCCTAAATACCATTTGCTGAATCAACATATTGTGTTTGATGCAGTACGAATTGAAAGCTTTTCTGATTTACATTTTACTTTGGAAAAACTAAGAAAAAGAACGTAATGCTAGTTTTTCTTTAATGCATTTCACACTTTTCATTCAAAAGTTTGTTTCCACTCACACCACCAAAGTGTCAAATCTACCCTTTTAACATTAGCCACAAATTATATTATCAGTGCAGGTTAAAATATGCAGACTACAGAAAAAAAAAAGAACTTCGAAACTCTGAAACATCTTCAGAAATAAATTCACAAAAAAGAGACAAGTAAAAGTAAATAAGAGTAAGTAAGTAAGTTTCTACCGTTTTTTACAGCAGTTTGTTTCTGTGTGGATTAGGAGCAAAAATGTCTACAATATCTAGACTGAGAGGTTTAAAAAACTGAAGATGAGAGTGGTTATGGAACATGAAAAACAATGGCAAGAGAAAATGAGAAAACCGAGGAGGTGAGAAAAAAAGAAAGTTCTTCATTCTCCTGGGTTTATTTCTATTCTCCAGCTACATCCTTTGATGCATCCAATAAGCCCGAACCCTGATCTACCTTTAGTGTTACACCATTCTCCGTTGATCCTCCTGATATTCCTGAGATTTATCTAAATGCATCCTATGATCCCTCTTCTGAGCCCTGACATCTCTAATACTCCACCATTCTCTAAAGATCCTGCTGATATTCCTCTGTTCTCCTGACTCACTCCAAGATCTTTTTTCTGACCTCTACTCTTAGATCAACGTCATCTCTTCACATTTTTATAATTATCCTTCTAACTGTCCTGTCGTCTGCCCCAATTCTTGCTATCTGACACATCTTCTCTCCGAACCCCACTTCATCCCTCCATCTCGCTTTCTCCAATGTTCTATTCTACTATCACTCTATTCTGTTTTGCTCTCTATACTTTCCTCCATAAAAATAATTCAATAAAACAAATCTGACAACAAATAAAATGTATAATATACAAAATGAGCAAATAAAATCATTGTAACTGTCAGCCATATTTCCGCAGGTGTATATTTGTCAGACACCTGCAGAAATAAATAAAAGTACCGCACATTCTGGTAAACTCAATGTAATAATAGTGAAAGCTGAAAGTAGATAAACCTATAGTTATTACTGGTATTAGATATTGTGTCATATTGCTCTAAACTCCTCAGTAAGACTTCACGGGCAGTATGTGTTACCACCGGTAGTTTTTATCAATGTTCATTTACTATGGCTCTACATGTCTGAAACAGTCTATTAGTTGGTAAGATATGAATAAAATGCACTTACAATTGTAATAAAATCAGAATGCATTGATCTACAACTCCCCCAAACCTTTTGTTTACCTAAAAATATTAAAGAAAAACTTCATTTTTATTAAAGTTTTTTCTAGGATGCACCACTGTCTTGCAAGAATTCCAAAGTAATGGCAGGGAATGTGAAAAGATTTTACAACCTGACAGCAAAGATGCTGTCCAGAGAAACCTTTAGTTTCTCTGCACTGCAGGGGAAGGTTGTTCTTATTGATAATGTGGCATCTAGGAACAACAAACAGGGATTACACTCAGATGCAATGACCCTTATGACCAATCCAAAGTTATTCATCTGTAGTCCAGTCTGTATGAATGATGCATCCTGGAACCTTGAGAAGTTACTGGTCAGTGCAGATTGAGAGCCTTACAAGCACTACAGCAGAAAATTCCTCACTATTGACATTGAGGGCAGACATTAAAGACCTGCTGCAGAAGATAAATGTGCAGTCCGTGGGTCTCTATGTAAGATTTAAGCCATTACTACTCTGAGCTATTGGTATATACTCATGTTTACGCTTTCATGGCTCACAGTTTAAGTCAACTGCAGCAATCCAGAGATTGTGCTATTGCCAGAGCTATACACTATGGTTTTTCAGCCTTTTTACTTAATGAAATCCCTATTTTATACAGTTTTCTGTTGGGAGTTTCTGGTGAAGATATAAAAGTTTGACTCAACCACTGTGTATACCACAAATATCCTAATTTTGCAGACTTAAATAGGAAAAATAAACATGTTTTTCAAGTGCTTTTGAAAAAGCAAAGAAAATGGACATATCAGTGTAAGCAAATTTTTGTGAGCAAAATTAAAACAGGCCAATTTTAATCCTATTTCCAAATAAATACGTTGTACAAAATTAAGAAAGTAGTGATTAGCAAACCACCCAAGTCCTAAATTGTAAAAAAAAAAAAGTCATTTTGAATTTCACAGCAGCTAATTTAGAAAAAAAAGTTGAGCTTAGCCATTTAAAAACAATGGAAAAAGTTTAGCAAATTTGACAATAGGTCTGCATCATAGGCTGTGGAATCCAGAAAGTCTAAGTTTTTGAGGGGCAGCATTTGAGAGGTGATTACCATTGTCAAAGGCAGCATGGGAAAATATATATAAATAAAAGTACTAATGACATTCTTAAACCTAAAATTGCAACACACAGCATTAAATATTCAAGGAAATATCTATACTTGGGACTGAAAGCATTATTATTAAAAGGATTGCAAACCATGCCACCCAGTAACATGTAAAAACATATATTTTCAGGGAAAAGAAAAAAAATCCCAGTTTCACTTGCTGTAGTTGTTGTATATAGTGTAAAGAAATGCATTGGTGCTACTTTTTAACAGCCACAGCGGTAGATTCACCGTGCTTCCTGGATGCGACTGGGAGGGTGCTGGGGTTCATCCTGACTGCAGGCTGCATCTCGTCCAACATGGCTGGCCAAGAAGATCCAGTGCAACGGGAGATTCACCAAGATTGGGCAAATCGAGAGTATATAGAAGTCATTACTAGCAGCATTAAAAAGATTGCTGACTTTCTTAATTCATTTGGTAAGATTTTGTTTAAAAAAATCGATTACGATCCGTATTAATGTAGAAAAATAGTTCAGAAATGAAATTAGCTAGCTATACGGCTGTTGCTAGCACTGATGTTGATGTTTTAAATGGCCACTCCCAGCTAGCAGTTAGCTCGATTGTTAGCATGAGGCTTCTTATGTTGTTAATTTACAGTGACATTTTGAAAGTGAACTGCTTCTCCTTGTTTATTAATGTTAGATACCTATCACCTGTATGTGTGTATGTGTACTGTGAGTGTAAGATTACTTGACTCGACAGCTAACATTATTTAGCTGCTAATGTACGTCCGCTTCGGTTGACATGACAGAAAAGTGATATGGCGTTTTATAATAACACTGGATGCTGGTATAATTGTGTTTACGAATATCTTTGTAATTTGTGGTTTTGACAATATGTGCCACACTGTACGAGACACCGAGGGTAATGACTGTAACATGTGAAATGAACTTAAACCCAAACAGATATGTCTTGTCGCTCCCGTCTGGCCACCCTCAATGAGAAGTTGACAGCTTTGGAGAGAAGGATTGAGTATATAGAGGCCAGAGTAAGTATACAAACCAAATATATTTTGTTGTCCGTTTTCAAGTGCTATTATCATCAACTGTATATTTATGTTTATACAGGTGACCAAAGGAGAAACCTTAACCTAGAGCATGGGAATTCATCCGGGAGTTGCCTGCCCACCCTCCATCCTGAACTTTTGGACTAAGTGTGTTGGACACCACCTTCCTTTTTGGGGATCACGTGGACCATTTTTATATTATATTGCAAAGTTCTATGTTGTTTTGTCTCACGAAACATTTGTATAGAAGATTTGGGTCTGTTTTGGGTATGAATGACTCAAGCATTATTATTTGAAAGCAAATCTAATCTCCATAAGTCTTGGTTAAAAAAAAGAAATAAATAAAACTTTTAAACTAAGTAATAGATATGATATCAGCACCGTTTCATCACCAAATCAGAGGTTTTTCAACAAGGGGAAATTCTTGTGTGCCAAGTTGAACAAATTATTGTGTACTCATCTTTATTGAGGACTTGTCTGTACAGTAAATTGTTTGATGTTTCAGAATTTAAATGCTCTAATAAATGCTAAACAATTACCTTTTATTCCAAGTTACTCTTATTTAAGTGAACTAATATGTTTAATTTTTTATCTCCACTGAAACGAATGGCTAAACAGCACACATAGTAAAAGGGGAGACATGCAGCTGAACTACAGTGCTTGACATGAGCTACACAGCAAACACTGTATTACAAAGAACGTTATTTCATGGAATAAAAAATGATAGAGTATACGCGTTACATAAGAAATTTATATAATATTGGAAGATAAATTTATATGCACATCTGAGGAATTACAGCATACGTCTGCAGACACGAAAATGGGGTAAGTGCTCGGACTGCAGTGGGTACATTAAGTTGTGGTGCATTGAGATGAGGCCATTAACGTAAGTATTTCCGCATGTTCGCCTGCTAGTCAGACTTAATGTGAATTGATAGAGGAGGTCCACCAGTTTAACAAAGGCTATAAACCATGTTACCACGCACTTTATTGATACCAAACGCCGTTTAAAACAAACGTTACGCAAAACACAGTAAAATGGCGGAAAATTAATATTTGTTATTTTTGCCCTCAATTTTGCCTATCAGGGAATTCTTCTTGAGCTCCCTCTTACTTGGCGAATTTAGCTCTGAAGGACGTAAAACCAAATAAAATATTTCCGTGGACTTGAATAAACGTCTCTATTATGTCAAACTAAAATATAACTAGATGGGAACAACTGCAACTACAAACACGTCGATTCAAGCTGTTGCCTGTAAGGCAAATTCGGTGAAATAGTTTAATCTTACCAATAATGCACTAGGCTCTGCCGCAGTGCATGTTGGGATAAAGAAGGTTCTATCGTCGAAGGATCTTCGGTCAGACCTTGAGTGTGAGATGAATTTCTTTGGTCACTAATTGCATTAAAAAGTGACCGTAGAGAATATTATTGTCAACAAACCAACTGTGGTGAGTTATTGTATATTCAGACTGAAAACTAAAATTGTTCACATCTTCACATCAGTGTTATTTTTGTCCATTAGTTCCGCCTTTTTTAAGCTAACGTTGGGATCCATTATGTTTTGCCATTATTTACTTGATTTTACGAGCTCATTCGGATTAAGGAGAGTGCGTCTGTGTTTAGACATGCTAATGATTAATTTAACAAATCAATGTCGGAATAATTGTAAACTTGTCGTATACATATTTCCTCATTTTAAGGTTCTGTGAGTGCAGAGTCCGTATAGAAAATGGGAGCTGATAAAAGGTGAGTAGTAACTGAAAGCGCGAGCACACTTCGCTATGGTCAAATATTTATTTTGGTACTCTCATTTTAATATAAAATGTAATTTTGCCCATTTTACTAAAACATTGTTTATGCATTGGATATTAGCAGCAAGCAGTACTTTACAAAGAAATTCCAATTAGTACATGTCGATAACATCAAAATCAAGTGGAAGTCATAATTCCAACGTAATTGAGTAACATTGCAAAATGTCAGAGGACACCAGCACAAAGAAAGCTGTAATTCGGAGTAAATACACGCACTTAGACATAAATCCCTATATCAGGGTAGAGAAATTTTAATTGATTAGCTAAATTAGTCTAATTTAACCCTTGTTTCCAGCTATATGGTTGGTGCTTTGATTGCAATAAGGATTCAAAGTACAGGCTGACTGCAGGTAACTTGCACTGCCAATCCATAGCTCATCAAACAGGTTGACCAAACTGCATCTGTGTTTTACAGTTTTGCAGTCTTCATTTCATCTTTGAAAAATGGCACTCGTTCTTTAAAATTAGTGGTTGTTTTTAAATAACATAATTATGTCAGGCTTGAAAGTAAGACATTTGGTAGGAGGTTATTTGTTGGAGTTTTTAAAAATTGTCACTTTCAATTCACTGTAAGTCTTGGTTCACAGTTTATGAATTTATTTATTAAATTTATTTGTAAAAGTTACACACAAATATTAACCAAGAATAGATGCTACTGGCTACTCTTTTAGATGTATTAAGCTAAACTGAGCCATGGCATCTTGTCTTCTGCTGAAGAAAGTTTCAAGCTAATGCCATATTTATCAGATATACTGGTTACAAATGATCTTTGAATGTTGTGTAGTTAAAGATTGTGTTAATGTTTTGCTGTTCTGTGCCTTCCTAATTAGGATTAGTCGGACAGAGCGTAGTGGCAGATACGGCTCTGACCAGTCCCGTGACGAGTCAGAGTGGCGCGACAGACGAGAGAGAGACCAAGAGCGTGATCACAACATGCGCCGCTGGAGTGAAGAGAGACGTAATGATCGTTATGATGGAGATCGCCGAGGAATGAGAGACAGTCCAGAGGTACTTATTCTGTCCAGAGACTTTAAATTGTATTCCCTTTTTTCCCCCAGAATTATGTTTAGGATATTCATTTTTAACATTTTGTCTTAAAGCAGAGAGAGAGGAAACGACGTAATAGTGATAGATCAGAGGATGGTTATCACTCAGATGGTGACTATCAAGAGCAAGATTACAGAAGGGAGCCAGGAGATGAGAAGAAGAGTAAGACAATCATGCTCGGGGGACTTTCTCCGCACGTTACTGAGGATGATGTAAGTGCTTGAATGTCTTTTGCAGACCTCCAACTTTTTCTTCTTTTTGCTTAAATGGGTTTATTCTACTTATTTTGTTAGATGCAATGTCCTTTAAAATGTATTCATTGGTGATCCATGTCTGTATGTTGTTAAAGATTCGTTTTGCCATCGATCAACTGGAGGGTCCTCAGCCAGTGGATGTCAGACTGATGAAAAAGCGAACAGGTGAGAACCAGATGTATGCCGGACCCTGATCTTCCCCCCTAGTCCTTGACCATAGGGCCAATCTGCTTCAATTCAGACCCATTTTCCCATAGCAACTACTATTATATAAAATTATTTGTAAACAGATGTAAAATGTTGATGCAAGACTTATCATTTCAGTACATTGTGGATCTGTAGAAGGTAAGTACAAACAACAGTAATGGTTAGGAGAAAGTCAATTGACTGATACCCACTGTACTTTGGTGTGGTTCAAACTGTGGTATTCAGCTGGATTTTTTTTTGCTATGGTAAAACTCTTAAGGAGTGGCCTATTGTACCAAACTGGGCCTGGGTTGTGAAGCAGTTTGTGGAAGAGTTTGAATAATATGCCCATGGACTCTTAACTAACACACCTCCCGTCTATATTTGAATGCTGTCTCTAGGTATAAGCCGTGGTTTCGCCTTCGTGGACTTTTATCACTTGCAAGATGCTACCAGATGGATGGAGACCAATCAGGTTGCTTCACAATCGCCAAGTCTAGTTTAATTCTTGGGGTTCTGGAGAAATTATCCTAAAGGCAACCAGAATGTGTTCAATATATAGTTTGGAAACTGTACAGAAAAATAACAACTAATGGATTGAATACCACACAGGAAAAATATTTGATTAGTATATGAATAGAGATCCCAGTATTTCTGATTTAAAAATTCCTTGCTTTAACAGATTGAATTTAGTTAATTGTAGTGGCACTGATATTAGAGCTGCAGATTTTTTTACTAATTTTGTGAGGTCTGCATTTGAACTATAAAAGACACATTTTTTTAGCCCTAACTTTCAGTAAAAGATGATTTTTCTTTTCTTTTAGTTATGTAACTTTTTTTTTTTTTTTGAAGGCCCATACATTTTTTTTAAAGCAGTAAAAAATTGTCTGTTAGGATCACATTTTACACTCTGCTCCAGCTTAGTCTGGGCACGCGGGTCCCAAACACCTAAAGAATTGTCTTTACATCATGCTCACTTATACATCATGTGCTTGTCTTTAACTCAAAGGCTGTTTGTTGGGGGCCCCTCTCCCCATTCTCTCCCTTCCATGACTGCTTGCTCCAATTGATTAGATCATTGCTTGCCATGAACTGTTGAGTGATTTTGTTTTCCTTTTTCAGAAACGTCTGATCATCCAAGGCAAGATGGTGGACATGCACTACAGTCACCCTAGAAACAAATACGAAGATTGGCTCTGCAACACTGTAAGTGAATATCTTGTTTTTATAATCCCATTATCCAAACAATTCTGCTCCAGAATAGTGAACACACACTTGTGATAGGTCTGTTAGTCATAATTTCTGCAGTTCCTTTTGGTTTTGCTTTGTTGTACACCTATGTTTGTATATGTGGTAAAGGTAAGGTTGTATCTTGGGTATGTATGGTATGCTGACCAAAATAGATTGCCTTATCTCTGAGGCAGCATTGTTCCAGGCTTTAGTAGGTTTGTAATAAAAATGATGTGAACGGTTACTTGCAGTGTGGCCTGTACAATTTCCGGAGGCGAATGAAGTGCTTCAGGTGTGGAGCAGCCAAAGCTGGTAAGTAGTTGAATCAGCAAGAGGCCACCCACTGCAAACATCCGGACAGCCTGGGGCAACTGTGCTGGGATGCAGTATGAAGTTTGTGTTTTTGTGGTTGTGAAGACCTAAGGTGTTGTGAACTCTTAAATGTTGTCAGTCACTGGTCTAAATATCAACGACTTGGATGAGAAATGGCATGCAATGTCTGTTACTTGACGTGAAACTTCAATTAGGGTGAAACCCAGCTTTTAATGTAATTTCTAAGAATAGTCGTATTATGTGTCATATTTTCAAATGACACATTTTTAGCACATTCTGTGCTCTTTAACTTAATAGTTCAGTTCCTGCTCTTTAATATGCACTTAAAGTAATGTTAATACAGTTCTTACTTGTTCAATCTTTCAACAGAAAGTGAAACGAGCAATAACACAGGGGTCTCTGAAACTCAACCCAGTGGAGATTTTTACGGCGACAGTAAGAACTTCTCTCTTTCATAGATTTAATATCTCATTTACTTTGGAGAAAAAAATCTCTCTGCATATGGTTGGATGTTAAATAAAGCGTCTTGTCCCATACAGCAATCATCCTGAGAAATATTGCTCCTATGACCACTGTGGAAGCCATCTTGACAGCCCTAGCACCATATGCTAATCTTTCGTCCAACAACATTCGCCTCATTAAGGACAAACAAACAGGCCAGAACAGAGGTTTCGCCTTTGTACAATTGTCCTCACCTCTGGTAAAGAATCCTTAAACCCTTAAGACATTTTTCTTAGGGAAAAATAAAACATATTGTACAACATATGTCCTGATATTGCTTTTTTTCACAGGAGGCCTCTCAGCTACTAACCATCTTACAGGGGCTGCAGCCTCCCCTAAAACTGGATGGAAAAACAATTGGGGTGGATTATGCCAAGAGTGCTAGAAAGTAAGTGATTTTATCATGTTTCTGTATTTTATTTCTATTGATCACAATGTTTACCTCTGTATGGATTAACTTTTTAATTTTACTTGTCATATGTAGTGCAATTTTCTAGATACCTGCTTTTAATACACTGTAGAGCGATTTCACACAAACTCGGGTTGGACTAATGTTTTGCGGGGGGTTTTGTTTTTTTGCCTGGATTAGGGACCTTTTACTGCCCGATGGGAACCGCGTCAGTGCCTTTTCTGTTGCCAGCACAGCCATTGCTGCAGCCCAGTGGTCATCAACTCAGGTAGGCCAACTTTTTTTTTTGTCTGCATCTTGTTTCCCAACTCTGATTTAGTGTCATAAACTCATGATCTACTTTACCCTGACAGCCACAGCAGAGCTCGGATGGAATGTCAGAGTATGCATATCTACAAGAAGGTTATGCTCCACTGTCACAGGTGAGTAAGAAGAAATTAATTCAAGATTTGAACAGCTGGCATAAACATTATATTTTTGTTTTGATTTCTTATTTATTAATTTTTGCACTTTTCATTAAATTTTTTCCTTGATGTGTTCACGTCAAGGGAAAAAAACATTAAACACAATATGGCTCTTTAGTTACATCTAGTGGCAGTGGAGGTGGATTGTAACAGATTACTGACTGTATTTTTGTAGTTAACAGCTTCAAGGGAAAATCTTTGCATCATGATAATGTTTTTAATTTCTGTTAACACTTGAAATAATTTATTTACAGGAATTCCAGCCATACTACCAGCATGGAGCAGGAGCAAGCACCTCTCAGGGAAATGGAATCCTAGGAGGTACATTATATTTTGACACCTTTTGTAGATAATTGGCAGGGTTACTGATTATTAATTTTAAACTTGTATAGAAATATTTTCAGAACATTATTATGTTTTATTTTCAGAACTTTTTATATGATGGAAATTTTTAGGATATTCTGCCATTTATTTGAAAAAGGTAGAATTTGAATGTTTTCAGGGGTCATTAAAAAGGAGAACCTGTTCTCAATTTACCTTTCTGGTTCAATAAAGGTTAAATAACAAATAAATAAATTAGACTAAGAAACTTGGGCAAATTTTAAAAATTTAATTTATCTAGGTGCTATGATATGAGATATATGATTTTATAATAATTTCCCCCATGGCAATGGAAAAGTATTTATGTATCTATTTCCCTTCCAAATCTGCATGCTGAGAGAGGTTAACTAGTTATTGCTCCTGATGCACAGGCGTTTCCAATACATTTAGCTCCTAGAGATGTGTTGGCTCCTCTATCAGCCTCTGATGCTTTTTTTTTTAGCTGAGATGTTTATGCATTAAAGACCCCTGCCATATTTTCATAATTTGACTTTGTATGTTGGATGTCGACACTAAGAAACATTTTCTTTCTAATTTTAGCTGCCCCAGGTGTAAAGATTGTCCCAGCTGCAGTTGGAGTTGTAATATCACAGAGTGCTCAAGTCTACCAGCCTCATATAATAGCGCAGCCTGCTGTGCAGGTAATGTTCCTTCCTGTTAATTTTGGCATTAGACAGTGAAACAGATTTAAATTACTGCAGAGATCTCTAAATAACCATGGCACTAATTGTAGGCATTGCCGCTTGCTCAACAACTGGAGACAAAACCCCCGACAGCACATCTTTCAGCTTTAGAAACTGCATCTCTGCCAGCTATTGCTGTATCTGCTGCTGTTAACGCCTCTTTACCAGCCTCTGTACGCACATTGGACACCAACACAGGTATGAGCAAAGAAAATGTCTTAAAACTGTTTTATATGAAGTGTGATGTGCATAAATCTTATATTTTTATAGTCACTTTTGAAAGGGTACGCTAGGTAAATTGGAATATGTTGTTTGGAGCCTGTGGTCTGAAAGTAACTTACTTCTTCTTGAATTCTAATGTTTGTGTATGTTATGTGTGTCCAATAAAATAACAGTGGCAGGTGTATGATGTGACCAAAAAAAAATATGTGAACTGGGCACCTTTTAAAGATTTCTTTTACTTAAGGTTTTTATTTTTTGTTATCAATTTCACCAGTTCAAGAACAGTCAGATTTCAGTCCAAAAGTTTAATGCAAAATAAGAGATGGATACTCTTATTCAGTTGTTGGATAGAATAACAGAAAATTTACATTGAGCATGTTTAAATGGCACTTTCTTCATGTCCTACCTTGTGCATGTATACTGGGACAAGGATAATGGTCCAATTTAACTAAAGGGGTCAAACTAATTGTAGTTCAACTCAGCTGTACATGCAACTGTGTAAAACTGTGTGTTCACATCAGTTCTTAATGATTTTTTTATGTTTTCATAAATGACAGCTGTTCCTGATACTTCCACCTATCAGTATGATGAGTCTTCTGGCTACTACTATGACCCTCAAAGTGGCCTCTACTATGACCCAAATTCACATGTAGGCAGCACACATCCAACATGTCTGACTTTTTTTCTTTTTCTTTCTCCTTTTTTCATCTTGGGAAAGTTAAATCTTTTGATCTTGAACATTACTTTTTCTCCTTTTTAGTATTACTACAATGCTCAGACACAGCAGTATCTGTATTGGGACAGTGAGAAGCAGACATATGTACCAGCCTCTACAAACGCAAATGATGGACAAAGTGATAAAGCTAATGGTTCTGCAGCAACAGGCAGCAAGGAACCTAAAGAGGGCAAAGAGAAGAAGGAGAAGCCCAAAAGCAAGACTGCACAGCAGGTGCCATCATTAATGCCACAATAGCAACTATTTCTTATTCAAATTATTTTTGGTTTGTACTCATTAAAATTTATATTTTAACTCCAGATTGCAAAAGACATGGAACGGTGGGCCAAAAGTCTCAATAAGCAGAAAGAGAACTTCAAGAGTAGCTTTCAGCCAATAAGTCAAGAAGAAAGGAAGGAGGCAGCTGCAGCTGATGCTGGATATACACTGTTTGAGAAGAAGGTATGCACATAAGAGTTCAATGTCTTGAAGTTATGGGACTGCACATCAAAATATCTATGTCCTAAATTGTGTTTTGTTTTGTTTTTTTTAGCAGGCAGGTCTAGACAGACTCATGCTAGAAGTGTCAAGGGGCCTTGAAGAGGAGCCCCCCATCAGCTCGGTTGCTACTTCTAAAGTAAGTATTTCTTTGGGTACAGCTTCACTTTGCACTATGATGGTGACATTCAAGTGCATTCAGATTTAACATCACTCTTTTGTCCTATCTAGTCTTATGTCCATATGTTTCTCTTGCATGGTTAGGTTGGCCTTGTGGCAGCTTATAGTGGAGACAGTGACCCCGAGGAAGGAGGAGCAGAACTTGATGGTGGAGAGGGAGGCCAGGACAAGCTGACAGACTGGAAAAAGTTGGCCTGCCTGCTCTGTAGGAGACAGTTTCCTAATAAAGAGAGTTTAATTCGACATCAGCAGCTCTCTGACCTTCACAAGGTATAATCACATTAGTCCTGAAACATGAATGGGAGAACATCTAAACTACCAACTAACTACTACAAGAAACCATTAGATAAATAATTTTTAATGATGTATTCATATTTTGTCTGGGCGCGCTTAGAAAAACCTGGAAGTTCTCCGCAGATCCCAAATGACTGAAGCAGAGCTGGAGGAATTGGAGAGGAAAGAGACTGAGGTTCAACTTCACATTAAATCACTTGCCTATCATTAATTTGGTTTTTCCATGTTAATGTGACTGTTTTTTAAAATGTAATTTTTTTTGTGAACAGTTGAAATACAGGGACAGAGCAGCTGAGAGGAGAGAGAAATATGGAATCCCAGAACCCCCAGTGCCTAAAAAGAAGAAATTCAGCCAGCCAACACCAGCAATGTGAGTAACAGATTTTTTATAAGTGAAAGAGTAATATAGCACAAGTTCTTTTTAAAAAAAATAAGTAACTGTATATTTGGCTTTGCTTTCATGTGCAGCAACTATGAACAGCCCACTAAAGATGGCCTTAACAGTGACAACATTGGGAACAAAATGCTGCAAGCTATGGGTTGGAAGGAGGGGAAAGGTCTCGGTCGTAATCAGCAAGGCATCACTGCTCCAATTGAGGTATTTGCAACAATTATCTGACTATGTCATGGTGTACCAGTGCATCAGCATCAATAACAATCAAGTTTCAGTGGGTGCTAACATTTGTGGGTTTCCTTTTTAGGCACAGTTGAGAACAAAGGGTGCTGGACTTGGCACTAAAGGCACCAACTACACCCTCTCACCTTCAGACACATATAAAGATGCAGTCCGAAAAGCCATGTTTGCTCGCTTCACAGAATTGGAATAAGTCAACAGTTTCAACTAGATTGTTTTGTATCTGATTTGTTGATGATTTGGTGCAACTCTTTGTCTGCATCATAGGAAGGAACAGGCTCCATGTATGATAAATGATGGGATTACCTCCTGCTACCAGACAACAGAATATCATCTGTAATGTTGGGATACTGGGATAGTTAATGACTTAATTTATAATTTGTACATATGCACAGTGAATTACCCTTCTTGGTTTCCATAGTTTTATATATTTGATCCATCTTTGTTTTTTTTTCTCCCTTGTTTCAGCATGTGAAGAAAATTGTACAGTTTATATAAAATCTTGTCAAATTAAGAAAATAAAGAGCAACACATAATTTGTGATGGTCTTGTTTTATACTTATTTCACAAACAAGATTGTTTTTTGTGTATAGAGTCTACTATATTGTATAAATAACATCTTTAATACTGTCTCGTTTAAACTGTTTAAACTTCATGGGACATTAAGGGAATACAGAATGGTTTAGAGGTTTTTTTTTGTGTGTTTTATAGAGTTCATATAGCAGAAAACTAAAGAGGGAGAAACTAAATAAGTGGAGATATATGTATGTATGTAAGTCACATAAGAATTCTTGGGGCGATAGACAAATTAAAAACCTCATCAAGTTTTGAATTATATAGCACCCCACATTCTATACTAGTTCTTATCTTTCTTAACTGCAGAGGTTTGAGGTTATATTTATAAAAGTAAATTTTATTCATTAATTATACTTCAAAAGAGCAATCCAATAAAAAATATACTAATTCATTTTTCATGCAGCCAAAATGGCTAAAATTAATGGATCGACATTTCAGTCTGCACAAGTAAGTCGGTGTGGAAGGTGGCTATAATTTAAGGGGTCAGCTTAACCTCAAATCTTTGTCCTACCTGCACAATAAAAAGATGAGACATTTTTGTCTTCTTAAGACCATTACTCTTGGTCTGTTACACTTACGAGTGTAATTTGGTCAATGTTCAGGGAGCTTAAAGCATAGATATCTACAATAATAGTAGATGTGTCATCTGCTCTGCTGGCCAGCGGAGTCAAACATCCACACTGGCGGCCATCTTGCCACAGTCAGCTCGCTCACTCAGTATTTTAATGGTGCATGTACTTTATAAATAACCATAACTTGCTCAATTTTATAGCGATTTTTAAAAGGTTTGGTTTGTTATAAACACCAGAGATGTAGCTATGTCAGTGCATACTTGTGAGTAAATACGATGAATAATCATAGCCAAAGATTCTAGAGCGGCGCTTTAACCATGGAATTTCATATGAAAATAAACAGATAGGTGCAATGAATATGCACATGCACAAATTTTTTATGTTACATCAATATTTAGGCTACAGAATGACAACTTGATTTAATATATATATACAGTATCTCACAAAGGTGAGTACACCCCTCGCATTTCTGCAAATATTTAATTATATCTTTTCATGTGTGACCGGGCCATAGGTTCGATAAACCAGGAAACTAATCAGCCTTCCCAGGCAGCCATCTTAACTAAGCCCCTAGATCTACATGTGAGGAACCTGGTGGTAAAAGATGGGTGGAGGCAACTCATCCCCTCAGGATCACAATATTTATTAACAAGATGTATATAAACAAAAAAAATACAACTCCAGTCCAAACCAGTAAGGGGACCACTCCAGTGATGACAGCAGCAAAAAAAAAAAAAAAAAAAAAAAAAAAGAAAGGGCAGAAGGGTCTAGGGTCAGGCCTGACCCTAACTTTGTCCCTCTGACCCTCAACAAAAAGAACATGCAATAAAAACCGGTTAAATCAGTTAAAAGTAAAAGACCTGCATTCCAGGGCACACGGATTAATAAAAGTAAAACAGGGATGAGCAAAACGGGTGACGGCCTGCACCATCCCACACTAGATGGGATGGGACGGGATTTTTTATCTGTTCGAGACTTCACACATGAAGATAAAAAATCAGGCAGTTTTGATCATACTTTGTGTGGTGTGCTCCGATAATTTCAGCACAGAACAACACACACATTATGATGCTGTTCCACAACCGATCTAGAATCTTGTCCTCCAAGCCAGAAATCGCACCTGACCAAACATGATCTAACAAAAACCAAGAAGAAGAAACATAGCAACAACCTGTAAAATGAAGAAGAAGGACCATGGCAACAACCAGAAAACACAATGCCCAGCATGGAAGAGTGTCTTTCAGTCTCTTTAATTAAAGGCAGGTGTGTACCAAAGACGACTAAATACTGCAAAACGGACTTCAACAAAGTATTAGATCACGGCCATGTCAAGAGTATAGGTGGAGGGGGGTATTTAAGAAGGCTTGGTGGGGGGGGGCTGTATATGTACTTCAAAGCCCTGGACCCTGCGCTCCATCTGTCTCTGGGGGGCCGGCTCCTGGCTGGGTCAGTGGCGGCCGTCCCTGGGATGACTCTGATATTTGTGGTGGCCCGTGTGCATTTGCACAACCACTGGTCACTATTCATTCCAGTTATTTACTAACCTGCATGCTGAGACAGCAACTGTGTCGTGTTGTGGGTTTAATCATGTTTTCCTTTGTGTTGCTGATGTTTTATTGTTTTGACAATTTCTTTTTTCTAAAACTTGTTTGTCTTTTATATGTGCTTCTGATGATTGTCAGTTTTGTTTTCTTAAAGATATTTCATGTGTTTATTTTTATTTAGTCCAGCATAAATATATATAATCACCAATAGACAAATTAATAAAGACTTAAATACTTAAAGCAAAGCAAATTTGTTCAGCACAACACAGCAGCCAAACCATTATTCTGCTTTCTATGATGCTGGACAGGACAAGGTAAAAAAAAAATAAAAATAATAATAATTATGAATAACAAAAGATTATTATTTATTTAGACAATCAACTTAATGTATGTTCTTATTATATATATATATATATATATATATATATATATATATGTGTGTGTGTGTGTGTGTGTGTGTGTGTGTGTGTGTGTGTGTGTGTGTGTGTGTGTGTGTGTGTGTGTGTGTAAAAAAAAAAGCCTCACTCACCTGTAAAAGCTGCTCCTTTACACAAAGTGGTGTTTAGTTTGCCTGTCTCCCTGCTGTTGGCTCTTACTTAAACAATGATTCTTACAGAATGAAACACAATCCAATCTTTCTTCAGGCTAGTTTTGTGACCCTCATGATTCCCCTATCCTTTAATATGTTTACCTCTTGGGGTGAAATGTTCTGAACCTCACACCTACCTCTGTAACATAAATATAATGCAGCAGCACAGCGTAAGAGTAGAGTCTGTTTACATTTTCTCTTTTGTTTTGTGAACGCTCTGTGTCTGTTCTTCATAAAGAGTCTACACACTGCTAAATACCACACCGAAAAACCAGTTGGGTAACAATAGAATAGAAAATGTTCACAAGCATCAGTGGAGTGCTCTGTTCTGTACTGAATCTCAAAAGCTGATTTGTGTTTTTGCTTTTTTGGAGGGGGAAATAAATGATTAGCTGCCATTGAAAATCAGGTGTTTTAGAAACATTCAACACATGTGGACATATTTAACTATTATGCAGAAATTAACAGAAATATGCTGTATGGATTGTTAGAGGAGTCTTGTGATAAGTTGCACCAAATTTCTTGGCCACTTCTGCAGTGAACATTTGTCCATAATGCATGTCTTTTATTTGATATTTTTATGGTTCACTGTATTACACTTTCTTTGTTTTTTGCTTAAATATGTTCTTGTTATTATATTACAGTGTTATATATGTTTTTGTAAGCTAGGCTGTTGGTCCCAGTCCCAGACTTCTCCCATCTCAAGTTGTTCTTGAGTAAGATACATAAGTTGCTTTGGATAAAAGTGGCTACCAAACAACTGTAATGTAGCCTATACTTGGCACATCTCTTGTTTATGCATGTGAATTAATCCCTACATTGCCATTAGATTTTCTGAAATGTCTAAATCACTTAGTTAATGGAGTTATTTCTTACTGTTTGTTTGCCAGAAGCAGCAGTGACCTCCTCACCTCAGTATTAACCACTTAGCTATAGTTCACTCATGACTGAGTAGAGGGAAAACTCCCCACATTCCACAGAAAGCTGCTAAAATAGCCGCCAAATCAGGCCGCTGGATCAGATACAACCAGTACAGAATTAAAATATCTATGACAGACAGGGATGTGCGGTCAGGTTCATGGCTGATGAGGCACTAAGTCTGGTTTATAATTGTAATAACTCAGATCTATTCCAGGGGTTCCTGAACTTTTCCATGCCAAGCCCCCCCCAAACAGCATTAGCCTCTGGCCAGGAAGAATGCTACCAAAAATGTAAAGAAACATCAAGTTTCAGCATGTATTTTCTTACTTTTATTTACTATTCAACCAATGTTACACTTGTTTATAATAACAAAATTATTAACAAATATTTTTAGCTCTGTATATTCTGTATGCTGTATTATATTTTTGGATTTTAGTTGTGCTAGCTAGCTACACGCTAGCTTGAGGAGTAGAGTAGCCTAATAACGGGCAGGTCTACACAGATTATGTCTTTGTTATGCTGAACTTGTTGAACTTTTTTTTTTTATTATTTCCTCAAATTTTGTGAGACACTCCCTAAAACCTCCTGGTGTCCCCTCACTTTGAAAACCACTGATCTATTCAACTGGCAGTATATTGACCACTGGAAATGTTTCAATATCTCTTCAGCATTCTTCTCTCACACATCAACACAAACACACACAGAGCAATATATCTGTCCTAGAAAGAACTATAATAGCAGCAAATGCAGATGATGAACAGAATAAATTTGCTCCCGTCATGTGTTCTCAACATTTCATATTCATTCTAAACAAAGTACAGAGATGTGAACACAAATAAATTTTTTTGACTCACAGTTAAATTCTTAATTATTTTTTTAATCAATTTTAACAGTTTGCTCATCAAGAGGATAAAATGAAAAAATAGACTAATTAATGTTTTAAAGTTTTTTTATTTTTATATTTATTTATAGTCTCATCTTTTTTTTTCTCATCCATTTGTGGTCCTTTTATGTATGAAGTCCATGTGCCTGTCCTGCTACACAAGAGATAATGCTATCTGAAGAGATAATGGCCAAAGAAGAAAGTCTTTATTGATCTGTCTTATTGCACCTGTATGTTTATTCTTTTTTTATCTTTTCATTTTAGTTTAGATAATTCCCCATCTGGTGAGTCGGACGAAGCAGAGCATAAAATAAACAAACCGCTGCACCACATGAACTGTTGACTTTACATACACTTTAGCACGAAAACAAGCACCCGCCACCTCACGTGCGCCCCCTATAGGTACGGTAAAGTTCTCACTTTATGACACTTTATGACTTTTCCACTCAGTTTATTGTCCGATGAGCGAGAATTACTATGTCACACACTTGCATTAAAGATATTGCACAGACAGTAGAAAGTGGTTTATAATAACTCTTTCTGTAAACCTTATATTGGCGAAATGCTGAGAAACAGGAACAGACACGTGCCATGTTCAGTGTGTACGGAATCGCGCATTCAAAGGTGAGGCTCAGCTCGCCACTGCTCCATCTCGGGTTTGTATTTGATCGGGAACTGCGCGAATTTTATTCTACTTCAGAACATGACGTTAAAAATGATTGAGTCATACAGAAAATACATTTGTAACACAGAGTGTTACACAGAGTGTTACACAGAGTGTTACAAATAGACAAATATTAAAATTATGTGATAATTATTAGTTTTTTCTTTTGGTCACGGCTCTGCCTTCCCTGGCCAAACGTCACTGAAGACAGAGGACGCTGTATTCAGTATAGGAACTTGGGATTCATGACTTCTGGGATTCTTCTATGGGAACTTGGCTAAAGCGCGCAGCAAGCGCGCGCACATTTTCAGATCTCAAGCGATAAATAATCCAAAGCGTGACCCTCACTTCTGTGCTGCTTCAGGCGTACTGTAGATACAGACTATCTCTTGAGATTTTCAGGCCTGAAGCTTGAGCAATCACAGTTAAAGTCTAATGTTCTTCTCTCACTAGCTTTGGGACCAAGTGTTGAAACCTGACCTCATGGAGTGAGCAGAGCAGCTCCTGGCGGCGGAGGGGGTGTTCAGGAGGCGGACCTAACTCAACCCCCCACAGTAAAGCTGAAGATCGCTTTACAATGCCGACCATTCCCTTAAGCACATTGTAGTTGCCTCGTTGGAGAGACACGGTGCGGGTGTGCGTAAAAATCCAAATAGGCAGATACTATCACTGAGAAAAGGAAAGAGCTTTACCCAAAAGGAGATTTTGAAATTATTTCCACTCAGCTGAGGAACAGAGCTGAAAACCTTGTGACAGCAGCCTTTGGTAAGACTGGACAAATCTGATGTTTTCATTATAAGACTAAAATTATCTAATTAGCTACTTATAGTATTGGATTCAACTGACTCATTTGTATTTATCCGTTTTAATTTGATAGTGAAAACTTGTAAAATTGCTTTTAAACACGTATGTTCTTTACAATCACACAGAGAGTTGTAGTAGGCTTGGTCAATGAAATTGGTTTTGGGGGGCAACGAGCTCGGCGCCTGAATGATCAAATGGTAACGAAGACATACGACTTTCTATCAGGGGTGAGCAATAAAGAGACAATAGTTAGATTGGTCCCCCTGCGGTGTTCGTCAGGTCCAGATGTCACACGACCATGTGCCTCAAGGAGTAAATAACATACTGGTGTCCATCTTTTGTTCGTGCGACTCGTGCTCCGCACGTAGAATGCGCCTGGAAATAAAACTTGACTTGGAACAGGTAAATTATATAAATATATATATAAATGTATCACCTGATAAGATATTAGCTGTGTATACGACAGATATTTCTTTGTTCAAGTTCCATGTGTGGGCTTGATCAAACTTCGACATGATATGACGCAAATTTCTTGGTACCCTACGTGAAATGCGTCCTCCAGATAACTGCCTCCACCTTTTTACGTGAAGGCAGTCAGCTCCTACCAGTCTTTCTGTATCCGACCCAAACTCGTATCAGTAATATTGTCAGTAGACACCTGAAACAACCAACAGCATCCATTTAAAGCACGCTGCCTTTGTTGTTGAGGGCTATGTGGAGGAAGAGCGCTTGTGTGGGAAGTTAATGGCACTATCGCTGTCTGCTGACATCATTACATGTGGTTTTATCTTTATTTTATGTCATAGACATTGTTATGATGGCTTTGAGAAGCGGAAAGCCTTTAATTTCCTTCGACATGTTCTCAAACAGTTCTTGAGTGTCTTTTTTATGCCTGATGTTCTGTGGTTTCTGTCACTGTCACGGCTGTGTGTGTGGTTAGTAACTATCGCACTATGTAAAACATTAATCACAGGATAGTATTTACCCTACCCTGTTTGTCCAATTTATTATGTTACCTTGTTTAATTAAATAATGCCATAGAATTATGTGGTGAATAACAGCCAGCAGAAATATGTACACATTTGAAAGTCTTTTGTTTTGGTAGTTGTTTACATAAAACAAGCAAATGAGGGCTGCATTCTGTGAACTGAAACAGGGATGATAATAACAGATAATATGTAATAATATAATGTATAATAACTTAACAGATATTTTATCAGCCAAATGATTTATCACCAGAGTTTATTTGGCTAGAAATGCTTAAGATTTTGTTCTGAAAGATCTCATATTGTTGCCTGTTTTTTAATATTTTTCTGTGGATATGTGGTACTTTATTCCCATTGTTGTGGAGCAATATGTAGAAACTTGGAATCGTTTGTATTCAAGCTATTTGATATCATAGATTCAGTTTACAAAAACTTTCTATTTCAAAATCTAAAACAAATCATGACATGGACTATGCTATAAGTCTACAATTAAATAACAGTCTTCTCTTGAGTTAATTTTTTATTTATTTTAATTTTTTCAAATGTTAAAATCTGATTTGTTGTAGCCTTTGACGGCTGTACAAATTGATGTTATAAATTCTGCATCCATAACTAATTTAGTACAAACTAAATTCAACCAAATTAGAAATTGAATTCAATGTGAAGCTTGCGAGTCACTACTCACTTGATTCTGGAAATCAGTTTGTTTTTTTTATTCTAGTTGTGGTCTTTATTTATATATTTATGAACAGCATATACTCAAGCATTAACTATATACGAAGAAATCTACAGCTAGATGTAGCTGTATATAGATTGGCAGTCCATAGACAATCTGTCTATCCAAGGTGGTGTTAGAAAGGGTGTATGTTTTTGAATTTGGTACCTATCTAAACACCCCTGTATGGTCTCTCATGCTGTGTTCATGAGAGCAGAGAATGGACAGATAAACGCAGCTGCAATCAGTGACCTCAACTCGTGCGGCGAGCAAAGTGTTAAAGCGCGTTGTAGTGGGAGTTGAACAGGTGCTCACTGTGTGGAAGCCAGTGTTTTATCCATGTAGAACTCAGCCAGCTGCTCTTCTGTCACACTGAATAGACCTGTGGATATCTGTATTTGAGTCAGCCCAAGTGTTAAGTGTCAGCCACTCCAGTGGTTATTATTATCTTTGTCATGGGGCTCATAATCTGTGTAGGTTGAACCTGGCTTTATCATGTGCTGTTGTCTATTTAAATTGAAGTCATGAGAAAGTCATTTTCATCTGTTGTTTGTGTATGAGTTTGTATGTATTTAGTCTGTGTTTTGTTAACGTTTTTATGAGATAGTATTGTACTGGTTTGATTCTGGCTTGTCTTGAACATGGAGCTGACAAAGGGCTCAAGTTTGAGCACTCTTCATCCTCAAAACATCTTCATGTTTTTATTATGTGTTATATCATTAGGTGATTATGTAAGTATTTCTACGTAGCACCTGTGTGTGTTTTTTTTTATCAGTAATGTGCATAGACTGGGTATGGATCCATATGCCATATGTAATGTAGGTTTTATGTCTGTCCTGCTGAATGTGGGTCATTTACAAGAAAAATTGGGAAGGAGAGTGATAGATGAACACAGACAAAACTTAAAAAGGTATTCTTTGTTGGCTGTAATTTCACCCATCACAGCAAGAGACCCTTCTGGAATACAAATAGGGATTTAGTCCATTTCAGCATTTCACTTGCAATCATTTTTAAAAATCTTCTTTTGGCATCATCTACTTCTTTCAAGCCTTTTACACTTTACTCTCTGTATTATTGGTATATTGTTGCTTGGTTACAGTACTGGCCATTACAGTTATGCTGTAGTTCGGAAGTCACACTTTACCACTGTCAATGCCTTTGGTTTCTTCTAAACAGGCCAACTGGCAATGAATTAATGTCACTTTGGTGATCTGCAGAACCAAGCAAATATAAATCTAAAAATCCCAAGTTTAAAAACTGGCACCTCATCACAGACCTGTGCTGTGAGCTTCCTGAGATTCATGCTTGTATAACTGCGGAATACCTCCTGCTGCTGTCTGCTGTTTTTGTCTGAAAAATGTCCTGTCACTTCAACAAGTACTCATACTTAATTAGAGTTAATTGACTTCTTATGTAACTAAGAAGAAAGAAGAATTTAGTAAACCAGTGCTGAATCAAATGTGGCCTCATGCATTTTGTCAAGGATACTTTTATGTGTCCCTTTTCATTTTATTATTTGATAAAGGGGATTAAATCTTATTTAAATACAACTATTGTAACACAGACAGCAGGAATCTGGACAGGATATAATTATCACCCAATACACCCAATCAGTGGTTTGTTGTTTTCAAGTGACTAAAAAATGAAGAGTGAAAACTCATTCTGATTTGGTTTTTAAAGTGATGCTGTCCAGTTGAAGAAAATATTCTCTGTTGATTCAGCTTAAAAAAAGTAAAAAAAAGTACAAAATCCATTCTGATTTGGCAACATTTTGGCAAAAAACAACTAGTAGTTATGCAAGTTTATTTAAATCTGTACAAAAGGAAGATGCATGCTCTTTGCACGCTCAGAAAAAAAATACTTTTTTTCTTAGATAAAGTTTATATTCCTCTTAGATCTTCTTGCCTCTACCCTCAGATCATTGACATCTGTACCTTTTATGGCTAACCAAACTTAAACTAATGGCCCATCAGATGTCTGCCAACTTGCAACATGATCAAGATGGGTTGCAAAAAAGTCCGGATCCCTATTTGTAGACATGCTGATGCTTAGATGGCTACGCAGGCTAAATATGAATCTACGTGATGACTTCGTTACCTACTAAGTTGTTAATTGCTTTATGCAAGTTTTGGCAGTCTAACTAGTCTTACATTTCCCACCAGTTTGCACATTACCGGGACTAAAAAAAAAAAAAACAGGATCATTGTCAGGCATCTTTGCAACTTATCAGTTAATTGATGGATGAGCTTGATATCCTCTACTAAATCCTTTCGTAAACACAGACTATACTGACTGCTTGTAAAATAACATATCGAAATATGTCTTGGCTCAGTGTCTGGACTCAAGTGAAGATGCTTAATTTTATGGCCCCTTCCCCCCTTTAATGATTCAGTATGTCTGCTGATGAGGCATGAGAGCATCATTCTCTACATCTTAGGTTGAAGTACTGTGTTGTTATAATTACATATACTGTTTAGTCCTCCTCTTTATTGCATATCACAGGCCGAATGTTACTTAGTGTAAACGCAAAGCCTAGTTTTGATGTTTGACTGCATTTTACAATATTAAACTTCACACAGCAGATCATAGCAAATGATAGAACAGATTAGACTTACAGAACAAGGGCCACAGTTTTGATGGTAGTATTAGTAAAAAAATGTGGCATTTCAGTTTGATTTTAATATTAACATTTAAATTAAATTTAGATGAACGACTGTCTTAAAGCATCTTAATATGTTTTATTATAATCTTAGTTGCAGATGGCCTAAAGGCAAACAATTTCTTGTATTTGATAAATTCAGCTCTGTCCTGTAGACAAATTATCTCCTCACGGTCGAGTGAGCTTCAGGTGCTGGCTGATAACATAGGACATGAGCATGTGCTCCTCTGTCCCCAGAAACCACGTGGCGTGGGATGAGCTGGTGCTGCCAGGCGCTCTTGGCTGAACCTCGTGCATTTCCTCATCTACATGAGGACATTTTTTGTCTAATTATGTCCAAGAGTAGCTGGCAAATGAGTTAGAAGAATGAAATATATATATATATATATATATATATATATATGCTAAACATGGCCTTAACCTAAATTTCTTGGAAACTGGTGTCTTTATGAATGATTTGTTTGCTTGTAGTTGGTGTGTGTATAAAAGGTCAGTGAGTTTCTGGGCCCCTGACAAACCTTTGCATCTTTCACCCAGTGCTGCACTGATGTTTCTGGATTCTGAGTCATGGAGAAAGGAAAAGAATTGCCAATGGATCTGCAGAAGAAGATAACTGAACTATATAAAACAGGAAAGGGATATAAAAAGATGACCAAAGAATTGTGAATGTCACTCAGCTGTGTTCAAAGTCTAAAAGTGTAAAATAAGGGATTCTGATGAAATTAAACCACGGTCAGGTAGACCAACAAAAATCTCAGCCACAACTGCCTGGAAAAATTGTTCAGGATGCAAAGAAAAACCCACAAATAACTTCAGTTGAAATACAGGACTCTGAAAAAAAAGTGGTGTGTCTTTTTTAAGATGAACAATAAGGAGGCACGTGAAGAAAAATGGGCTGCATGGTCAAATCCCCAGAAGAAAGCCATTACTACACAAATACCACAAAATATCCCTTTTAGTGTACGTCAAACAGCACAGAGACTAGCCTCAAAACTTCTGGAGCAGTCATTTGGAGTAATGAAACCAAAACCTAACTTTTTTGGCTACCCTAAAGGTACACCATTCCTACTGTGAAACAGAGGTGCTGATGTTTTGGGGATGTGTGAAGGCACAGGAAACTTGGTCAAAACTGATGGCAAGAAAATACTAGAGGAAAAATTGCACCCATTAGCCTGGAAGCTGTGCATTGGACGTACTTGGATGTTCCAGCATGACAACAATCAAAAACATAAGGCCAAGTCGACCTGTCATTGGCTACAGCAGAATAAAGTGAAGGTTTTGGAGTGGCCATCTCAGTCTCCTGACCTCAGTATCATTGAGTCACTCTGGTGAGATCTCAAATGTGCAGTTCATGCAAATCTTCCACAAATTTACAGGAACTGGAACTTTTTGCCAAGAAGAATGGGCACCATTACCATCTCAGAAACTAAAGCGCCTCATCCACAACGACCACAAAAGATTTCAAGCTGATGTTAAAGAGGCAATACATGTCATTAAGAACTGATCAGGTCATTATGATTTAAAAAGAGTAAATAGTTGTTTGATAATTAATGGCTTCACCACCAGCTTCACCTTCACCAACCACTAAACATTCGTGAAAGAACAGTTTTTGTGTTATCATTCATATTCTCTGAAAAATAGCCAAAAAATAACAAATTCTGCCAGGATGTGTAAAGTTATGAGCATCACTGTATACATGTACACACTGCCAGTCAAAACTTTATTATGGGAATGTGGGAATGGCTTTTGGCTGGTACTATATATATGAGCACAGACGTTACCAAAGAAGACATGCATTTAGAGTTGCATTACAACAAAACAGTGATGTGGAAAAGTATCATTCAGTAGCCTCAGTAGTAAGCCTCATGCTGTATTTACTGTAAATTTACTGATCCCATGCTTTACTGATGTTCATGAACAGAAACAGTAATTGTGTTTTCCTCGGAGCTGAGTGACCCATTTTAAAGTTTGTGTTATTTTTCTTAATTGTGGTTGTTGAGTTTCTTTCTTAAACAAGCAATCACTTGCACACAAAATGTGACTCACTTTTAAGATGGCACATTCACCCATTTTACCTTTTAAGCTATTTCTGGAATTATTCACTATCAAAATCTGATGTCGAAACAGGGAGAGTTGACATTTGGGGCTTTTCTGTTTGAGGCAATGTTAAAAAATACGTGCTGTCTACAAATAAAATTACAAATGTTTTAGATAAGGTCATGGAAAGGTAAAAATCCAGATTCAGATTTTGACCTTTTTTTTCATTGGGAGAAATTTTTCATGCTTTTAAAAGCACTTGTACCCAGTTATTATATCAAGTATCAAGCAGAGTTATTTTATTTGATCTCTCTCAGGTTTCTCCTCTAGCTGCCGTAATATGGTGTCAGTATAACACGCTTTGATTGTACAGTATGAATAGCAGTAACTGATCTTCAGGCTGAGAGGACAATGAGAACACAGTACACTGGTCACAGTGGAAGCTGCTAACAAAACACCATTGTCCAACTGAGTTCACCCTGTGAAATTGTAAGGAATATTCATTACAGTCACCGGGACCATGGGAGGCTACTGAAAGTAATTTTTAGTTTTAGAGTTAATTTTAAAGATCTTTCGTTTGTCTATTTTTTACTTTTTTTTATTTATTTTTTTGTACCTCAGAGAATATTTTTGTGTTAGGGCTATATCTCTTTTCTTGAACTGATTAATTTCAACTTTTGTTTCTGCGAATGAAATCTCACTTGGGCCTATGAGTGTAAATGTGGTTACTGTGTGAACCCCACATTCAGCACCAGAAAGTGATTTTAAAAACGTACAATTATGGTATTATAGTAATAACTGTTTTGCAAGGACTTTTTTGAGCACTTTTAGGCACATTGTTGTAAGTGGTTTATGTTTTTGTGGTATTGCATTATTCTTTAATTTATTATAGACCACTGAGCCATTGTGTGGGATTTCAGCAGTGGTACACAGAAGAGCAAACAAAACTAAGAAAACCTCAAACAGACTTTAACCTTTGACTCTCTGGTTTGTGCCGTTCAATACTGAATCATGAAACTGTCACACTTACCAGTACTTCATGCCAGATAATTATATTTGCAGTCTGACAGCATCATCGATGTTAGTTTGTACTGCAAAAGTTTCAGGAAAGAATGAATGAGCGAATGACATCACCTGACCTGATGTCTGATGTCACTGTGCAGATGTCACTGTGCAGATCTTATTTATTGCTGCATGATTGCAATACAGACAAACACTTAGTTGACAAATTTATAAAGTCCAGAATTTATTGTAGAATTTGTTGGAAAATGTCATACAAATGCTAAGAATAATTGTGATGCAACATTAACACTACAGTTAGATTTAAATTTCTACTTTTTTCAGTTTGTAAAGTCATCAGTTTGGCAAAAAAAAGATGATCTTGATATGCAATGGAGCAACAATACTGCAAAAAACACAACAAATGTAACTTTTAAGCTCTTGTAAGTAAAACAGTGACCTGCCAGAAAAAAAAAAAAAAAAAAAAAATAGACGTGATTTTCCAGTCCCGCAAAACACTATCAAGATGAAATCAACCACATTTCTGAAAAGTACATATTCTGAGGTATTTATTGGGGTTTTAATATGAGGTATGTTGCAATAAAAGTCATGTACTGTGTGTACTTGACGCACTATATCCAGAGGACATACCTGTATGATGAAATCTATTTGACCATGATGAAATGGGCAAAAAATAAATAAAAAAAGGGAGACAATTGTCTTTAAGAAGCAGACAAAACACACTTTCAATACCATCAAACTTGAACATCTGACACAAACCAGTCATTTCTGACTCAGGTCCTTTTATCTCTTTGTTTTCAGATATTCAAGATTTGAACTCACTCCATCATAAAACACACACAGGCAGAAGGAAATCTGCTAAATCTTGGATGATGGAGCCTTCACAGTCAGAGTTGAACATATTATCCAATGGAAAAACTCATGACCTCGGCGATGACATAGGCATACCAATGAAGACAATGCTAGAGGAGGATCAGTAAGTACAATGCAACAGTCCCACACACAGATGAATGGTTGTCTCCTTTTTAACACAGCATGTAGCCACAAATTTTCTCACTTTGTCCCTTTTGTCTTTCTGTTGTTATACTGATGTGAAAACCACATCCTCGTTGTTCACAGAACCAATATTCTTGTTAATGTGCAAGCATCAATGCAAAAGCTTAAGATTTCCCAATTAATAGGAATAGAATAACGGATGTGGTGAGCAACATACAGTATGACTTACTTCCTGCAAAATGTCTGTATCTTAAAATGCATGTTTGCCTTGTTTTTGTGCTCGCCTCCACTGGTGGACCCTTATACAGAAATGGCACTCAAACAATCAGGTATGTTTGTAGAACTTTGTGTGTAGGGTTTATAATTACAGATTTGATTTTACATAATCAACAAATCAAAGATCTGATTTACTGCTTTCAACAGCAGATGTATCCACACTTTTTAGAAGTGGATAGAAAGATCATTGTTAAGACCCAATATTTTGGCCCCTAGGTTTGATGACCCTGATGGAGGACTGGAGAGCGAGGAGTTTTTGCCCAGTGCTGATGGAAAGAAACCCATACGCTTCACAGATGTAAGTGATAAAGCAATCATTTTTCTACATAAATAGTTATGTTTTTTTTTTTTTTTTGCAATTTATTGCATGGACTTGTTCTGTTATAGTTTTTTTTGTTTTTTTCGAACTTTTTTACAGTTTGAAGGAAAAACCTCTTTTGGCATGTCAGTTTTCAACCTGGGCAATGCTATTATGGGCAGTGGAATCCTTGGTTTGGCTTATGCCATGGCCAACACTGGCATTCTCCTCTTCTGGTGAGTAAATTATTTCATGCTTTATATGAAGCTTTCATAAGATATAAGCACATAATTTCCAAGACGCTGATAGTTGCTTGTGCTGGACAGTGCCTTGAAATTACTATTAGACATTTTAGTAAGAATGCTTATCTACTTTGTTGTTAAGAGTTAAGGGCCGTCCACACCATCAACAGTCACAGTGTCTAAAAGATGGTTGTAAATGTTGTTCTAGTTCAAGTCGGTGGGAAAGTCAACACCATAAAAATAAGGAGAACAAAAGTGACAAATAATTTTGTTGGGATCACTTTCTGGGCTTGTATCACATTATTTTTTAATTTTATTTTCTAAACATCATTAATTAATTAATTAATATTCTTGTCAGTGGGAGTAGATAAAAACCAAGTTACATATTCAGATAATACCCTGTCTTTTGTTTCTGACTGTCTTTTATACTTTAGATATAGCCTGCCACTTATTAGATGTTCCGTAACATAATATTAGGCAAAAAAAAAAGCAATAAACACAAACTTGTCAAATTACATGTCTTTGATGGTGATGGAGTGTCTGAAGTTTAAAGTCTTTTCTGTACTGAGTTCCTTTTCTCGAAGATTGACAAGATCAAACTGATTTAGACTTAATATTTTGCCCTTAAAAGAAAGATAGATAATGCTCATTTCCATGTAACTTTTCAATATTCAATAAAAAAAGTATATAAAACAAGGCTTATATAACACATATTCTAACTCAGCTTTCCTTTGTAAAATTTTATGAACCCACACTCTTCCAGTTTGCTTTTTCTACATGTAACACAACAGTGGCAGGTCATCAAAATCAAATTTGGGGCCTGGAACCAGCTGGAGTGGGCAGCATGTATGCTTGGTGTGGACAGTTTGTTCAATGAGAAGATTGATACAACCCTTGTTTTCTCTGTAGCGCCAACTTGTAAGAATAGCTTAGTATATTGACGGGATCTGAAGTAGAAGGAAACAAACTTTTTTCTAATGGCATCTATAAAGCTCACTGAGATTCCTTAGCTTTGATGTTATGATTATTTTGGCAGGAGAGCAGCTATTATTCTTGAGAACATTTAAAATTGTTTTACACTTGAGTTTTTGCACAGTTTAAACAAATGAAGACATGTTCAAAAGTAAAATGATGGTGGATTTGCAGAAGTTGTTTCACTTGGCTCCTAATTCTGAGACTGAATTAGCCTAGCCAAGCTAGCGTAAGCTAGGCTAAACCAACTAAATTACTGCTTGCCTCAGATTGATACAAAACAGACTGATACAGAAAAGACTAGCATTGTGTGAGAATGGTATTAATCCTCTCATTTACTTCTTAGCAAGGAAATATTTAGAAGAAAAAAGATTGTAAAGAAATCTTAAAATATTTAGGGTATTTTTGCAGACATTGAGCTTTGCTCCTTCTAATGTTTAGTTGAATGAACTTAAAGGTGGGGTAAGCTCCCGACAAACTAGGCAAAATCAGCCCTGAGACTAATGATTTTCATGAGGGATTACTGAAGAAGGGAAACTTTTGGAGTAGACATCTTTGGTGGTGTGATTACATAAAGGCTTGATTTACAACCTGTCGTGACATATTACACCATACACAGAACACATTGATATGCCTCCTATTCTATTCATACTCACTTTTCCCAAGCTCTTATCCCTGCTCTAGGTGCCACATATAGGTCCTAGAAAGGCCACATCTCAGAATAACCAAACCCCCCGGATGCATACGAGCCATCTGGATTGGTCTTTTACTTTCCCCTGCCTTGTGTAGACTGCTGCTGTCAGACCTTGACCCTGGTTGCCTTGGTCATGTTGTCTGTGTTTATGTAGCAGGATAGGAATAGAGAATGTCATCACAGTCAGCCTCATCAGTGAAAGAAAGCTAAACTTTTCAATGCTAGAGCTCCTACAAAGTACCTCTTTTAATGAAGGAGGGTATAGAACATCTCATGAAATCTATTATGGCTGCTTAGCCTGTGTAAGTATAATTGTATACTTTGGACAGGATCAATATCATGCTGCAAAAAAAAGTAATTGGTAAACTATGGACCAATAATGCATATAAGATTTACAAATGAGTAGATAAGTTATTATTGATTTCAGTGATTTAGGAGAAACAGTCGTCAGCTAGATGAAAGAAAAAGAAACTTCAACATTGTTCCACATCACTTAACACTCTTTGGGGTTGCATCTTCCATTGTCTTCCATAGATGGCACCATTTTCTTACGTTTCTTCAATATATTTTTATTAATTTGATTTAATTTTTTAGAAAATATAACAGCAAACAAAGAAACAAAACAAAGCAACAACAACGAAAACGAGCAAAAAAACAACACCAAAACCAACATCTGAAACTATAATGCAAAACACAACATTTGGCTCACTTATACATTGATACAAAACCAAGAAATTAAAAGCATGGTTAAGCTAGGGGAAAGAGAGAGAAAAAAAACAAATAAAAATAAAAAACAAAACAAGAGTGACTATAAAAATTCTCTTGTAGGAACGGATGACATATTCAGACCAATGTGGGACTGAAAAAGCTCCCGTGTTCTATAGGACACAAGATCTTTAGAGTTCAACAAACATGTTAGGTAATCCAAAGACACATACTTAAGAATTGTCCTGTGCTATTGAGTTATAGATGGAGCCTTTTCTGTTATCCAGTTAATGAATATACATTTTCTTGTGCAGAATGTTGTTTATATTTATAAGCAACAGTCTTAGTTGGTATACCAAGCAACATATATTGTGGGTTATTCTAAAGATTAACAGCTATATTATTATTTATTTCCTACCCAACAAAATTCCAAAACCTCTGTATTTTCCAACATAACAGTGAGTCAAACTGGCCATCTCGGTTTACCACTTGAGGCAAAGTAGTGAAAGTCTTGTGTCAAACTTATGATACTGAGATGGGGATATGTGGGCTCTGTGTAAGATCTTTAGTTGCATAACTTCTATTTTATTACGAACACTGAATGGCTTTTCCAAGCTGTGTCCCACAGATCGACTGTAATGTCTAGATCAAGTTCCCTTTGCCATTTTTGTTTTAAATGACTAGTACATGCAGTCTCGTGTTTTTTTCTAAGACCTTATAATGCAAGCTTATTGACTTGTCCCTTTGCATTTTAAAAAGCAAACTTTCTATGTTTGAATAACTCTGAGTCACTAGTAAAGTAGTGTCCTTCCTGATGAAATCCCTTATTTGTAAATATGTAAAAAAAAATAAATAAATAAATTTAATATTTTATATTGTATTTTTCTGTCAACTGACAAAAATAGTTTGGGCCCTCAAAAAAAAATCATTGAGACTAAAGATGCCCTTGGCATCCCAGCTCCGAAAGATAATATCAGTTAGAGGGAAATCAGGATTATCACATATGGATGTGAAGATAGAGGTGACCCGAGACCTCTCATCAAGTCTCCTTATGGCTCGCCATAGTTTAATAGTATTTGACATAATAGGATTTTGACAAGAAAATTTCAGATTGATTTTTTTTTTAACAAATAGTAAAGTTATTAATGGGATCTTTGACATGGAAATATCAATATCTAACCACAATTAAGTGCAATCCTTGTGAATCTAGTCAATGCAGGTGAACACTAGGTTTATATGTTTTAAAATTTGGGAGGTCAAGCAAAATGTCTCAGCATCTTCATTTTGATTTTTAAGCCAAAAGAAAAGTGGCAGTCAAGTTTCTAATGGCCCTAAGTTAAAGGTAATGGTGCCCTAACACGAACAGAAAGAGATAATTAATAAGAATTAAGAAGTCATGATGACCATAGTAATACTAATTAGTTCTAGAAAATCCTGTACATTTTGAAGAAACAACAGAAGGAGGGATATCTAACTACAACAGGGGTAACTTAATAGAATTTCATCAAATGAGCCAATGTAATTTAGAGCAATATATCATTTTTCTAAGTAATGACCAAGTGTAACACTTTTGCCTTTTTGTTTCAATAGCGTTGTGTAAATTGGTAATCTGCTTGTAGGCCATATTGATGTACTAACATGGAAGTTCTATAAAGTTCTCAAAATGTCAAGACCACTGTAGCTGTTCTTATGCTTGCAGAGTCAGTCCCTCTGCAAGCTGGCCAGATATGCTGAGAACTCTGTGCCTTTGTAGGAGGACCTGGACAACCCTGGTCACAAAAAGAAAAAATGGCTATGGGAAACAGCACGTGTACGACTACTGACCACTATCAATGGAGTTTAGTTTTTTTAGTTTGGAGTATTTTATAAGTCTTTAGGGATGTGTTTTCTTGTTTCATCCTTATTGTTTGTGTCAGCTGTTCACATTGGATCAGCTTTAAAATATCAAACACTAAGCAAACTAAGCACCCAAACATCTTACACTAAATCATGTTTGATAAGAATGAAAATGTGTGTACTTCAAAATACTTGCTGTAGTAATATGGACAGAATATAACATGTAAAATTCATGAATAAGGGTGTATATAAATAATTTTTACATGCAGCTTTATGACTTTCACTTGTGTTCTGTGTTACAGGTTTCTTCTGACTGCTGTTGCAGCCTTATCGTGTTACTCCATTCATCTAATGCTCAAATCCTCTGGCATTGTGGGTAAGTCTTATATCATGTATGTACTTTTTCGTAATAAAATAGTACAGATGCCATTTATTAGTTACTTAAATTATGTACATTATTAAGAGGGTAAATGTTTGGCCATCCATGGATATTGGTGAAAAAGTTTAATTTAAACCAACCACATTATTTATTGTAATTTTAAAAGGTAGTTTAACTAAGGGCGCTGTAATGAAACTGAAACTTAAAACAAGCGCTCCAACAGCAAGCTATATAATTGTTGTTTTGTTTTTGAAGGATTACATTTCCAGCCAGCATAACTTTCTAAGGCTTTAAAATAGATTGTATGGAAAAATGTAAGAATTTTTTAAATGATGAAATCTGATATGTGGCAATTTTTTACCATTAAAACTTACATTAAAACTGTCAAAGTGACTAATAGGATTTTATTTATCTATTTCTTTGATGCATTTTATTGAATTGTTTAGACAGACACCTCAATAAATACAGCTGAATCTTTTTGTTTGTAATCTACTTACAGGAATTCGCGCTTATGAACAGCTGGGGTACAGGGCCTTTGGCACTCCTGGAAAAATGGCTGCTGGCATTGCAATCACCCTGCAGAACATTGGAGGTGAGGAGCCACAATGACTTTGTGATTCATGTGTTTACAAATATATAGAACTCAAATACCTGTAACAATAACACAAATTCTACACCACTAGATAGATAGAAAGCTGTAGCTGTTGCTCTGTCACATACATTAACATAGTGTGATAACTGTTAACATGACGTTGCTTTGCTTCTGTCTTTTTGGTTAATAAGTTCCTCTCAGGTAGGCTTGTCCTCTCATTTTACATTTCTTCTGTCTTATCTTGTTCCAGCTATGTCCAGTTACCTGTACATTGTTAAATCAGAGTTACCGCTGGTCATCCAGGCTTTTTTGAAGACAGATTCTAACTCTGAGTGAGTACTGTCATTTGTTTGCTATACAATATCAACAATACTGTGCTAGTGCCAGTGAAAGGCATGTGACCCCTGCTTGTCATTGACCCATTATACTGTATGTGGAGCGAATATTTCACTTTGCACCCTTTTTTGATTCAGTCAGCATGGGGGGGTGTGATAAGAATGGATGCTTAGAATTGGTTGAGCAACTGAAGGACCATGACTGGGTATGTGTTAGTTACAGATATACACACAATACAAACCCTCACCGCTGTCAGCATGTGGAGGCAAAGCTTCACGTGAGAGTCATGCCGCAGACACTCTGCATAGAGGCCATAGAGGACTGAAGTGGATTCCAGCTGCCTTTTCTAATCTAAAAACAAACGTGCTCAGAATGGTCTGCAGCGACAACAAACATCCAAGATTCAAATTTGTCATTTTAACATTTCTTTCTATGTTAAGTGAGCAAATAGTTAACAAAAAAAAAAACAAAAAACAAAAGCTGGATTAACTCCAGATGTCAAATCAGTTGTGCAATGAAATAAAATTCTTTAGATTAGACAATTTTAGATAATAATTTGTGCCTCCATAAGAACTAAGAACCATGCATGGTAAAATGGTTGTTCATGTCTTGGGGATAGTGTCATCTCACCATGACAAAACTGTGAATACATTTAGTAGCTAGTACCAAATAAGAGTAAAATAGCATGGTTGCTCCAGACATCTTAGTCGCTCAAGATTTCTGAACCCATTATTGGCATTCATATGTTGTATTTCCTTATTTTATGTCATCCTTTATGCTCCCTAGCTCCTAACACACACACACACACACACACACACACACACACACACACACACACACACACACACACACACACACACACACACACACAATACAATACAATAGTATATTTGAGTCTTTGTGTGTGTAGTACAGTTCATGGCTCATATAAATATGTATATTGTCGTTATTGGATACGAATATACTGACATTCAGGGTATGGGAATATATTATACATTCTTGTAACTTCACTGTGTAAAATGTTGCCACTGAAATGTTTAATTGTTCTTAATAGATAAAATTATTTTTAATGGGTATTTGAAGTCTTAAATCCAGACTTCATGGGCTAACCGGTGGTGTGGTGGTTAGCACTGTTGCCTCACATCAAGATGTTACCTGTGGTTATCATTTACTGCTGATTCACTTTGGCCTGGGATAAACTATATTTAGATTCTTATCCATTGCACTGTTGCATCGGATCAGTTCTAAACTTGGAGTCATAAAGAACTATCTTCAGCGACAAGAAGGAATTTTGCAACAGATGGTGTGTCCGCCTTAGAATACTTGACTCCTTGAATTCGTCTACAGTTACATGAAGAGGCAGGAGTAGCTGAGCCAGCCTAAATCCACAGAAAGAATTGCAAATTTTCCATACTTCTTGGATCAACCTACCTGCCAAGTACCTTGGTGACCTCACTACAATTGAAAATGATTTATTTAGACTCCTCTGTCGGTCTCTCGTCCACACAGACAAACACTCAAATGACAGCAGCAGGTGGTGTAAAGTGGTGGTGCCAAATTCCGAGGCTGAGCATAAGGACAGGTCAGCTCAGGGCCAGCTCTCACTGTCCGTTTCCACTAGACGCTCCCATCGTTATCCAAATCCGTGGCGTCAAAAGAACTGAGTGGAATGAGGGGGGTGTGTGGTGGGGTTATGGCTTTATTTATGGCCAGCGACTTTTGAAACAGACAGCAATGACGTACAGTAGATGGACAAACAAGTTGTTGCTTAAGTTGAAGAAGTTTATAGTGGTACTTGGCAATGCACATACGAATTATTTGATATTTGGGAGGATTTTGAAACAGTTTTAGGTTTGCTGTGAAGTTTATCACACATGGAGTGGCTGAAATTCAATTTTACAGTTTTACTGAAATCAAACTGCAGGGACTGAGAGGTAATAACACTAGAACTATGCGCTAAAACCCAATAAAACACTGAGTTTAACTAAAGGAAACTACAGAGAAAGTCTCAGGTGGTTTGTCACTGAGTTAGTTCACATGCTTGTAGTCATGTGCTTCATTCTAATACGAACTACTTGTAGTACACTCACTGCTAGTCTGCGCTCATAAATCTTTAAGACTTGCAATTTACAGATGAACATTACGTACAACTTGGAGCTGCCCTCAAAAACTTGACTTTGAGTTGAATTCTTAACTTTGTCAAGTGACTAACTTGTGATAACCTGGAATGACCTACTGACCAAAAGACCAAATAAGACATAACTAGGTATTTGTGCGACTTCCCTTGCTTTCAAGAGACTCCTCCAAACACACACATATGCTGCTTGTCTCATAGATCAGCATGTGCTGCAGCCTACAGAGCAGCAGCAGACAGCTGATCCCTATAGCTGTGTTTTATTCAGGGTCAAGAATAACAGGCTTAGCAACTTAAAAAGGGGGCTTTGGGGCACAAAGACCTCCTTGTAAATGGGATTTAGGAGACAGTAGTCCTTAATGGGTTGACAGTAATTTCTGTAAGGTTTTTGTTGCTGGTGAAGCTGCTTGTTTGAGATTTACTTTTATTGCCCGGCTCATATGCGACACACAAGCTACTGAATCACACGCCATTTGTGGCTAGAACCAATAATGCCTAGAGTGATGGAAGAAGAGGAAAAAGAAATGTCTACTATCAGCCTCTTACAAAATAGGGCTTCTGTATCAACTCAATGAAAAACACCAGCTTGTAAGAGGCTCAGCCAAGAACCTCATACTGTATCCTAATGCTAACACACCCACACGTGTTAACAATACACATAAACGCCTCATGTGATGTTGGAGATATGAGGGGGGCATGTTTTATGAGGGGTGTTCACAGGATGTTTGTTTTTAAAAAGGACATGTGGTTCCCACATATAGCCCATGATGATACAGCAGCACGCAAGGGAAAGGAGACAGTATATATGTGTCCATGAACAAGGTGAGGAACACATGTCAGCGCAAATACATTGAAAGGACTATTTTAGTGCTGTTTTGCTGCCTTCGTTGTGTCTCCTTTTCTGAAACTGAACTGCCGCATAAATCATTGGTTATGTAACAGTCTATTCCAGTACTTCTGTTGAGAGCAACATAAGAAGACATTTTTCCAAAGCTTTGAAGCCAATATTCCCATCAGGTTACTGTTGGTCAGACATCTGAACCTGTGGATTATTTACAACCTTGCTTCATTTAAACATAGTCTTCTTAGGCTACTCATTTTTTATAAACAAAAGATATGAACTGGTTTTTCTGCTACTTACAATTTCCACTCTTTTTGTTACTGCCTTCTGTCTGTTAAGCTCACAAAGTAAACTAGATTTTTTTTTCTTCCCCAAATAGTGTGTGGTACTTGAATGGAAACTACCTGGTCATCTTGGTTTCTGCCAGTGTCATCCTGCCCCTTGCTTTAATGAAACAACTCGGTGAGTAACAAATGAAACTACACCTATTTAACTAAATGAGAGAGTATTAGTTTAAGATACAATTGGTTTTTTGTAACCGATGAGAATGAGGCTTATAACCTATATTCAAGGTGAAAGCACAAAACCTGAGATAAGATACAAGGAAAAATAAATAAAAGTTGCTTCCAAATTCTAACCCACTGTGTTGGCTGAATTTGAATTGAGCCATTCAGTGCATGCCTCTTCATTCGAGAGCAGTCCAGCTCCTCTTATGTCAATGCTGATGAAACATGGTAGGCGCCAATCTTATTTCTGGAAGTGTACATTCTACTGTACTACTGTTTGATCAGCGTGAAAAAAGATAAGCGCCAGGCTGATAAGAATTCAGACTGGTGGGTTGCTCACACCCCACTTCAACTTTTATTGTCTCATTATCTCATGCTACCACCACTGTAGGCTACTGCATCATTTTACATTGTTTATTTATTTATATGTTGTTTTTTTTTATATATAGAAATAAGTGTTTTACCTTAAAAATAAACTCTGACATGAACTTCTATTAGTTCAAGCTTTTTTTTTATATTTGTTTTATGTGACATTTATGTGACTGTTTTCCCAGATAATAAAGATCTTACTTTACAGTATTAAAAAAGCATGTCAATCCCTATTAAAATGACTGTCTAAACTGACATGTATTTGTGGACAGTTTGATACTAGAAGTGTTTGCACTTTTGTCTTCTGAATTAAGAGTTTCACTTCCCAAAGAGCAGAGATTTAAACTGAACAAGCTACAGTGGCAAACTAAGCAGAGGTCTAAAATTCAGAGCCAGATCTAAAAACAAAGCGCCAATGCCATTCATTTGATATACAAATGATATGCAAAAGATGCTGTCATTGTTAATGATTTATTGATTCAGATCACTATTGACTGTACCAACTAATTTACAGACCAGTAGCCTGCTGCCCAGTAAGAACAAGGTTCTCCTCATGGTGAGCTGTGTGCTCCAGTGCAGTGTTGTTCTTGTGGTTTGTAACTCTGTGCTGTACACTAAATGAGGAAAAAAAGAGGCATTTTAACACCTCAGATTTCTCTCTGAAAAATATTTTAATTGTAAATATATCCAAAATCACATTAACAGTGAAGAGCAGCAGTTTGGCAATACCTTGAAAGTGAATGAAAGTTAAATATGTTGGTAAAAAATTGGCCAAGTTACTCTATAGTATTTGATAAACAGTAATATAAAACTAAAATTTCTAATACATTAGCTAGTCTCTGCTTTAGTTCACAATAGATTCATAATCTTAGGGTTCAAACATGGAAGGCTGAATCCTTCTAATGTTTCCTCCTGACCTAAATTTATGGTTTGCATAGATTGATTAGGCTTTGTACAAACACAGTAGTCATGCACCTGATGCCATCTAAATTGTGCACTTATGTTTGTCTGGACTACGGGCAGAGCAACTAAGGTGTGCAGGGCACAATAGAAATCTAGAAATCCAGAATTTCAAATGTGGGGGAAAAAAAGCACATGTTCTTCTAGAGCCTTATCGGATTATTTTTTTAATTTCTTTTATTCCCCATTATAAGTTAGTCAAAACCAAGTCCTTTAACTTCTGCAGCTCTATAAAGCATCTTTTCTTTTTCACAAAAGTTTTTTTTCCTTACACCCTCTTAGAAGTTTCTAATCTTCCAGCTCAGTTAATTTGACATTGTTTTGTTTCTTCTATGCAGTTCCTTTTTTTTTTTTTGTAGAAAAACATTGTTTATATGTGAATCTTGTTAATCCAGAAAGTTTTTTGACATCACGTCAGCTTATGTAATGACATTCTGATGGAGCAGTTAGGTTAATATCAAGCAATTAGTGCGTTCTTATCCCGCCACTGGTGGTGAAAGCAGCAGGTGTCCATAATTTTCCCTGAGTTAATCGCACCCTCAAGGCCGGCACAATCTGTTCATTATCACAGTGTAAACATGTTTTTTTTTCCTTCTTTTTTTTTTAGGGTGCTGTGAGGTCATTATGTGGGATGTGTTTTTTTTCCTCTTTTTTTCCTAAACAGAAAGTGTGAAATGTTGATCCATCTAGAAACTTTAAGGGTTTCTTGTGTTGCTAATACAGCTAATAGGTGTTACATTAAACACATGCTGTAAGTTCAGTTTAACAGCTGTTAATTTGACTGTCTCGGTCTTTTTATTTTCAGGTTACCTTGGTTACACCAGTGGATTTTCACTCAGCTGCATGGTGTTCTTTCTCACCGCAGTAAGCTGTTCGAGCTCACACAGTGGCAGATCATCACAGTTACTCTTCATGCAGTCTCATTTTTTTCTGGCACATAGGCCCATGTTGCCCACTTTCCCACCCTTGTCTCTTTCCCACCCTGGTCCCTATTTTCAGTGTGTTTGATAAGATGAAGAGGTACTTTAAGGCAAATTAATTAGAAGCTGAGTCACCCTGATCTGGTTTGGAGTGCTTTTTTGAGCTTGTTATCAATGGATTGTTTACTGATTTACATTTGTTTACTGACTGATACGTCCTTTCATCCTTAAGCTGTTTCTCAGATTGTACTGCTTCTTTTTAAAAAACCCTTCTTTCACATCTGTGTGTTGCAGGTTATCTTCAAGAAGTTTCAGATTCCTTGCCCCTTTGAGGAGTTCTCGGCCAACAACACTGCTACACACCTCAGTCTGAATGTTTCAAGCCATGTGCATGAGCACAGCAACGATGTGGTTCATGGGGATGATGACTACCACTGCACCCCACGCATGTTGACCATCAACTCACAGGCAGGCAGCTATGGCAAAGAGCAGTTCGTTTATCTGGTTCTGCATTGTTTTTGAACGCTGAGGTCTTTTGATGTACTTGCTAAACTGAGTTCACACACACTTTTTTGGAAAGGCTGTACAGCACAGCTAATAATAGAAAGTCATGTGTTTATGTACTTCCTCACAGACAGCATACACAATCCCCATCTTGGCTTTTGCTTTTGTTTGCCACCCTGAAGTCCTGCCCATCTACACTGAGTTGCGCAAGTGAGTCATTTCTTTAAAACCCTACAATGTTTGATAACATGTCAGTGCAGAATGTGGCATTCACATAACTTTCAAATTTCTGATTTCAGTCCAACACAGAAGAAGATGCAAAAGGTGTCCAACCTCTCCATCCTTGTCATGTACACTATGTACTTTCTGGCAGCTCTCTTTGGCTACCTGACCTTTTACGGTGAGAGCAGCTGTCCCTGACGTTCTAATGCTGTTTTTCTTCAGTAGCTGTGAATAAATGCAAAAGTTGTTGCCCAAACCAGATAGACAGAAAAAGATTCAAAGTGAGGTTAAAGGATTGCTGCTACAGCTTTGATTTGGTGGAATAAAGAGACTCTTGAAGAGAGGAAACGGCAACAAAAAGCCTTTCAAAGGGGACTCTGATATTTAATGTTCTTTATTTTCTCATTTAGTCATATTGCAAATTAATTGGATCTTTTTACATAGTTTCAAGAAAAAATATATTTTGTCTATAAGTTAAATAATTTGGCAAAAGTAGAGTATTGATGAGATATTTAAAATTCACACTAAACACGCACATAACAAAACACATGAAAAGCATGTTTTATTCCATGGTAAAGGGTTTTCTAGAACCCAACTTCTTCCAAATGACTTAATTATTAGCTTGTGTCAATTTTTTTTTTTTCTGTTCCAAAAAGAAATAATAGAATATGCAGTGTTTGCATTGTTACATGAAGTGGAAGCACCCTCTTGTGGTGACCGTCTGCTATGAAATACTTCCAGTCCAGTATTATAAGGTCGTGTAACTTGGTGATATTGACATAGATTCATGAACTGGTTCCTTTTGATGTTCCCGTAGACAACGTGGAGACTGAACTGCTGCACACTTACAGCCGCATTGATCCATATGACACTTTGATCCTGTGTGTGCGTGTGGCCGTCCTCACTGCTGTCACCCTCACCGTCCCCATTGTGTTGTTCCCAGTAAGTAAACCTGTATTTTTGTGTTTTTTTTTTTTAAATACACAAACACAATTTCATGAATGAAATTTGTATCTGCAGGTGCGTAGAGCCATTCTGCAGATGTTATTTGCCAGCAAGTCTTTCAACTGGATACGCCACATTGCCATTGCATTGATTCTGCTCACCTTGATCAACATGCTGGTGATATTTGCTCCTAACATTCTGGGCATCTTTGGCATCATTGGTTAGTACATCACTGAATTTCACATCAGTAATATTGCAGTAACTGTGACCTGCAGGGGTGTTTGAGTAGAGGCTGCAATACCTTGAATCTCTTTTTGCTATAGTAAGGACTGTACAAGAAAAATCATCACCCTGACAAAGATAAAGGTTGGAACAAAAGAAAAGTTTTGTCATAGTCAAAATTATATAAATATAATTATATAAAACTTTTCATTTTTCTTGACTTTAGGTTTGTTATAATGCATATTTCTTATCTCAATTTACAGGCTGAACTTTCCTATTTCACACTAGTTTTTTTTATGATGTTTCAAGCTATCACAATGCTGACACACACACACACACAAATCTTGAAAAACAAAAAATAAATCACGTCACCAGTGCAAGTTTTTCTCATGGACAAACTGGCAGCTTGGGTCAATATTATCGTCACACTTTGTACTACGAGTGAAGGCCGTGTTTTGTGTGTCAGAGGTGAAAGTTGAAAAGCCTAATTTAACAGACCACCAAGAACATCTTCAAAGCAACAGATTATACTTTGGCAAACATACATGTGTCACATCCATGTACAGAAACAGAGAAAAGAGATGTTGCAATATACAGAGCTGCATTCAGCAGCAGTTTACTGTCATCTGTGAATGTATGTGTTAAAGTTTAATTGACAAACACAGATTATACAAAAATTTGATGAAAACTAGATTTGGTAAATCTAAACCACTGTAGGTTTGATGTATAAGAAGCATTGTTGTGTTTCATTTGCCTCACTTTCTATCCCCATAAAATTTATATGACCTGTACTGAAGTAAAGGTCACTTCAACTTCTTCTAAAACGTGCTGACTTCCAGATAGGGCAAAAAAACAAAAAAAAAAAAAAAACAAAAAAACAAAAAACAAAACAAGCGAAAGCTGACTGTGGCATTTGTACATTGATTATGAGTAAATCTAAAACAAATCTGCCTCCAAAAAAAGTTAAGACCGTGTGTAAAAAACAAAAATATGTGCAATGTTTCAAGAAGGGTGCAGAGTTAGGATATCGAACTTAGTGACCTTTTGTTTTTAAGAAAAATATGACAAGTTCAACTTGAACGGCAGCTGTAACATGAGGCAGATGGTCCTTCTTCCTTTTAGCCAAGAGGACAGAGCATTATCATCATCCTCATGTCCAAAATTAATTTTACATTTGACTTTTATAAGGTCACATTTTTTATTATTTAAACATTAGGAAATCTTAAATTAACTCAGGTTCAGAAATGCCATTATTATTTACTTTTCTTTCCCACCTTTTTAATATTAATTGAGTCATATTGAAAATAACCAAAATGTTGTCTTTGTGCAAAAATGAATGAGCCAACAGAGGCATCTTTTTGTGAAAATTCAGGTTTTTACGCATACTTTTTAAGAAAGTCAAACAATTTGTCAGTGCTGGTTAACTCACAAATATTAGTTTTTTATTCTTTATCAAATTTGACATCTCTTAGATTAGTGCAGAAGTGTTGCTTTACTAACGTCTTTCTTCTTCTAAAACCAGAATAAATGAATACATAATGATTGTTGATCTGACCGCATGTGAAATTTAAATTACATGGGATTGTGGCTTTATCATGTAGATCTTCTCATTTAATTACTGGTTATGATGGGAGAACTAAATTTAGATTCCTTCAGTAGAAAGATTAAAAAAAGAGAGAGATAAAAAATTGTTTTGACAAAAAGCTGATCGTGTCAGTCATAAAGGTCTCAGATCAAACTACAGTTTAGTGCATTCCACATTTTGACAGCTATGCATGATGAATCAGGATGTTTCTTGGAAGATGCTAGATGCATGCCTATATCAATTTATATATTTATCAGTATATAAAAACAGAAAAGCAATGAAAAAGACATGATGCAAGTCTTTATTTGTTTCATTAATTCATCAGTGTGTTCCTGATCAGTTCCTCCTCTTCCTTCCAGGTGCCACGTCAGCTCCCTGCCTCATTTTCATCTTCCCTGCCGTCTTTTACATTCGCATCGTTCCCAAAGAGGACGAACCCCTGAACTCCCTTCCCAAGATACTGGTGAGGCATTAAAGAAGAGGCCTTCAGACATTTGTTATACTGACACATGTCATAATAATTATATAATAATTTCATAATAATTAAACCTCTGGTCTGTTTTTTCCCCTCCCTTTCATTCTTAGGCCTTTTGTTTTGCTGCTTTGGGAGTGTCCTTCATGGTGATGAGTCTGAGCTTCATAATTATGGACTGGACAACAGGGGGTGGCCTCGCTGTAGGAGGCCACTAGATGCTGCTTCAGTGTGTATGTATGTGTGTGTGTGTTTTTTTAATGAATGGGAGTATATGGTATGGTCAGTGTAAATGGAGCAATATCACCTCAGTGGAACACACTACAGGTCTGCTCAGCTCAGAGCTGGGTGTTGTCACAGTATAAAATACACAGTATTAATGTAGAAATGGATAGGAATCAATTAGATTGATCAATTTAGATAAAAATTTTTTACTGTAAATTAACATAAATCTTTTTTAAAAATCCCCCAAAACGAAGATTTTACTATTAAATTTAATACAGAGAAAATGAAATGCATTTTATCTCAATAATCATACACGGACAACGTCTTTTGGTGCACCTATGATGGTGAAATGTTTTTTTTTTTCTGTTGCTTCAGCTTTATTTACACACAAATTGCTGCAGCTGGTACTATACAAATAAAAACAGTAAAGGCATCAACTGCTTGAATTATCCTCCATGAGATGCACAAAAGAGAACAGTCAGATGAAGTCCATTAAAATCAGCAGGATTCTGCTGTTTGTCTTCTTTTAGTTTAAATCTAAGAAGCGCTTCACAGGCTTAGAGTGCAAGGAGATATTTTTATGTGTCTGAAAGCTTTTGCTCCATATGCATTAAAACCCTGGTGCCTTTTAGCATTTAGAATGGCACACATAGAATTAATGAAATGTATATTTATTTAGCTAACTACTTTATCTGTTTTGCATTTTAAATAGGTGTTATTTAACTACTGTACATGATCATATGACAAAAGAAACTTGTTTGATTTCAGTTTATTTCTTTTCATAGTTTATAGATGATTAAATATGTTACTCATTAATACTATTTAGGGTACTTTCTTGATAAAATGATTTAAGGATTTGATGCCTCACCCTGTATAAAAACTTGATCAAAATTATACCAAACTGTGATCTTGAAAATTAAGCAATGCAAATTCTGTCTATTCTCAAAGTTGAAAGGAATAGTAACTTATTTTTATTAATGTTGGTTCCTTAATAAGAAGATTAATGTCTAAACGTTAGTGTATACAATTATGAGATTGATGGCACTGGAAACGGTGGGAAACAGCCAACCAGGCTTATCAACATGCACATCCTAAGCTTATGCTTTTGCATACATTGTCATGCCTTCAGTCTTTTTCCTAAACTAAACCAACTGCCAACTTCACAAAGATTATTATTACAAGGCGTTTTCCTAAATAAAAATAATAATAAAGTATTTTTGACTGGCATTTGTACATGTCCAGGTTTTTATTTCACTTTATAGGCAAACCAGAGCAATATACATATGTCAAAGCAAGAAAACTAATTTATTGTGCATGGCTGGTAAAACTTTGTTGGCTCACATAATTCTTTGGCAAGGGACAGATAACGTGATGATGTGTCACACCTTTGGGATTCAGCCTTAGTCTGTTTACGTTACTGGTTTGAAGTGTTTTGATCCGTCTTGTTATCTGTTTAGATCTTCAGTTAATATTTTGCATGATGTGTATCTCCACTTTTCTCTGCAAGAAACTGCACATTAACTGCTTTTGGTTCCAGCACTGTTGTGTATAAATGTTATTGCAATACTGTACCTTTGGCATCCTACAGTGAAATGTTTTTAATTATCAGTTTGTGTTGTGTTAATATGAAGACCTTCTTCAAACAAATGGTTTAGGCATATGTGTTATGATGTTACGGTGTTATGACAAGTTAATCTAGGCATGTGGACAGATACCTCTAAAACGTTTAATTCTTCAGGGGGATTTTCCAACCCATAATAGCACAGTTTTTAATGTTATATTTAATTATACGACAATATAAACCAAAAATTCACAGCAAGATCACAGCAATCTTGGGTAGGAAACACCTGCATAAAACATGGTTCTATATTGTATGACCCCACTTTTGTGGAAACTGAAATGTATCATGACTGCTGGGCTTTCTTTATTTAGCATTGTGAATCTTGACAGAGATGTTTTTTTTTTTTGTTTGTTTGTTTTTTTTTTTTTTTGTTTTTTGTCTTTTGTCTGGAAAAATAATGAGAAAAAGCAGAAGGAAAGTTTAGTTGAAGTACCATGCTCTGTCCTTTGCTTTTCCACATGGATATGCTGAGATTTAAACACAGATTTAGCATTGTCATGTTCAGTTTAACATTTTTTTTTTTTTTTTTTTTTAAAGATCCTGCCAAAAATAACAACTGACTACCTACTGCTTTAAAATAGATTCCACAGTTTCACTGCTGGTCATATCGTAAACAAATCTGCGTGATATTTTTTCATAGATGCTCAAGACATTAGTCTATGGAAATAACAAAACTATAAATTAATATAAAAGTCTATGGATTTTGGTGAATAAGAAGGAACTTTATATAAATAATGTATATAAATGTAAACCTTTTATATTTGTGATGCATATTTACAGTAGCTTGTAAAGTGTAAATAGCTGGGACAGTTTTAGTTTGGCAAATAAAATGATTTTAGATGTTTTTAGATTGTCTTTGTCTTCATTTCCCTTTTAACTGAAAGTGAATTCTTTGTAAGTAATACACATTTATGGTTATGTTTTCTAAACACAAATGGGCTGTTATATCTAATAAGACTCATCTTTTTAAACTCTATTGTCATCATGGTTCCTCACTGTTTACACAGTCATGTCCACACTGGTGAAGTCTTTGGTATAAGACATCAGAAGTAATTTACATTTTTGCTAACAGTCACTAGTATATTGTGTAGTTTTATATTTATGCATTTCTAATACTATAATGTAAAGTTTCCACCACAATCTAACAGCGGTATTTAACTAATTTAGCACCTCAGAGGACAATTTCAGCTTTCACATGGAACATATCTAATCAGTGAAAAGCTGATTTTCTTTTCTACATGTGCTGGGTAAATTTAACATGATGCAAACAATAAAAAGAAAAAAAACATTTTACATTAAATAGACAAGTTTTCTATTAGTATATTCAGGTGTCACCACAGCAAATAATCTGCCTCCATTTAATCCTCTCCTCTGCATCCTCCTCTCTTAGACCAACTAACTTCATGGCCTCTTTCAGCACATCTATAAATCTAATTTTTGGTCCTCTAGGCCTCCTGCCTGATACTTCCAATCTCAGCATCCTTCTACGGATATATTCACCTACCTCCTCTGTACATGCCCAAACCATCTCAATGTGACATCCTTTAATTGTATCCAAAACACCTAACACCTGCTGTTCCTCCGATGTACATTTTAATTTCTGCCACTTGCAGTTCTGCCTCTTGCTTTTCCTCAGGGCCACCATTTCCAAACCATACAACACAACATTATCGGTCCCACCTCCACATCTTGTAAACTTTTCCTTTCATATGCTCTTTTATTACAGTTTTTGTCCCACCCATTCCAGCCTGCTTGTACACATCTCCACCTCTTTTCAATACTCTGAAATGTTGACCCTAAGTGGGCTACTTAAAATCCTCCACCTTCTTTATCTCTATTCCTTGTACCCTCACTGTACAGCTTGAGCCCCTCTTATCACATGTACTCTGTATGGTTGCAGCTAATCTTTAAAGTTCTTTAAAAAAAAGTTTGTTTTATTATTTCACGTCAAATGTTAAATTAAATACCAAATGAGTAAGTGACTTATTGACTTGGTGAGTACGCTGTGTTCCATTTCTCATTATGAAAGGGATTACTCACAGCTTCAACAAACACCAGTCATCCACCACTCGATGGCGCTGTGTACCAGTTATTCTAACAGGCTAATGAGGTGCCAAGGTATTTCATAAACATGTGACGCAAAGACATTTAAGCCATTTTATCTGCACACACCGCATCCCCGCAAACATTAAGCGGCTCCTGTGTGGTGCAGCCAGTCCTGATAGCAGTTAGTACCACTGCAAAACGCTGTTGCCTATTTGTCGCTCCAGACTGAGCGCTTAGCAGAAATGCAGCGGAATGACGCTGGCACAGCGCCCACTGCAGTCAGCACATCACACTCCTAACATCACGCCTCGCTGGCATCCCCTCTAATTGGTTCCACGCAAGCCACCGCGCGAAGGGCTCACCTGCTTTAATTGGACTATCGCGACAAGTTGCCGAAGTGACGTCAATGCAACTGGTTGCCTACTTCCAGCTGTCACGAGGATATCTGACGATTTTTGCGCGAGCATAACTGGGTGTCGAGAAGGACCGCAGCAGTCGCGCGAGCGAGGGAACGTACTGTTCGCCAGACCGACAAGAGAGTCAGACAGCTTACCATGTTGATGGATGGATGCAGGGCAGAGGACTCAGAGCGTCTCGGCATGGACCACATAGCTTCTAGTTGAGCAGGAGAGCAGGGATATTGACTTTTTACGTTGATCCAAACTCTGGAATAGGTTGTTTCCCTCCCCAGAAGGTGGGACTGGATACAGAATATTTTCCATCCTCATTTTTGACATCGACAATTATTTTTTTTATTATCATCATTTTAAAATATTTATTTATTTATTTATTTTTATTTATTTTTGTTTTTGCGCAAGTGGTTGGTGCGCCCCTGCTTTTAAGGACCAATGGGTTGTACAGTGAGCGCCGAGGATAAAGCTGCCGCGGAGAGGTCAAAGATGATTGACAAAAACCTCCGAGAAGATGGGGAGAAGGCAGCCAGAGAAGTGAAATTGCTTTTATTAGGTAGGTTTCTGCTGGAGGTTGCTCCTGGGGTTATTGTGGGAAACTGGAAAGAGTGTAGACTGCTGCAGGGAACAAATCTCCTTATTTTAATTATGTAAAATCACCTCTAATAATAAAAAAGATCATAATACCAATGAAGCCAGGTCATACCCCCCAAACCAACCCAGCCACAGTAAATCCTCAAAAGACTGAACACATATAGAGAAGAAGCCATTTCAATGCTCATCTGTCCAAGAATCATACTCAAACAATGTGATATGTGATCATGTTATTAAATAGCCAATTCAAGTGTCTATATACATAGAGATGAAGTCGGAAATCATCTTGTCAACAAGCTGCACAGCTTCTGGGAGCTCTGAGCTGGCATTTTTCCCAGAAAGCTTAATTTAATATAGCCTATCAAACCTGTGAACCAGGACTAAACATTAACAGGGCAACACTTCAACTAAATACACCATTCTCTAAAGGAATAACTTACAATAAAACTATCCCTAGACATCTAACAAGAAATACCAAAAAGCTTTTATTAAATGAATTCTGGAGTTTTCCTTCCTCATTTAGCCTTACAATCCTTTGCTCTGTGCACATACTCAACACTCAAACAGCCAACACACACTCTCCCACTCACTACCACGTTCTCACTTCCTCCGTTATCATTTTCAGCTGCTTTACATGATAAAGATTTTGATTAATCTTTCTGCTTCTTGCTAATTGTGCTCAAGTAACTCTTGACCTGGAATACAGTCTTCAGGTGTGTGAGTTTGAGAGTGATGGTGGTAGAGAAAAGCCAAAAAGAGTGTCATCCTGATGTGGCAAGATGTCAGTAATGGGCTTCAACTGGTTGTTGAAGCTTTAAATCTAAAGACACAGAAGTGTTTGCTTATTGATTTTCAGCCTTAGTAGTTCATGGTATTTCAAGCAGTGTTTGTGTCTAAAAATGTAATTTTAATGTCACCTCTTTTCTTATTAAATCAACGTTTCGACACATCCTGCTATCATTCAAGGCCTCTGTTGTTACATCTGAGCTTCTCTTTCACCACTCCACTCTAAATCTGGCATCACCTCGTTTGATTTCTTGTGTCAACCATTCTTGGCCTGCCTCTGGTCACACACACTTCCAAATGAGATGCTTCTTTGAGATTTTGTATATGATGTCAGCACAGTCGGCTT